>NC_138768.1:323234584-324442084 GCF_965119305.1 Pelophylax lessonae | reverse complement strand
GTTTGTTGGGCATACTTTGTTAATTAGCCAAGTATAAGGGATATATATATATATACCTTCAGTTAAATGTGTAGTAAAATGGTAACACTTGGCCATACCCATATGGAAGAAAAGGTAGTATTTGCAATATATTTCTAAAAACATTCTTTGGAAACACATAAAATATTGTCAAAATTGTGACATTTCCTTGATATGTGTGAAATGCTAATAATCTTTCTTTGAAATATGTTTTACATCTATTTTTTTTCTATCTGACGACCAATTCCCCAATGTAATATTTTGTGGGTTTTTTCAGAGAATGTGGAGGTTCTATATAAACACTGTAGATTTGACTGCTATGATTTCGGAGTTAGCAGGAAAGGTGTATGGAATGTGATGGTGTTTACTAAAGGATCCCTTGTTGGAAGTGTGCATGTTTTTCCAATTCCGCCGGTTTTTGCCATTTTCTATGGGCGAGACAGCGGATTTGCAAGCGGTATTCAAAAAAAAATTGACCCAAAATCGCGCTGGCGAAATTTTTTGAGCCAATTTGGCGTTGCGCATGCGCACATTCGCGAGTTCGCAGCTCGCGGCTGGAGGAGCTGTTTAACCTTTCCACACTTTCGCAGATATCTCTCTTTCTAAGTCAGTTTTTGAGATTTTTTAAACGCAAGTCATCTCCAAATTGACTTCCACACCTTCCACAGTGATTTGGGATTTTTGGGGGTACAGGGGAAAATTTGGCTAAACTTTAGTCGAGCTTTTAGCTGGCGTGGTTTTAAGTCGCGCTCTGACCATATTGCATCTTAATGAATCTCACACTAGGCGCTATTTTCCGCCCGCCGTTCTTTGAATGCCAATTTCAGACTTAAATAATCGCCGCTTCGCAAAATCACGCCGAAACGCCAATTCGCCGTACTATGAATCAGGCCCTTAGTCACCTGTCACTTTGAGTCCATGATATTATGCGCACTGCCCTATATGCACTTGTCACCTTGAGTATATAAAACTTTGTACCATTGTATTATTTATATTCATTTATATTCACCTTTTTATGGTCACGCAAGCCCTGGGATTATTTTATTATAGATTTTTATACTATTTTTGGATTTATATTCAATATTCATATTGATGGTTATATATTTATTAGGCATTACATGCACGTAGCACTTTGACTCTATTTTAGATCTACACAGGTTATTACCACATCTAGCAGATTTTTACCTCTCTCTTTTATCTTGTCATTATATTATCAATTTTATCTATTTATTACTATTATACACGTTTCTCATTACTAGACAGCGCCATTCCCTCCACCCTCTATCATACTTTTTATAGTCTTTTGGCTATAATCTAGGGAGGCTGCAGTCCAGTACACACTCATCCACGTCCGTATAGTCCACAAGCGCGGAGTTTACTATTTATATTGTTCTAGAAGCACATTCGTGAGGACTCTGTGCAGCCCAGTCAAGTTCCTCCACCCCAAACTTGCTCATCCATCTCTTTATGGACCTTGCTTTGTGCACTGATGTGCAGTCATGTTGGAACAGGAAGGGCCATCCTCAAACTGTTCCCACAAAGTTGGGAGCATGAAATTGTCCAAAATGACTTGGTATGCTGACACCTTAAGAGTTCCCTACACTCAAACTAAGGGGCCAAGCCCAACCCCTAAAAAAGAACTCCACACCATAATCCCCCTCCACCAAATTATATGGACCAGTGCACAAAGCAAGGTCCATAAAGAAATAGATGAGCGAGTTTTGGGTGGAGAAATTTGACTGGCCTGCACAGAGTCCTGACCTCAACCCGATAGAACACCTTTGGGATGAATTAGAGCACAGACTGCAAACCAGGCCTTCTCCACAATATCAGTGGCTGAACTCACAAATGCGCTTCTGGAAGAATGGTCAAACATTCCCATAGAAACTCCTAAACCTTGAGGACAGCCTTCCCAGAAGAGTTGAAGCTGTTATAGCTGCAACGGGTGGGCCAACTCAACATTGAACACTACGGTTTAACACTGGGATGCCATTAAAGTTCATGTGCGTGTAAAGGCAGGCATCCCCATACTTTATGCAGTATAGTGTATGTTTTACCTGCCTGAAAAAAGCCATTAATGACAGCTAAAACGATTGTTTATAACAATGATCATCACTGTCATAAGCAATAATAGTCTAAAAAAATAAAAATAAACCTCTGATCATCAGAACTGGACTACAGAGCAATAGAAGAAGGTGGCCCAGTCTGATGAATCATGTTTTCTTTTACATCCTGTGGATGGCTGGGTGCGTGTGTCACTTACCTGAGGGAGGGAGGGCACCATGATGCAGTATAAGAAGGCAAGTCAGCAGAGGCAGTGTGATGTTTTGGGCAATGTTCTGCTGGAAATCCTTGGGTCCTGCCATTCATGTGGATGTTACTTTGGTGTCCATGCCTCAAAGGGTCAGGGGCCATACTCAATGTTAGGTGGGTGGTCATAAAGCTATGGTTGATCTGTGTGTGTGTATGTATGTATATATACATACATACATACATACACACATTACAGTAAGTCTAGGTTATGAATATGTATACTTTACTCAGCCAACCATACTAGTTGCTAAGCATGCTGGGAGAAGGTATTTATTTGGAGGAAGTCAGGTGGTCTTGGTCTTTTCCACCCAGACTGCGGTCTGGGTGGGTTGGTGAGGAACAGCTGCTGATGGGTAGGCCTAAAGCCTGAGGCCTAGCCATGTGCTCAATGCTCTTCAAGGGAGAGCCTGCTCACTACCTGAAAGCATGAAGGAAAGGATAGAGACCTGAGATGAAGTACCAGAGGTTGTGCTTGCATGGACCGGGGAAACCATAGAGAGCCTCAGAAAGCATCAAGATGGAATCATCCAGAGTTCCTGCACCTTCTGTGAGTGAAGTTTTGTTGCTATAGGAGACAGCTTATTCTACAAAGTACAGGTGGCTGGTTCCAGCTTAAAGACTCTTTTTTTGTACTGCTGTCTACCTTTTCTACATTTTTGTCCAAGGAGTCTGCGGATTTGCAAGTCTGCTGCTGTTTTTGACTAAGGGTGTCCTGTGCCCTACCCCTCTCCCCCACATTTTTCCTGTTGTGCGAAATAAACTTCTTTGTTCAAGCAGTAATGTGATTTGCGCCCATCTTTCTGTCTTGTACACCACCCACCACGCCTAGTAACCTTCACCCTGAGGAGAAGTGTTGGCCCTACCTGTCTCTGGGGGTCACCACCAGGCCTCTGGAGGTTAGGGGGGCGCTACATTTTGGTACCTAACGTGGGGCTCGTGTTATTTTTGCTGTGGTCATCCCTAGCAACGGACTGCAACTACACAGGAATTTTGTTTGGCTTCGTGGGAAAGTGGCACGTAATATCACTGTGCCTCAGACTGTGCTATTGTTCTTTTGAACCATGTGGGGAAGAACAAAATTGTCTTTTTGCTGTTGGGAAAGTGTCAGCCTGGTCTTTTGTCACTTTACGTCAGTGCTGAAGGGGTTAAAGCAGAATTTTGGCACGCTGCTGGAAGAAAGAGGCGGGCGCTGACGTTTCTGAAGAACAGCTGGACCAATCCCTTGGCAGGGGGAGGAGTTACTGCTCTAATGTGAAGAGAATGGAATTGCAGTCATGTGCACAGCCATCTTTGATCCACGTACTTCAAGACTGCTACAGAGTGAGAAGCATGTTGCATCTTGGAGTCTCTACCTCCGACTTTAAATTCTTTGCACCGGGCATCGGTCCTAGCCCTGTCGGGCTGAAAGAGGTAATTTCCAACATCAGAGTATGTTACATCCCCAAAGCTAACCTAGCCCTCTACCCGGCGGGATGCTACGAAGCGATCGGGCTGTTGTGTTCAAAGTGCTCAGGACTGGGTAACAATATCCGGCCCTGGATCACCTGCAGACACTGCGGGCAATTGCTACTAGAGGTAGTCTCGCCGGCCTTTCCCACCACGGTTGCTACAAGTGGACAGGGACAAGTGTGTCGCTACCACTGAACCAGCTCCTGTGGTCACTGCCACCATTACTTTGTCTGCTGAAGTGCCCGCTACTTCAACTACAGTAAACAAAAAGAAAGCAGCGCCAGCTTAGTGAAGCATAAGGTTTATTAATACAAAAAACACATAGTAAAGGCCGGTAGGGTAGGTGAATGGGATCATCCATCTTCTTGTCCTGGATACCGTTGCAGAAAGGAGGGGTGCGGGGTGCCGGTGGTGCATGGAGGCTGTTGTCTGGCAGCCTGTCTGATGGTGCTGTGGTGGTGGAGGACTCTCAGTGGGGCTCCACTTCCTACTTCCTGTCAGTCCGACATCACTTCCTGTGAGGCGGAGGGAAAGATGGGCGTTGCTAGCTTTCGGAGCATCCGTGCTCCTTCATTAGGCAGTGGGGGTGGCTTATCAGGGACAGGGAATATATACCCTGTTGATAAGTAGCTCATTGGAGCATAAGTCCGGAGAGGGTGGGTCCCAAAAGAGGCGGGCCGAGGTGCTAGTGTGGCTTCAAACATAAACTCTGCATTAGGTTTAACAGGGAAAATTCCTGGAGGCATGACAGGAGCCATGATAAGTCCATATAAAAAGCATATACATGAATACAACGGTGGGGAAACACAGAATATCATATTACAAGAGAGGAAAAAAGAAAAAAGGAAAAAGAAAACACTTGAGCTTATAAGGGTAATGTGCCAAGGTGCACCTGGGACAGTGCATACCCTAGCAATGTGGTTATGAGTGTGAGGTGTATGGCAATAAGTGGGTGATGCCACCAGGGTGTATCAAAATATATCTGAACATGTACATATGTGAGGATGTATGGTCACAAGTAGGTACAGGACATGATTTTGGGGGTTCACCCGGTATGGGTATATAATTGTGGAGGTTCACCACCTATGACCCCGAATGGGGTAGGGCAATTGGTAGGCGCACTTACTTGCCATTACATAGCCCATGGGGGGTGACAGATCAGATTCTGACATCCTGTCTGATCGAATTTCTGAAATGTTTTCTGACACTGAGTCCTTTGGTGGGAGATGGTCTGATAGCGATGCTGAGCAACAGTTTGAGCCTGCAGAGGAGAATGTTTTCACCTACCCACTGTAATTAGGCCTGAGCTGTCTGCATCCACATCTCCTGTTCCCTGTCTTGCAAGATCTCTGGAAGAGGAGCGGTGGGCTCACTGTTTAAAAACCACTAATGCTGCTGTGTCCTCTTTATCTGTAAGCACTTCTCAAAATCCAGACAGAATAGCAGGTCATTCTGTCAAGTGTTCTCCAGATACTCCAGTGTTTCCTGGCTGTGGAGACCCTAAACTTCGGCCAAAATTGTCCAAGTTGCAACGAGCTGTGATGAAAAAGGCGGCTGAGGAGTATGGCTACCTTTTACCTGTATGTGCCACAGACTCTGGTGGCTGAAATCCAAAGCAGGCGGGCACAGTGGATTTATGCCGCTATCAGAGATTATCTGAAAATTCCTGCTAATTGTGATGTAAAGAAATTGTCACCTAGACATGCAGGAAGATAGACTACTATCTTGAAAACCTGGGACTATGGTTGTCACATTTACCCAGACTGTGTCATAATCAGAAGGCCTAAACAAGCTCACATGCGGCACTACATCACTACCATTGCATTATCTGGGAACATACATTCGATCCAGTTCAACACAAACGTTTACTTTACAAACTGAGGTCTGTCAGCATGGACCATAGGGTGAGTACCTAGATTGAAAACTGGCTACAGAAAAGGGTCCAAAGGGCGGTGATAAAAAGTGGGTACTCAGAATGGTCCAGTGTGATAAGTGGGGTCCCCAAAGGAACTGTCCTGGAACCAATTCTTTTTAATGTAATCATAAACGATCTAGAGGATGGGATAAACGGCTCAATCTTAATATTTGCGGAAGATACAAAGCGAAGCAGAGCCATCATTTCTGAGGGGGATGTGGAAACCTTACAAGATGACTTAAATAAAATAATGGGGTGGACAACTACATGACAAATAAGGTTTAATGTTGAAAATGTAAAGTAATGTATTTGGGTGCTAAAAATATGAACGCAAATTACACGCTAGGGGACCTCTGGGGAAACCTCGGATGGAAAAGGACCTGGGGGTCTTAGTAGATGACAGGCTCAGCAATGGCATGCAATGTCAATCTGCCGCAAGCAAAGCCAACAGAATATTAGCATGCATTAAAAGCAGGTCTCGCTCCAGAGATAAAATGATAATTCTCCCACTCTACAAGACTCTATGCCGTCCAGTTCTGGGCACCAAGAAGGATGTGCTGAAACTGGAGAGTCCAGAGAAGGGCAGCAAAGCCAATTAAGGGATTAGAGTATCTCCGCTATGGGGAAAGACTACAATCATTGAACTTATTCCTCTCTGGAGAAGAGAGGGAATATTGTCGCAGAGAGGATTTATAAAGACATGCAGCCTTTCACTGAAATTGGAAGAGAAGAGGTAAGGATGTGGCATTCTCTTCCACAAGCAGTGGTTTCAGCGGGGAGCATCAATAGTTTCAAAAACCTATTAGATGGACACCTTAACAATCACAACATACAGACTGGTGTCTTTTTTAACCTTACCGACTATGTTACTATTTTACTTGCTGTTGAGGACAGTTATCATTACATTGCAATTCTCTTTCTCGAAAGGCCTAGGCTTAGCTCTCTCATTGAAAGAGCCCATTAGCAACTTTGCCTCTAACTGTGTTGGTACCTATCTTACCTGTGTGTGTTGGTACCTATCTTTGTTGCCTTTTTGCGCTCCCGCCCCCACTCGTCAGCTGGGGAGCCAGTGCGTGTGACTGGCGGCTCCGATGGCCGCCGGCCAATCGCGATCTCCCGCAGCTGAGAGAGAAGGACAGATGGCTGATTTAAACACAGCCGTCTTTCATTTTCCCTTAGATTATCACAGAGGCTATGTGATCCTGCTATATAGGATCACATGTCTCTATGATGATCTCACAAGCCACACCCCTCTACAGTTAGAATCACGCCCCTAGGTTCACACTTAACCCCTTGATCACCAGTAATGTTATCCCCTTCCCTGGCAGTGTCATTTTTACAGTAACAGTGCATATTTTTAGCACTGATTACTGTAGTAATGTCACTGGTCCCCCCAAAAGTGTCAAAAATGTCAGTTAAGGGTCTGATCTGTCCGCCGCAATGTCGCAGTCCCGCAAAAAATCGCAGATCACCGCCATTACTAAAAAAAAGAAAACAATAAAAATTACATCTTTAAATCTTTCCCGTAGTTAGTAAACGCAATAACTTTTGTACAAACCAATCAAAATATGCTTAATACGATTTTTTTTTTACCAAAAATATGTAGCAGAAAACAAATTGGCCTAAAATGTTAAATTTTGATTTTTATATTTTATTTTGAGAATTTCATATAAAAGAATGTGAAAAATATTGTTATTTTTTCCAAATTGTTGCTCTTTTTTTGTTTATAGCGCAAAAAATAAAAAGAGCACAGGTGATAAAATACCACCAAAAGAAAACTCTATTTGTGGGAAAAAAAGGACGTCAATTTTGTTTGGGTACAGCGTCGCACGACCGCGCAATTGTCCGTTAAAGTAGCACTGCGCCTGCTTAATGGTCCGGCAGTCTTCTGGGACCTGTGTGTTTCCCAGAAAACTGCAGGGAGAGAGGGGGAGGGAGAGAACTTCCACTCAGGTCGCCTGTCAAAACTAGGTACCCGCTCCCCCCCAAAAAAACTGTACATGCCAAATTTTGCAGGGGAGCGGGGAGGAGTCCTTAAAGTGTAACTTCTCCTTTGGGAAGGAGCTCCGTTTTAAGCATATTGCTAACCACACTAGCTACGTGCTTGTAGCTTAAAGTGGAACTAACCATAACAACTTGATAAAAAAACAACCATACATTCCCCATTAATAATTATGCCACCAAAATGAGTGTGTGCTGTAAATTGTCTCCAGCATTACTCCTTTTTCTTCTTGCTGGAGGCTACCATTTTGCTAAAGTACAGAACCCTTAGTGCCGGTTCACATTCTTGCGGCTGCGGCGATCGCATGAAATATCGGAGCGCACTGCTCCTTCATTACATGCGATCGGCTGTGCGGTGCGAATTCAGCCATACACTTTGTATGGCTAAATTCGCACTGCACCCGCAGCAAAGACGCACAGGACCCTTTTTTTCAGCCGCATCAGGATCGGATCGCACAGTGGTTCACACTTGTGCGATCCGATCCTGTGCGAACTGTAAAGACACCCCCAGCATATTGCATATGGCAGTGTGAACTGCCAGGGGTGCGTTTGCGATGCGGGAACAGGCTGCATCATGAGTGATGATGGATCTACACTGGGGGATGTTGTTTTTATTATTTTCAATAAAGGAATTGTCAAAAACAATGTCTGTGTTTTTATTTCTTTTTGATATTTTTTTGGGTTAATGAGTAGGGGTACAATATAGTGAGGATATAGTGGGGGTATATATGTGGGGAAGACCCTTGTCCCCATCAACATGAGGACAAGGTGCTTAAGGGCATGTGGCCTGGTATGGTTCAGGAGGAAGTGCTTTCTCCCCCCCCCCCCCACCTTTCCTGGCCTGCCAGGCTGCATGCTCGAATAAGGGTCTGGTACAGATTTTAGGGGGGGACCCCATTTTGTTTTTTTTACACAGTTTTGTATTGCCGGAAAACTTTTTTTTTTAATTCAGTTGTCAGTGGGGAAGCTAGCTGACAGCTGATGGCTCATCCATTGTAAGGAATGCAGCGTTAAGCTTCCCAGCCCGCTCCTTAACAACTAGCTATTCACTGGTGGTTAAGGACACCGGCGGCCCCACTCCTTAACGCTAAAGATACTAAACATAGCTTAAATACTAGGCTAAACACTGCTAAACGCCAGTATAAAGCAGAAACATTTTCTTTTTTTCCAGCATTTTTACAGCAATTTTTTGCTTTTTAGTGTGCTTGAGGGCTAAGAGTTTGCAACCTGATTCCTGGAGCCTGCTGGATATGAAGACCTTGTGCTCAAAAAATGGTATGTGCTCGAGTTGTTCTTGGGTGAGTGGTAGTTGGAGATCTTTCTTCCATTTACAAAGAAAGCTTGGCTGAAAGGAATCAGGGAGACTTTTAAATAGCAGATAGTTACTGTAAATAGCAGAGCCTGTTAAATAGCAGATAGTACATAGGTTGAAGAGCATCACACAAAAATTCATAAGGCATGACCAGTATAGAACAGATGTCCCCATCCTTAGACCCTGGCTGAAAGGCCATACTGTACTCCACCCCCAAACCACTTCATATTACCTATCCCAATAAAGGAGACCACACAGCGAGTGGAGTGAAAATGGCCATAGCAGCTTTTTATTAACAATTTAAATTTAAATTAACCTAAAGGAGAAAACATTCCTTAAAACAAAAATATATGAGTTGCTAAGCTGGTTAGTTTTTGAGGCACCCCAAAATATGTTCCTATTATACACTGCGGGACCTTTATCCTAATAGGCCTCTAGCTGCAACACTCCAGGTTGGAGACAACACACTACCCGCAGAGCAACCATTTCCAAATTCCAGTTAAACTGACATTAACTGGAAAGCATCAGAGGGATACATACCACCGATGGCTCCTGAACCATTCACATATCCTAAATTTTTCCCTCGTTAGTAAAGACCAACAAACACCTCAGCTGCCATGAAATCCATTAAAACAACAAAATCAAAGCAATAAAAAACTTGGACAAATAACAGGGAGGGTGGGTGGGAAGCTTCTTTCCTGCGTCCGTTGATCTGCCACTGGATGCCAGGACAGAAACCACCCCTCCTAGCGCTGCCCAGATCCAGACCAGCCACCACTACCTCCAATCAGGTAAGCCCCCCTTCCTCTACAACAAACTTCTTCATATTAACTCTTCCCTAACTTGTCTTTCCTCTTCACCTGGTCATGTCTGCCCTATGCTAATTTTTTTCTGCTCCGGGCCTTGCTTTATTAAAGGGAGGGTCAGGAGTAGTTTAAATATTTGTCCCAAGGCATGTATGAGTTCCATAGTTCATCTCTTGAATATCTAAGAGAGATTGTAGTGCCCCCATAGTTGCCAACATTTAAAAAAAATTTCCAGGGACACTTTGCAGCACAGCTATCAATTACCACACCCACTTCCCCGAAGCACCACCCACTCTGCATAATTAATCCCGCCTACTTATCAGATTATAGAGTACTCCAATAAAGAGAGAATTACAGGAAATTAAAAAGGGAATTCCAAACTTAAGGCCACAGTAGCAGAGTTGGAATAAGTCTCCCATTCGGCTGCACTACTTCTGCGTAACATTTATGGGCAGCCCGAATAACAGGCGCTTCCAGGGACAATATAAATTACCTGGGACAGGCTCCTATTAACAGGGACTGTCCCAGGAAAAAAGGGACAGTTGGCAAGTATGTGCCCCCACTCTGTGTAAAGTGTTTAAGAACCTGAATTGGTATGCTGGTGTGTGGAAATGGAATCTGTGGTCCAGAATTCTGGTTTATACATAATCATAACACATTAAAAATATACTGACAGTGTTGCCTGTACAAATTATAAAATGTAAAGTTATAGGTATTTCACTATGATATTCTTATGCTGCCCTCTACTGCCATCACATTGCAAGCACTGGTTAGTTTTTGTTAAACTAAAGATATATATCCTGTCGGTGTGTGTCTTACACAGTAATATATTGCAGAATCCTCAGTTTTTATACTGTCAATTTTCAAATTTAATATGTTATTATTGTATCTGGAGGCTGTGAATCTTCCTTTAAATGCGTTATTATAGTTTACACCACTGCCAGCAGGATTAATCTCACACAACCACTGCAGTTGTTTATTAGGTATCTGTCTGACCCAGCTCATCCAGTTGTTGCTGAAAGTAAGTCCAGATGGTTTACAGGTCAGTGTGTGAGAGTTCCCCGGCTTTATCACCGCTGGGTCTGACTGGGTAAGTTGTTCTGCAGACTGGACACCTGAAATTACATGAAAAGGTAGGATGAATACATATGGTTACATTTGCACTAAAGTAAATTCTTTAGAAAAGTAACAATAGGGGAAATTCTAATTTATGGTCTTACCCAATAAACATATTAGTGATATAAATAGGCTCAGTACAGTCGTCATTGTTACTGTGGAAATGATTTGTAAAATATTATCTCCGCCTATATATTGTAGGAGAGAATTCAAAATATAAAATGACGTCATATAATTTGAATAGCATTACAGATATATCAGTTGCTGTGATGTGTATAAACATGCAAAATAAATCAAAGCATTTTGATTCCACACTGCATTTGGAAAATGTGCATATTTTATTAAGTTTTTATTTTTTTTATTTTACAATTAGCTTAGCTTATATGAAGCATCAACTCTCTAATTAATTCATTTTGGTTTTAACCACTTAAGCACCGGAAGGTTTTACCCCCCTTAATGACCAGGCCATTTTTTGCAATTTGGCACTGCATGAGTTTAACTGGTAATTGCAATGCTGCACTAAATAGAGCTTTATTATGGTGGTATTTGATCACCTCTGCGGTTTTTATTTTTTATTTTTTGTGATTATAAATGAAAAAAGACCAAAAATTTTGATAAAAAATTAAGTTTTCTTCTTTTTCCTACAAAAAAAAATCTAATAAACTAAATTTTTGTCATACATTTAGGCCATGTATTTAGCTACATGTTTGTCATAAAAGAAAAAAAAAAAAAATCTCAATAAGCGTATATTTATTGGTTTGTGCAAACGTTATAGCGTCTACAAACTATGGTGTATACACTGGAATTTATGCAGCTTTTGCTTTCTGACTGCCTATCATTTCTTGAAGTGCTAAAATGACAGGGCAGTACAACCCCCCCCCCCCAAAAAAAAAAAGTTTCCCCTTTTTTGAAAGTAAACACCCCAAGGAATTTCCTCAGAGGTGTGTTGAGCCCATTAAATATTTAATTTTTTTTGGTCACAGGTGTTTGAAAAATGGCAAAAAAAAACGCAACATTTTTTTTTTTTTACACAAAGTTGTAATTTAAACTATATATTGCTCACTAATGCCATGGGTATATGTGGAAAGACACCCCAAAATACATTCTGCTGCTTCTCCTGAGTACGGAGATACCATATATGTGAGACTTTTTGGCAGTCTAGCCGCGTACAGGACCCCAAAAACCAACATTTGATTTGTTTGCGTTACTAGTGGTTCTTATTCACAACAGTGTTATTATGCACACTAGATTTCTTTATAGTTAATAAACGTATTTATGCCCATGTGATCTGTACCATTGGTAACTTTTTTTTTTGGTAGAGTCTGAGAAACCACCCTTCATTACCTGTGCAAATGGGAAAGTTCAATGGTTAATTCTGCGATAACTGCAGGCTGGATGTTTTACACAAGCTCAGATTGACCTCTAACAATCTTGGGTCCTCGCATTCTCACTTCTCTTGCTGCATTTACTTTTTATTATTTGGGACTGAGAAATCGCTAAGTGTTATTAGTTTTAGTAAGGAGTTTTATTTTTAGCGGTGCAAAACTAAACTTTATAGTCAAAAAAATTGTATAGTAATCTTCTTGCATACTGCTATACAATTTTTGATAATTTTTTTTTTTTTTTACAGTTTTTTGTGTGAACTTTTTTTACATATTTAATACAGACTATAAACACTAAAATGTATAATGTGGGGATCTGGGATTACTAAAATGAAATAAAAATGCACTTAGAGTCAAGGGGATTTTGGTAAGAAATGGCCCAGTGACTGAAATCGTTAAGTAGAAAGATCAGAATCCCCCTATCTCCCTGTTGGCCTTCACAGCATAGACAAAAAAAAGCCTCATACTTTCAATAACAAGTAATGATTTTCTTTACAATATGGTTAACTAGATTTTAAAAATGTGACAGTTATCAAAGTTTTGCTAGGTCAATAAGTGACGCAAGGCAGTGGCAAGAGCAGGAGGAGCAGAGTGACCTGACAACACCTTCATTCTTCTCAAGCTGTGCGCACCAACATCAATCATAGCATGCTGTGACCAGGGCTTTTTTTCTCCAGAAATAGGTGCAGGAACTTAACCATGGCCCCCGCCCCAATACACATACACCCTCCAAACTGCGTCAAATAGTGGGTGTGGTCACATTTTACTAACAGTGAGAGGGTCATATAGAGGCATCAAATACTAGCAGTACATAATTTGCAGAGTTTGTGGGAGTTGGTGTGTGTTATACACAGAGTGCATAGTTTAGGGGTGTGCTGCATACAGAGTGCAGTGTTCAGGGTGCTCTACACACAGAGCTGACCTCCATAGCTGCATACTTCTGCATCCCCCATCCGGGTTTTCATGTTCCCCCCTCTTCAGCTCGGACCTCTGAAAGCAACCCCCCCTCCACTGCCCCCCATCTCCCATCCCCCCTCCTTAAAAACTCCACCATCTCCCATATGTCTTACTTTTGTTTTTGCTTACAGCCGGCTACAGTAGTACCTCCCCACACACTGTAGATGGTTCTGCCTCTTTCACTTGCAGGGAGCTCCTGCAATAGGGGTGTCGGCACCCACACTCCACCCTGGGCACCTGCATCTCCCTTGTCCCCAACCTGAACCCAGTAGGAGATGCTGAGGAGATCAGAGTCGTTGGGAGACAAGCTGTCACTTGTAAGCACAGAAGCTGTGTTCCCAGCATGCCTTGCTAGGCAGACAGAGTGCTCTGGATATTATCTTACAGGCTTGAGGGTCACTGAGTGATAAAGACTGAATCAGCAGCTCATACTATTTCCCAGTATAGAATTCTAGTGGTGGACAAGTCTGCCCAGGTTCAGGTACAAAGATTTACATGATTTTGAACTTCAAGATCCGACCAGAGTCATCGATGGATTGGTGAGAAAAGTATTTGTGTAGCCGGCTACGATGGCACTAAAACAAATGAAATCATACAGCTGCTTGTTCCACAAAAATTGCTAGTAAAAGAAAACCAGTCTGCTTCTTACGAGCAGCCCAGCTTCAGGACTGGTGCAGGTCTGGCAGATAGGAGCAGAAGACAAAGGATCATCGTGACATCGTGACAGGAGACATCGTGGATTGACGCTTTGAGGGAGTTGTTTGGAGCCAGGGAATTATCTCCTCACCACCTGGGCTTATCCATGCGCATTTCAATGGAGGTCTGGTAAGAGGCTTTACAATCGGTCGTGGCCATTACTTTCTTGTAGATATTTTCTTGGATTATATGAGCACTTTATCTGTAAGGAGTACCTGTATATATCTGATCCATCTATCGGTGTTCCTCTTTGGATATTAATACCCTGTGTATATCACCTTGGTGATCTGGTAAGCAGCGTTGAGATTGGTGGAGGTGCACAACTATCTACTTACCTGTCAGCAACCTATTGATGAGCACTATTCTTTTGCATTTGGTAAAGAGTATATGCATGAGTCTGATTCACAAGTGGTGTTTCTCACTGGTGGAAACATTTTGCACTTTTTGTGAATGTATCACAATTTTTGTTCATTTTTTTGTTTGTGGTTTTACGCTATGGCATTTTTTCTTCCTTTATAATATATGAACACCATACACGATATCTTCTGGGAGTTCAACAGGCGATCCCCTTTTGCGGTCAAGGTCGTCAGCATTTCTGTTGTGGATTCCCCGTACATTTAATGTAGCTTTCTGGTAAGCATATTACCATTGGGAGCTGCGGAATAATCACTACATGATTCTACACATCACTGTTCACTTTTGAATTCATTTATGGACATTTATTTGTTATCATATTGAACTTTTATAGCACGACTTGCTACTTATATAAGCACAGAAGCTGTACCTCTGTGATAGTGGTGAGCAGGGAGCAGAGGACCTGAGCCAGAGGTGATGGAAATAAGTTCCACCAAGTTCCAGCTGAAAAAAGCCCTGGCTGTCACTAATGTACTCTGCCGATGCCCACCTCTTCCTTTGAATCCATGCAGCAGCAACCCACCCAAATTCTGGGTTCCTATTGTGTACTGCAATACTCTATACAGCAACAGCAAAGATGCTGCAGGACCTAGGGAAAGGAAGCCTCAACATGTCCCACTATTGCTTCCACTGACATACCACTGTGTAACCACTGCACTGCTAGGTCATTCTGCCTGGTGCCTGCCAGAGCCATACCCCTCCAAAAAGGAGCTGTCAAAGGCTCAAAGCACTCAAGGCCTAGAGCAGAAGAAAAACAGAAGGAGCGCCAGACTAAGTGCAGCAGTTAAAATACCTAGGTTTATTGAAAGAACAAAGAATTGGCAACTCACGTTTTATAGATAATAAAAGGCATGTAGGTAAAATCTATTGCAGGTGTCCAATTCCGAAGTGGTGTGGCGGTAGAAAGCATGGATTATGGAAAGCAGAACACTGTGGTGGTAATCAGCGTAGCATGCAAATGGTGTCAGGCCAGAACTGACATCAGCGGGGGAGCGTGATGCCGTGGAAGGTGGGTGGTAATGAATTTAGAAACTTCCTGTTTCTTCTTCAGAGGTCTGGCTTCTGCTGCCACACCCCTCGGGAATGGGACACTGACACGCCATCCACATGGAATCCTTATGCCCTGCTATGAATTTTACCTACATGCTTGTTATCATCTAAAAAATGTAAGTTGCCAATTTGTTATGCTTTTAAAAAACCCAGGTATTTTAACTGCTGCTATTAGTCTGGCGCTCCTTCTGTTTTTCTTCAATTTCTGGAGAGTTTTGCTTCACTCCTAAGGGTGCTGCCGCTGATGCTGAGTTTCATCACCCACCTGCGATCCAGTTTTGTATGTCCAATAAATGGACTTACATGAACATTTATTAACCACTTGCCTACAGTGCACTTTCACCCTCCTTCCTGCCCAGACCGATTTTCAGCTTTCAGCGCTCTCATACTTTGACTGAGAATTACTCAGTCATGCAACACTGTACCCATACAAAAATTGTGTCCTTTTTTTCACACAAATAGAGCTTTCTTTTGATGGTATTTGATCAATACTGGGTTTTTTATTTTTTGTGCTATAAATAAAAAAAGACTGAAAATATCGTGAAAAAACGCATTTTTCTTTGTTTCTGTCATAACATTTTGCAAATTAGTAATTTTTCTTCACAAATTTTGGCCAAAATTTATACTGCTACTTATCTTTGGTAAAAAAAACCCAAATAAGTGTATATTATTTGGTCTTTGTGAAAGTTATAGAGTCCACAAGCTATGGTGCGAATCATTGAAAATTGATCACACTTGATCACACCTGATGTACTGAAGGCCTATCTCATTTCTTGAGACAATAAAAGGTCAGGAAAGTACAAATACCCCCCAAATGACCCCTTTTTGGAAAGTAGACATTCCAAGGTATTTAATAAGGGGCATGATGAGTTTTTTGAAGTTGTAATTTTTTCCCACAATGCTTTGCAAAATGAAGATTTATTTTTTTTTTTTTATTTTTTTTTTTACAAATTGCCGTATTAACAGGTTATTTCTCTCACACAGCACATGTATACTTGCTGTGAAGAAAAGAGTGCGCTGGTCTGTGATATGCTGCTACCAGATGAAAATGATAAGTGATAAAATAATAGGTGGTGCGCTATATCAATATATTGAGTGTATATTCCAAACAATAACAATCAATACAAAAAACAACCTCAAATATAAACAAAATGTATAGGTGCAAAAAGATAAATGGTGAAAAAGTCCCAAAACACAACTGTGTCAATAATAGGACCACCAACAGTGGTGTGTTGGTGACAGGTGAATATGTATTCCAAACAATACCAATCAATACATAAATAAAATAAGTGCAAAATTATATGGTGCAAGAAGTCCCAAGACACAACTGTGTCAATAGTAGGACCACCGACAGTGGTGTGTTGGTGACAGGTGATAGTTAATTCAATTAGTGAGTTGAAGTTCCCTCCACCTGCTGGAATTCCTCCTTACCGGACGGAATGAAGTAAGTGCTTTTCTATGGTGAAAATAAACGATCCTGGTGCCCAAACTGAACTAAGTGCTCCCCACCGTGCATTCACAAGAGCCCGTCAGGCCTCTTACCGGATGAATAGGGTTATCATGCACTGCTCACTGCTCTCAGATCCAACCAATATTGGCAGCCACAATGGATATAGAAGTCATATACCACTCCACTGTTCGCAGTCGGGTAGATTTCTATGTTCAGACAGTACTCATGGCCACTTGTTATAGGTGATTAAGAGGATCGTTTCGCTCCAACTTCTTTTTTTATGTCTACAGCACTGTACCATGTAGAAACCTGACAGGGGCTCTTCTACCCTATTTCATCTCCTTATCCATCCATGTGCTCGAGCTCCAAGGTCCCTCCCAAAGTCTGTGATCAATGATTGATCACTGACCTAGCTGACCACTACAGAGACCTACCTTATTCCTACACTAACCTACCTGATTACTATACTGACACCTGCACTGACCTATCATATTCCTGCACTAACCAACCTGATCACTACACAAACCTGACTGATGATTACACTGACCCCTACACTGACCTACCTGTTTACTGCACTAACCTAGCTGATCACTATACTGACACCTACAGAGACCTATCTGACCACTACAGAGACCTATCTGACCACTACAGAGACCTACCTGATTCCTACACTAACCTACCTGATTACTATACTGACCTACATTCTCACTACACTGACCCCCCACACTGACATTCCCGATTCCTACACTGACCTACCTGACACCTTCACTGACCCCTACACTGACCTCCCCCCTACCACACACCGACCCCTTCACTGACACCTACACTGGCCCCCATTCTTCCCTGCCCCTCCTTCACTAACCCCCCTAGACTGCCCCCCCCCCACACTGACCCCTTCACTGACACCTACACTGACATTCCTGATTCCTACACCAATCTACCTGACACCTTCACTGCCCCCCCCCCCTCACACTGACCCCTTTACTGACCCTTTCACTGGCCCCCCTTCTTCCCTGCCCCTCCTTCACTAACCCCCCTAGACTGAACCCCCCCCCTACACTGACCCTTCTTCCCTGCCCCTCCTTCACTGACCCCTTCACTGACCCTTCTTCTCTGCCCCCTAGACGGACCTCTAGACTGACCCCCCTACACTAACACCTACACTGACCCCCCATTCACTGAACCCTTACACTGACCCCTTTACTGACTCCCCCATATTAACACCTACACTGACCCCCCCCCCTTCACTAACCCCCCCTACTGATACCTACACTGACCCCCCTCCACTGACCCACCCCCCACTGACACCTACACTGACCTCCCCTACAGTTCCACTTTCACTTTACTGCAGTCAGTGCTCTCCAGTCCAGGCTGCTCCCCCCCCCCTCCTCCCTTCCTAGATGCCTTGTGTGTCTGTCAGTCCAGAAAAACATGGTCTCACCTCACCTCTCACAACTCTCTCTTCAGTCCTCTTCACGCTGTGCTGGCTGAGTGCCACAACTGGAAAGATAGAGATGAATGATTCCTGTGACAGCGCCGGGCAGCTGAGTGAAAAGAAGGCTGCTGATTCGCTGAGCTGACTGTGCAGAACACGCCACCGACAGGCGGGGCTTGGCTTGCAACGCTACGCCAATGGGCAGGGGAGGCACAGTCCAGCTCCGCCCCCCTCGACCTGCAATTTCCAGCCATAGGGTGCCCACCGGCTATCTCCCAGCCTAAAGATGGCGGCAGCCGCAAACAGTGCGTGATGACACCGTGTTAGTAATATATATAATGTCAGACAGAGTGACACTGCAGGTTGCGCCCCCCCAGATGTTGCACCCGGTGCGGCCGGCCCCCCCTGCACCCCCCACGCTACGCCACTGGTGCCTATATATATATGTATGAGAGATTTCAACGTACAACATAACGTCACATAATTTGAATATCATTACAACTACAGTATGTATATATGTGGCTCTAAAAACACATGTGAATGTGAAAATGAGCCAAAGTATTTTTCTGGCACACACACTGCATATTTATTGGCCTGTTTTTCTTATATTAGTTTGAGTTCAAGAATAGACTTTGACAGTGCAAAATAAGAAGAACCAAAATATAGGTTTGTGATTGGGTGCATTTCATTACCACAATTCTCAATAGCGCATTTTAATGACACCCCAAAACACTAAGGCAATGCAGCTCTGATGCACGTGAATTACATCATTTGCACATCTTCACACTTATGTAATTGTTTGCAGCTGCAACAGTTTAAAGAGGAGCTCCAGTCTGGAAAAGAAAGTTAAAACTCAGCAGCTACAAAAACATGTGGGGTTTCCCCATTTGCATGGAACTCTGCTTTTAGTGTATGTATAGTTAAAACTTTACTTTTTAGTTTGATAGCGGAGGTTAACATCTGCCAGTTTATGTATTGATGTATGTCACCTCCCTGGAAGTAACATAGAAATATCTCCAAACTTAGGGTAAATCTCCTCTTGGACAGAGATCACAAGTGCCCCCATTGGAAGATATCCTTCACATCTTGCTCTGGTGACAACTGTATGTTTTACATTTCCCATCTCTTTCTGTACCAGTGACAATGTTCGCCAGGACAAAGAAGGTGAATTTATCCAGCAGTGAAACAGACAGCAATAATAACTTAACAAGGACTTTACCACTTACCCATTATATCCAAAACTGAAAAATATGTCTGCACATGCACTATACTATGTATGCTGTTTCATACATGTATCATACATCGCAAGATGTACTGTATGTTTTTTTTTTTTCTTTTACAAAAGAGTTTTATTAAGATTCAGTTAAAAAAGTTAGTCCAACAAAGAGATGGTTACATCATTATATAGCATAAGTGAAAATACCGACAAAGGGATGTATCAAAACTGTACATATTTCCAACTTTAGTATAACGTAAAAAAAAACTAAAGTCCATAAGTCCTTAGTCAAAGAAGCTTAAAATTCCGGATTGTAGCATGCAGTGGACTAAAGGAAAGATACCCAAGCAGGATATTAAAGAAAACAATGGTATGTTTTTTTTCTTTTGACTTACGATGGATGTCTAGTTATCTTAACTTAAAAAGCACAATTTCTCTTTGGGTGGAAGTTTATGGCTTTCTTCCCACAGTCATATACTATATATGCCAGTGATTCCAACCACTAGAGTTGCTAGAGTTGTGGGAAAGAAGACCTTCATCAACATGGTGCAGACCCATGTTAAGAGCATGTGGCTTGGCCTGTCAGGCTGTGTGCTCAGATTGGGGTCTAGTATGATTTCTGGGGGGACCCTATACCATTTTTTTGTGTGTTTAAACTTGTACAAGATCAGCAAAAGTAACAGTGACAAATAAAATTTGCTTGTAGTTTACTTTTCACAGCTGGCTTTTTCTTTTTTTTTAGAAAAAAGAACAGCATGTTTTTTTGGAAAATGTTGCACTTGCTGTAGTACTTTGTAAACATCTTAGAGATGCACCACTTCACAGACAGATTCAGGGAATCCCCAAAACAGATTTTTGAAATCCAGTTCTAATGCTTTATTTTAAGCAATAATAAAACAACTGCTCCCTGCAAAACATTTTTTTCCACATGTCTTCCAGGGAAAGAATAATTGATTTTTACAAATTTGGCTCCCATTGACTTCAGTGGGGTTGAGATTTGCGTGAGGCTGGGTTCACATGTATGCGAATTGGATGCAGGGTTCCCCGCATTTAATTCTCATGAAAGGCGAGTGTGACTGGCTCACAATGGAACAAGTTCACAAAGGTCCAGAGTGGTTACGAAGGGAATTGCAAAAGGGTCCTGTGCGTGTTTGGATCCAGTTCAGGTGCAAATTCAGGCAAACATTTGGACTTGAATCACACCTATACTGGTGAGCAGACATGCACCGGACCCCATGCATGAACCCATGGCTGCACATAGGTGAACCCTGGCCTCAGAAGACATTTTTTTAATAGGTATCCTACGTACACTGTGATTACAATACTAATGATATATATTTTATAATATTTAAAAACTACAACCAAGCTTAAGGCTCGGGTCACACTATTGCGATGCGGGAAGGCTGCGAATTCGCAGCCTTTTCCCGCATCGCACACGCACCCCCGGCAGTTCACACTGCCATATGCGATACGCTGGGGGTGTCAATGTAATCTTAACGACACCCCCAGTTTGATCGCATATCGCAGTGCGATCGTGCAGTTCGCACAGGATGGGATCGCACAAGTGTGAACCGCTGTGCGATCCGATCCTGATGCGGCTGCAAAAATGCCTCCTGTGCGTGTTTGCACCGGGTGCGATGCGAATTTAGCCATACAAACTGTATGGCTAAACTCGCACCGCACAGCTGATCGCATGTAATGTCGGAGCAGTGCGCTCCGACATTACATGCGAACCCGGCACTCGCATTAGTGTGAACCGGGTCTCAAGGATGTTATCCTTTTGTAACATATTGCACCCACATTCAGAGTGTAACATGTGACATGTTACAGATGCACCAGCCTCTGTCCCCCCCCCCCCATTTTCACAGCAAGCAGGGGATCTGCATCCCCCCCCCCCCCCGTTCGCTGTCACAATGTAAAAAAAATGCTAAATATAATGTCAACCAGAAGTTACACCTTTCATGATCAGTTAGCGAGGTCTTCAGGAGCTACTTGTTGACCAAATAACCTCAAGTAGCTTCTGTTTTTGAAGATGACGCTACTTGACGATGAAACGCGTAGGGAAGAACTTCCGGTTGACGTCATATCCAGTTAACTGAAGCACACAGTGGCAGTTTTGGAAGCAGTGCTTCCTGATTGTTCTTTGAGAGGCTGTTGATGGATTTGAATATGTAAATGCAATACTTTTGTTTTGCTTTTTTTTATTAAATAAAACAATACTTCTCACTATGTGAGGCTTCCCCTCTCTCTTCTGTGTTACCTGGAGAATAATCCATGAGTTATACAAGGGACGATAAGAATACATCAGTATTCTGGATAGTGGCTATTTAAAGGAACTGAGCTGTATCGGATCTGTATGGATCTGTTTGACAACATTCTATTGACTTGCTTGCTAACACAAGGAGTCAATACCATCTAGTGAGTGCAGACTTCTTCACAAGGCAGCGCTATTCCCCAAACACTTTTTTGAGGTTCTTATTTATCTCCACTTACCTTGGTGGTCAGTATAAATCCCCCTTACATTGGTTGTCAGTGTAGTAATGCCCCCTTGCCTTGGTGGTTAGTTAGTGTGAGGCTGGGTTCACATATATGCGAATTGTATGCAGGGTTCCAGGGCATTTAATTCTCATGAAAGGCGAGTGTGACTGGATCACAATGGAGCCAGTTCACACAGGTCCGGGGTGGTTACGAAGGAAATTGCAAAAGGGTCCTGTGCGTGTTTCGATCTGGTTCAGGTGCAAATTCAGGCAACAATTTGGACTTGAATTACACCTATACTAGTGAGAAAACATGCACCGGACCCCAGGCATGAACCCATGGCTGCACATAGGTGAAGCCTGGCCTCAGAAGACATTTTTAATAGGTATCCTACGTACACTGTGATAACAATACTAATGATATATTTTTTTTATAATATTTAAAAACTGCAACCAAGCTTAAAGGATGTTAACCTTTTGTAACATATTGCACCCACATTCAGGGCGTAACATGTTACAGATGCACCAGCCTCCGCCCCCCCCCCCCATTTTGACAGCATGCAGGGGATCTGCAAACCCCCCCCCCCCCCTGTTCGCTGTCACAATCTAAGAAAAATGCTAAATATGATGTCAACCAGAAGTTACACCTTTCGTGATCAATTAGCGACCAAATATCATCAAGTAGCTTCTGTTTTTAAAGATGGCGCTACTTGACGATGAAACACATAAGGAAGAACTTCCGGTTGTTGTCATATCCGGTTACCTGAAGCACACAGTGGCAATGTTGGAAGCAGTGCTTCCTGGCTGTTCTTTGAGAGACAGTTGATGGATTTGATTATGTAAGGGCAATACTTTTTTTTTTTATTTATTAAATAAAACAATACTTTTCACTATGTGAGGCTTCTCCTCTCTCTTCGGTGTTACCTGGAGAATAATCCATGAGTTATACAACGGCCGATAAGAATACATCAGTATTCTGGATAATGGCTATTTAAAGGAGCTGAGCTGTATCAGTTCTGTTTGACAACACTCTATTAACTTGCTTGCTAACACAAGGAGGCAATACCATCTAGTGAGTGCATACTTCTTCACAAGGCAGCACTATTCCCCAATACATTTTTTGGGGTTCTTATTTATCTCCACTTACGTTGCTGGTGTAGCACCCTACAGGTAGGTGCTAGGTAAAATGTAGTGTGCTTTGTCTGCTTAACAGCAGAGCCATGATTTCTTTTGGTCGGGTAGGTTGTCATGGCTCCCACTTGTGTCTGCTGAGAGGGGAGTTTCCCCACTGGCCCTGTAAAAGGTTTCTCATTGGGCAGTGGAGGAAACCCAATCAGAGACCAATTCAGGCTTATAACTACCCCAGAAGGCAGATTCTGCTGCAGAGGATTCTGGGAGTGGGTAAACGTTTGAAGGGAGCGCATGACTCATGGTCTTTGGCAGGAAGCAGAGTCCCAGGAGGGAGAGGACGGCTGTCTCTCCTCCTGTCAGAGGAAGTGGATGTTTCGGGTGCTGCCTGAGAATCCAGAGAGCACTGAGTTGAGCTGAAGGGGATCCGGTGTGCCGAGAATCAGCGGAAAGAGAGAAGGGTCCAGTCCCAGGAAAGCCTACACAGGTCGTGAGTACTGAGGATTGCCCCTGGGGGTCTGCCTAGTGTCCGTGGGGACCACTCCGGAGAAGTTTCTAGGATCAAAGTGTCAGCTAGCTGTAAAGGGGGTACCTAGTCAGGGGGACCCTGAAGGGTTTAAAGGGGCCCCTGCAGTTTGGGCCCTGAAGAGTCAGTGCACAGTGAGAGTGCATCAGTTGAGAGTTGCAGCAGTACAGGAATTCACAGCGAGCTACCTCAAGTCAGCGCAGGGCTGGAGGCAGCCAGTCAGTGACTTTTGAGCAAAGCAGTGTCAGAAGTTCAATATTCTACATTCCTGGATCTTCTGGACTAAGGTCGAGGTTCCAGCACAGTTTTCAGTGTTACATTAATTTCAAGCGTTAGGAAGCGTTGGCTAGCGTCAGCTGGCGTCAAGACAGCGCTGACAAGCACATTTTTGTTTAAGAGTCCCAAAAGTATATATCTAGTTGAACCAGAGGAGTATCCCACTCATTCCCTTCTCCCATCCCCTAAAATACAATGAAACAACCAAACAAAGATGCCGGAATTGTCATTGTCTCAGTGCTCACACCCAGGGTCGCAGCTCACATGGGCTGGAAAGGTAACCGGTAACAATGGCAGACCCACATCAGGCCCAATGCCTGGAAAACCTGCTACACTGGTCAGTATAAATCCCCCTTACATTGGTTGTCAGTGTAGTAATGCCCCCTTGCCTTGGTGGTTATTATAAAATCCTTCCTAAAATGGCATCTTAAATGTCAGTGTAAATCCCCCTTGGTGGTTAGTGTAAATGCTCCTATGACATTTGGGGCAAGTTTAAGTCTTCCCTCACATTGGTGGCCAGTGTAGAAACCTCTCTTTTTATTGGTGGTCCCCTGTTACATGGTTGTCAGTATAAATCTCCCCTTACATTGGTGGCCATTGTAAATTCCCCATTACGTCAGTGGTCATTGTACAAACCTTAACTACATCCATGCAAAAGTTTCCAAGCTTTTCCCTACACGATTCAGAATTTGCCATTGTAATGCCTCCTGACTAGTTATATTACCCAGGATTTTTACCACCTACAAAAACCTACAACCATTAGCAATTTCAAATTGTTTTGCAGTATTCAGTAGAAAGTTCAGCGATTAAATTGTGTTTTCTAAATATTTTATGCCAAAAGTGCCATCCAAAGAAGAGAGAATAGATGGAGGGATGTCAAGACCAAAGGAGAAACAGGTAAGAGAAGGATTAAAGAACTCTGTAGTTTAGTATGGTAGGGGTGTAGCTTACCTGATTGAAGGCTGGGGGTCAGGTGGACAGGGTGGAGCCCAACAGGAGGACTGCCAACAGGAGGGCAAGGATCAGAGGAGAGTGGTGTGAGGCAGATTAAAGGGACCTTAAAGTGGATACCATCAATGCTGGACACAGGGATCAGGAGCCAAGCCACTGTGGAGATCATCTACTCTGCCCTGTTGCCTTATCCATGAAAGTGGGTAGGCAAGAGTGTTTGGTGAGTTACCATCTTCACTATATCTATTGTTACAGCAGTGAAGGAGTGTGTGTTGATCCTTGCTGCACATTGGTGATTCCTGTGGGTCTAACTGGTGATTTGAAGTTATCTATCACTACATAGACTTTGACTAGAGACTCCACTCTATGTGATGGACTATGCTATCTGTATGGTTTTGAGGGGATAATTTTATTGTCGCCCTGGACCTTTTTTCATCTGCGCTACTAATACCATTTGGGTTTCTGTGAGATTTATTGGTGTTTTATATAATGTTTTGTTTTTAAGTAGCTGCGACTTGTTTGTGATTAGACATAATATTGCATGATTTTATTATCTATCCTGAGTGCAGGGGACCATCTATTTGTTCTTTTAGTGGTATTTTTATTATTTTCATATATTTGCTCTCACTAACTAGAAGCACATCTTCATCAGTTTGGAAAGCTTGGCTTACACTAGAATTTTCTGTGTATTGAATGTGCTTGGGGAATTATAAGTACTGTTATTTCTAGAATCATCTCTGCCAGTGGCGTACCAACAGTGGGTGGGCGTCCGCCCCGTATGCCACACATTGGGGGGTGTCAGGGAGCACCAGGGTGAAACTCCCCTGAGGGGTGACACCCAGGGCCGACTGCCTCCACCTCTCACTAATACAGGAGAGTAGAGCAGGAGGCACTGAAGCTGAACGAGAGAGAGAGAGAAACAGCAGCGCTGAATAAACAGTGGGAACTGCCGGAGTTAACTTTCTAAGTTAATGAGCAGGTGATTGGTTGTTAGGACCCCTTAGCAACCAATCACCTGCTGTTAACTTGCAAATTTACCTTCAGCAGTTCCCGCTGTTTATTCAGAGCTGCTGTTTCTCTCTCTCCCATTCTGCATCAGTGCCTCCTGCCCCGCTCTCCTGTGTCTCCCTCCCTTATGTAAAAGGTTCCATGGGGGGGCTGTATAATGTAAAGGGTTCCATGGGGGGCTGTATAATGTAAAGGGCGCATGGGGGGCTGTGTAATGTAAAGGGGTCCATGGGGGGGCTGTGTAATGTAAAAGGGTTCAGAGGTGTGAGGGGAGCTGTGTAATGTAAAGGGGTTTATGGGGGGGGGGGCTGTGTAATGTAAAGGGGTCCATGGGGAGGGTTGTGTAATGTAAAGGGGTCCATGGGGGGGCTGTGTAATGTAAAGGGGCCCATGGGAGGGCCATGTAATGTAAAATGGCTCAGAGGTGTGGAGGGAGCTGTGTAATGTAAAGGGGTCCAGAGGTGTGGGGGCAGTGTAATGTAAAGGGTTCCAGAGTTGTGGGGGGGCAGTGTAATGTAAAGGGGTCAATAGGTGTGGGGAGGTTTTGTAATGTAAAGGGGTCCAGAGGTGTGGGGGGGGTCTGTGTAATGTAAAGGGGTCAATAGGTGTTGGGGGGCTGTGTAATGTAAAGGGGTCCTGAGGTGCTGGGGCTGTGTAATGTAAAGGGGTCCAGATGTGCAGCGGCTGTGAATTGTAAAGGGGTCCAGAGGTATAGGGGCTGTGTAATGTGAATGGGGTCCTGAGGTAGGGGGGCTGTGTAATGTGAAGGGGTCCAGAAATTCGGGGGGCTGTGTAATGTCAAAAGTCTTCCTACATTTTATCCACACTTATAGCTGCAGTCCAATAGATTTCCTTTAGGTTGCACATTTTTTTCCTGCATTTTCTGAAAGTGCACCAAACGTCCTGCATGCTGCATCTTTGGCGCACTTTCAGAAAACAGGAAAATATTTTTTTTGGGGGGGAGTGACAGCATGTTTTACTGCACCAGGTGACATCAACCCTAGTGACGCCACTGGCAGTAGCACATAGTAAGTGTGCCACTGCCAGTTACATGTATTTCTGTCTGACCTGCGGAGCCATTTTTGCAGAGGAGGTGGGGCCTGGCCACCGGGGGGGAGCAGAGGGAATAGGATTATTTTGGGTTCAAGGCCGCAGTGCTTGGAGGCGCTACACACAACATCACTTGACGACATGTCAATGCTGGGTGCGTTGCTTGCCCGCCTGGGGGGGTGCCAGATATAGGATCCGCTCCGGGTGCTAAATGCTCTACGTACGCCCCTGACCTCTGCTGTTGGATAGACTGTTTGATTTCTGCTCTGCACAAGCACTTGCTTTCTGCAAAACCTGTGAATGCACACAGATATAGCTGCACTGCTCAGAAATATAACATGTCTGAGCAGGAATATGTGCATCCATTACAGTCAGACAGTAAGCAGCCTTTTCTAAGTACTTCCACCACCTCTTCCCTTTCCTACGGTGAGTATTGTGGCTGCCCCCATCTAGGGCATTCCCCCACCCAACCCAACTGTTCTGCCTTTACTATGCAATCTTTGCTTACTAACTAGATCCACCTGTAGAGCCACTATCTCCCCCCACTCCCCACTGTGTAATGTCCCAACCCTTTTTTTTTCCTCATTTAATCGCAAAGAACTTAAGCATTAGGCAATACTACAAAACTCTCAATTACATTTAAGGAATTAAAGGCATAGGAGCAATATCCATCTTTACTACCGACAACCTGTGAAATTCTACGAGAGGCTGAAAGCTGCTGCAGCTGAATGGGACTGGACAGTGCACTGAGTGGAACTTACGTTTAGGGCAGTAGGCATCCAGGGAGGAATGCCCAGAATGCAAGAAGACTTTTTTCAGAGCATTTGTCCCTGGGCGCATGCTGCCATAAATATTAGTACCACTCATCCAGGGTGCATGAGGCCTCCATGATCTACTCAGCTTTCATTTTGCCATGTTTATACATGTAATAATCACACCCCAGTAAATGTTACAGTTTTTACTTCTAATTTGTAAAATATACCTTTCATCTCAAATGCAACAAACCTTTCTGTTACCCATGGACCTTTTTTTGATGTACATTGCATCATTTCTTGATGTTATGTAAACCACTTGCTGCCAAATCACGTGCCTGTATGTCATTTGACTTCAAGTGGTTATACCGAAGTGATGCCTGCAGTTTTTATAGAGCCGACGATCGGCTCTCTTGTAATAACAACTGATGCGGCCGATGTGGCTAACCGATGTGGGTCTTGGATATGGTTACCCGGTAACGATGTCATGACATCATTTCCGGTTTATTGGAATCCTAAAGGCACCAGTTTATGAAAAGTTGACGTATTTAAAAGCGCTGATCTTGGCGTTTTAAATGCTTTTAAGTTCAAAGGAGGGATCTGGGGTTTTACAGACCCCAGATCCCTCCATAAAGAGTACATGTCACGGCCTATTTCTGTCACAAGGGATGTTTACATTCCTTGTGACAGCAATAAAAGTGATTTAAAAAATGTAAAGCAACAGTCTAAAAAAAATAAATAAACAAAAAAATCTTTATATAAATTGATAATTAAAAACATTTTTTAAAGTGCCCCTGTCCCGCCATGTTAGTGCGCAAAGGTGAACGCATGCGTCAATCCTGAATGCACACAAACCGTGATCGTCTCACACATGTGAGTTTTCACCATAAACCTTAGATCATGGGCAGTAATTATCCTTTGTACTAAAGTGGTAACCTGTAAAGGCTTTTAAAGCGTAGTCTATGGATAGTAAAATTTACATCTTTTGTCACCATTGCGTGGCAGTGCACATTTTAAAGCGTCAAGTCAAAGTCAAAAGTCAAATCTACTTTATTGTCAATTCTTCCACATGTACAATACATACATACAGAGAATCGAAATTACGTTACTCTTAGACCCCCGGTGCATACAGATAACACTAACAATATAGCCTAAAAATCTAAAAACGCAAAAAAATAAATAAAAATAAGGTTAAAATAAAAACAGCGCAAGGCACATAACAGATAAAGTGCAGACCAATGACTTCAGTTCCATGGTGAATGAGGTAGTGAGCAGACCAATGTTGCCAAAGTGACTGGTGCAAGTCATTGAATGCTAGTGGAAGGAGGAGATGGAAGGACCTAGGGATATGGGATCTAGGGAAGGGGAGGTGCATAGTTCAGTGGTGCCTATGGCAGAAAAGGGACAAACGGGCAAGTTCGGAGCGAGTTCGGCTTCCTGACAGTCTGATGGATAAAGCTGTCCTTCAGTCTACTGGTCCTGGCCTGGAGACTCCGCAGTCTCCTCCCTGCTGGCAGCAGACTGAAGAAGCTGTGTAACGGGTGGGTAGGATCACCTGCAATGCATAAAGCTTTGCGAGTGAGACGGGTTCCATAAATATCCTGAAGGGAGGGGAGAGAGACTTCAATGATCTTCTCAGCTGCTCTCACTATGCGTTGCAGAGTCTTCAGGCAAGACGTGTTGCAGGTGCCATACCACACAGTGATGCAGCTGGTCAGAATGCTCTCAACGGTGCCTCTGTAGAAGGTGTACATGATGGGGGATGGGGCTCTGGCTCTCCTCAGTTTGCGGAGAAAGTAGAGACACTGCTGTGATTTCTTGGCCAGTGCTGCAGTGTTGTTGGTGCAGGAGAGGTCCTCTGTGATGTGCACACCCAGAAACTTGGTGCTACTCACTCTCTCCACAGTCGCACCATTGATGGTCAGAGAAACATGCTGAGTGTGCGCTCTCCTGAAATCAACAACAATCTCCTTCATCTTCTCCACGTTCAGAGAGAGATTGTTGTCATTGCACCACCCGGCCAAGCGGCTCACCTCACTCCTGTAGTTTGTCTCATCTCTGTTACTAATGAGACCCACCACAGTCGTGTCATCCGCAAACTTAATGAAGAGGTTGGAATTGTGTAACGGTGTGCAATCGTGGGTCAGCAGAGTGAAAAGGAGGGGGCTCAGCACACATCCTTGAGGGGCCCCAGTATTCAGTATGATGGTGCTGGATGTGTTGCTGACGATCCGTACTGCCTGAGGTCTTCCAATCAGAAAGTCCAACAGCCAGTTGCACAGCGAAGTGTTGAACCCCAACTCGATCAATTTATGAATGAGCTGTTGAGGAATGATTGTGTTGAATGCTGAACTGAAGTCTATAAACAGCATTCGAACGTATGAGTCTTTTTTCTCTAAATGTGTAAGTGCTGAGTGAAGGCTAGTTGAAATAGCATCATCTGTCGACCGGTTGAACCGATGTGCAAACTGGAATGGGTCCAGGGAGGAAGGGAGGGCAGACTTGATGTGATCCATGACTAACCGTTCAAAGCACTTCATGATGATAGAAGTAAGTGCAACAGGACGGTAGTCATTGAAACAGGATGGAGATGGCTTCTTCAGGACTGGAATGATGTTAGTAGCTTTGAAGCATGTGGGAACAACAGCCTGACTAAGTGATATGTTTGGTATTTTTTTTTTTTTTTTTACTGGGCGTGACATTTTATAATTTTATATTTTCCAAAAAAATTGGGTCAAATATTGTGTTTTTTTGCATTAAAATTTTTAAAAGAGTGTATTTTATTCCCTTAAAAACTGCATTTGAAAAACTGTTGTGCAAATACTGTGTGACATAAAATTGCAATGTATTCTCTGGGGGCCTCTGCTTCAAAAAATATCTAACGTTTGGGGGTTCTAAATAATTTTCTAGCAAAAAGAAAACTGATTTTCACATGTAAACAAAAAGTGCCAGAAAATGCCTGGTCTTCCAGTGGTTAAAAGAAAAGAATGTACAATATACATAACCTTTAAAAATAAAAGAAGAAGAGTAAAATGACAAAGTTGCTTTGCTAATAACACGATATTACACATGTATCAGGATTTTAAATTTGTGCTGCCATCTACTGATAAAACATGAGATGCAGTGAGAAGTTTTTGTTAAACGGAAGATATGTTTTCAGTCAGTGTGTATTTTGCACAGTAATACACCGCTGTGTCCTCAGTTTTCATGTTGTCCATTTTTAAATTTAATACATTGTTACTGTTATCTCTGGAGACTGTGAATCTTCCCTTAATAGAATCAATATAGCTTTTGGAGCTACTACCCTGGTTAATCTCACACAACCATTGCAGTTGTCCATTAGCAGTCTGCCTGATCCATGCCATCCAATAGCCAGCAAAGTTGAATCCAGAAGCTTTACAGGTCAGTGTGTGAGAGTTCCCCGGCTTTATCACCGCTGGGTCTGACTGGGTAAGTTGTGCTGAAGAATGGACATCTGCAAAAAATATGATACAACGTGATATCTAACTACTATTACAATTCTTTAGAAAATGAATAACTCAAATGTCACTGAAAGACTCACCTGATAAACACATTAGTAAAACAAGAAAGCTCAGCAAAGTCTTCATTGTCTCTGTATGAATCTATACATTAAGGGGATGATCAATAAAACATTTTGTGTGCCTATATATCTGTATGAGAGATTTCAGCATACAACATGACGTCACATCATTTGAATATCATTACCACTATGTATATCTGGGGCTCTGAAATCATGTGTGAATGTGCAAATGAGCCAAAGCATTTTGCTGGCACAAATACTGCATATTTATTGCCAAGTTTTCTTATATTGTGTTAAAGGATAAACTTCCAAAGTAGAAACTAAGCAGGACTAAAACATACTTTTTGCGATTGGGTGTGTTGCATTACCGCAATTCGCATTTTAAATGGAATCCTAACACACTAAGGCTGGCCATACATTATACAATCTTCTTAATCAATTTCCTTTAGATTTACCTTGAACCATGTAGTACAAGGGCCTGCCTGATTGCATACAAATTGAGAGTGTTTAGGTTTGACCTCATATTATATGGTTTTGGTAAATCTAAAGGAAAATTGCACAAGAAAATTGTACAGTGTATGGCCAGCCTAAGACAGCGTACTTCTCATGCACATTCATTACATAATCTGCACAAACTGACACTTATGTACATTATTTAGAGCTAAAACAATTGAAGTGTATGTACATTTAAAACTTTACGTTTTAGTTTGATGTTTCAGTTTATGCTTTCTGTCATCAACAGGGAGGGAGGGGGGTCTAGGAGGAGGTTTACATCTCATTCTTTAAATGCATTCAGATACAGTATCTAGTGAAATATGCATTTAACCACTTCAGCTCGGGAAGGTTTTACCCCCTTAATGACCAGGCGTTGCTTTAACTGACAATTGCGCGGTCGTTCTATGCCGTACCCAAATACAATTGATGTCCTTTTTTCCCCACAAATAGAGCTTTCTTTTGGTGGTATTTGATTACCTCTGTGGATTTTAGATTTTGCGCTATAAACAAAAAAAGAGCGACAATTTTGAAAAATAAAAACACAATATTTTTTACTTTCTGTTATCTTTTTACTTTCTGCTTTCTGCTAAAATCAAATTTTTTTATCAGTTTAGGCCAATTTGTATTCTGCTACATATTTTTGGTAAAATAAAATCCCCAAAAGCGTATATTAATTGGTTTGCACAAAAGTTATAGCGTTTACAAACTACGGGATAGTTTATGGACTTTATATATTTTTATTTTACTAGTATTGGCGGCGATCAGTGATATTTTATCAGGACTTCGACATTGCGGCAGACAGATCGGACAGCTAACTGACATTTTTTACATTTTTTGGGGACCAGTGACATTAATACAGTAATCGGTGCTAAATAATATGCACTGTTACTGTATAAATGACACTGGCAGGGAAGGGGTTAACACTAGGGGTGATCAAGGGGTTAAATGTGTTCCCTATTGTGCTTACTCACTGTGTTGGGGGATGGGTTGGACAGAGGCAGAGAGAGATCAGTGATTCAGCTTAGCTGAATCACACGATCTTTCCCTGCCTCTCTGACAGAAGACCCGTCTGCTTTGTTTACATAGGCAGACGGCTCTTCTGTCATTCTAGCAAAAGATCGCGGGAGGCTGGCGGTGATCGAGCCCGCTCCTCCTGCGGTCTGGCTCCCACTGTATCTAATCACAGCGGAAGTGCTGCTCCGGCGGCATGCGCGCGCTGCCAAAACCGCGTGCACATAATCACGTAGATTTACATAATTATGCGCAGCCGAGCTGCCCTGCCATAGTAAATCTGCGTGGGGCGGTCGGCAAGTGGTTAATATAGGAGTGATTGGGCAGCCTAACATACTGCCTCTTGGGAAGTTTTTTTTTTTTGCATTGTTTGCGGTTCTTGCATGGCAGTGTTTTTATGTAAACTGGATTTATATGCAGTTAATATTCTTACTTATGCCCCATCCGATCTGTACCATTGAATTCCTTTTTTTTCTGTTTTGTGGTTGATTCTGAGAAACCATCAATTATTACATTTGCAAAGTGAAAGGTTCAGTGGTTAATTCTGTGATAACTGCGGCCTGTATGTTTCACACAAGCTCATATTCATCTCTAACCATCTGGGATCCTCACTTCTCTTGTTACATTCACAGTAATATTCAGGATTTAATTACTATCAAGTTCTATTCTATAAGTTTTAGTAAGGACTTTAAACGTTTTTTATTTTAAGCGCTGAAATGCTTTGAGTTTTATAATTAAAAGTTTTGTATATTCTATTGGATATTCTTGCATACTGCTATACAATTTTTGGTATATTTTTGTTGTTTTACTACATGGTTTTTAACATGGACTTTTTACATGTTTAATACAATACAGTAGACTAGACATGTGTGATTAGTTTCGTTACGAATCGCAATTCAGACAAAATTTTCGTTATTCAGATGTATCCATTTCTCCAAATCACAATAGTAACGCATTTCAACAAATCTGAAAAAAAATATTACAAAAACAACAAATTCATTCATATTCATTAATTTCATTTGTTTGAGACTTCAGAGGGTTTTGTAAGTTTAATAATATGTGTCACACTCTGTATTGTTATGCTTGACCAAGGTCGCAAAACATCAAAGTTGCAAGCAAATCACTTCAAAGTCGCAAGTAAGTCACATCAACGTTGCAAGCAAATCACATCAAGTTTTGCAAGTTGCAATGAAGTTGCAAGCAAATCAGATCAAAGTCATAAGCAAGTTGGCAAAATTACATAACATAATGAATGAATCCAAATCTTCCAAAATAACTTTAGAAATTATGAATCGATTTGGAGCAATGAATATACGAAATTAATCCAAAAATTCAAAACCAATTCCAAAAGTCAATAATTTAAACATAATGAATATGATACAACAAAATGAGTGACTTAACAAATGAATCTGAACCTAAACTCACTTTTTTCATGGTGCACATCCCTAGGGTCAACTACAAAAGCTAAAAGGTATAATGTGTGGAACCAAGACATTATTAAAATAAAATAATGCTCTGAGACTCAAGGGGATTTTGGGAGGAAAATGCCCAAGGACTCATGTGGTTAAGTAGGAAGATCAGAACCCCTTATCTCCCTGCTGGCCTTTACAGCTTCTAAAAAATGAGCCTCACAGTTCCAATTACAAGTAACGATTTATTTACAATATGGTCTCAGCAGAGCTAACTCTGACAGTCTGCATCCCTGTTTGACTATTTGGGGGCTGGCAGGTCTATTCTTGAAAAATAATGATAACCCCTGTCTTAATCTCAGTACATATATCAGGTAATTATTGATGTGGAACTCTTGCGCTATATCCAAAAGGAAATATTAGGGGTCACCCAAGCAGGGATCCCCTGATGAAGTCACGTGTTGTGACGTAACGCGTAGGGCCTCGCGATACCGGAAGTGAGTGGCATACGAGCTCGATGCTCCTGGATGTTACATTTGTGTACATGATTTTAAAGGTAAGTACATTTGTTACTTTTCAAATAAATCATCTTAAATGTACTATACCATGGAGTCTTTCTATTTCTACATTTAATTTGGAGCGAACCGGATACTAAGGAAGAAAGGCACCCAAAAGGAACCACACATACCCTGAATGTATAGAGATTGCCTACAACAAAGAAAGTTCTCTAATGCTGTTACCTTACAGCACTAAGGTGAGTGGCTTGCACACCCTTAATTGTATGTGGCACTAAAGATTTGCACGGTTTATCTCTGATTCACTATGTGCTGTCACAAAGCTTGCAGTTTGGATTCACAGTGTGCTGACACAAAAGACTGTTATATTAATTGTTTTCATTATCTGTTATTGATACCTGTGTATTTCTCACCCACAACTTCTTAACACTTGGTGAAGGACACTTTGCAGTAATTTATTAATTATTATCATCAGTTTGGTTTTATTCATTTATCATGGTTTGAATTTTCATTATTTCACGTGTTTTTACATTACACCAGCCCTGCAGAGCAACATTCCTTTCCTACTAGTACATATTTCTGACCACTTCGCAACCTAAAGTGTACATACCCCTGTGGTATATGCACCTGGACTTTTAGTAATATGTGAAAAAAAATGAATGTGACTGTTAACAAAGTGTCGCTTGGTGACACTAGGCAGCGACAGCAGTGCAGGAGCAAGATGAGCAGAGTAACCTGCCAACACCATTCTCCTGCCTAAGTTCCCCGACAACAGCAGTCACAGCATGCTGCCATCCATAAATTCTGCAAGTGCGGCCTCCTACCTTGAATCTGCCTGAATCCCAGGGCCTCATTATGCACAGCTGCACTCAAAACAGCCAACAAGTTGCAGCACCTAGACTGGGGAGGAGCTAACAGGGGGAGAACCAGGAGAGGAGCCAAGACAGAGTTGGTGAGTAACATTAAAATGTTATAGAGGGGCCAAAGTGGGACTTTAAAGATGCAAATGATGGAGAAAAATCTGGATTCTCAAAAAATACACATTTTATTGAACATATAGAATTAGGACAAGACACAACATTAATTAAAATCTTAAAAGCAGAAAAATGCACTCGATAATATCAACTCTACATGTTTCGCCATCTTCATAATAGCTTCTTCAGGAGTTTTGATAGATATTTCTCGAGAGTGAACATTTCTAAATTGCAAAGGAAAAAACATGAAAGTGGGACACATATAATTACAATAGGGCATATATCAATGGTCCTATATTGAATGCCCGCATAGATTTGCATAATTCTAATGCTAATGACAAAAAGTACCTTAAAGAGACCTGAACCTTCTCGTTTGCCGGAGGTGGAGGCGACGTAGGTGCGGAGACAGGGGTGAATAGGGAGGAGGGGACTGAGATACCTGACCCCTTAGCGTTGACCCATAGAGGAGATGATAGCCAAGCCGAAAATAGCACATGAAAAGATGATGAGAGACTGCAATATAGGAATACATTTGAGAAATATAAATTGCATAGATATACTATAGAAGACTAGATATCAATTTGAATATACTGGATGTATTTACCAATTTAGTTCAGGGGTATAAGAATACCACAAAGGGCGCCCCAATAACAATGGTGAGGGAGAAAATATCCCACAATTTCCAGAAAGAGAAGTATACCTTTAAAACAATAAAGAGAATACTATAAGCATATCTTCCATAAGGAAAGGATTGCCAGCACTATATTAATTGTAGTGAAGATAAGGTATAAAATGGAAGATAGAAATGCCATTTACCCTGGTGATCCAGTATTATATGCATCCAAATTCTTACGAAGAGATTCTGTAGGAACTGGTTAAATCAGAAGAAATTTTTGAATGATGCGCTCCAATGCGAAGCTGCATGAAGGATAAGACAAAATATACAGAGGAGAGAGAGGTTGAGTCGCCATTCAATAATCGAGAAGTGGAAAAGAAGCCAAAGGAGGGAAATTCCATTACCGCATGTGTCTCCAAACAAACGTCCTGTTCCCTGGTGGTCTAGTGGAGTACTGACCATTAGCGCCGGCATTTGTACATCTCCTCCACTCCCTCAGCGTCTGACGTCACCGAGGGAGTGAGAGCGAGGCATGCCCACCGACCAATCGGAACCCAGAAAGGAAGTGCTTCATTACGGCGCAACGGCATCACGTGGTCAGACCGGAAACCGGAAGTCGAGGACAATACCATCCGGTCCGGCCACCATGTATAACGCTGTAAGCAGAGAAGTACAAAAAAAGGAAGACATAGGCCAAATAGAGGGAAGGTCATTCCTCACAGTGGCCTAGACAGTCCCAAGCAGATGAAGTCGACATATTAGAAGGATACTAGAAATTATATTCTAGCACGAATATATAAATATATACTGTAAAGGATCTTGTAGGAACTCCGTCGCATACAAAAATCCAAGACCAGAATATTATAATGAAAACATGATTGATCAATTCAATAATTAAGTGAATACAAGGAAAAATCTTTGGTAATATATTTGATAGGGCTCCAATATAGGACGGTTGGGAGTAGGGGGCGGTGCCTCTACTAACCAGGCAGGACCAGAATGCCTGGAAACAATGTAGGACACCACGGGTGCCCATATGGGCAACAAAGATGGGAGCAGGAAAATTATACTCAGTCCGGGGATCCTACCATATGATGGAGATGCTTTCACCATCCAAACTAAGCACCCATAGTCGCATACACTTACCGGCAAGGATCAGGAAATTGTTACAAGGTTAAACCAGAAAAGATCCTTTGTTCAATCACAAGCAGATGAATTACATCTGAAAAATATAATGCAGACAAATCTGCGCAAAAAAAATATTACATATTCACCGATAATGATACATTAGACAAAAAAGGACTTATGACATATGTACAGAGTCCAATTTATTGGTTCCCACCCCTAAAAATTTAGGGTGAGACTGACAATATATTATATTGACATTTCCCTAGCCAAGAAAGGGTTTGAAACTAATGGATTCATTTATACCAGGATACTGAGTGGCCGATAAATTAAATATCCATTTAGTTTCACGTTGCAATAAATTTTTGTCTACACTTCCACCACGTTCATTGAGTGGAATGTGTTCCAAGGCAAAGAAAGTCATCATTTTATCATTAAAATTATGATAGAGGCCCATATGACGGCTAATGGGACTTTCAAACTTTTTGTTTTTGACAAGTTTGACATGATCACGAATTTGATTAAAGAAAGGTCTTTTTGTTTTTCCTATGTAAAAGGCTTTACAACTACAATACATTATATATACGACCCCAACAGTTTGGCAATTTGCGTAAAAGTTGGGTCTGTATATTTTACCATTTGGAAGAATGATTTCACTAGTATTGGACAAATACCTGCAGAAGTTGCATCTTCTGCATGAGTATGTGCCGGTCAGTGATCTTTTAGATTTGCCAGAAGAGGTATAGTGACTATGGACTAATTGATCCCTTAATGATCGGGATCTTTTGAATGTTATCTGGGGGCGATCCCCAATGTGTTTGGATACCTTTTCATCAGCCTCTAAAAGGTACCAAAACTTTTTTAGAATTGATCGTACCTGGTCATGTTGACCCGAATAACGTTATTCGGGTCAACATGACCAGGTACGATCAATTCTAAAAAAGTTTTGGTACCTTTTAGAGGCTGATGAAAAGGTATCCAAACACATTGGGGATCGCCCCCAGATAACATTCAAAAGATCCCGATCATTAAGGGATCAATTAGTCCATAGTCACTATACCTCTTCTGGCAAATCTAAAAGATCACTGACCGGCACATACTCATGCAGAAGATGCAACTTCTGCAGGTATTTGCCCAATACTAGTGAAATCATTCTTTCAAATGGTAAAATATACAGACCCAACTTTTACGCAAATTGCCAAACTGTTGGGGTCGTATATATAATGTATTGTAGTTGTAAAGCCTTTTACATAGGAAAAACAAAAAGACCTTTCTTTAATCGAATTCGTGATCATGTCAAACTTGCCAAAAACAAAAAGTTTGAAAGTCCCATTAGCCGTCATATGGGCCTCTATCATAATTTTAATGATAAAATGATGACATTCTTTGCCTTGGAACACATTCCACTCAATGAACGTGGTGGAAGTGTAGACAAAAATTTATTGCAACGTGAAACTAAATGGATATTTAATTTATCGGCCACGCAGTATCCTGGTATAAATGAATCCATTAGTTTCAAACCCTTTCTTGGCTAGGGAAATGTCAATATAATATATTGTCAGTCTCACCCTAAAATTTTTAGGGGTGGGAACCAATAAATTGGACTCTGTACATATGTCATAAGTCCTTTTTTGTCTAATGTATCATTATCGGTGAATATGTAATATTTCTTTTGCGCAGATTTGTCTGCATTATATTTTTCAGATGTAATTCATCTGCTTGTGATTGAACAAAGGATCTTTTCTGGTTTAACCTTGTAACAATTTCCTGATCCTTGCCGGTAAGTGTATGCGACTATGGGTGCTTAGTTTGGATGGTAAAAGCATCTCCATCATATGGGAGGATCCCCGGACTGAGTATAATTTTCCTGCTCCCATCTTTGTTGCCCATATGGGCACCCGTGGTGTCCTACATTGTTTCCAGGCATTCTGGTCCTGCCTGGTTAGTAGAGGCACCGCCCCCTACTCCCAACCGTCCTATATTGGAGCCCTATCAAATATATTCCCAAAGATTTTTCCTTGTATTCACCTAATTATTGAATTGATCAATCATGTTTTCATTATAATATTCTGGTCTTGGATTTTTGTATGCGACGGAGTTCCCATAAGATCCTTTACAGTATATATTTATATATTCGTGCTAGAATATAATTTCTAGTATCCTTCTAATATGTCGACTTCATCTGCTTGGGACTGTCTAGGCCACTGTGAGGAATGACCTTCCCTCTATTTGGCCTATGTCTTCCTTTTTTTGTACTTCTCTGCTTACAGCGTTATACATGGTGGCCGGACCGGATGGTATTGTCCTCGACTTCCGGTTTCCGGTCTGACCATGTGACGCCGTCGCGCCGTAATGATGCACTTCCTTTCTGGGTTCCGATTGGTCGGTGGGCATGCCTCGCTCTCACTCCCTCGTTGACGTCAGACGCCGAGGGAGTGGAGGAGATGTACAAATGCCGGCGCTAATGGTCAGTACTCCACTAGACCACCGGGGAACAGGACGTTTGTTTGGAGACACATGCGGTAATGGAATTTCCCTCCTTTGGCTTCTTTTCCACTTCTCGATTATTGAATGGCGACTCAACCTCTCTCTCCTCTGTATATTTTGTCTTATCCTTCATGCAGCTTCGCATTGGAGCGCATCATTCAAAAATTTCTTCTGATTTAACCAGTTCCTACAGAATCTCTTCGTAAGAATTTGGATGCATATAATACTGGATCACCAGGGTAAATGGCAGGGGCGTAACTACAGGGGTTGCAGGGGTTGCAATCGCTACCGGGCCCCATGCTCCAGGGGGCCCGGTAGCAAACCAGTGGGTGAACTTCCAGGATCGCAAAGGTCACACTTGCAACCGGACCCTGGCATTGCACCACTGTGGGGAGGCCCCAAGATTGCAGGAAGGGGGCCCACTGCAGAACTTGTGAAAGAATCCTGCTGCGGAACCGTAATAAAAGGCCATGCAACGAGTGTAAAGAGCCCCAGGATTAGTGGGAAGAGCCCTGGGCTTGAAGGTAAGGGCCCCGGCCAGGGGTCTAGGGGGCCCTTCACGGTTTCTTGCATCAGGGCCCTGAAGCTTCTAGTTACGCCTCTGGTAAATGGCATTTCTATCTTCCATTTTATACCTTATCTTCACTACAATTAATATAGTGCTGGCAATCCTTTCCTTATGGAAGATATGCTTATAGTATTCTCTTTATTGTTTTAAAGGTATACTTCTCTTTCTGGAAATTGTGGGATATTTTCTCCCTCACCATTGTTATTGGGGCGCCCTTTGTGGTATTCTTATACCCCTGAACTAAATTGGTAAATACATCCAGTATATTCAAATTGATATCTAGTCTTCTATAGTATATCTATGCAATTTATATTTCTCAAATGTATTCCTATATTGCAGTCTCTCATCATCTTTTCATGTGCTATTTTCGGCTTGGCTATCATCTCCTCTATGGGTCAACGCTAAGGGGTCAGGTATCTCAGTCCCCTCCTCCCTATTCACCCCTGTCTCCACACCTACGTCGCCTCCACCTCCGGCAAACGAGAAGGTTCAGGTCTCTTTAAGGTACTTTTTGTCATTAGCATTAGAATTATGCAAATCTATGCGGGCATTCAATATAGGACCATTGATATATGCCCTATTGTAATTATATGTGTCCCACTTTCATGTTTTTTCCTTTGCAATTTAGAAATGTTCACTCTCGAGAAATATCTATCAAAACTCCTGAAGAAGCTATTATGAAGATGGCGAAACATGTAGAGTTGATATTATCGAGTGCATTTTTCTGCTTTTAAGATTTTAATTAATGTTGTGTCTTGTCCTAATCCTATATGTTCAATAAAATTTGTATTTTTTGAGAATCCAGATTTTTCTCCATCATTTGCACTTTTAACCACCTCCCACCCGGGCCATAGTACATATACGGCCGGGTGGGAGTCTCGTCCTTCTGAATGGACATTCCGGAACGTCCTTCAGAAGGAGAGAGATCTGCGATTTTTTTTTGCGGTACACTGGACACTACATAGTAGATCCGTCTGATCAGTGTTTTTACACCGAGGAGAATGACAGGCAGCTTGTTTACACAAGCCGCCTGACTTTCTCCCTCTCCCCCGACGATCGCCGAGTGACCGGCGGACATCGGGTCCGCCAGTCACACGCGCGGGGGGGTCCGTGACCGCGCGGGAGCGGGAGCGCGCCTCCACGGGCGCACGCTCGCTCCCCAGACCCTCCCAGGCTAGTGACGTTAATTAACGTCACTCTGCCTGGCAGGGGCTGACCGCCGCAGTAAATGTACTTGCGGCGGTCGGCAAGCGGTTAAAAATATCCATTACTAAATTAATTGCAAACATTTTGGTAATGTAAAGGGTATAATTTATGGAACTGAGTTGCCCAGGGGTACAATTTATTTCAATGGGCTCCAAAGGGTTACAGAAGTCAAAAAATGTTTCTAACTACTGCGCTAGATGCTGTTCTGCCTCCAGCAGGATATCTATTGCATTGCTTTGGCTGCAATATCCTATTTGACCACAAGATGGAGCTACTGGTATGTTTACTGTTTTTGCAGAAACTGTTCACCTTTAACAAAAGTTCCCATCATTCTTCAGTCTAAGGATAAGAAACTGGTTCATCCTGGAAACTCCAACTTAGAGACTGAAAGAAGGAACCAGCTATCAAAGCACATGTTGGACTAAAACTTGCATCTTCTTGCATCTCCTAAACGCAGCATCGCTGGTGAGAATTTCTTATCACCATCTACAGCCTAGCTTATTCATTGTATTATCTATATGTTTATATACCCTATTTTGTTAATAAAGCTTCAAAATGACACTCAATCTGGCTTATTGAAGAATAGGAGGGGTTAGCTGCATATCAAGCTATACACAGGGAAACGTGTAGTGGGGGCAGAACAGATGCAATCATTATTTAAAAAGTGGAACTTTACTCTCCCGATCAACATCGATTAATTTTAATCCTTATGCTGCAAGCATTAGTAAATAGATAGGAAAGTATATCATATTTACTTGTTTTAAACTTTTTTTTATTTCTTCAGTTACTTCCTGGTTTCTTTTCTTGCCTAGACAAATTATGTCATACATCCCAGGAGTCTTCAGGGGCGGGAGGAAGGGTTTTCTCAGCCAAGCACACTCTTCTGCATGCATTCTTAAGCTAAGGACAGGTGGATTCCAGCAAGTAAATAATTTGCCCTTACTCAAGATAGCCACAGCCAGAAATGCTTGGGGGGGGGGGGGGGCATTGTTTTTCAAGGTGATTTCTCAACAAAAGAAAGCATGGAGACCTGGATGGATGTGTGAGTTTGCTTTGAATATTAAAAGTGAATTATATAGTTTTTGATGTATGGTGCTCAGATAAAACAAAGATCCGCTTTAACAACAATGCTTGTAATTGGCCTGGTGATTATGGTCGTCTATCAAGTTTTATTGCTGTCTTTACCACCAGGACAAATAGAAATGGGTAGGTCTGCTTATTGGGGTCACAGACAGTAATAAAAAGTGACAGAGGACCACGGTTTGAAATGATACATGTTCTGATGATAACTGTGAGAGTTGGAAACTTCTAATTTGAAGGAGATTTTTTCTTAATTCCTGTTGTACTTCTGTGACCAGGAATTGCAGGAACACCATGCCAATAAGGTCAAACACAACAAAAAGAGCTTGACAGAGTCTCACATATTTCCTACTCAAAATCTAGGTTACATTTTTATTCAGTGATATCGTTTACTGAACAGTTTTAAAAACTTGCTGCAATACTCACCTTCAATACAGTATTGTTCCTCTGCATTGTACCTCTTGTTGGTCCCAAAGCAATGCATCCTAATAAAAAACACTGCATGTTCTTAGTTTTCCAGAGTAAATGATGCAGAGTCTTTCAACATGGTGGACTGAAAACTTTACTGTGTGTTCCGGACTGTATGGGCCCACCTCCTGAGGTGTACTGGTGATAATAGTAGTTGTGCTAAAGTGATGACACCCCTCCCTGCATTAGAAAGAACCACCCAGCCCAGAGAAAAGGGAGCCTAAATGCTAAAAAAGGTAAGTATAAAAAATAGCAGCAAATATACACCGGGGGGGATCTACCTGGGGGAAAGTGTGGAGCACATAGTTTAGTTTTAATTTTAAACATAAAATGTGCGGCACTATTTCTCTTTTACCTCTTCCTTTTCCTACAGCAGGGATTTTGGCTATCCCCATCTAGGGCATCCTTTTTTTCCAACCCTCCCACCACACCCAGCCACTCTACCCTTCCTCTATTATCCTCACCTACAAGATCAACCTGTAGAACCCCCAATATCAACCTGTTGAATTCCCCCACTCATTTTCCCCTATTTAATTGCAAAATCATATACATCAGGTAGTACTGCATGCAGTACACCCCAATTACATCTTCATGGTCTACTCTGCCTTCATTTTGCCATATTCTATATACTGTATACATTGATCATTTCCCAATAGATGTCACAGCTATTACTTCATATCGTTGTGTCACTTTGCTTTTAATTGCTTCTCAAATGCAACCTATATTTCTTTTACCCATAGACCTTTTCCTTGATGTACATTGTATAATGTGTACAATTAAAGAATGCATAGGTAATACATAACCTTTGAAAATAAACAATGCGTAAAATGACAATGTTGCTTTGCAAATTATTAATATTAAATAGGATTTTTATAGCGCCAACAGTTTGCACTGTGCTTTTCAATACAATTGCAATTCAATACAAGAGGGTTAGGAGGGCCCTGCTCCTGGGAGCTTACAATCTAATATGATCAAATACCTGGATATTACAGGCAAATCACTATTTTAAAGTTGCGCTGCCATCTACTGGTAAAACATGAGATGCAGTGGTTAGTTTTTGTTAAACGGAAGATATATTTTAAGTCAATGTGCAACAGTAATACACCACAGTGTCCTCAGTTTTCATGTTGTCCATTTTTAGACTTAGTACATTATTATTGTTATCTCTGGAGACTGTGGATCGTCCCTTAATAGAATCAATACAGTTGCTGTAGCTACCATCAGGCCTAATCTCACACAACCATTGCAGTGGTCCATTAGGAGTCTGCCTGACCCAGCTCATCCAAGAGTCAGCAAAGTTTATTCCGGAAGCTTTACAGGTCACTGTGTGGGAATTCCCCGGCTTTATCACCGCTGGGTCTGACTGGACAAGTTGTGCTGAAGAATGGACATCTGAAAAACATATGATACAGTATCATAGCTAACTACCAATCATTTCTTTAGAAAATTAATTATATAAGAAACAAAAAAACAAAAATCTCACTGTAGATCTCACCTGATAAACAAATTATAAAAACAAGAAAGCTTAGTAAAGTCTTCATTGTCTCTGTATAAATCTTTACATTAAGGAAATGATCTATAAAACATTGTGTGTGCCTATATATCTGTATGAGAGATTTCAATGTACAACATGACGTCACATCATTTGAATATCATTATGACTATATATATCTGGGGCTCTGCAAACTTGTATGAATGTGCAAAAGGGCTAAAGCATTTTGCTGGCACAGGTACTACATATTTATTGGTCTGTTTTTCTTATATTAGTTTTAGTTTAAGGGTAGACGTCTGCATTGTACTAAGCGCAGTACAAACAATAAAAAAGGAAGGACTAAAACATACTTTTGCGATTGGGAGCATTGCATTACTGCAATTCTCAACAGCACATTTTAAATGGCATCCCAACACACTAAGGCAATGCAGCTCTAATGTACGTGCCATCATTTTCACACCTGACACTTATATAATTGTTTGAAGCTACATCAGTTAAAGTATATGTATAGTTTAAAGCGTAACTCCACTTTTATTGAGAAAAAAAACATTCCCCTCTGGGTGATCTCTGTACATTACAAGGATTTTAACAAACTTTGTTGCAGATTCCTACCTTTTGTTATTCTGAAGAAATCATTGTTTGTTCCTCTGTGCCTCTGTGCTGAGTGGGTCAAATGGGAGTGGTTTCATAATTATCTATCAGCTGGTGCAGCTGCAGGGCTCTAATAAGTAAAGCTGCTGGGTCTGCATCCCTTTAGACGTGTTCCTATTGGGAGTATCTCACCAAAAATGACATTTTTGTTGCAGGGGATGCCAGAAATCTGACTTGTATCTTGGGCAGACTTCTGGGAAAATTGGTGAGCCAATCACACAAGCAGGAAATTATGTTTCTGGGGTGTGGTCAGTACATATTCTGTGTACAGAACAGCTCCAGGTAGCCATATTGCATTGCATTTTCAGAAAATTACAACAGTTGCAGATTGAAAAGGAAAGGTACTTTTTAATAACATTCAATTACAATAGGATTTGTGTTGCAATTATATACGCTTTATTGTTTTTTCTTTAAATGCTGATTTTGTCCCCCATGAAAGTGGAGTTACTCTTTAAACTTTACTTTTTAGTTTGATAGCGGAGGGAAGGGTTAACATCTGACAGTTTAAGTTTTGCTTTCTGTCACTCCGGGGAGGTTTCCTTTACATTTCATCCTGTAAACCCACCTGGAAGTGAGCAAAAAATTCTCCAAAGAGAAGATGGCACCGTCCCCTTGTGACATCACTGACCGATGCATCAGTGCTGGGTCAGTGAGGTCACAAGGGGGCAGTGTCACAGATAACCCCGCCTCTTACTTAATTAGGAACTCTCAAACAGCAGAGCAGGCATTCGGCTGTTAGCCTTTGTCGCGGATGGAACATTTTTTATTTTTATTTTTCGGGGTCGAGTGCTGCGACAGGCACCATGATTTGGCGATAGATCTACATCGAAGGACATTGTTTTTTTATGTTTTTTTATAAAGGAGTTGTCAAAAAGTGCCTGCTCTCTTTATTTATTTTTGACACTTTTTTTTTGTTAATAGGTACAGGTAAAATGCACCTAAAGGGGGCTTACAGATTCAGATAAGCCCCCCCTGCAGACCCCCGTAACCACCGCCCAGGGTTGTCAGGAAGAGCCCCTTGTCCCCATCAACATGGGTACAAGGTGCTTTGGGGTGGGGGGGGGCAGAATCTCTCTTGCCCAAAAGCACCCCCCTATGTTGAGGACATGTGGCCTGGTATGGTTACGGAGGGGGGAGTCGCTTGCTCACCATCCCCTTTTCCTGTTCTGCTCTGCTGCATGCTCGGATAAGGGTCTGGTATGGATTTTGGTGGGGGCTCATGCCATTTTTTTATTTCACTTTTTTCTATTGCCTGCAATTTTTCTTTTTTTTTCATTCAGCTGTCAATGGGGAAGCCGGTTGACAGCTGATGACTCATCCGTTGTTAAGGATGCAGTGGCTGGCGTCCTGGTCCACTCCCTAATGACCAACTATTTACTGTGCCCTGATTGGGACGCTCGGTGGGCGAACATCTCATTGAGCGCCCCGCAAATTCGGGTGTTCATCGAACGGGCGAACAGGCGATGTTTGGGACGAACTTTTGCTCTGCTCAAACTGTTTGCCCAACTCTAATTGACAAAGACAGCAAAAACAGCTTGAAAGAGGTTCACATATTTCCCACTCAAAACCCACTTCCAAACCGAAAAAGAAAGCTCTGGCTGTTACATGTGTATTTCATTGTTATTTGAAACAATATTTAAAGCCCCACCGCAGGCTAAATTTTTATTCAGTGATATGATTAACTAAACAGTTTTAAAAACAAAAAAGCAATTCTGGCTGCAATGCTCACCTTCAATACAGCATTGTTCCTCTGCATTGTACCTCTTGTTGGTCACAAAGCAATGCAGCATAAAAAACACTGCATGTTCTTAGTTTTCCAGAGTAAATGATGCAATGTCTTTCAACATGGTAGATTGAGAAATCTACTGTGAGTTCCTGAATTTATGGGCCCACCTCCTGAAAAGGTTCCCCATGGCACCCTTCATTCACAGTGTATTGGTGATAATAGTAGTGGTGCTGAAGTGATGACGCCCCTCCCGGCATTAGAAAGGACCACCCAGGCCCAGAGAAAAGACAGAGAAAAGGGAGCCTAAACATTGAAAAAGGTAAGTATAAAAAATAGCAGCAAATATACACTAGGGGGGGGGGGGGGCTACCTGGGGGGAGATATGGAGAACAGAGTTTACTTTTAATTTTGAGCTTAGCATTTACTATTTTAACTCTTCCTTCTCCTACAGCAGGGATTTTGGCTATCCCCATCTAGGGTATCCTTTTCTCCAACCCTCCCACCACACCCAGCACTCTACCCTTCCTCTCTTATTCTCACCTACTAACAAGATCAACCTGTTGAATTTTCCCGCTTTTTTGTTTTGGAAAAATATATACAGCAGGTAATACTGCATGCAGTACACCCCAATTACATCTTCATGGTCTACTCTGACTTAATTTTGCCATATTCTATATACTGTATGTATTGATCATGTCCCAATAGATGTCACAGCTATTACTTTTCAGCCTATTTGTGGAATATCTCTGTATCATGTTTTATAGATGATAAAAAGCATGTAGGTAAAATCTATTGCAGAGCACAAGGATTCCCCATGAATGGCGTGTCCCATTCTGAAGTGGTGTGGCGGCAGAAAGCATGGAGTATGGAAAGCAAACAACCATGGTGGTAACCAGCGTGGAACACAAATGGCGTCAGGCCAAAACTGAATTAGCGGGGGAGCGTGATGCCGTAGAAGGTGGGTGGTAATGCATTTAGAAACTTCATGTTTCTCCTTCAGAGGTCTGGCTCTTGCTGCCACACCCCTCCGGGGTCCATAAGTCCTTAGTCAAAGAAGCTTAGTCAAAGACACGCAAGCAGGATATTAAGAATACAATGTTTTTTTTCTTTTGACTTAGATTGATGTCTACTCAAAAGCACAATTTCTCTTATGGGTGAATGTTTATGGCTTGCTTCCTGCAGTCGTATACTATATACTGTATATGCCAGTGATTCCAACCACTGGGCTAGAATTGTGGGAAAGAAGAACTTGTCTTCATCAACATGGTGCAGACCCATGTTAAGAGCATGTAGCCTGGCATGCCAAGCTGTGTGCTCAGATTGGGGTCTAGTATGGATTCTGGGGGGACCCTATACCATTTGTTTGTGTGTTTGAAACTTGTACCAGATCTGGAGGGCCGGGTATGGATTTTATGGTAAACCCCACACCATTTTTTTGCCGGCCATCCCCCTTAAAATTCATAACACATTTTTAGGGGAGGGCCTTATTACCTGCACATCACTGCTCAGCAAAAGTAACAGTGACAAATAAAAATTGCTTGTGGTTTACTTTTCCCAGCTGGCTTCTTTTTTCTGGAAAAAAAAAAAAAACAGCATATGGACCCCCAAATTACATACGAACTCTTATCCTTTTTGCAATTTAAATGGCAAGTTTTTTTTTTTTGGAAAATGTTGCACTTGCTGTAGTACTTTGTAAACATCGTAGAGATGCACCACTTCACAAACAGATTCAGGGGATCCCCCAATCAGATTTTTGCAATCCATTTTTAATGCTTTATTTTAAGCAATAATAAAACAAGTGCTCGCTGCAAAACATTTTTTTTTCTCCGCATGTCTTCCAGGGAAAGAATAATTGATTTTTACAAATTTGGCCCCCATTGACTTCGGTGGGGTTGAGATTTGTGTGAGGCTGGGTTCACATGTATGCAAATTGGATGCAGGGTTCCCCGCATTCAATTCTCTTGACAGGCGAGTATGACCGGCTCTCAATCGAGCCAGTTCACACAGGTCCAGGGTGGTTACGAAGCAAATTGCAAAATGGGTCTTGTGCCAGTTCAGGTGCAAAAATTCAGACTTGAATCACACCTGTACTGGTGAGCAGACATGCACCGGACTCCAGGCATGAAATCATGGCTGCACATAGGTGAACCCTTGCCTTAGAAGACTTTTTTAATAGGTACAACGTGTTAACAATACTAATGATATTTTTTTGTAATATTTAAAAACTCCAAGCAAGCTTAAAGGATTTTTTCCTTTTGTAACATGTTGCACTCACATTCAGGGGATATGATCCCCCCCTTTGCTGTCACAATCTAAAAAAAATGCTAAATATGATGTCAACCAGAGAAGTTACACCTTTCATGATCAATTAGCGATGTCTTCAGGAGCTACTTGTTGGCCAAATATCATCAAGTAGCTTCTGTTTTTGAAGATGGCGCTACTTGATAATGAAACCTTTAGGGAAGAACTTCCGGTTGATGTTCACAGTGGTAATGTTGAAAGCAGTGCTTCCTGATTGTTCTTTGAGAGGCTATTGATGGATTTGAATATGTAAGTGCAATACTTTTTTTATTAATTAAAACAATACTTTTTACTATGTGAGGCTTCCCTTCTCTCTTCTGTTTTACCTGGAGGATAATCCATGAGTTATACAAGGAGGGATAAGAATACATCAGTATTCTGGATAGTGGCTATTTAAAGGAGCTGAGCTGTATTGCATCTGTATGGATCTATTTGACAACATTCTATTGACTTGCTTGCCAACACAAGGAGTCAATACCATCTAGTTAGTGCAGTCTTCTTTACAATACAGCGCTATTCCCCAATCTCTTTTTTGGGGTTCTTATTTATCTCCACTTACGTTGGTGGTCAGTAGAAATCCCCCTTACATTGATTGTCAGTGTAGTAATGCCCCCTGGCCTTGATGGTTACTATAAAATCCTTCTTAAAATGGCATCTTAAATGTCAGTGTAAATCCCACTTGGTGGTTAGTGTAAATGCTCCCATGACATTTGTGGTGAGTGTAAATCTTCCCTTACATTGTTGGCCAGTGTAGAAATCTCTGTTACATGGTTACAGTGTAGAGGTCCCCTGTTACATGGTAGTCAGTATAAATCTCCCCTTACATTGGTGGCCATTGTAAATTCCCTATTATGTCAGTGATCATTGTACAATCCCCAACTACATCCATGCAAAAGTTTCCAAGCTTTTCCCTACATGATTCAGAATTTGCCAGTGTATTATATTACCCAGGATTTTACCACCTAAAAAAACCTACAACCATTAGCAATTCCAAATAGTTTCGTAGTACTCAGTAGAAAGTTCAGTGATCAAATTATGTTTTCTAAATATTTTATACCAAAAGTGCGACCCAAAGAAGAGAGAATAGACAGAGGGATGTCATGACCAGTGCTGCTCATCTTAGTTTAAAAAAGTAATTAGTTACAGTTACAAATTACTTCTCCCAAAAAGTAATTGAGTTACTGACTCAGTTACCACATAGAAAAAGTAATTAGTTACTCAGCAAAGTAACTGTGACTTTTTTTTTAATATTCTATAATGCAATTACGTTCTATAACATCTTTAATAGCAAAGATGTTTATATTAACTGATTGAAGAATAAAAACACTATATACAGTATTTTAGAACATTTGGTATTTATTTTAACCAAACTCAATAGATTGCAGCCTGCCATAGATGGCACACTGGTGGTGACGTGGGTGTGGCACACTGGTGGTGGGTGGCTGCCTGGCTGGTGGTGGCGTGGCACACTGGTGGTGGCGTGGGCGCTTGGCACACTGGGGTGACGTGGGCGGCACACTGGTGGTGGGCGGCTGCCTGGCTGGTGGTGGCGTGGGCGCTTGGCACACTGGTGGTGACGTGGCACACTGGTGGTGACGTGGGTGTGGCACACTGGTGGTGACGTGGGTGTGGCACACTGGTGGGGGGCAGCTGCCTGGCTCGTGGTGGCGTGGCACACTGGTGGTGGCATGGGTGCTTGGCACACTGGTGGTGGCGTGGGCGCTTGGCACACTGGTGGTGACTTGGGCGGCACACTGGTGGCGGGCGGCTGCTTGGCTGCTGGTGGCGTGGGCGCTTGGCACACTGGAGGTGACGTGGCACACTGGTGGTGGTGTGGTGGGTGGGTGGTGGTGGCTGGTGGGGGGTCCTGACTGTCTGTGAGGTTTTTTTTTTTTGTTACCTGCTGTGCTGGGCTTGCTGGTGGTGGTGTGGCCTCTGGCCTGGCAGGCACACTGTTGTCCGGGTCCCTCTGGCTCCTTCCTCCTGCAGGCTTTAGGCCTGCCTGTCTCCTCCTCTGGGCTGGCTGTGTGTGTTGGACTGGACTCGTTGGTGGACTGGTGGTGGTCTTCCTGCTGGCTGCTGCCCACTGCCCTGTGGTGGACTGGTGGTGGAGTCTCCTCCTGGCCTGGGCTGGACAATATTGTTTTAAAACTGACTGCTGGTGGTCTGTAACACTTACTGCCCTGCTGCCAGTGGTTGACTAAGTACTAGTACTTGTTGTTGTACTTTATTTGGCACTGGCAGACTCAGACTGGCACTGTGTGGGTGGGCGGCAATGGGCCTGGCTGGGTAGGATCGCCGCCGGACTGGACTCTATGCCCGCTCTTCCCTGTCCTCTTGCTGCTGCCTGGCGCGCTGTTCTGCTGCTGCCGTGCGGTGCCTGTGAGACAGCGCCGCGTGACGTCACGTGACTCACTCGATGAGTCACCTCCTCTTCTCTCTCCAGGACCGCGGACAGCGGTCATAGAGGACTCGGAGAGGGAGGGGGAATACAATTACATCTACTGCCATCTAGTGGCGGTAGATGTAATTGCAGTAAAGGCGTAACGCAGCCGGAAGTAGCGGCAGCGGAGTTACAGGGAGACAATGAGTAATCTGATAGATTACTCGTTACCCTGAAAAGTAACTGCGTTAAGTAACGCCGTTTACTTAAACGCAGTTACTTCCAACACTGGTCATGACTAAGGGAGAAACAGGTAAGAGAAGGATTAAAGATCTCTGTAGTTTAGTATGGTAGGGGCGTAGCTTACCTGATTGGAGGCTGGGGGTCAGATGGACAGGGTGGAGCCGCAAGGGTGGTCCAGTGCAAGGGTTGACAGATAGTCATTCTGGAGAGTTCAGGGATGAGAAGACTTTCCCTCTCTCCCTGTATTCTGGGTTTATGGGATATTGTGGGAGACAGTTTTTGTGTTTTATAATAAAATGAACATTTGAAAATTTTGTTACAGCAGCTTGCGGGCCAGGGCGTCTTAGTGGGGTCAATGATTACCATATTGTTAAAGAATTGAGGGCCCATCTAGGGTATGGCACTTTCAACTGGTTGGTTGTTGGTGGTTCTCCCAGGAGCTAGGTCCCCAGGGGGAAAGTCTAAAATGTGTAAATCTGATGGGGCACGGCTAAGGACATGGTCGATTATAGTCATAAAGTATGCCTTAAGGACACCTGAAGACCCTCTCCTAGTTGCATTGTTGTATTTGAATTGTTGAAATTGTTCTATTTCTGTTAATACATTGGCTGCTGTGGCCATTTAAACCCATATCACACAGTTTGGTGTCTTTATTAAAGAGGTTGTAAACCTCATAACATTTTTTTTTTTTTTTTTAAAACCTGAAAGACAAAGGCAAAATGAGCTAGTATGCATCACAATAATTAAATACTTTAAATGCTTTCAAGTTCAAAAGAGGGATGCATCGATCCCGAACGCACAGAAACCGCGATTGTCTCACACATGTGAGTTTTCACCACGAACCTCAGATCATGGGCTGTAATTCTCCTTTGTACATCTAAAGTGGTAACCTGTAAAGGCTTTGAAAAGCGTAGCCTATGGGTAGTAAAATTTACATCTTTTGTCACCGCTGTGCGGGCGTGCGTAATTTTAAAGCGTGACATGTTTAGTATTTTTTTTTTCTTTTTACTGGGATGACATCATCTTTTATATTTTACAAAAAAAGTGGGTTATATATTGTGTTTTTATGCATTCAAATTTTTAAAAAAGTGTATTTTATTCCCCTAAAAACTGCATTTCAAAAACTGCTGTGCAAATACTTTTTGATATAAAAAATTGCGATGTATTCTCTGGGGGCCTCTGCTTCAAAAAAAAATATCTAACGTTTGGTGGTTCTAACTAATTTTCTAGCAAAAAGAAAACAGATTTTCACATGTAAACAAAATTGGCCAGAAAATGCCTGGTCTTCCAGTGGTTAAAAGAAAAGAATGACACGTATTAGGGAATATATCCGTGCCTCGGGACTTCCCAATCTACCCACGGAAGCCCTGGACCGGCTGGATGAGCCACTTCGACCTACTGAACTGTCGGGGGCTCTGGCGGGGTCCCATGGGGGCAGGGCCCCGGGCCCTGATGGATACTCGCTATCTTATTACAAAAGCTTTGAGGACATTCTTTCTCCTCACTTCTTAGCTGCCTATAACTCGGCAGGCATGGGAGCGGACTTTCCCCTGGATTCCCTCCGGGCCACCATCACGGTGATAGCGAAGGAGGGCAAGGACCCTCTTCTCTGCCAGAACTATCGTCCCATCTCCCTCCTTAATGTGGATCTGAAGCTTTTTACCAAAATTCTAGCTTCGCGGCTGGCCCCGCTGCTTCCGCGGTTGGTCCATGATGATCAGGTGGGCTTCATACCCTCTCGCGAAGCCCGGGATAACACCACAAAGGCGATTAACCTGCTCCATCTGGCGTGTTCCCGAGGGACCCCCAAGCTGATTCTCTCGACGGACGCCGAAAAGGCGTTCGACCGGGTGAGCTGGCACTTCCTTCTGGAGACCCTGGAGCATATAGGCTTGGGTCGTCGCATGCTGACGTGGATCCAAGCGATCTACTCCCGTCCGTCGGCCCGTGTCAAGGTGAATGGATTTCTTTCTGACTCATTGGAGATTACTAACGGCACGCGCCAGGGATGCCCCCTCTCGCCCCTAATTTTTGTACTGACCCTTGAGCCCTTTTTGCGATCGATTCGGGCCAATCCCGATATCTCTGGTCTGTCTGTCTCCTCGTCACTTTCACCAAAGGTGGCAGCTTACGCAGATGACCTCCTCTTTTTCCTCTCCAAGCCGCTGATCTCCCTACCAAACCTTATGCGTGAGTTTCGGACATATGAAGCCCTGTCCTCCTACAAAATTAACTTCCAAAAGTCTGAGGCCCTCCCAGTCGCGATGTCGTCTTCTCTGTCACATCTCCTCAAGACTGACTTTCCCTTCAAATGGAGCTCCTCGCATATCCAATACCTGGGCATCGCCCTCCCCAACTGCCCCAAGCGCCTCTTCGACTGTAACTTCCCTCCCCTTCTCACCCGTATCCGGAGGGACTTGGAGGATTGGCAGAAGGGCCTGTTCTCCTGGTTTGGGAGGTGCAACATTCTAAAAATGAATGTCATGCCCCGCTTGCTTTACGTGCTCCAGGCCCTCCCGATCGCTGTTCCGTTATCCTTCCTCCGCACGATTAATGGTGTCTTCCGTAGGTTCCTCTGGATTCGGGGCCCCCCTCGCCTGGCGTTGAAGCTCCTTCGCATGCCCAAGCTCAGTGGCGGCATGGCCTTTCCAGATGCGGCCATGTACTCTTCGGCATGCCACTTAGCTAGAGTCCTAGACTGGCATCTACATGGCCCTTTGAAACAATGGGTGCGGATCGAACGGGTGGTCGCAGGTTCGCCCCCGGAGTCTCTCTTCTGGGGGACATTCCCCCTCGCGAAGGAGGTCATGGATCACCCGACTGTAGGGGCTACGTTACAGCTGGGACGCTGGCTGTGCAGAGATGGTCGACTCTTGACCTTGCCTTCCCCTCTGTTCCCGGTTTTAGGGAACCCAGAATTTGCGCCCGGCCTGCAGGACCCAGCCTTCCGCGCATTGAGAACCCAGGGTCTCCACCAGGCCAGGCACTTCCTCGCCGGTGGTCGCTGGTTATCTCGACAGTCCCTCCTCTCTCACAGTTCCTTCGCAGTTCTGTCGTTTTGGCAGAAGATTCAGCTCGCCCACTTTCTCGAATCGCTGCCGCCGGCGACCTCCTATACTCGACGCCTCACGCCCTTTGAGGAATTGTGCACTACCACCCCCCCAGTACGTCACGCGATCTCTCTGCTGTACCGCCTCCTGACGTTGCCTGAACCTTCTTTCAGGCCCTCGTTTATCTCTCTATGGGAACGCGACCTGGGTGTTTCCTTTTCGGATCATCAGGTTGAACGTCTGTTTTTCTTTGCATACAAAACCTCCACGTGCTCTAAATACCAGGAGGTGGGATATAAACTTCTGACCAGGTGGTACTACACCCCGGTTAAGCTCCACAGGATGTTTCCTGACTGCCCGGATCTGTGCTGGCGTTGTGGAAAAGAGGTAGGCTCTCTCCTCCACATTTTCTGGTCCTGTAGTGGACTACAACCCTTCTGGCAAGAGGTCCTCCGCATTGCTCAAAAATTTACGGATCATACCCTAACTCTGGATCCGGCTCTCTTCCTCTTACACCATCACGGCCACTCGAGAACATCCTATCGGAAATCGATCCTGCCAATCCTACTTACGGCCGCCAAGAGCTGCATTCCCCTGCTTTGGAAGCAGTCCCAACCTCCTACGGTTGCGATGTGGCTACGTAAAGTAGCGTTCATTAATGAAATGGAAGACTTGACAGCGGCCGAACGTGGTACCAGAGATCAGTTTCTTAAACGCTGGTTTTACTGGCATGAATTCAGTGCCTCTGAGGCATATAGGGATCTTGTTGCCTGAATGACCTGCTTGCTGTGGGCGGACCTCTCCCCTCCGGTGCGCCATTTCCCTCCTCTCTCACCTCTCCCCCCCCCCCTTTTTTTTTTTTTTCCTTCTCCCCCTCTTCCTCTATCTTTCTTTCTTATGTGTTTCTTTCTGATTCTATTCCTTCCTGCTATCCATGCCTTCTCCTAAAATCTTTCTCATTCCTTCACGGCATACGTGACATGATTTTTCTCTGGGTTCTGCTGGAGTGACGGGTTTCGGGGGATGCTCTCCTCGCTCCTGTATACCGGCCATTTGACAGATGCCGGTGGGAGTGGGGCTCCTCCCTTGGGACCTGTTACCTTGCGGATACTTATAATAACTGTGTATCGTCTTATAATGCTTACTGTTACATCCCCATGACTCCTGTTTTTCTGTTTTAAGGCTTTTTCGATGCTCGGATGTATCTTGATTTACTGTTCTCATTGCTTATGTATGCCTTTCTTATTCTTATCCTTAATAAACGTTGAATTTGAAAAAAAAGAAAAGAATGTACAATATACATAACCTTTAAAAATAAAAGAAGAGTAAAATGACAAAGTTGCTTTGCTAATAACACGATATTACACATGTATCAGGATTTTAAAGTTGTGCTGCCATCTACTGATAAAACATGAGATGCAGTGAGAAGTTTTTGTTAAACGGAAGATATGTTTTCAGTCAGTGTGTATTTTGCACAGTAATACACCGCCGTGTCCTCAGTTTTCATGTTGTCCATTTTTAAATTTAATACATTATTACTGTTATCTCTGGAGACTGTGAATCTTCCCTTAATAGAATCAATATAGTTTTTGGTGCCACCATCCGGGTGAATCTCACACAACCATTGCAGTTGTCCATTAGAAGTCTGCCTGATCCAGTTCATCCAAGAGCCAGCAAAGTTGAATCCAGAAGCTTTACAGGTCAGTGTGTGAGAGTTCCCCGGCTTTATCACCGCTGGGTCTGACTGGGTAAGTTGTGCCGAAGAATGGACATCTGAAAAATATATGACACCATGTGATATCTAACTACTATCATAATTCTTTAGAAAATGAATAACATCTGATCAAATGTCACTGAAAGACTCACCTGATAAACACATTAGTAAAACAAGAAAGCTCAGCAAAGTCTTCATTGTCTCTGTATGAATCTATACATTAAGGGGATGATCAATAAAACATTTTGTGTGCCTATATATCTGTATGAGAGATTTCAGCATACAACATGACGTCACATCATTTGAATATCATTACCACTATGTATATCTGGGGCTCTGAAATCATGTGTGAATGTGCAAATGAGCCAAAGCATTTTGCTGGCACAAATACTGCATATTTATTGCCAAGTTTTTCTTATATTGTGTTAAAGGATAAACTTCCAAAGTAGAAACTAAGCAGGACTAAAACATACTTTTTGCGATTGGGTGTGTTGCATTACCGCAATTCGCATTTTAAATGGAATCCTAACACACTAAGGCTGGCCATACATTATACAATCTTCTTGTTCAATTTCCTTTAGATTTACCTTGAACCATGTAGTACAAGGGCCTGCCAGATTGCATACAAATTGAGAGTGTTTAGGTTTGACCTCATATTATATGGTTTTGGTAAAACTAAAGGAAAATTGCACAAGAAAATTGTATAGTAGTGTATGGCCAGCCTAGGAAAGCGCACTTCTGATGCACATGCATGACATAACTTGCACAAACTGACAGTTATGTACATTGTTTAGAGATAAAACAATTGAAGTGTATGTACATTTAAAACTTTACGTTTTCGTTTGATTGAGGAGGGAATAATTAAAATGAGCCAGTTTATGCTTTCTGTCATCCACAGGGAAGGGGGGGGGGGGGGGGGCTAGGAGGAGTTTTACATCTCATTCTTTAAATGCATTCAGATACAGTATCTAGTGAAATATGCATTTAAAGCGGTAGTATAATATTTTTTTTTACTTTTACCTTATTATAGGCTTACCTGTAGGTACAATTAATATCTTCTAAACCTTCAAGGATTAGGAGATATTTGCCCTACATGCAGCCGCTGACACTAGTGGCGCATGCGCTCTGAAGGTCCGGTGGACCTTCAGAGTTCCTTGCCAGCTAATGGCCGGAAAGTGACTCCTGCGCACATGCGCGGGAGTGACGTCTTCGCGGCTCCGGCCACTCATAGCGCCGGAGCCGCGGAACACGGAAGAGACGCCGAGGGAGCATGATAGCTCCCACAGCGGTGTCCGGGCGACCGCGTCGGGGCTTCGTTTTCAGGTAATTATTTCATAATGAGCTAGTATGTGATGCATACTAGCTCATTATGCCTTTGTCTTGCAGGGTTTTTTTTTCCCTCAGTATACAACTGCTTTAACCACTTCAGCTCCGGAAGGTTTTACTCCCTTAATGACCAGGCATTTCTTTAACCACTTAAGCCCCGGAGGATTTGGCTGCTAAACGACCAGAGGGTATTTTGCGATTCGGCACTGCGTGACTTTAACGGACAATTGCGCGGTCGTGCGACGCTGTACCTAAACGAATTTGGCGTCCTTTTTTTCCCACAAACAGAGCTTTCTTTTGGCGGTATTTGATCACCTGTGCGATTTTTTGATCACGTGCTATAAACAAAAAAAGAGCGTAAATTTTGCAAAAATAGCAATATTTTTCCCTTTTTTTATATGAAATTCCCCCCAAAAAAAATGTAAAAATCAAAATGTTTTAATATTTTCGGCCAATTTGTTTTATGCTACCTATGTTTGGTTAAAAAAATTGCAAAAAGCGTATTTTGATTGGTTTGCGCAAAAGTTATTGCGTTTACTAACAAAGGGAAAGATTTTTGTCATTTTTGTTGTTTTTTTTTTTAACGCGTAATGGCGGCGATCTGCGATTTTTTTTGCGGTACTGCGACATTGCGGCGGACAGATCGGACCCTTGACTGACATTTTTGACACTTTTGGGGTTACCAGTGACATTTCTACAGTAATCAGTGCTATATATATGCACTGTTACTGTAAAAATACACTGGTAGTGAAGGGGTTAACTTTATTTGAGAGGGAGGGGCTGTGTGTGTCCCTAGGGGCGTGATTCTAACTGTGATTGGCTGTGGCTTCAACTGTATGCAGAGTGATCAATGGATCTACATAGTAGATCCATGTGATCATCTCTCATACAGAGAGGAGAATGACAGGCAGCTTGTTTACACAAGCTGCCTGACTTTCTCCCTCCCCCCCGCCGATCGCAGAGTGGCCGGCGGCGATCGGGTCCGCCGGTCACACGCGCGGGGGGGTCCGTGACCACGCGGGAGCGGGAGCGCGCCTCCGGCGGCGCGCGCTCGCTCCCTAAACCCTCACAGGCGAGCGACGTAGACCTACGTCACTTTGCCTGTGAGGGGCTGACCGCCGCCGTAGATAGTCGTGCGGCGGTCGGCAAGTGGTTAACTGACAGTTGCACAATCGTGCAATGCCATACCCAAATACAATTGATGTCATTTTTTTCCCCACAAATAGGGCTTTCTTTTGGTGGTATTTGATCACCTCTGCGTTTTTTTAGATTTTGCACTATAAACAAAAAACGCAACAATTTTAAAAAAAACCACAGTATTTTTTACTTTTGCTATCTTTTTACTTTCTGCTTTCTGCTAAAAGCAATTTTTCTTATAAGTTTAGGCCAATTTGTATTCTGCTACATATTTTTGGTAAAAAAAAATCCCAAAAAGCATATATTAATTTGTTTGCGCAAAAGTTATAGCGCTTACAAACTGTGGGATAGATTTATCGACATTATATATATATATATATATATATATATATATATATATATTTTTTATTAGTAATGGAGGCGATCAGCGATTTTTATCGGGACTGCGACATTGCGGCGGACAGATCAGACACCTAACTGACATTTTTGACACTTTTTGGGGACCAGTGACATTAATAAAGTAATCAGTGCTAAATAATATGCACTGTTACTGTATAAATGACACTGGCAGGGTGATCAAGGGGTTAAATTGTGTTCCATATTGTGCTTACTCACTGGGGGATGGGTTGGACAGAGGCAGAGAGAGATCAGTGATTCAGCTTAGCTTAGCTTAGCTGAATCACACGATCTTTCCCTGCCTCTCTGACAGAAGAGCCGCCTGCTTTGTTTACATAGGCAGACGGCTCTTCTGTCATTCTAGCCAAAGATCGTGGGAGGCTGGCGGTGATCGAGCCCTCTCCTCCTGCGGTTTGGCTCCCACTGTATCTATTCACAGCAGGAGCGTGGCTCCGGCGGCAGGTGCGCGCTGCCGAAACCGCGTGCACATAATCACGTAGATTTACATAATTGTGCGCAGCCGAGCCGCCCTGCCGCAGTAAATCTGTGTAGGGCAGTCGGCAAGAGGTGTAATATAGGAGTGATTGGGCAGTCTAAGATACGGCCTCTTGGGAAGTTTTTTTTTTTTTTTTGCATTGTTAGCGGTTCTTGCATGGCAGTGTTTTTATGTAAACTGGATTTATATGCAGTTAATATTCTTACTTATGCCCCATCCGATCTGTACCATTGAATTCCTTTTTTTTTTTTTTTTTTTCTGTTTTGTGGTTGATTCTGAGAAACCATCAATTATTACATTTGCAAAGTGAAAGGTTCAGTGGTTAATTCTGTGATAACTGCGGCCTGTATGTTTCACACAAGCTCATATTAATCTCTTACCATCTGGGATCCTCACTACTCTTGTTACAATCACAGTAATATTCAGGATTTAATTACTATCAAGTTCTATTCTATAAGTTTTAGTAAGGACTTTAAACTTTTTTTTATTTTAAGCGCTGAAATGTTTTGAGTTTTATAATTAAAAGTTTTGTATATTCTATTGGATATTCTTGCATACTGCTATACCATTTTTGGTATATTCTTGTTGTTTTATTACATGTTTTTTAACATGGACTTTTAACAAGTTTAATACACTACAGTAGACTAGCCATGTGTGATTCATTTAGTTACGAATCGCAATTCAGACAAAATTTTCGTTATTCAGATGTATCCATTTCTCCAAATCACAATAGTAACGCATTTCAACAAATCTGAAAAAAAATATTACAAAAACAACAAATTCATTCATATTCATTAATTTAATTTGTTTGAGACTTCAGAGGGTTTTGTAAGTTTAATAATATGTGTCACACTCTGTTTTGTTATGCTTGACCAAGGTCGCAAAACATCAAAGTTGCAAGCAAGTCACTTCAAAGTCGCAAGTAAGTCACATCAACGTTGCAAGCAAATCACATCAAGTTTTGCAAGTTGCATTGAAGTTGCAAGCAAATCAGATTAAAGTCATAAGCAAGTTGGCAAAATTACATAACATAATGAATGAATCCAAATCTTGCAAAATAACTTCAGAAATTATGAATCGATTTGGAGCAATGAATATACAAAATGAATCCGAAAATTCAAAACCAATTCCAAAAGTCAATAATTTTAACATAATGAATATGATACAACAAAATGAGTGACTTAACAAATGAATCTGAACCTAAACTCATTTTTTTCGTGGTGCACATCCCTAGGGTCGAATACAAAAGCTAAAAGGTATAATGTGTGGAACCAAGACATTATTAAAATAAAATAATGCTCTGAGACTCAAGGGTATTTTGGGAGGAAAATGCCCAGGGACTTAAGTGGTTAAATAGGAAGATCAGAAACCCTTATCTCCCTGCTGGCCTTTACAGCTTCTAAAAAAATGAGCCTCACAGTTCCAATTACAAGTAATGATTTCTTTACAATATGGTCTCAGCAGAGCTAACTCTGACACCCTGCATCCCTGTTTGATTTTTTGGGGGCTGGCAGGTCTATTCTTGAAAAATAATGATAACCCCTGTCTTAATCTCAGTACATATTTCAAGTAATACGTGATGTGGAACTCTTGCGCTATCTCCAAAAGGAAATATTAGGGGTCACCCAAGCAGGGATCCCCTGACGAGGTCACCTGTTCTGACGTAACGCGTAGGGCCTTGCAATACTGGAAGTGAGTGGCATACGAGCTCGATGCTCCTGGATGTTACATTTGTCTACATGATTTTAAAGGTAAGTACCTTTGTTACCTTTCAAATAAATCATCTTAAATGTACTATACCATGGAGTCTTTCTATTTCTACATTTAATATGGAGCAAACCAGATAATAAAGAGAAAGGCATCCAAAAGGAACCACACATAACCTGAATGTATAGAGATTGCCTACAACAAAGAAAGTTCTCTAATGCTGTTACCTTACAGCAGTAAGGTGAATGGCTTGCACACCCTTAGTTGTATGTGGCACTAAAGATTTGCACGGTTTATCTCTGATTTACTATGTGCTGTCACAAAGCTTGCAGTTTGGATTCACAGTGTGCTGACACAAAAGACTGTTGTATGAATTTTTTTCATTATCGGTTATTGATATCTGTGTACTTCTCACCCACAACTTCTTCACACTTGGTGAAGGACACTTTGCAGTAATTTATTAATTATTATCATCAGTTTGGTTTTATTCATTTATCATTGTTTTAATTTTCAGTATTTCACATGTTTTTACATTACACCAGCCCTGCAGAGCAACATTCCTTCTAGTACATATTTCTGAGCACTTCGCAACCTAGGGTGTGCATACCCCTGTGGTAAATGCACCTGGGCTTTTAGTAATATGTGAAAAAAATGAATAATGGGTGACTGTCATTGAATGTGACTGTTAACAAAGTGTCGCTTGGCGACACTAGGCAGCAACAGCAGTGCAGGAGCAAGATGAGCAGAGTAACCTGCCAACACCTTTCTCCTGCCTAAGTTCCCCAAGAACAGCAGTCACAGCATGCTGCCACCCATGCATTCTGCAAGTGCAGCCTCCTACCTTGAATCTGCCCGAATCCCAGGGCCTCATTATGCACAGCAGCACTCACAACTACAGCCAACAAGTTGCAGCAATTAGACTGGGGAGGAGCTGACAGGGAGAGAACCTGGAGAGGAGCCAAGACAGAGTTGGTGAGTGACATTAAGTGCCGGTTCACATTTGTGCGGCTTGCGAGATCGCATGTAATTCGGAGCGCACTGCTCCTTCATTACATGCGATCTCCTGTGCGGATATGAGTTCAGCCATACACTTTGTATGGCTGAATTCGCACTGTATCCGCACCAAACACGCACATGAGGCTTTTTTTGAGCCGCTGTAGAATCAGACCGCACAGTGGTTCACACTTGTGCGATCCGATTCTGTGCGAACTGTCAGATCGCACTGCGATATGCGATCAAACTGGGGGTGTCGTTAACATTTAATTGACACCCCCTGCGTATCGCATATGGCAGTGTGAACTGCCAGATGTGCGGATGCGATGCGGGATCACGCTGCATATTTGCAGCCTTCCCGCATCGCACAAATGTGAATCGGCACTAAAATGCGATTAATGAAGGGAGGAAACTATTTTATTATTCCATTGCTTTTTATTGCTGTTATTGATACATTTATTTGCTGTTACATCATATCAATTAAAAATATCTATTACTAAATTAATTGCAAACATTTTGGTAATATAAAGGGTATAATTTATGGAACTGAGTTGCCCAGGGGTACAATTTATTTCAATGGGCTCCAAAGGGTTACAGAAGTCAAAAAAGTTTTCTAACTACTGCGCTAGATAAATGCTGTTCTGCCACCAGCAGGATATCTATTACGTTGCTTTGGCTGCAATATCCTATTCGACCACAAGATGGAGCTACTGGTATGTTTACTGTTTTTGCAGAAACTAGAAACTGTTCAACTTTAACAAAAGTTCCCATCATTCTTCAGTCTAAGGATAAAAAACTGGTTCATCCTGGAAACTCCAACTAGAGACTGAAAGAAGGAACCAGCTATCAAAGCACATGTTGGACTAAAACTTACATCTTCTTGCATCCCCTAAATGCTGCATCGCTGGTGAGAATTTCTTATCACCATCTACAGCCTAGCTTATTCATTGTATTTTCTGTATGTTTATATACCCTATTTTGTTAATAAAGCTTCACAATGACACTCAATCTGGCTTATTGAAGAATAGGAGGGGTTAGCTGCATATCGAGCTATACACAGGGAAACGTGTATTTGGGGCAGAACAGATGCAATCATTCTTAAAAAAGTGGAACTTTACTCTCCCGATCAACATCGATTCATTTGCATCCTTATGCTGCTAGCATTAGTAAATAGCTTGGAAAGTATATCATATTTACTTGTTTTAAACTTTTTCTTATTTCTTCAGTTACTTCCTGGTTTCTTTTCTTGCCTAGACAAATTATGTCATACATCCCAAGAGTCGTCAGGAGGGGAGTAAGGATTTTCTCAGCAAAGCACACTCTTCTGCATGCATTTTTAACCATTTAAGCCCGGGAAGATTTTACCCCCTTCCTGACCAGGCCCTATTTTGCGATTTGGCTCTGCATTATTTTAACGGACAATAGCACGGTCGTGCGACGCTGTACCTAAACTAATTTGACGTACTTTTTTTCCCACAAACAGAGCTTTCTTTTGGTGGTATTTGATCACCTGTGCGATTTTTTGATCATGCGCTATAAACAAAAAAAGAGCGACAATTTTGCAAAAATAAAAATATTTTTCACATTTTTTTATATGAAATTCCCCCCCAAAAAAATTTAAAAATCAAAATTTATTAACATTTTAGGCCAATCTGATTTCTGCTACATATGTTTGGTAAAAAAAATCACAAAAAGCGTATTTTGATTGATTTTTGTTGTTTTTTTTTGTAACATGTAATGGCGGCGATCTGCGATTTTTTTTGCGGGACTGCGACATTGCGGTGGACAGATCGGACCCTTGACTGACATTTTTGACCCTTTTCGGGTTACCAGTGACATTACTACAGTAATCAGTGCTATACATATGCACTGTTACTGTAAAAATGACACTGGCAGGGAAGGGGTTAACTTTATTGGAGAAGGAGGGGGTTAAGTGTGTCCCTAGGGGCGTGCTTCTTACTGTGCAGGGATGTGATTGGTTGTGTAACAACAGAGATATACGATCCTGCATAGCATGACCGTATGATCTCTATTCTTACACAGGAGAGAATGACAGGCGGCTTTGTTTACATTAGCCGCCTACCTTTCTCCTGCTGTAACCGACGATCGCGAGTGACCAGCGGACATCGGGTCCGCCGGTCACACGTGCAGGGGGGTTCATGAATGAGCGGGGGCAGGAGCTTGCCTCCGGCGGCGCGCGCTCGCCCCCTAGAGCCTCACAGGCTAGCGACGTAGTACTACGTCGATTTGCCTGTGAGGGGCTGACTGCCACAGTAAATTTACTGTGGGCGGTCGGCAAGCGGTTAAGCTAAGGACAGGTGGATTCCAGCAAGTGAATAATTTGCCCTTACTCAAGATAGCCACGGTCAGAAATGCTTGGGGGGGGGGGGGGCTTTGTTTTTCAAGGTGATTTCTCAACAAAAGAAAGCATGGATACCTGGATGGATTTTGTGAGTTTGCTTTGAATATTAAAAATGAATTATATAGTTTTTGATTTATGGTGCTCAGATAAAACAAAGATCTGCTTTAACAATAATGCTTGTAATTGGCCTGGTGATTATGGTCGTCTATCAAGTTGTATTGCTGTCTGTAAAAAAATTTTGCTGTCTGTGATTCAAAACTTAAAAATAAAGTTTTGACTGTTACATGTTTTATTGATGACTGTGACATATGTAAAAAATTGTATTCTCCCTTACCGTCTTCCCAGTCAAAATGGACACCAGGACAAATAGAAATGGGTAGGTCTGCTTATTGGGGTCACAGACAGTAATAAAAAGTGACAGAGGACCACGGTTTGAAATGATACATGTTCTGATTATAACTGTAAGAGTTGGAAACTTCTCCTAATTTGGGGAGATTTGTTCTTAATTCCTGTTGTACTTCTGTGACCAGGAATTGCAGGAACACCATCCCAATAAAGTCAAACACAACAAAAACAGCTTGACAGAGTCTCACATATTTCCCACTCAAAAACTCAAAATCTAGGCTAAATTTTTATTCAGTGATATCGTTTACTGAACAGTTTTAAAAACGTGCTGCAATACTCAACTTCAATACAGCACTGGTCCACTGCATTGTACCTCTTGTTGGTCCCAAAGCAATGCATCCTAATAAAAAACACTGCATGTTCTTAGTTTTCCGGAGTTAATGATGCAGAGTCTTTTAACATGGTGGACTGAGAACTTTACTGTGTGTTCCGGACTTTATGGGCCCATATATACTGTATATACTGTATATACTGTATATATTGATCATTTCCCAATAGATGTCACAGCTATTACTTCTCAGCCTATTTGTGGAATATCGCTGTGTCACTTTGCTTTTAATTGCTTCTCAAATGCAACCTATATTTCTTTTACCCATAGACCTTTTCCTTGATGTACATTGCATAATGTGTACAATTAAAGAATGCATAGGTAATTCATAACCTTTGAAAATAAACAATGCGTAAAATGACAATGTTGCTTTGCAAATTATTATTATTATTATATAGGATTTTTATAGCGCCACCAGTTTGCACTGTGCTTTACAATATAAAAGGAGACAATACAGCAACAATACAATTCAATACAAGAGGGTTAGGAGGGCCGTGCTCCTAGGAGCTTACAATCTAATATGATCAAATACCAGGATATTACAGGCATATCACTATTTTAAAGTTATGCTGCCATCTACTGGTAAAACATGAGATGCAGTAGTTAGTTTTTGTTAAACGGAAGATATATTTTAAGTCAATGTGCAACAGTAATACACCGCAGTGTCCTCAGTTTTCATGTTGTCCATTTTTAGACTTAATACATTGTTACTGTTATCTCTGGAGACTGTGGATCGTCCCTTAATAGAATCAATACAGTTGCTGTAGCTACCATCAGGCCTAATCTCACACAACCACTGCAGTGGTCCATTAGGAGTCTGCCTGACCCAGCTCATCCAAGAGCCAGCAAAGTTGAATCCAGAAGCTTTACAGGTCAGTGTGTGGGAATTCCCCGGCTTTATCACCGCTGGGTCTGACTGGACAAGCTGTGCTGAAGAATGGACATCTGAAAAACATATGATACAGCGTCATAGCTAACTACCAATCATTTCTTTAGAAAATGAACTATATAAGAAAAAAATTCTCAGTGTAGAACCCACCTGATAAACAAATTAGAAAAACAAGAAAGCTCAGCAAAGTCTTCATTGTCTCTGTATAAATCTTTACATTAAGGAAATGATCTATAAAACATTGTGTGTGCCTATATATCTGTATGAGAGATTTCAATGTACAACATGACGTCACATCATTTGAATATCATTATGACTATATATATCTGGGGCTCTAAAAACTTGTATGAATGTGCAAAAGGTACTAAAGCATTTTGCTGGGACAGGTACTACATATTTATTGGTCTGTTTTTCTTATATTAGTTTGAGTTTAAGGGTAGACGTCTGCATTGTACCAAGCGCAGTACAAACAATAAAAAAAGGAAGGACTAAAACATACTTTTGCGATTGGGAGCATTGAATTTTTGCAATTCTCAATAGCGCATTTTAAATGGCATCCCAACACACTAAGGCAATGCAGCTCTAATGTACGTGCCATCATTTTCACACTTGACACTTATATAATTGTTTGAAGCTACATCAGTTAAAGTATATGTATGTTTAAAGGGTAACTCCACTTTTATTGAGAAAAAAACATTCCCCTCTGGGTGATCTCTGTACATTACAAGGATTTCAACAAATGTTGTTGCAGATTCCTACCTTTTGTTATTCTGAAGAAATCATTGTTTGTTCCTCTGTGTCACTGTGCTGAGTGGGTCAAATGGGAGTGGTTTCATAATTATCTATGCAGCTGCAGGGTTCTAATGAGGAAAGCTGCTGGGCCTGCATCCCTTTAGACGAGTTCCTATTGGGAGTATCTCACCACAAATTACATTTTTGTTGCAGGGGATGCCAGAAATCTGACTTGTATCTTGGGCAGACTTCTGGGAAAATTGGTGAGCCAATCACACAAGCAGGAAATGTTTCTGGGGTGTGGTCAGTACACATTCTGTGTACAGAACAACTCCAGGTTGCCATATTGCATTGCATTTTCAGAAAATTACAACAGTTGCAGATTGAAAAGGAAAGGTCATTTTTAATAACATTCAATTACAATATGATTTGTGTTGCAATTATATACTCTATATTGTTTTTTCTTTATTTGCTGATTTTGTCCCCCATGAAAGTGGAGTTACTCTTTAAACTTTACTTTTAGTTTGATAGCGGAGGGAAGAGTTAACATCTCACAGTTTAAGTTTTGCTTTCTGTCACTCCGGGGAGGTTTCCCCAGGTTTTTCATCCTGTAAACCCATCTAGAAGTGAGCAAAAATTTCTCCAAAGAGAAGATGGCACCGCCCCCTTGTGACATCACTGACCGATGCATCAGTGCTGGGTCAGTGAGGTCACAAGGGGGCAGTGTCACAGATGACCCCGCCTCTTACTTAATTAGGAACTGTCAAACAGCAGAGCAGGCATTCGGCTGTTAGCCTTTGTCTGTTAGCCTTAGTGGAGTTACTCTTTAACCACCTCCCACCCGGCCATTGTACATATACGGCCGGGTGGGAGTCCCGTCCTTCTGATCGGACATTCCGGAACGTCCTTCAGAAGGAGCGAGATCGCACCGCCGCGGGCACGCGCAGCTGCACGATCTCAATGTGCCTGTGTCCCTCGAACACAGAGCAACAAGATGCGACAGGAGGGCCCTGTGATTGGCTCTCCTGATCACATGACGGCTGTGTCCAATCACAGCCGTCATGTTACGTAAACACAGCCGTTGTAACGGCTTCGATCTCTTCTCCTCCTGACAGATCCTGTCAGTGAGGAGAAGAGGAGAGGATCGGTGCTGCAGCCGGGGGGATCAGTGAGTATTTCTAATTACTCACTGATCACAGGGGGGGGGGGGTCTGTGCTGGTAATCAGAACATTGATTACCAGTGCAGCCCTGAGGGGGGGCAGTGCCATTAGAGCCACCAGGGATGCCCACCCATGACCACCAGGGATGCCCACCATGGCCACCAGGGATGGCAAACAGGGCTCAGAGAGCCTGCCAGTGGTGCCCTCCCTATCAGTGCTGCTTACCAATGCCATCTATCAGTGCTGCCCACCAGTGCCCGTTATTGCCATCTATCAGTGCCGCCCACCAGTGCCTATTATTGCCCACCAGTGCTGCCTATCAGTGCCCATCAGTGCCCCCATCAGTGCCGATCAGTGCCCCCCATCAGTGCCGCCCATCAGTGCCGCCCATCAGTGCTGATCAGTGGCACCCATCAGTGCCGATCAGTGCCACCTATCAGTGCCGCCGATCAGTGCCCATCAGTGCTGCCTATAAGTGCCCATCAGCGCTGCCTATCAGTGCCCACCAATGCTGCATATCAGTGCTATCTATCAGTGCCACATATCAGTGCCCATCAGTGCTGCATATCAGTGCTACCTATCAGTGCCCATCAGTGCTGCATATCAGTGCCACCCCATCAGTGCCACCCCATCAGTGTCTCCTCATCAGTGTCTGTCATTGCGGCGTCATCAGTGCTCATCAGTGCAGGAAAAAACGTATCTATTTACAAAATTTTATAACCTAAACAAAAAAACTTTTTTTTTTTTTTCAAACGTTTCGGTCTTTTTTTATTTGTGCAGAAAAAACCTGGCGGTGATCAAATACCACCAAAAGAAAGCTCTATTTGTGGGGCAAAAATGACATAAATTTTGTTTAGGTACAGTGTTGCATGACCGCGCAATTGTCATTCAAAATGCAACAGCGCTAAAAGCTGAAAATTGGTCTGGGAAGGAAGGGGGTTTAAGTGCCCAGTATTGAGGTAGTTAAACTTTACTTTTTAGTTTAATAGCGGAGGGAAGGGTTAACATCTGACAGTTTAAGTTTTGCTTTCTGTCACCCTGGGAGGTTTCCTTTACATTTCATCCTGTAAACCCATCTGGAAGTGAGCAAAAAATTGAGAAGGTGGCACCGCCCCCTTGTGACATCACTGACCAGTGCATGCTGGGTCAGTGAGGTCCCAAGGGGGCAGTGTCACAAATAACCCCGCCTCTTACTTATTTAGGAACTGTCAAACAGTAGAGCACACATTCGGCGGTTAGCCTTTGTGGTGGGCGGAGCGTTTTTTATTTTTATTTTTCCGGGTTGAGTGCTGCGACAGGCGCCATGATTGAAGATAGATCTACATTGAAGGACATTGTTTTTTTATTTTTTTTTATGAAGGAGTTGTCAAAAACTGCCTGCTCTCTTTATTTATTTTTTTTACACTCTTTTGGTTAATAGATAGGGGTAAAATGCACCTAAAGTGGGCTTCCAGATTCTGATAAGCCCCCCCTGCAGACCCCCATAACCACTGCCCAGGGTTGTCAGGAAGAGGCCCTTGTCCCCAAGTACAAGGTGCTTTGGGGTGGGTGGGGGGGAGGCAGAGCCTCCCTTGCCCAAAAGCACCCCCCCTATGTTGAGGGCATGTGGCCTGGTATGATTCAGGAGGGGGAGCCGCTTGCTCACCCCCCCCCCCCTTTTCCTGTTCTGCTGTGCTGCTTCCTGGGATAAGGGTCTGGTAGGGATTTTGGTGGGGGCCCTCGCAATTTTCTATGTTTCAATGTTTCTTTTTTTTCGTTCAGCTGTAAGTGGGGAAGCCAGTTGACAGATGATTACTCATCCATTGTGCAGGATGCAGTGGCTGGCTTCCTGGTCCACTCCTTAACAACCAACTATTCACTGTGTGCGCTGATTGGGCAAAGCTTTGTCCAATCAGGGCTTAGAATGCACTGTGCATTGTGGGACGCTCGGTGGGCGAACATCCAGTTGAGCACCCCGTAAATCCAGGTGTTCGCCGAACGGGCAAACAGGCGATGTTTGATACAAGCTTTTGCTCTGCTCAAACTGTTTACCCAACTCTAATGGTCAAAGACAGCAAAAACAGCTTGGCAGAGGTTCACATATTTCCCACTCAAAACCCACTATAAATCCTAAAAAGAAAGCTTTGGCTGTTCACCTAGGGATCCCAAGGTGGCAGCGGCGGCCATGCGGACTGAGGGGAGGACAGCTTACCAAAATGCTCTGAGGTCAGTGAGAGCAGCGCTTCTCCAGCTAACGTGAGCCCGCTGCCCAGGAGAGAGAGAGAGATCATAGCCTAGGAGGAAACATTGCTGTCTAAACAGCAGGGGCAGAATAGGAATGGGGACTCAGAGCTCTTACACAAATGGCCACTTTGACTGATCTTTTTTGAAATGAGATATGCAAAGTGTATTGCAGAGCATTAGTGATCTGGAGGACAGTGTTCTCTCTTTGGAAAATGGTGCCAAAATTTCAAGGAAAGTCATAGCTGAACACTCTGCAAAAATGGCAGATATGGAGGATCGACTGAGAAGGAACCAAGTCAGGCTGGTGGGGTTTCCAGAAGAGGTGGAGGGGAGTCACCCGGAGGATTTTTGTAATGATAGCTTAGAGATAACATAGTGGCAGACACCTTCTTCCAGTTTGCTATTGAAATAGCTCAGCGCATCCCTGCTTAAATATGTTTTTAATGCTGGTAAATGTCCACCTTTTGTTGTTTCTTTTTTGGATAAGATGCTCTCAGCAAAATTAATAGTGGCAGAGGGTAAAATATTGTTTTTTGGGTGAATTTAACACAGTGGCAGAGCCTTCTTTGGATAGGAGGGAGGGAGTACCAGGTGCCCTCACTCCCTTTGAGGTATGGTTGTCTACGTATGGCTTTCAGGATGTTTGTAGAATTAAACATCCAGATGAATTAGAGTACTCTTACTATTCTGAGAGTCATAAAATGTTTTCTCGTATTGACACCATTCTCCCTGGGGGGGGAAGGAACACAACTGGTGGAGACAGTTCAGTACTTACACTACTATTTCTGATCACTCTCCGGTGGAATTGTGCCTGACTTTAGGTTTTTAGCGGGAGCTCCTTCACTGTAGGATGGAGGTACACTGGCTTCAGGAGGAATGCATTAAGATTAAGTGTACACAAGCTACTCAGCACTACTTGGTGGAAAATAGCCATGGAGCATCAAAGGTAACTTAATAGGAGGCCTTTAGGGGTTTTTTATTACTAAAGTGCATAGATTCAGAAGGCAATTGGCTTCTACTGTTTCAGAACGTGAGTGTTTCTATATCCAAATCAAGATATATCTGGAAACCCACAAGTAGTAATATTTTGGCTTGGCAGAGTATGGCTTGTGAGTACTGTGCTGCCCTCTCTGACCAAACTGACAAGGCTCAGTTGTCTTAATGCCGACATATTTTTGAACATGGAGATAAAAATGACCATTTACTGGCTTATCTGGCCTGATTTTGTTCCAAATTCTTTTTCCACTGTTTGAACAGAACAGGGGAGGTGGTAAAGGATAAAGTTATGATATTATTCAGGCATTTATAGGCTTTTATAAAGAACTTCATGTGTCCCGTATCACTGCAATATCAGCTGAGCTTTCCTCTTACCTCTCCTCGGTGAGCATTTCTATGCTGAGGATAGGGTATTATTGGAAGGGGAGATTACTGTGGAGGAAATAGAGGTCACGAAAGCTTCGCCACATCTTATGAAACTTTAATAAATTTCCTATACAGGAAAGGGATCCCAGGTATGGGTGGAGGTAAGGTTCTATGTTTGCCGGGCAAAATTTTCCATTTAAGTTCAACTCTTGGATACACTTTTTCCGTCACTGAACAGTCCCATATGGTTTAATTTATCCTTTGGTGATTTTTTAAAGCTGGACTATGGTTCTTCATGGGCCCAATTTGGGATCAAATATGCCTACCGTTTATATTGGGGGAGGGGGGGGATTTTCTTCTGAGGACCTCTGTAAAGAAAGGGAGGTTCCAAGGACATGAAAATATAAATATCTTCAATATCTGGCACAGGTTGGGGGGCAGTGAGGCTGAAGTCTGTTCTTTTAAATGCAGACCATGATAAGCTCATTTTTAGACATTATGTGACCCTAGCCCATTGTATTTTCAAATTGGTGGGAAGAACCTGTGATCATTGGTCTACTCTTGTGCTGAAGTTGATGGAGGAAATGTGAACGGAGGTGCTTTGCATCTACAGTACTTGCCCACGGTTGTTGCATCTACAAATACACTATCTGCATCAGACTTATTATACACAATTATGGTTGTTTTGCATGTGGAAAAGGGATTCAGCATGCCAGTTGTCTGAGGGCACCTTTATACACATGGTTTGGAAATGCCCAAAAGTTAGGCCAATTTGGTCTCAAATGACGGAGTTTATGGCAGATAATTTTGGATTATCAAACATCTGTAACCCCCTTTTGTGCCTCTTAGGAGCTATTGACAATGAGGAAAATTAACAATTCTGCAAAACTTTTTATCAGGTTCCTCCTTTTCTATGTGCAAAAAATAATTGCAAGAAGATGAATTTATATGAAGACTCTTGCAATATGGAAAAAAAACTAGTGAATGCAAACCTTCCCTATTGTAGAATGGCGTATGAAGCATGAGGATGCCCTAAAAAATTTACCAAAATCTGGTTCCATTGGGAGGACTCTCCAGCTACTCTTGAGGACTCCCCAGAAGGTTGAGCACCCTATGACCTGTTCTGGGGAACTATGGGTTGAGGATGCTTTCCCCTGATGGATTCCCCGGGTGCAAGTGCGGTGGGAGGAATGGTTTTGGGGGCTCCCTTGCAGTTGGAGCTTTGGATACAGGAAAACACCCCACAGGTACTGTATTTAGAAATGTTTGCATGTTAGTTTTTCCTTTTTGATTTTTCTCATCATAAACAAATAGTTTTTTTTAACAGTACTGTACAGTTAAACTTATATACAGTATACTTTGTTTGCACAGACTATTGTACTGTTTATGATAACCTCTTTGTGTTGGCCCATAAAAATTCCTTTTAAAAAAAATCCTCTTTGATGAGGGTCTGGTATATATTTAGTGGGTCCCCGTGGCATTGTTTTTAAAAATAAAGGAAGCTTGCAGAGAAGTGTAAACTACGTGCAATTTAAATTTTAAATGGATTTTTTTTTCTTTGGAAATGTTACATTTGCTGTAGTACTTTGTCTACATCCTAGAGTTGCACCACGTCATAGCCAGATTTAGGGAATTCCCCAAGCAGATTTTTTTTAAGGTGTAGTGCTGTATGTTTAATTTTTTTTTTTAAATCAGGCAAAAACTTTATTAAAGATGTCAAACAAAACATCAACACACAAAAAAAAAGAACAGAAATACAGAGTCCAGAACACGTACAGTACTCAAGTGCATGAAAAAGCTTGCAGTAATAGCATACATATTTACCAACATAAATCCCCATATGTGACAGGAAAATATACAATAGTCCGACCCATCTGCCCCGCACCCCCACCAGATACAACAACCACAAGCAGAGCAGACATTGATCTCTCGTGTAACAATGGTCCCCGGGCCTCACCTCACCCCCGCCAGAAGATTGTTCAGGACCAACTCCACCGGGGCAAGCCCCGGCACAGCCAGCCACGGAGCCCACAGGCGGTCAAATTTACCCACGCTGCCCCTATGTTGATATGTCTCTAATCTAAGTGTGTCACCCATAGCCGCAACCCATTCCTTAACCAGTGGGGCCCTTGGTGAAATCCATCGCCTCAGTATCAATTTCCTTGCCTGAAACAGAGCTCGCCCGATGGCCTGCAGGGCCAGCTCCGGGGCCTGAACTCCACCAAGAACACCCAACAGACAAACCTTAGGGTCCTCCGGTATCGTAACCCCGAAGGCCCTCGAGAGCGTCGAGAGTACTCCCTTCCAATAGACATGAAGTTTGGGGCAGCGCCATAGAAGATGCATTAAGTCTCCGTGGTCCCGCATACATCGACCACAGGTGGGAGAATCTCTCCTCCCCATCCTGAACAGCCGGGCTGGTGTGTAATGAGTCCTGTACAAAATGTATAGTTGAGACAATCTCTGAGCCACATTCAGAGAACTCAGCTGCACAGCCTGTAGAGCCTCCTCCCATTGTTCATCCTCAAATACCCCCACATCCGCCTCCCACCGGGGAACCACTCGAAGAGGGTGCCGATCCATGAAGGAGCTCATTAGGAGGGAATAACAATGGGAAATAAACCCCCTAAAATCAGAAACCGTAGACATAAAGTGAAATATCGGGGCGGGAAAGTGAGTCCAAAGATCATCCCCCCCCTGGGCCTTAACGGCATGTGCCAACTGTACATAATAAAAGTGCATGGACCTGGGGAGACGAAATTCCTCCCGAAGTGCAGCAAAAGATCTGAGCACCCCACCGCTGAATATATGTGTCATATGAGAGATGCCATGTCCCAGCCACTTAGCCCCGTACGGCAATCCAGCCAGCTCCGGGTATCTGGCATTCTTCCAGATAGGGCTATAGTCCGTATATCCCAGTACCTGCTGCAGCTGACGAGCCTTGTTCCAGGTCTTTTTCATAAGGACATAGGTCGGTTAGTGCTTACTAGACTTCCCGAATCGCAAGGATTCCAATTGGGCCGCCACATCACCCCTGCCCACAATGTGGGCCACAAGGCCTGCAATTGACCCCTCTCCCTTCTCACTCATGACCCGTGCAATATGCTGAAGTTGGGAGGCTAAGTAGTACAGCCAGGGATTTGGAACTGCCAGACCCCCAAGCTCCTTAGGTCGCTGAAGGTGCTCCAACTTTATACGAGGGCTCTTGCTCAGCCACAGAAATGATCTAAAAATGTTGTTGACAATCTGGAACAGCCTCAGGGGGACTACGACCGGGGAGTTGTGAAGGGCGTAGAGCAGCTGGGGCATGAGAATCATTTTAATGAGGTTGGCCCTGCCCACCAGTGACATGCGCAACCTCGACCAGACCTTTATCTTATCCCTAAAGCGGGCGAGGAGGGGAGATAGGTTAAGATGGGCAATGTCTAAGGGCTGTGGGCTCACCTGCACCCCCAAGTAACGAAACTCAGTGGAGACAGGAATCCCCGTTACCCCCACTTCCTGGGAACCCTCGGGATCATCGAGCAGCATCAAGGAGGATTTGGACCAATTAATAATTAGGCCCGAAAACGAGCCAAACGTAGTAATAACCTCCATAGCCTCCTTCAGAGAACCAGAGGTATCACCTAACAGAAGCATGGTATCATCCGCGTATAGCATGATCTTTTCCTCCAAGGGGCCGTATCGGAATCCCACTATGTTCTGATTGGACCTAATCAGGGCAGCTAGAGGCTCTATCGCCAGGGCAAAGATTAAGGGGGACAGGGGGCACCCCTGCCTAGTTCCCCTAAACAGGGAGAAGGGATGGGACACCCTACCACCCTCCCGGATAGCGGCCACCGGGGCCTGGTACAACAGTTTTACCCATGAAATAAAGTTCTCACCAAAGCCAAACTTGGACATGACCACCCACAAGTAGTCCCACTCTACACTGTCAAATGCCTTTTGCGCATCGAGTGATAGCAATGCCCCACTGCCCCCATTGTCCGCCGGGGACTGTATGTTCAGGAATAAGCGGCGCAGGTTAATGGACGTCGACTTGTGCGGCATAAAGCCCGATTGATCAGCATGTACAATGGAAGCAACTACCCGGTTGAGTCGCAGCGCAAGAGCCTTCGCCAGGATCTTAATGTCACTCTGCAGGAGCGAGATAGGACGGTAGGACCCGGGGTCCAGACCGTCCTTCCCCGGCTTCAAGAGGAGGATGACATTAGCCCTACACATAGAAGGTGGCAACCTCATATTCCGCTTGGCCTCCAAAAAGGCCTCCAGAAGATGCGGCAATGTCTCCTCCGCATACTCCTTGTATACCTCCATTGGCAGCCCATCCTCCCCCGGAGCTTTACAGTTAGGGAAGGAAGCCGACGCAGTCTGAAGCTCCTTCAGGGTAAGGGGAGCCTCCAGTTCAGCTCTCTCCAGATCTGACAGGCAGGGCAGGGAGATGGCATCTACATACTCCGAGAGTTCAGCAGCAGTGTGTCCCTGTCTAGACTGGTATAGGGTAGCGTAAAATGTCCTCAACACCTCCATAACCCGATCCGGGGTGTTCACAACCCGGCCCCCATCACCCATGAGTGCCCCAATGGACGGCGACGTTTGATGAGAGTGGGCAATCCTGGCCAACAACCTGCCCGTGGTTTCCCCCTCCTCATAGTACGCCTGCCGTTGAAAGAACCTCCTACGTTCAGCCCCAGAGGAATTAATACGAACCAGAGCCTCCTGAGCAGCCAGCCAGCCCTCTCGGTTAGTCTCAGATGGGTCCGCAATGTAGCGGGCCTCCAGCTGAGTCGCCAAACCCTCAGCCTGCTCCCCCAGAGCCGCCGTGTTCCTCTTGATGGCTTGTACCTCCCTGATGAATAAACCCCGTAGATAGGCCTTAAAAGCTTCCCACTGTACACCCCGCCCCCCTGCAGCATCATGTACCTGCCAGAACTCCCGCATAGCCTCTCTAAGCCTATCATGTGAGGGGAACAAGTGCAACCAGAAGGCATTAAGTTTCCACGGCGCCCTCTGCAGGGTAGCGGAGGGGCGCACAGCTAGACACAGCACCAGAGGGGAATGATCTGAGACACCCCTGGGGGCATATTCAACCTTGTCAACATATCTAATGGCAGAGGAGGAGCAGAGGCACAAATCGATACGTGATAAAGAGGTGTAGGTTTTGGAAAAGCAGGAGAAGACCCTGGTCCCCGGGTTGCGGAGTCGCCAGATGTCCGTCCAACCCACTTCCTCAGCGAATTTCGCCAAGGCCGATCGGCCCATGCCTCCACTCCCCAGTGCAGAAGAATGTCGGTCCAGCTGAGCGTCCAATACACAATTAAAGTCCCCCAGTACATAGACCGGAACCTCCGGGTGGCTCAGAGTATAGGATACAAGCTGGCGAAGGACCTCCCCATGGAACGGGGGAGGAATATAAATAAAGGCCAGAATACAGTGTAAGGTATACAATTTACAGTATATAAATACAAACCGTCCCTCCCTGTCAACTAGACTATGATGTTCCTGAAAGTCAAGGGACCGATGGACTAACACACTCACCCCACGAGAGTAGGAGGTGTGCGTGGAGTGGTATTCCCAGCCCGCCCAGGCATAATGCAACCAGGATCGCGACTCAGCATCCAAGTGAGTCTCCTGTAATGAACAGATGGCTGGAAAATGCCTGCGCAGGGTCGAGGAAACCATGGAACGCTTAAGTGGGTCCCTCAGCCCCCTAACATTCCAGGGAATAACCGGGACAGCCGTCATGGTGGGCGACAGAGCAGCACAAGCCCTGGCGGGGCTGGGACACCGATCAGCGGACATCGCACAAGATAGGGTACAAAATAGGGATCTTGGCTGTCACCAGGTAAACATACATTAAAGGTACAATTCGGACTCCAATTCAGGGAGGTCAACAGGACCATCCAACTAAACAGTGCAAAAAACCGAGCACCGTGCCGAGGGCACCCCAACCAGCCACACAGAGTCCAACTGCCAAGGCCCTCGGACACCGGTGTCGCAGACATAGTCCCTGGGGAGCACCCCAGCTCAGCCTCCCCTCCCGTGTAGAGGACAACACGTCTCATCCACACTGGTGAGGAAGTCAAATACTGTCCAAGAGGGGATGAAAAAAAAATTACCCCCCACAGAAAAATAAAAAAGGGAGGTGAGGGAGAAGGAAAAAAAAAACAAAAAAAAACCATCCAAAAAGGGGGAAAGAAGTCACAAGTACTTACAGGAACCCAAGTTTCTGCGGAATGGACAGAAGCTTACAGCTCCAAGCTAGCAAACAGTAGTTCGAGTCCCAACGGTCTCCAGGATATTAGCACCTGCAAAACAGGGGTAGAACAGGGGAAGGAAAAAACAAAAACAGGGGGTAGCAGGAGAAAGGAAAAAATCACAGGTACTTCCATCTCCAGGCTGGGGGCAGGGCCCCCCAAACAGCATCCACCGGGTCATCATCGCAAAAGGGCACCTGAGAAGAATCCTCAGGCCACACCATCTTCCGGAGGCAGCTGACGAGGACGAAGGGAATGCTCATTGTGGTCAATCCACGAGGAAGCTTCCGACGGATCCTCAAAGAAATGATGTTGACCCCCAGCAATAATACGGAGCTTCGCAGGATACAGCATGGCATAAGAGGCGTGTAGTTTCTGCAGACGCTGTTTGACCGCGAAGAATTTCGCCCTGCTCCTCTGCACTTCAGCGGAGAAATCCGGGTAAAACGAGACCCGCACCCCATTGTACTGTATATCCCGCCTCTCTCTCGCCAGTCTCAGGATAGTCTCTTTGTCTCTATAATTAAGCAAGCGGGCAAGCATGGTCCTTGGCGGGCGGCCCGGTTGCAGGGGACGAGGGGGAACCCTGTGGGCCATCTCAACGGCATAAAGAGGGGAGAAGGCATCCCCACCAAAGGTTTCTTTGAGCCAAGAGTCCACAAAGTCCGTGGGGTCTCTCCCCTCCACTTTCTCAGGCAGACCCACAATGCGAACATTGTTCCGCCGAAGGCGGTTCTCAACATCCTCAGCCCGCTGTTCTAGGGCCCTGGTCATGCCAGCAGTATGGCGGGACTCCCTGGTCAGGGGGGGTAGCTGGTCCTCCAAGTCACTCACTCTCCCCTCCACAGCCGTGGTGCGCTCCCTGACCTTCTGGAGGTCTTGCCGAAGAAGGGACACCGCTTCTGTCAGGCCCCCAAATTGCTTTTTGAGGTGGTCTACATTGTTGTTGCATCTGTTAACTGCCCGCAGGATATCTGCAAGGGTGGGCTGCTCCTCCACTTCCCCGTCACCCTGCTCCATCTCCTCCTCACCCTCAACAGCACAGTCTTCCACTCCAGGGCCACCCACGCCCGGGCTGACAGGGCCAGAAGCACCCGCACTGGTACTGGCGTCTGGGGGTCTCCCTTTCCCCACCGAGCCAGGGGACTTTTGTGCATAGTAGCGCATATCGCGCTGCGGCTCTTTGGGTGGGTTTTTCGGGGGCTTGGTGGACTTACTGGAGGTGGCGGGCTTCTCGGAGCCTCTCGTCCGCTGCGGCAGGCCGTGCGCGGCGCCATCTTGGGGCCCAGACATCCCGGAGTTCTCCCGCAATTTGCGGCGGTGCATCGCCCGAAGGCCAGCCGGAGGGATCACAGGCGTGTGCCCGACGGTACAAGGATGCTGTCGGTACCCGGTGAGCAGCTTAGGAGACCGGGGAAAGGATCGGTGTACGGATCAGAGCGGGAGCTCAGTGAGATGCGTCCTCTCACATGCCGTTCCTGGCCACGCCCCCGTATGTTTAATTTTAATCACTATTTATATGTATGAATGGATAGATCTTAGGATGAATTGAATTGTTATATTTTTATTTGGATCAGTTTTGGAATAGATTTGAATTTTTGCAAATCTTTTCTTTGTGATATTTAAAAACTACAACCAAGCTTAACAGATGGTAGGCAAAATTTTATTGAACTATATACTGTATACCTTTAACTGTTTTGGCACCACATTCTTTGCTATTTTTGTTCATATTTTTTTAATAGGTTAGGAATTGCTGGGACTTTTCAGGTGCTATATAGATGTATTTCACATATACACTATATATATGTTATTAAAAATAATGATTTTAATAAGATATAATGTGAATGTGGAATTCATCTATATAGCATCTAAAAAGTCCCAATAATTCGTAACCGATTTGAGAATTTTACTTTCTCTTTCATTAACCCTGCATTGCATGATGTAAGGCATGTAGGCCAGATAGGGGTGAAGATGGACCTTTCCTCCATTTTTTACCATTTACTTTTTTTTACCATTTACTGTCTGAGTCACATAAGAGGACTCCCCCCCTAGGGTTGGCTCTTCTGGGCTATGCTAGGCACTTGTACAGGATCACTACCATACATACGTGGGTACTTTTGCTCTCTGCCATTTTCATCAGCGTCATGGGACAAGGCTGAGGCTGCCTTGGGGAAATACTCAACCTTATGGCAGGCCTCTGTATTTAGTGATGAACATACACCATGTACACTTACACCATAACTGTTCACCAGTTAACTTTCGGGTCTCCGTGACAATAAACACCTTTTCTGTAACTTGCATTTAGGAGGGACACACTGTGCCTTGTCCACATCCACCCATCCATCACTTCAAGTAATGGTATGGGGTCCAAGCGTGCACTTGACTTCCGTGGCTGTTTACAATTAGGGGACTCTGTAGCGTGAGTCTATTCTCGTTGCTGTGGAAGACAGTCCTCTCATGGAGAGAGTGCCGACAACAACTCCCTCCTACAATGGGCTGTCCCACCCGTTCTAGGCACATGCTTAATGACAGGCTGCTTGGTCAACTTCCATTTTTTTTGGTAACCACTTGTGTCTGCACACTACACCCACTTTGATACTGATGTCTTCATACCCCAAAGTACCTTAAAGTTCCGAACGTTAGAAAGATGCTGGTTTCTTGCATTATCATCAATGTAATATAAATCGGCACTAAAATCGCATAAATAATAGGTATAATCAAGTCACATAAATACACAGGTGTGCTAATATGTGAAACTACCCACTCAAAAGTGGATAGAGTGAAAGTGCATATATAATCAATAAAAATCTAAATATATAATAAATATAATCTTACAAAACATACAAAAATACACTCAGTGTGCAGAAAGGTATTCCTGGGGTTCCAAAAAGAAACCAAAAATGGTGAAAAACTGGGTAAAATTTGTGTCAATATAATCCAATACAAATCATGATAATCATTGTAGATAAAAACGAAAAAATAAAATGTTTTCCATGTGGCAAGAAGATCCCAAACAATCCACCTAGTGAACAACCACCTATCGGTGCAATGGCCGCTCACCTCACTGAGGATAAATATCGCTTTCAGATCAATCCAACAGGGAAATAAACAGAATCCTTCTCATTGATGGTATTGGGAATTTGTAGTAGTGATAAATAGCCTCCATACAATACATTCCCATGTATTACTGGATCATCCATAGCAGCTCATAGAAAGAAAAGAATTGGGGCACCATAGTGTAGTAAAATCAAAGTGGTAATTTTATTAAAAGAAACTACTTACATTTAAAATCACAATGCAGTACAGGGAAGAGACCAGCTGGGTATCCAAACAGCATCCTGCTTCAGTATTAGGAACTTCTGGTTTCGGCCGAAAATCAGAAGTGATGTAACCCGGCTCCTCTCGACACGTTGCGTCACAAACGACGTGACTTTATCAAGGTTGCTCCCTTAGTTTGTTTACACAGCATCTGTCCACTTCCCCACCCATAGCCCGCTCATCTCTCAAACCCAGGTCCACTTTCTATCCTTCACATGCCAAAGGCTTGTATTTAGAGTTTTTATAGGGTAGTCTATGCTGACTTCCTTAAACTTTGCCACCATCCCTCCTCCACCACCCCCAAGACCAACAATTTGACAAAATCTGAACATAAAACCCTTAATCTCCTAATGCAGAAACAATATAACATCATTAAACAAGCAGATAAGGGTGGAGGGATCGTCATACAAGACAAAACTGATTACATAGCTGAAGCCAATAGACTTTTATCAGGTAATACTGTATATAAAAAATTAAGAAAGGACCCTATTACTGAGTTCACTCTAGAAGCTGAACTATTAGTCAAATCGGCACTAGAAAATGAAATCCTTGACAAATCAGAGGCCTCTTTTTTCCAGAAAGATTTCTAGCAGACTCTGTATTTCTATCATCTTCCTAAAATACACAAAAATCAAACTACTCCCCCTCCGCCCACCCGGGTAAACCGATAGTGGCAGCCATGGATAGTATTACTACTAGTTTTAGTCAATACATTGATCAAAATCTACAACCTCTCGTCCACCAACTTCAATCCTACATTAGGGATGGCACACATCTCCTGGAACTGTTGTCCCCCTATCAGTGGGGCACCCCCTATCTATGGCTCTCTGGATGTCAATTCTCTGTACACATCTATTCCCCATCATTTTGGTCTACAAGCCTTGGAATTTTTCCGTGCCCAAGACCCGTTAACGAACCTAGACAAGCTGCTTTCATCTTGGAAGCAACGTCGTTTTGCCTCACCCATAATTATTTCAATTTTAATGGCGATTTCTATTTACAGTTACAAGGTACTGCTATGTGGGGCCAATTTTGCTTCATCCTACGCTAACTTGACAATGGGTTATTGGGAGACCAATTACATTTGGCAACAAAATCCCTTTCCTGACAATATTGCCTTTTTCGGAAGGTATATAGATGATGCTTTTATCATATAGGATGGACCTATTGCTCACATTAACCCTTTTGTAGAATATTGTAATGACAATCCCTATGGGCTGCCATTCACATATGTACTAGGTACTGATACTCTAGCCTTTTTGGATCTAGAAGTTGGACATTTTGAGGTCACAATATGCGCAAAAAACTACACTAAGCCAACTACTGGCAATTCTTTTTTGTATTTTAACAGCTGCCATTTTCCAAAATGGATTCAAAATATTCCCAAAGGGCAATTCTGTAGATTACGACAGAACTGTATCCGCGATACAGAGTACATCGAACACCGAGTAACACCGTCAAAAGAACATTTTTGGACAAGGAATACCGTAAACCTTGGTGAATCAAGCCTTTGAATTGTACCTTGGGGAAAAAAAACCCAAAAAAGTTGTGAACCCCTAGATCACTCCACCAGATTCACTACCACTTTCAACTTTCAATACAAAAAAAGAAAAAATCTTGGCCCAACACCGGAGGATATTATTAGAGGATCCCGACCTTAAAACTATTATTCAGGAGCGTCCGAGAGTGACCTATCGCAGGGCCCCTAACCTTAAAATAAAATCGCTTCCAGTAAACTAAAGTCCTCTACCCCATCACCACATAACCAATTTTCATATTTTTGATATGGGTGTACCAGTGCCGTAAGGCTTTATGTAAAATGTGTCAATTCGTCCATCAGGGACAAAAAACTTTCCAACTTAAGGGGAAAACTTTTCATGTGGATAATTTTTACAACTGTTCTTCTGATTTTGTGATCTATGGATTATCCTGTCCCTGTGGACTGATCTACATGGCCGCACCATTCGCGCATTGAGACGACGTTTTGGTGAACATAGACGCCTCGTTGAACTAGGAAGAGACAAACATAGTGTCCCACAACACTTTGCTGAATTCCATCAAAAATCAACTGCAGGACTCCTAGTGTGGGTTATAGAACAGATGCCAAGATCATTCCCGGAGGCCGAATGATAAAGTAGACTATGCGGGAGAGAAACCTATTGGATTTACTCTCTCGCCGGGCAGCCTCAATGAGGGAATCAAAATTGATCTTTATTGTTCTTTAGTCCCCTTTTCCTACATCCCTTCCTATGTTCTTTACACCCAATATTAGTTTTTGTGGTTTAAATATTCACATTACATTTCATTACTAACCTAAATATATTTTTTTCTTTAGGATATTTGTACATTTTTTGGTATCATGGGGGGTGGCAGGTCTCTTCCTCTGTCAGTGAGTATTAATGTTGATCCTTAAAGCAACTGCAACAATACCTCTACATTTTCTCATTTAAAGTCACCTGATATGGGCCTTAGCCATTACATATATGCTCTGGTCATGTGCTTTAGATCTATGCCCTGGTAATGCACCCTTGGTACATACCATCTTTTTACCATCAGCTTTATGTATGCAATTTGTGCCATATATGCCCTTGGTATACATCCATGCCTTGGCTTTTGCACTTCTGTTATTCATATCTGCTTTTTCCCCTTCCTTCCCATTATTCATATCCCCAGTGACACATAACTCGCATAGTTTTTACCTTTTATATTTTTGAGATTTAGTATTAAATACACAACCATCAATATTTGCTTACCTATACATATGTATATACCGTCAAGATATGCATATATATTTTTTTTCAGGGACTGTTTAATTGATTTCAAACTCCCCTTCATAATAGTGTCTGGGCCTGATAAAAATGACCAACACCTCTCATATTATCACCATCCTTCATTAAGGTACACCCTTAAACAATGGGAATCTATGTTTTTATTTCATCTTCTTTATATTTTAATTTGTGGTATTAGTTCTGTTTTTAAAAGTTTTCCTGATCTGCATATACATTGTATTTTAAGCCATTCTGCTAGCTATTACACTTAGCACAATTTTTTTTTTCCTGAGCACCTTCCCCTAGTGGTATAAATAAGCTATAGACAGGTCTCTGTATTCATGCTATGAAGAAGGAGTGCGGCTGCCATAATACTCGCAGCAGGCACACTCAGAAACGCGTTGCATCCTGGTGACGTCATCAACCCATGCTGCTAAACCACCTGCGCCCCAAGCTGTGCTTTGGACTGTCATCCACCGCAAAGTCAGCTCTCACGGTTACCAGCAAGGAGTACCCTGCACAGCGCTGCCCTGCATGACGCTATCAGCGGATGGCCACACGTCCACCAATGCTCCTTTTGGACTGTCTCATCCACTTGATTTGCCCATTTTAATCAAGCTAAATGTGAGTTGCCTATGTTTTACTCCGTAATAAATTGGCTTACAGTCTACATCTAGGGGTGCCTCTCCTTTTGTTTTTCATTTGCAGCATTTGAAACAGAACAGTATGAAGACAGAAGTCGTTATGCCCTCTGCTGCACCTCAGGGGAAGCTTTACCTGTGCTTTAGTAAGAGTGTGGTCTTTTCTGCACCCTGCGTGAGTACATGGTGCATTACAGACTCATAGATCTGCTTAGAGGTAGCGGGGGATCAGATTATATTCTACAACACTTTTTTACATATTTACCTGTGCCTTAGTAAGAGTGTGGTCTTTTCTGCCCCCTACGTGAGTACATGCTGCATTACAGACTCTGAGATCTGCTTAGAGGTAGCGGGGGATCAGATTATATTCTACAACACTTTTTTACATATTTACCTGTGCCTTAATAAGAGTGTGGTCTTTTCTGCACCCTGCGTGAGTACATGCTGCATTACAGACTCTGAGATCTGCTTAGAGGTAGCGGGGGATCAGATTATATTCTACAACACTTTTTTACATATTTGCTCTCACTAACTAGAAGCACGTCTTTCTTCAGTTTGGAAAGCTTGTACATGCACTGAAGTTTTCTGTGCATTGAATTTGCCTTGGGAATTACAAGGACTGTTGTTTCTATCCCTCCACTGTTCAGTGTCCCAACCCCTTTTTTTTCCTCATTTAATTGCATAAAAAATAAGCATCAGGTAATACTGCCATACACTATAATTACATCTAAGGACCCATGCGTGCCGGGGGTTTAGCCCTGGTACAAGATTTTGCAGTGTTTTTCATATGGGTGGAAGGCACAAGTGCACTGTCCAGCCCTACTACCGGTAGCCTGTAGAACTTTATGAGAGGCTGATAGCTGCTACAGCTGAACGGGGCTGGACAGTGCACGGAGTGGTACTTACACTTAGGGCAGTATGTGCCTGGGGTAGAATGACCAGAATGCGTTCTGCATTCTGAGCACTTTTCCGTGAGCCATACTGCTCTAAATGTTAGTACCACTTACCCAGTGTGCATGTGTATTTGCCATTTTATTATTTCTCATTTGTAAAATATACCATTTTGCCTTCATCTCAAATGCAACAAACCTTTCTGTTACCCATGGACCTCTTCTTTGATGTACATTGTATTATTTCTTGATGCTATGTTAACCACTTAAAGTCCACCCTATAGCAGTTTTACTGCTACAGGGCACGGTGGCACCTGTGTTACCCGTATTATATATATATATATATATATATGTATATATATGTGATTATAGAGAAAATCAAAGGCAACCAAATGTGGGACTGTGCAGGCCAAAAACCAGGAGTTAGATTTATGTTAAAAAATACAATTTTGTTAAGTATTCCTCATAAACCCAGATGAACCAATACAGTGAAATGTGTTGGTGTATGAGGATTGCCTCTACAGCATTTTATCTCATCTGGCTTAAGTGTACAATTTCCCAGTGTTACTGGTTTTATTGTAGTTTTGTCAATATTGTTTTAATGTGATATATTTAATAAAATTGTATTTTTTAACATAAATCCTACTCCTGGTTTTTGGCCTTTACAGTCCCACATTTGGTTGCTTTTGGTTTTCTCTATATATACAACACGGGTGATGGCCTTTAAATGTCGCAAATTTACTATGTATACACTGAACAAAATTACAAACGCATCACTTGTTTTTGCCCCCATTTTTCATGAGCTGAACTCAAAGATCTAAGACTTTTTCTATGTACACAAAAGTTCTATTTCTCTCAAATATTGTGCACAAATCTGTCTAAATCTGTGTTAGTGAGCACTTCTCCTTTGCCGAGATAATCTATCCACCTCACAGGTGTGGCATATCAAGATGCTGGTTAGACAGCATGATTATTGCACAGCGGTGCCTTAGGCTGGCCACAATAAAATGCCACTCTAAAATGTGCAATTTTACTGTATTTGGGGGTCCGAGGGGGAGGGGGGTGTCCGAAAACCAGTCAGTATCTGGTGTGACCACCATTTGCTTCACGCAGTGCAATGCATCTCCTTCGCATAGAGTTGATCAGGTTGTTGATTGTGGACTGTGGAATGTTGGTCCACTTCTCTTAAATGGCTGTGTGAAGTTGCTGGATATTAACAGGACCTGGAACACGCTGTTGTATACGCCGATCCAGAGCATCTCAAACATACTCAATGGGTGACATGTCCGGTAAGTATGCTGGTCATGCAAGAACTGGGATGTTTTCAGCTTCCAGGAATTGTGTACAGATCCTTGCACTTGCAACATGGGGCCGGGCATTATCATGTTGCAACATGAGGTGATAGTCGTGGATGAATGTCATAACAATGGGCCTCAGGATCTTGTCACGGTATCTATGTGCATTTAAAATGGCATCAATAAAATGCACCTGTGTCGTTGTCCATAACATATGCCTGTCCATACCATAACCCCACCGCCACCATGGGCCACTCAATTCACAACGTTGACATCAGCAAACCACTCACCCACATGACGCCACACAAGCTGTCTGCCATTTGCACTGTACAGTGAAAACCAGGATTCACCCATGAAGAGAACACCTCTCCACAGTGCCAGATGCCATTGAATGTGAGCATTTACCCACTCAAGTCAGTTACGATGACGAACTGCAGTCAGGTTGAGACCCCACTGAGGATGACGAGCATGCAGATGAGCTTCCCTGAGATGGTTTCTGAGAGTTTGTGCAGAAATTCTTTGGCTATGCAAACCGATTGTTGCAGCAGCTGTCCGGGTGGCTGGTCTCAGACGATCTTGGAGGTGAAGATGCTGGATGTGGAGGTCCTGGGCTGGTGTGGTTACACGTGTTCTTCGGTTGTGAGACCGGTTGGATGTACTGCCAAATTCTCTGAAATGCCTTTGGAGACGGCTTATGGTGGAGAAATGAACATTCAATTCACGGGCAACTGCTCTAGTGGACATTCCTGCAGTCAGCTTGCCAATTGCACGCTCCTTCAAAACTTGGGACATCTGTGGCATTGTGCTGTGTGATAAAACTGCACATTTTAGAGTGGCCTTTATTGTGGCCAGCCTAAGGCACTCCTGTGCAATAATCATGCTGTCTAATCAGCATCTTGATATGCCACAACTGTGAGGTGAATGGATTATCTCGGCAAAGGAGAAGTGCTCACTAACACAGATTTAGACAGATTTGTGAACAATATTTGAGAGAAATAGGCCTTTTGTGTACATAGAAAAAGTTTTTGAGTTCAGCTCATGAAAAATGGGGGCAAAAACAAAAGTGTTGCGTTTATAATTTTGATCAGTGTATATGTGATCGGGGGGTGCACATGCACGCCACCTGGAGCTCACTTTAGCTGTGATTACACACAGAGGAAGCCCAAAGGCAAGTGCACGGTACCCCATGTCCTCTGACACTGGCCGATCATTAGGCAAAGACACAGAACAGAACATGTAAACAAGGCTGATCACCATGCTGACAGGAGGGAAGGGATGAAATTTGAGTCTGTGCAAAAGCACCTCACACAGTATAGTAAAACACTGGCTAGGCACACAGTTAACCCCTTTCCAGCTGGTGTCATTAATGTAGTGACAGTGATTATTTTTTTAGCACTGATCACTTTATTAGTGTCACTGATCCCCAAAAAGTGTCAGTTAGTGTCAGAATGTCCGCCCCAATATCGCAGTCCCACTATAAGTTGCTAATCTCCCCAGTATCAGTAAAAAGTTGTTGATCGTACCAGTACTAGTAAAAAAATGAATAAATAAATAAATAAAAATATCCCATAGTTTCTAGACGCTATCACTTTTGTGCAAACCAATCAATATGCACTTTTTGGGATTTATTTTACCAAAAATATGTAGCAGAATACATATTGGCCAAAGTTTATAAAAAAATTCGATTTTTTTTTTCCCCATTTTTTTTTTATTGGATAGGTTTTATAGCAAAAAGTAAAAATAGTTGTTTTTTTTTTTCAAAATTGTTTAGAATTTAAAAAAATAAAAACCGCAGAGGTGATCAAATACTACCGAAAGAAAGCACTATTTGTAGGAATAAAAGGATATACATTTTATTTGGGTACAGTATTGCATGACCGCGCAATTGTCAGGTAATCACTTGCCGACCACCCCACGCATTTACTGTGGCAGGGTGGCTCGGTTGTGCATAATCACGTACATATACTAGACACAGAGGGAGCCGTGAGAGTAGCGGGCTCAATCGCCGCCGGGCTCCCGCGATCTTCGGGGAATCTGACAGGAGAGCTGCCTGCCTATGTAAACAAAGCAGACGGCTCTCCTGTCAGACAGGCACAGTGAGATTGTGTGTTAAGCTGAAACACCGATCTCTGTGTGCCTTTCAAAAGCCCTCCCCCCTCTCAGTTAGCAAGCACATTTAGGCTTACATTTAATCCCTTGATCAACCCCAGTATTAACCCCTTCCCTAAAAAACAATATCTCTCCTGCGCTTGAGTGGTATGCGGGAAGGTGAATGTTCTAGTTGGTTTTATGACACAAATGAAGTGGTCTTGCTGCCCCCCTCAGGACCAAGGGTATCCAAAAGGCACTACAACAAAACAACAAGAGAAGAGCGCACGACCTTGTGCATTACCACTTAAGTTAAGTTTATTAAAATCAAGGAAGGGTACAATATACTCACAAACGTAAGATATGAACAAGCATGTAGGAAATGGGCACTGCTCGCTTCCAGAACACTTCCCTACTGCTGGATAGCATGATGGCATCCTCAAAACCTGATGTGGCTTACGTGTTTCGAGGGAGGACCCTCTTCCTCAGAGCCAAAAACTGTGTTCTCCAGCAGTAGAAAAGTGTTCGGGAAGCGAGCTGTTCCCATTTCCTACATGCTTATTCATATCCTACGTTTGTGAGTATAATGTACGCTACGCATTTCGATTTTAATAAACTTTTAAGTGGTAATGCACAAGGTCGGTTTTTTTTATTGGGAATGTTTTATAGCAGAAAGTAAAAAATATTTTTCAAAATTTTCGCTCTTTTTATGTTTATAGCGCAAAATCTAAAAACCGCAGAGGTGATCAAATACCCCCAAAAGAAAGCTCTATTTGTGGGGGAAAAAAGGACAGCAAAGGTATTTGGGTACATCATCGCACGACCGCGCAATTGTTAGTTAAAGTAACGCAGTGCCGAATCGCAAAAAATGGCCTAGTCATTAACCACTTAAGCCCCGAAAGATTTTACCCCCTTCCTGACCAGGGCCTATTTTGCGATTCGGCACTGCGTGACTTTAACGGACAATTGTGCGGTCGTGCAACGCTGTACCAAAATGAAATTGACGTCCTTTTTTCCCACAAACAGAGCTTTCTTTTGGGGGTATTTGATCACCTGTGCAATTTTTTGATCATGCGCTATAAACAAAAAAAGAGTGACAATTTTGCAAAAATAACAATATTTTTCACATTTTTTTATATGAAATTCCCCCCCAAAAAAATGTAAAAATCAAAATGTTTTAACATTTTAGGCCAATTTGTTTTCTACTACATATGTTTGGGTAAAAAAAATCGCAAAAATCGTATTTTGATTGGTTTGCGCAAAAGTTATTGCGTTTACTAACTAAGGGAAAGATTTTTGTCATTTTTATTGTTTTTTTTTTTAACGAGTAATGGCGGCGATCTGCAATTTTTTTTTGCGGGACTGCGACATTGTGGCGGACAGATCGGACCCCTGACTGACATTTTTGACCCTTTTGGGGTTACCAGTGACATTACTACAGTAATCAGTGCTATACATATGCACTGTTACTGTAAAAATGACACTGGCAGGGAAGGGGTTAACTTTCTTTGAGAGGGAGGGGTTAAGTGTGTCCCTAGGGGCGTGATTCTTACTGTGATTGGATGTGGCTGTGTGTGTAACAGCACAGATCAACGGTCCTACATAGCAGAACCGTATGATCTGTGCTGTTACACAGGGGAGAATGACAGGCGGCTTTGTTTACATTAGCCGCCTGCCTTTCTCCCGCTGTAACCGACGGTCACTTATGCGGGGGGGGGGGTCTGTGAGCGAGCGGGACCTACGTCGCTTTGCCTGTGAGGGGCTGACTGCCGACGTAAATCGTCGTTAGGCAGTCGGCAAGTGGTTAAGGGGGTAAAACCTTCTGGAGCTGAAGTGGTTAAAGTAATGCAGTGCTGTACTGGAAAAAATGGCCTGGTCATGAAGGGGGTAAATCTTCCATAGATCAAGTGGTTAAAATAAAAAAATGCACAATATACATAACCTCTGAAAATAAAATATGAGTATATTTTTTTATGAATATATGAGAATATAATCAGACCCAAATAGATGTCATATTTATTACTTCTCAGCCTATTTGAGGAATATCTCTGTATCATTCTGCTTTTATCTCAAATGCAACTTGTATTTCTGTTACCCATAGACTTTTTCTTTGACGTACAGTACATTGTATCATTTCCTGATTTGTACAATTAAAGAATACATAGAATATACATAACCATAAAAATAAAAGAAGAGTAAAATGACAAAGTTGCTTTGCTAATACACGATATTACACATGTATCAGGATTTTAAAGTTGTGCTGCCATCTACTGATAAAACATGAGATGCAGTGATAAGTTTTTGTTAAACGGAAGATATGTTTTCAGTCAGTGTGTCTTGCACAGTAATACACCGCTGTGTCCTCAGTTTTCATGTTGTCCATTTTTAAATTTAATACATTGTTACTGTTATCTCTGGAGACTGTGAATCTTCCCTTAATAGAATCAAGATAGTTTTTGGTGCTACTACCCTGGTTAATCTCACACAACCATTGCAGTTGTCCATTAGGAGTCTGCCTGATCCAGTTCATCCAATAGCCAGCAAAGTTGAATCCAGAAGCTTTACAGGTCAATGTGTGAGAATTCCCCGGCTTTATCACCGCTGGGTCTGACTGGGTAAGTTGTGCCAAAGAATGGACATCTGAAAAATATATGATACAACGTGATATCTAACTACTATAACATTTTATTTTAGAAAATGAATACGATCAGAAAAAATGTAACTGTAAGACTCACCTGATAAGCACATTAGTAAAATAAGAAAGCTCAGGAAAGTCTTCATTGTCTCTGTATGAATCTATACATTAAAGAGATGTTCTGTGTGTGCCTATATATCTGTATGAGAGATTTCAACATACAGCATGACGTCACATCATTTGAATATCATTACCACTATGTATATCTGGGACTCTGAAATCATGTGTGAATGTGGAAATGGGCTCAAACATTTTGCTGGCATAGGTCCTTCACATTTTACGGCCTGTTTTTCTTATATTAGTTTGATTTCAAGGATAAACTTCCACATTGCACAGAACAAAATAAGGACCAAAACAAACTTTTGCATTGTATTACTACAACTCACAATAGTGCATTTTTAATAACCTAACAACATGCTTCTGTGAGGCTGCTGCTAAATGGCCTATCACTGATGGTATGGAATAGTAGGAAGGAGATAAATATACTTTGTATTTATTTCACCATACAAACATACAAACATCCCATCTAAATACTTAACTTAAAATAAATAATTAAAATAAGAGCCGGTTCACACTACTCCGACTTGGGACACGACTTGTGTGCCCTCAAGTCGCCCCAAGTCTCTTGTCATCACAAATTCAATGTAAATGAATGAGAGCCGTCTTAATATGCAGTACTGAAGTCCCTCCGATTTTAGAAAAGGTTCCTGTACTACTTCAAGGCGACCTGTATCCGACTTGTGCACATAGACTTCAAAGGGAGTTGCCTCTAAGTCGGATCCTTATCTTATTTCAAGCGACTTGTTATCAGACTTTCCAGGAAGAAGAAAAAGATTAGCCAGGCATTCCCACAGACAAAGTCGCCTATCATTTAAGTCTCTTCAAAGTAGTGCACAAGTCTCTTCCAAGTCACGCTAAAAAGTCGCTCCTTTCTGGTCACGGTAGTGTGAACCGGCTCTAAGGCACTCGGACTCAATATTTGAATAAATAAGGCCTCGACTGTTTATTAACTGGTAAACAGAATTGAATAAACATCAAATATTAATTTAAATATCACCATAACAACCTAGTCATGAACAACTCAGGTTGCATTTAACAAGATATAACCACAAAATTCATAACATCCAAACACTTTCACAAACAAAAAACGTCCCCCTCTGCATAGCAGAGGTGACCCAACAAGTTTAATATTATAGCCGCAACAAACCAAAGGGGAGGGAGGGGAACGCAGTTAGGAGATTCTTGAAGAGATTGAGCCCTGTGGACTCGGGACCTTGTTTAAATAACCCTGTTCTTGAGGTACCGCTGAGCTCATAGGTGGGAGAGGGTAGGCGGGAAAGGGGCTCATTCGCTGAAGAAACCCAGGGAGACCTGGAACTGCCTGGTTACACATCCTAAACTGCCCAGTTACTATCTGAGGCGGGAATTCCAGAGCGGGAAGGGCCAGGAGAGCTTGACAGAAGTCAAAAGGTCACTCATCAATATTAAAATATTCCTAAACTGACTAAAGTTGACTGACCTAACCTAACTAAAATTACCTTACCAAAATGGCTGAACTCAGGCTAACTAATACCCTTTCCCTTCCGCCATCCCATAGGAAAGGGGGGCTTAGAGTAGCCCCCTTTCATATATTCTTATAAAGCTGTTCTCTGTCTTTTGTGCTTCATGTTTAAGGAGGCTACTGTAATGATAATATAAAAGCAGTATGGAGTGGCACTATAGCAGTGTACAGAACAGTGAATATATATATATGTATGTGCAGTGGTAAATGTAATGTGTAATGGTGATGAAAAAAAGTCTATTACTCCGTGAATGCAGTGATCCAAAAATAAAGTGACAATGGTGCTTTATCCCAACAACCAATATACAACATTAAGTGCAGTGGCGGCTCACCTTTAGGCAAATATTATTGCGTATTCACGAAAAGCAATCGTTGGTTGAGGGGGTTCACTCCATTGTAGACAATTCTCCATTTTAACAACATGCTACTGTGGGGCTGCTGCTAAATGGCCTATCACTGATGGTATTCTTATAAAGATGTTCTCTGTGTTTTGTGCTTCATGTTTTTTGCACTCCAAACCCTCCTTTCTGCATACATAATAGTAAAAAGACGCCTGGACTAGACTCATATAAGATAAAAAAAGGATCTCCATAGTGTAGTATATATAATAACAACTTTAATAGAAAAAGCAGTAACTTACAGTAAAGTAGAGATATGCAAGTGTGACAGAAAACCGGACCGAGGGATCCCAGGATAGTGAAAACTTTGAAATTCCGAACTTCCAGTCTCGGAGGAGCCGGGTGACATCACTTCCGGTCTACAGCCGAGACTGGAAGTTCAGAACTTGGAAAATGTTGGATATCGGTTGTTGGGAAAAATGTTGTCACTTTTTTTTTTTTGGATTACTGCATTCATGGAGTAATAGATTTTCTTTTCATCACCATTGCACATTACATTTGGACACTTCTTTTTTTTATACATTTTTGGCTTGAGTATTTTACATTTTTTGGGACTTGGATTCATCATTTCACTTGCTGGATGGTGTGCAATATTAATTCATGTACTTTTTTGCACATTCACTTTGATTATTGTCTAATAGTTTTATTATGATTTTTTGCACATGCACTTATATTTGTTGAAGCACCAGTGCACTTTCTATTTATATACTGTTGTATATATATATATATATATACCGTATATATTTTCACTGTTCTTTACACTGTTATAGCGCAGTTCCATACTGCTTTAATATTATTCATATTGTATGTGGTGACACTACAGGGATTGGCTGCTATATTCAGCTATAGTGTTTATTATTTATTTTTAATATATCTCCATTATATTTTTATTTCCATCTCTTTTTTATTTGGTAGCGCATTGGTTGTCTAGCTTTATACTGTAATGATGATGCCACTGCCATTGTGGTCTAGCAGGGCACACCTGCCTCAGGGTTTAGAGTGCTAAAAGGTAATTGAAAAAGTCAATGTGAGACAAGCAAGGAAATAAATTATTAGTGATGGGAGACTTCCTGTGCAGGAAGCTGATTGCTGGTATGGGTGGGGATTGCTCGAGGTTAGAGGAGATCAGCAGTGCTGTGCCTAAATGTTGGCTTCCTGCGGATGCACAGTACAACCCCATGGACTTCTTTGGGGTTGGAGGACAAATTAGTGGGATTCTACTACACATGCTAGATTGTAAGCTTTAACGAGCAGGACCCTCTGATTCCTCCTGTATTGAATTGTATTGTAACTCTACTGTCTGCCCTCATGTTGAAAAGTGCTGCGCAAACTTTTGGTGCTATATAAATCCTGTATACAGAAGAAAGGTTGGCCGCACACCATCATAAGCTTCAATGAAGTGAAATCCTTTATTACATAAGCCAAACACAAACAGGATACATGGGATACAGCTAGACACATTTCACACATGTCAAAGGAGCTTGTATAAAAATAATATTAATAATAATAATAATGCACAGGCAGTGTGTAGGCAGGGCATACAGTATTGTTTACGTTGATCTTGTATGGGTTAATTCCCAGTTCTCTGGGACTCTTTCCACGGGAGGAGGGAGGAAGGTCACATGTAACAATGTAGTTGCATCTGAGTACATGGAGTCACTCTTATTGGGGGACCCATAGGTGGCAAAAGGAGAAAACACAATAGCAAGTAGCATGGAAAGTGGCACAGACTAACAACTTCTGGAATGCCCACTGTGTATTTATGTTGCTACTTTGACATTAAATACCGGGCTTATGGCAGCAGATACTGTATCTTCTGTAACCCCAGTATATTTTAAACGGTGGGCAGTCCGCTTTGACATAAAAGTGGTCCCAGCTATGGATTTGCCACGGGATCATTTTTATAGGCGGCTTCCGATGTTTACCGGAAAGATCGGCAGCGGTGGAAACAATCTGATCCGGGGTACAGATTGGCAGGAAGTTTAATGGGGCCAAGATGGTCCCCACTCGACTCTATGCCCTTGGAGGACCAGAGCGACCTCAAATGCCATTTCTGCCCTCTGGCTTTAAACCTGCTAACCAGCCACTTGCAGGATTTCTAAGACTTGTAAGTTTGCGCACATGAGTGTTTTCTTTCCTGACAGGAACTTTATTTAAGCAAGAAGTGGTCAGAGTCTTTTAATAATAGGAGTGCATATAACTGAATCAGTGTCACCTTACATAAGGTATTAAAGCCATTTAACCCTCTGGGTTATGAGAACAGCTGTACCAGGTAACCTCTGTGGTTGAGCACAATTGCAGAACTCAAGCTTTACCCTTCAAGTCTAAAGAGGAAGCAGTTGACTGTGGTGGGAGTCTGTGGTGCACTTTATATGCCTCACCTTGGGGCAAGATATGCATATTGGAACCCACTGTGGCACAGGGTTGACCTAGGGACCTGGTATGGGGAGTCACGTGAGCAAGTTAGTGAAAAGAATTAGTATAAAGTGGTGGCTTCCTGTGCTGTGAGCCTTTATGATGAAGATAATTAGTATTACTGAGTACCAGAATGTGTCACTTGTTGTGTGTCCGGGGAGGGACATGGGAGAGTGGCAAGGTATGGGGTATGTTCTCTACCCCCATCCTGAAACAGTTAATCATCTTGAGAAGATGAGAGTGAAACATTGGTTCCAGGTGCATGGCTCCCAACTGTCCCTGATTTAGAGGAACTGTCCCTGATTTGGAAAAAAGTCACCCTGTCCCTCTTTCCTCCTCATTTGTCCCTCATTGTGGTCTGATCTATATAATTGTATATAAAAAGCAAATTTTTATCTTTCCCAGTGCTAAACCTTGGGTGCGGCAGGGGATGTGTCCTATGCCTACATGCTTTTGCTAATAGGCATCTCTCATTCCCATTTCAAAACGTTGGAAGCTTTGCAGGTATGGTGAGGTTTCAGTGCCTAGGAACCAAAATGTGAAAGAATATGTTAATGGATTGTGGCTGCCAACCTGCCCACTAGGTGGTGCACAACCTGATTGCTCATAGGGTTACACGGACCACAAAATTTAAAATGCAGAAAATGATTAGATGAATCACACAAATGCTTTTTTTTACCTCTTTTTTCCTTTATATTGACTTTCATGAATAACAAATTCAGCAACTAAGAGGTTGGATACAAATTTTAAAGCAGTATGACATATACAGGTAGTAAAATAGTACTTTTTGTAAAGAGAGTTTCCCATCTACCTTGTGCAGGCTTCACATGGGGTAGCAGGTAGGCTGCCCAAAAAAAAAAAAAAATTATGCTGCTACCTCTTCTGGGCAGCAAAAGTGACAATAGGCCCACTGCCTTTTTAAATCCCCAAGACCCAAATGGGAAGGGTAGTACTTGCTAATAAAAGGTTACATTTATAAGTAGCATGAGATCAAACCTGGCTATGTGTTTAAAGTAGAACTATAGGCAAAACTTTTTTTACATTTTGGATAGAGTAAAGGAAGGTTCTAACTCCTGTCAGATTTTTTTTGTTTTGTTTTGCCATCTGTGCCCCATTGCGGAGATTTACCTTCTCTTCCTGTCCCATAGCCAAAGAGGAAGTGAAATCCCTGAAAATTAATGGAATTCCTTGGACCCCCCGGTCACCAGAACTAGTGTCTTTTAATTTCACTTTCAATGATAATGGTAAACAAGACAAATAGAGTGAATCTCCTTAATGAGGGAACAGACAGCAATACAAATTGACAGGCATTTTGATCCCTTTTCACTCTATCCAAAACTAAAAAAAGTTCTACCTTTAGTTATACTTTAACCTTTAGAGCAAGCTACTGAGGAGTTTAAAGCCTACATTAAGTATAATCTTTCAATGCAGTAGGGGTTAATGGAGCCAAGGGAGCTGTAACAGGTACACAGAGTACCGACTATGCCTGCCCTTTTTGCCCCCTCATCCATTCTTAAAAGTTGCAATATTGCTTCTATAAATGAAACATGTGTAGCACCCTCTAGTGTGCTACGAGTGTCAGAGTAAGTAAAACTTATTCTGACTCATGTTAAAAACCCTGTGAGTTTTAATTTGGGTCAGGCTTATTAGAGTGCAGGACAGAATGACTCATACAGATAGCTCTCTGGTGCCTCCCCCTGGTTCTGGAAAGTTGGAGAACATTCTGGAAACTAGAGAGCAGAATGCTAGGAGGGCTGTTCTTTATATTTAGGGGCGCTTAGGCAATCCCCAGGAGATTAGCCTGGCAGGGGACTAAGTGAGCCCTTAAATAGTCATGCTGGGAAGGGAGTCAGGTGGAAGATGGAGATGCAGTGCTTAGGAGGCTGTCGGTGGCCCTTGAGGCGAACCTCCTGGTCTGGGAGGGGGTGCTCTGTCTCAGGCTGGGATTTGGGTGCTGGCCTGGGAGGATCCTGCCAACTGGAGATGCTTGGAGGGAGACTTCCCTGAGAGGCAGCAGGAGCAAGGAAGACAGTGTGAGTAATTCAGCACGGTGCAGGGATTTACAAGGGGAGAGACTGCCACATTAAGCAGGTCTGTCTTGAAGACAGAGGTGTGCTTATGTCTTCTTTAACCTTGCCCTGGGAGGTCTCCAGAGAGTCAGTTGGGTAGACTGGTGAAGAGAGTCAGTCAAGTAGACTGATGAAGAAGCAGCCAGGTGGGCTGGTAAAGAGGCAGCCAGATGGGCTAGCATTTCCTGCACATAGTAGAACTGGGACTAGTGTTTACAGGTACTTAAGGATGCAGTTCAAAACACATTGTGCTACTTTCGAAAGGGACTGAGAGTTCTTAGCCTGTAAGGGGCTGTTGCTGCTCTAACAGAGGCTGTTAGCTACCGAGGAGGAATCAATTAGAGCTGTAGAGAACAAAGAGAAGGAATCTATTGGAGTTGTACAGAGGATCAAGTGGAACTGTAAATAGGGGGTCGTTGTCCCTGGTTTTGTCACTATTAAGTTGGGCAAGTTGGGCATTCCATATTTCTATCCCCACCCAAGTTATTATCCCCTAACAAAACATAAAAACAAACCTGTCACAGCTTTCTCAGTTTCTAATAACTACTCTTGCGCACATGGATTTCTGTGGCAGCGGTGGGAGGTATCGAGAAGGAACATTTCTACTAAACCAGATGTCAGAGAGTGACTACCTGACCTTTAGCTAAAAGAAATGTGCATGCACAATGAATGGCTTATAGAAATGTGCATGCACACATAATTCACAGCAGAATGGTGACTAGGCATGCCCATGGAATGTGCACATGAGCACGCACTTAATGAATGTTGGCACTAGATGGACTATTTAAAGGGGCTCCTGCTCATGCTCCAGTGCTAATTGGTCTTTCAGCTGTTCGTGTTCTGCTATTACTCTTCTTGTTCCCTTGTTGCTGGCTCGGCTTGCCTCTGACCTGAACTTTGATCCTGCCTCTTCTCTGTCACCAGTTCCTGACCCCATCTCCGTCCTTGACCACGTCTCTGTCTTATGCCTTGGTATCTCACTGCCCACCTGCTGCTAACCTCGGCTATCCCTGTGACCACACTACTGTTCCCGGCTCTGTTCTCACATCTGGTTCAAATGCCAATGTCATCGGCATCAGCTCTGCTCATCACAGTGAGTTCAAGTCTCAAGCCTCCTGGGAGTTCTAACAAGCCTCTCATCTGAAACCTGCGCTTGTGTGGAGTGCCCCGTTAACTTTGGCTGGATCAGCTATTGTTCCTGACCTGATGTTCTGCCAGCCTTCCAGTGTCTGCATCTCCTGTTTCAAGCACTCCTAACAACACCTGCCAGCACTCATATTCCTCCTGTCCCTTGGTACCCTCTGTTCCACCTTCAGCAGGACCTGAGCTGGAGATACAAAAGAGGCCAATCTCATCATTTTAGTTTTCAATCAGGTACATGACACTAGAAGACAGCAGCACAAGGACACATCACACTGGTAGCAAGTAACATCCCTTGTGTTGATTTTTTTTTTTTTTTATAGAGTTCTATCTGTTTCTGTGATTATTATAAAGTCAGCAGCTACAAAAAGTGTAGCTGCTGACCTTTATTAAACACACACTTACCTGTCCCACGATCCAGTGATGCAGCAGCCCAAGGCCTCGTTCTCTCTCCCTCTCGGCAGCGCCGGCATCACTAGTGTGGGCACCTGGCTGTGTCAGCTTGCGGCTTCACAGCCATGTGCGCACTGCGCATGGGCAAGTCAAACTATGCATCCTGAATGGCTGGGCAATCTTCTGGGACCTCTGACATGTCCCAGAAGATTGCAGGGAGTAAGGGGGAGAGGAGAACTTGTGCACGGGGCGCTGCGGCGCTCCAAGCAGGAGTGGGAGCGAGTACATATCAAAACTAGGTACCCGTTTCCCCCCACCAAAAAATTGACATGCCAAATGTGGCATGTCAGGGGGTCAGGAGTACTTAAAGCGAAACTCCACTTTAACAGGCTTCAGAGCCAGTTCACACCAGAACCCAGTGCAGGAAAGACATGCTCCATGTATCATTTCTGTGCTGTGTTTAAAATGCACTGGGCTTAGGAACTGCTATGGCTGCCAATACATTGTTTTTTTTTTAAAACAGTGAGGTTTATTGAAATTTTTGGTACAATACAAAAATAAACCGTGCATTGAAACTGCGATCAGATTCATAACACATTGGGGTACAAAAATACAAATATGCAAAGTGAGTAACATCGAGAAACAGAACAGACATAGTAAAAACAAGGCAGTAGTCAGTGGCTCTCCGTCGGCCCAACCCTCGAACAGAAAATATTGGTTTAACAGGGGCGGTCAGCATAAAATAGTTACCCACTGCATTACTGAGCCGTATCAGGGCACTGCACCCATTTGTCCCAAATCTTGTTGAACTTCTGAGGGCACCCCCTATGTTTATATAAAAGTTTATGAAATGGGATGACACTATTAATTTCCTTAATCCACAATCCTAGAGTAGGAGGAGTAGGTCTCATCCACCTCCTGGCTATCAGTTTACGTGCTATAAACAAAGTTTCCTGAAGAAATATGACAGTGGATTTGGGCATCTCTCCATCCGGGTAAACCCCCAGGAGACACTCCTTAGGGGAGAGTTGCAGAGGAGACCCCATCTTGTCATGCAGAAATGTGACTACTTGTTGCCATAGAGTCTGTAATTGGGGACAGCTCCACAATAGATGAAAGAAGGAAGCGTCAGGGTCTCCGCACATAGGACAAGAAGGGACCAAGTCAGGGTGATATTTGGACAGTCTAAGTGGGGTGAGATAAGCCTGGTGTATTATAAAGGTCTGAGTTAGGCGATCCGACAGTTTTGGCGACACTCTGCGGCACGTCTCCAGGGCATCCTCCCATTCCTCATCCTCCATGGCCCCCACACTGCGCTCCCAGCGGGTCTTAAGTGCAAAAGCCAAAGTGGTCGAGGAAGGTGTGTGAAGTTCAGAGTAGAACATGGAAATAAGGTGACTGGGTTCTGTACTTTTAACAATCTCAAGGGTGGTAACCGATTCCAGCTCAGGAGGGCCGTCAGGGAATTGAGATCTATAGGCATGGGAGAGCTGTAAGTATCTGTAGTGCATGGGGCCCTGGATCGCAAACTGATCCTGCAAGGTCTCGTAAGACCGCAGACCAGTGGTCGTGGAGATATGGCTAAGGAGAAGAATACCCCTCCCGCTCCATACCGACAGGTCAGGGATGGAAAGGAACTCGCGTAATGTACTATTATGCCACAGAGGGGTGAATGTGTGAAATGGAGGGCACCGAAGCCTGGACGCTACCACCTCCCAGATCCGACAATAGTGGTATAGAAGAGACCTGGGGCACAGGGGCTCCAGCGAGCCCCTGACGCCCCTAAGGATAACTAGGAGGGGGTCCCCGAGGGGATGAGCCCACCCAGGGCAGAGCAGGGTCAAGAAGCGCTCTCTATCCGTTTTATCTATGTGAAAGAACTGGGACAACTGAGCTGCCAGATAGTACAGATTAAAATCCGGCAGGGCCAATCCCCCCAGATTTGTAGGATTCTTGAGTTTGCGCCAGGAGATCCTGTGCCGGCTAGCACCCCAAACAAAGGTCTTGAGGAGTGATTCCATCTGCTTAAACAGCTTGAGTGGCAGGTAAATAGGAGAGTGCCATACAACATAAAGTATTTTGGGAAGGAGAATCATTTTAATTAAATTGACTCTACCCATCACTCCCAGAGGTAATTTGGACCATACTTGAATTTTAGCCTTAAGCAGAGGGAACAGGGGTTGAACGTTATCCGGGACATAATCTGCTGAGTTAGCTGTCACTTGAATCCCTAAGTATTTAATGCGGGATACACATTGTAAGGCCGGGTTTGCGGGGGCGATCGCCTGCGGGCTCTCGTCAAGCGGGAGAATTTGTGACTTATCCCAGTTTATCTGAAAACCGGAGAAGCGTCCATACCGTTCAATTAAAGAAAGGGCCGTGAGTAGGGATTCTCGAAAGTCTTCCAAATATAACAAAGTGTCATCCGCATACATGCTGATCTTCTCCTCCAGCGGTCCCTTACGTAGGCCTCGAATCCCGGGATGTGCTCTAATGGCCATCGCCAGAGGTTCCGCGGCCAGGGCATATAGCAGGGGGGAGAGGGGGCACCCCTGTCGAGTGCCACGGGATAAAGGGAAGGCGGTCGACTGCCAGCCATTTGCCAGGACCCTAGCTACCGGGGCGCTATATAGAAGTTTGACCCACTTAATAAAATTAGGTCCAAAGCCGTATCGGTCCAGACAGGTCCACAGAAATGGCCACTCTACCGAGTCAAATGCTTTAGCCGTGTCCAATGAGACCACCACCCTGCCACCCATTCCGTCGTGCTGTGCCTGGAGATTCATGAATAACCGGCGAAGGTTAAATGAGGTGTTCCTCCCAGGCATGAACCCGGCCTGGTCCGAGTGTATGAGTGAAAGGATCACCTTGTTAAGACGGAGGGATAAAATTTTCGCAAGGATTTTAGTGTCTACTGGGAGCAAAGAGATGGGACGGTAAGACTCTGGGGCGTGTACATCCTTGCCCGGCTTGGGAATGAGCACAATTAGCGCCTCCCGCATAGAAGGGGGTAGGGTTGCATCTTTGAATAGAGATTGAAACAAAGCCAATAATTTAGGAGAGAGGAGTTCCGAATATTGGGAGAAAAATTCAATCGGGAGGCCGTCTAGGCCGGGGGCCTTAGATCTAGGGAACTTGGACACGGCTGCTGCAATCTCCTCCACAGAGATGGGTGCCTCGAGGGTCGCCAACTGGTCGGGTGTCAAAGTGGGAAAGTCAATAGAGTCCAGAAAGTCATGCATGTCAGTGCAGTCAGCGGGAGCCCTAGAGGTGTAAAGTGTACTAAAAAATGATCGGAAACACTGTGTCACCGCAGCAGGATCAGTGATCTCATTACCCAGGTCATCCTTCAAAGTAATAACTACCGGGGGCCTATCCTCACAATGAACTAAATATGCGAGGAGTTTCCCCGCCCGCTCACCATGTGCAAACAGATTCTGCTTCTGAAAAAACATCTTAGATTTCGCCTTCTCATAGTCAAGTTGGGAAAGGACTTTAGAGGTCAATTTATACTGAGATTCATGTGCCGGAGTCGGGTCCCCCATAAAGGCCTGTTCAGCTTCAAGTAGATTTGTCGTTGCCCTGGAGATCTCCTCAGCAGCCCGCGCTCTAACAGCCTTGATTTTGGAAATCATAGTGGATCTGGCGAACAGTTTAAATGCCTCCCACACCGCAGCCGGGGGGGCAGTGCCCTCATTGTCAGAGAAGAATTGTGTCCAGGTCCCCTCAATGTCGTTCCCATCCGACACCAAGGGGAGCCAGGCGGGATTCAGGCGCCAGGCCGGGGGAGGTCTATTGCAGGGCAAGGACAACAGTATCCAATAAGGGCAGTGATCAGACAGAGTCCGTGGGGCGAAGCCTGCCGTCAGTAACCTGGGGAGCAGGGTTTGAGACACCAATATCAGATCAATGCGTGACATAGAATGGTGTGCAGCCGAAAAACAGGAGTACGCGCGCTGAGCGGGGTATTTGCTGCGCCAAGAGTCGGCCAAACCAAAGCCCTCCAACAATCGGGAGAACCTGGTCGGGGACGACCCCGGCGGCGCCTGGGAGGCGCCACCGGATCTATCCAGACCCGAGTCCATCACATTGTTAAAGTCACCCAGCCAGATCACCGGGGCCCCTGGGCTCTGTGCCATAAACGCTAGTCCCTCCATAATAATCACAGCAGAGTAAGGGGGGGGCACATAGAAAGCCAACAGTAGCATCAATTCCCCATAGACTGACGTTTTGAGAAAGACATATCTACCCATTGGGTCGACCTGAGATCCTAGGAGCTGGAAATGTACCGATTTGGCCACCAGTAGCGCCACACCCCTGGAGTGTGAGCTATAAGCAGAGTGCTGCACCCAACCAACCCAGGGTCGTTTGAGAGACTGTTGTACACGGCCCTCCAAATGTGTCTCCACCAGAACTATAATATCAGCCCGTACACGGCGTAGAACATTAAAGACAGCCGTTCGTTTAATCTTATCGCGCATACCCCTGACATTCCACGTCAACAATTTCAATGCGGCCATGGCAGGGGTAATACGGAGCGTGGAGCGGAGGCTCCCAGGATCTCAGGCAACAAGGCCACGGAACCAACAAGTCCACGGCCATACACTAGCGGTGATAAACGGCAGCAAAAGAGCAAATAATTATTACTTGAGGTCAATGTGCATAGAACAGAAACAGTATAGAGATTGTACCAAATATAAACCGTAAACAATGGTAACACCCCAATCCCCCCTCCCTGCCCTGCACCAACCCCAACTTGTGCGGGCATGTTCCCAAACAAGTGCCTCAACCAGAACAGGCCCACATGCGACTGGTAAAGAGCAAGATCAGGAGGCCAGGGACCCCCAGGGTATTCAGCAAAAACACAGCAAAATACAATTAGGATAAGCAAGGGGGCCCGGGGGCCCAGGTCCAGCAGAAGTCGCAGGGGGCAACAGGGGAGTTGGGCACAAACACACGCCTTAGCGGGTGTAGAGGGCGAAAACCAACAGGTGTATCGCTGGGTAGCAAAGCCTATGGGCAGGTGGAAATCCATAGGAAGAGAACAGAGAAATCAGTTCCATCTGTGGAGCTAGGGCGCTCCGCCGGTCAAACACAAGAGCAATAGTGCAGGAAAATGAGGGGGGAGGGGGGGGGGAAGGGGGATGTAAAGTCTTGAGTTCCGCAGGATCTACAAAACCCCCCTCCACCCCTGCAGCAGCTTAAGGTACAGGCAATCAGGGAGAAAGTATCATGAAGTCGCCAGGGCAAGGTGGTCAGGCTCTAGCTTCCAGTCCTTCTAGCCAGGAGATGGCGGCTTCCGGATCCTCAAAGAAGTGGGCTCGGTCCTCACCCTCCACTCTAAGACGGGCCGGATACAACATAGAGTATTTGATATTCTTGATACGCAGCCTGCGTTTGACCTCCAAAAAGCTCTTGCGGCGCCTCTGGACCTCAGCAGAGAAGTCGGGGAAAATTGCTATTTTGTGATTTCCAAATGGAATGTTCCCCTTAACCCTGGCCAGGCGCAATATGGCATCTCTGTCCCGATAGTTCAGGAATTTAGCGATGAACGTGCGGGGGGGTGCACCCTGAGGGGGGGGACGCCCTGAGAGGCGATGTGCACGTTCCACAACAAAAGTGGGTGAAAAGGATTCTCTGCCATAAGTCTGAGTGAGCAATTGTTCCAAATAGGATGAGGGGTCTGCACCTTCAGAGCCCTCCGGGAGGCCAATGAACCGCAGGTTACAGCGGCGCAGCCTATTCTCCATGTCATCTTGTTTTTGGAGGATAAGGTGTACTTGTTGCTGCAGCCTGTCTGAGGAGCTTTGCAATGGGGGGAGGGAGTCTTCCACCTCACTAATTCTGTGTTCAGCCTCACCAACTCTGTCCCTTAGCTTCTGCATATCCTGACGCATCAAAGATATATCTACCTTCACCTCCTCGATTTTAGTTGTCAGCATGGTCTGGCAAGTGGCAATCGCTTCCAAAACCTTGGACGTAGCAGGGCTCTCAGGCTCCTCCACCACGAGCGACGGGCCGGCGCCATCTTGGATCGGGGCCTCCTTCTCCAGCCTCCGGAATGCAGCCAGTTTTGCCGCGGCTTCAGAGCCTTTCTTCGGCGGAGACATGCGGAGGTCAGTGCCGCGGGTGTGCGGGAGGTGAAGGAAGGATTATCGTGCCCGAAGGGCTGCAGGATTAGCGGTAAAGGATATCGGTCCGGCGGAGCTCCTCTCACACACGTCCTCTCACATGCTGCGCCAGGCCACGCCTGCCAATACATTGTTAATTGCATCCCAAACACAGATCACAAATGCAGTGTGTTTTCCTGTGCCAGTCCGAATGGTACTGTGATACCATGCGTTCTAGAGTGCTTCCCTAGCTGTGTTCTGAAAGCCCAGTGCATTTTCAAAACACACCACGGGAAACATGCATGGAGCATGCCTTTCCTGCACTGCGTTCTGGTGTGAACTGGCCCTGTAGGCTATGTTTAGTAAAGAAAAAATCAACACAAGGGATGTTACTTACTAAATTAGGTGACAGCAGCACAAGGGACATATCACACTGATCGTGAGTAACATCCCTTGTGTTGATTTTTTATTTAACTAAACATAGGCTTCAGAGCCAATTCACACCAGAACACAGTGCGGGAAAGGCATGCTCTGTGCATGTTTGCTGTGCTGTGTTTTGAAAACGCACTGGGCTTGTGATCTGCTGTGGGTGCTAATACATTGTTAATGGCATCCCAAACACAGATCGCAAACGCAATGTGTTTCCCTCCTCCAGATTGCATGGTAAAACAGTACTACGCAATTTGGTACGGTACGTTTTTGAAAAGTTGTTCATGTGCTACTTTTTGTGTGATCCAATTTGATTTCAGTCCCATTGGTTGAAAATCGCACCACAATAAATCACACAGAAACATGCAACGTTCCTGTGTGATTCAGGGGTGACCCAGCTCTTAATCTCTTGCTGGCAAACTGCCCAAAAAGGAAGTAAAGCCAGTAAGTGGATCAGTGCTGCCTTTTTTTTTTTTGCATAATAAAGGCCTCTTGACCCCTGTAGGGAAAGAGAGCTTTGACTGATGGGGGCATGGCCAGGAGTTGGGACCAAGCAGGAAGATATATGGGTCAAATGGATTGGACGGAGGCTTGGGGATGGGCCTGAGCGCAGTTAAGAGGACCTTCCCAAGGAATTCTGGGTCCGTTTTGAGAAGAATCGCGGTGAAGAGCTGGCAGCATGGACACTACATTCCTGCTATCCAGGGTCCAGGAGCTGGTGGACCAGGGTCAGGCTGAGTGGCTGGCTTTCCTCCTTTCCCCTGCACTGTCTCCCCCTCTCACTGCCCCTTCACCTGTGTCCCCCGAGGGGAGGCGTGCGGCCTCTGGTGCCCGGAGGCGCTCCCACCCCCCATCCCGTTTGAGCCCCAGTCCTCCGGGGTCTCGTCTCGGGGAGGGGGGCTCCTGTCTGCATCCTGGTGCCACTGGCTCTGCTGGGGGTGGCACTGATCCTTCTGTTTCCCGCACATCCACCCACAACATTCCCCGCACGTCCACCCGGCGTGACTCTTCTCGGCGAATCCTGCCTCAGTCTGGGGCTGTCCCTGCTCGCACTGCTGGCTGCAGGAGGCCTAGGCCCCCCCCCTGCTGGACCTGGTACCTGCGGCTATCGGGTCTGCACCACCTCCTCCATCGTCTCTGCTGCCCTCTGTGCCACCTCCTTCTTCCTCTCTGCTCCCTGCACCCTGCTGGGCGGGTGCTGTGCCTCTGGTCGCCGCACAATCTCCCCTTCAGGTGCCTAGCTGGGGATCGTCTGTCTCAGGGCAGCATTCGGCTGCTTCTCCCTGCTCTGCTTGTACGGAGCATATCTCGGCTGACCTGCTGGCTGGTCGGGGAATGGCACCTCCTCACATCTCTCTGCGCCCTGCAGGGCGGGAGATTTAAATGCCCTGTCCTCTCCAGTGCTCCTGACACAGTTATCTATTCCATCTAATCTCCCTGCGCCCTTCAGGGTGGGAGATGCGCCTGCTGGCCATGCATCTGGATGTTCCGGAGTGACCAGTGCTCCTGTACCTCTCCATGCGCCCGGCAGGGCGGGCGATGTAATGGAGTTGCATGTGACTGCAAGTCGCTTTGTCGCGACAGCCCATCCGCATCTCCCTGTGCCCGGCCGGGTGGGAGCATCCCATGCCGCCCATGATCCCGCCGGGCTGGCGCTGCCAGCCTACCCTCCTCCTCCCTCTGCGCCCGGCAGGGCGGGGGACGATCGAATGTCTTCTGGCCATTCCTGCGCTGTGGTTCCTGCTGCACCTGCCCCGGGTCCCGCTGCTCCGGACTCTGCATGCTCCTGCTCATATGCAGCTCATCGCCGCCTGGCCCCGCATGGGCCGTTAGCTGGATCTTCGCCTCTGGATCTCTCTCTGCAGCGTCCACGTTCATCGCGCTTCCCCGAGGTTCCGGTGAACGATGGATGTCTCGGGCGTCTGCCGGCCCCACCCTCCGATGGAGCTTCCAGGTCGTTTGGATCTCGTGATGGGCAGCCCACCCTGGCACCCCCTCCACAGCTCAGTGAGTATGATTGTGGGGTGGTTTGGGGTAAGTCTGGTGATGCTGCTGTATCTGGCCCGCCAGACGAGTGCATCTTCGCGGCGGTCAAATCGGTTTTGTCTCTCATGGGCGTGACCGCATCGTCCACTGGTCCGGGTGTTTTTTCAGGCAGACCTTTGTGGGCGGTTTCGTCGACCGGTGTTCACCTCCCCGCCGAGGTGCGGGATAAGATCTGGCGTCGCAAATTCATTGATTCTCTAGTGCTGGTTCCTCCTGACCGGGAAACGGTGGATAAATCTCGGCGGGTCGACGTTGTAGTACAAGGTGACAAACCCAAACAGCTTCCCCCACTTTTGGGAACTGGCTGCAGGGTTTCTGTGCTTACGCCGGGGTGCTTTGCGAACGTTTTCCAGAGTTAGGTCCTTCCCTGTTCTGTTACCTGCACCTGATTTGGGGTGCCTACAAGGTTTATGGGGGCCAGTGTTGGTTCCACTACGATACTCAGTTTCGCCAAAAGATAACGGCACGGAAAGAGTTTTGTTTTGATTGTGAGGATGGGAGCCTATGGTTGCTGCTTATGTGCCCCCACAGGCCATCGTCCTTTCAATCCCTGGCCGGCGCTTCCTACGGAGCGTCGGCCGCCCAAAATAAAGGTGTCTGCAGGCTTTTCAATGAAAGCCATTGCAAGTGGTACACCGTGTGCTGCTTTAAACATGAATGCTCACTCTGCGGAGGTGATCACCCTGCCGTCCGGTGCTTTAGGAGGAACAAGCAACCGCTTGCCAAACCCGGGGCCAGGCCCGGCGTTTCTAAACCGGAGGACCCCGGTGAACGTATCAGGGATGCTTTCCTGGCTAGACCGTTACCCCCTGCTTAGGGAGGCTTTGATCTGGTTCATGCATTCTGGATTCCTTTTACTTTTTCGGATGAGCCTGCCCTGACAACGAACTTAAAATCGGCTTTACAGTTCGAGTCTGTCCTGGCCGAGAAGCTCTGCAAGGAGCTGGAATTGGAGCGTATGGTGGGCCCGTTTGATTTTCCCCTGTTTCAGAACCTGCGCGTTTCTCCTCTGGGTGTGGTTCTCAAGAAGGAGGCGAGTAAATTCCGTCTCATCCACCACCTTTCCCATCCTGAGGGCTTCTCGGTCAATGACGGCATTGATAAAGAGGAATCCGGGGTCCAGTATGCCTCTTTCGACAAGGCACTTTGTTTGGTGAGGTCTACTGGACTGTCAGCTTTGTTGGTCAAGGCGGATGTTAACTCCGCCTTCCGCCTTCTCCCTGTTCACCCGGAGTGTTTCCACCTGCTGGGCTGCTACTTTCGAGACTTCGCTACTTTTTTGACATGTGCCTCCCCATGGGCTGTGCAATTTCCTGTTACTACTTTGAGTTTTTCAGTAGCTTTCTTGAATGGGTGGTCGCCCAGTCGGCTGGTCTGCATTCCCTGTTGCATTATTTGGACGATTTCCTTTTTGTTGGTCCGGCCGGCATTGACAAGTGCCAGCGGCTCCTTTCCATTTTTCAGTCTAAATGCGAGCGGTTTTCCATTCCGCTGTCGGCTGACAAAACGGAGGGCCTTGTGACTGTGTTGTCTTTCCTGGGCATCGAAATTGACACGGTGGCCATGGTCTTTCGTTTGCCGGGCAACAAACTGGATAGGCTACACTCCCTGATCTCTTTGGCCAAAGGGGCTAAAAAGCTCCGGTTGAAGCACTTGCAGTCCCTTTTGGGTCATCTTGTCTTTGCCTACCAGGTTTTCCCCATGGGGAGGGCCTTTTGTAGGCGCTTGTCATGGGCCATAAAGGATGTGACTGCCCCCCACCACCATGTCCGTATTACCAGGCCCATGCGGGATGACTTGGGGGTTTGGCTCTCTTTTCTCCAGACGTACAATGGTTGTTCCTGTTGGCTGATGGAGAAGGTCCCGAACTCGCAGCTGGAGTTTTACACGGATGCATCAGACTCCTGTGGCTTCGGGGCCTTTTTGCAAGGGGAATAGTCTGCTGCGCGTTGGCTGGCCTCATGGGCCCAACTGCATTTATTGCGCAACCTTACCTTGCTGGAGCTTTTTCCTATAATTGTTGCCATTGAGCTGTGGGGTGAGAAGTTGCGTAATCGACAGGTTGTTTTTTGGTCAGATAATATGAGTGTGGTTCAGGTGGTCAACCGCCAGTCTGCTAGATCTCCTCCTGTCGTTTCCTTATTGCGTTTTCTGGTTCTTAGATGTTTGCAGTTTAATATATGGCTTAGAGCTAAGTATGTTCCTGGGATACCACATGGACTCACTTGTTTTGTCACTTGATGTGACACTTATCACCTTTAGGATTGTGATTGTACGTCGTCACTTGTATACAATCCCCCTTTTCCTTTTTTTTTTTCTCTTTTTTTTTTCTTTATTTTATATATTTACTGTACTTTGTTACACTTAAATTCACATATATGTGACCTTCCATCAATACATTAAGACCCTCCACTCTTTTTTCTTTCCCCCCCCCCTTTTATTTGGGGTGCACCTTATTATTTTCATGGTACCTTCTTATCACTTATCACATTTATGTGATCCACTACATCTTACTACTTGGCACTTTCCTTCTTTGCTATTTGCCACTTTGGGGTCACTTCCACCCCTTCCCCTCCTTTTTTAAGGAGCACTGTCACTTTAATTTGGAATTGCACCTTACCACTGTTGCACTTTATACATTATCATTTTGAGGGTTTTATGTAAATGATATTTATTCATTTGTATATTTTTGTTTGATTATTATCCACCTTATCTCCTTTATCTTGCAAATCACATTCTAACACTATATCACCCTATTAAGTAATTTTTTGGAGAGATATATGTACATGATATTCAAATCTACCAATTTGAATTTATTTTGTTTGTTTGCCCAGTACCATTTTATATTTATCGGCAGCGCCAAGTACCTTCCCCTTTACTTTTCTCTTTTGGTATACTGTCTCTTTGGAGGTATATACTTTCTCTGAAGGTAGGCTGCAGCCACATACTCCTTTTTCCATAAGCACGGATTCTTTACATTTATATTACAAAACTCTGTCAACTCTTCTGGGAACCTAAACCTTGCTGAACGACCATCTCTCTGCCCTATAAGACAAGCTGGAAACTCCCAGCTGTATTTTATATTTTTTGTCCTCATCTATTCAAGAAATGGTTTCAGGAGTCTTCTTCTACCTAAATTTCTTCAATTGAAATCTATTAAGGGCATAAAGGCTGTCCTCCCTCTTGTGCTGAAGGTGCTATTCCTTCTGCGTCAGCAGTGGTTTTTTTTTTTTCGTGGCACAGTAGGACTAATAATATTTAGGGAATTATTGCCACCCCCCTTTGGCATCGCAGGTGCTATTATTTCTGCGTCAGCAGTGATTTTTTTTTGGCGTTCAGCAGCACTCATTTTATTTAGGGCATAATTGCTGCCCCCTTTTTGTGTCGTAGGTGCTATTCTTTCTGCGTTAGCAGTAGGTTTTTTTATTTTGAATTCTTTTGTGGCACAGCAGCTCAAATAATATTTAGGACATAATTGCTGTCCCACCTTCTGAATTACATGTGCTATTCCTTCTGCATCAGCAGGGTTTTTGTTTTTTGTGGTGCAGCAGCACTAATCTTATTTAGGGCATAATTTCTGCCCCCCCCCCCCCCCATTTGGGTCGTAGGTGCTATTCCTTCTGCATCAGCAGGGGTTTTCTTTTTTTGGCTTTATTAAGTTTTTGCTTACAGATGCTCACAGGCCACTAAAAGAGGGCAAGCAGCCTCTGTGTCCACAGTGAAAAGTGGTGGTCGCGGACATCCTCTGCAGGCGGGGCACGCTTGTCTTTTTTTTCTGGTGCTGGCCGTGTTATTGAGCCACAACATGCAGAAGAGTTGTGTCAGGGTCCGGACTGGCGGCAGGTGACGGCACTGGAGGTGGATCCTCTGTGTCAGTGAGGGATTGGCGTGGACCGTACCAGGGGACCGGTTCTAAGTTACTACCGGTTTTCACCAGAGCCCGCCGCAAGGCGGGATGGACTTGCTGCGGCGGTAGCAACCAGGTCGTATCCACCGGTAACGGCTCAACCTCAAAGACAGCTGATTCAGACGCGGTACAGAAGGACAAGGCAAAGGCAAGGTCAGACGGAGCAAAAGGTCAAGGCAGGCGGCAAGGTTCGTAGTCAGGGGCAACAGCAGAAGGTCAGATACACAGGCAGGGAACGATACACCAAAAGCTTTCTCAAGGTACCAAAGGCAACAAGATCCGGCAAGGACAGGAAGGGGAAGTGGGTTTTTATACATTTTGGACTGATTGGACCAGGCACCAATTAGTGGTGCACTGGCCCTTTAAATTTCAATGCAGTGGGGCGCGCGCGCCCTAGGGAGCGGGGCCGCGCGCGCCGGGAGGAAGACATGCCGGGACCCGGCGTGCGCCGGGGGACAGAGTGGAGGGAACCCGGCGGGTGAGTAGCAGAGGATGCGGGGGAGCAGCGCTCGCGGTCGGGGACCATGACCGGAGCGCTGCAGCCCACGGGACGCCTCGAGTGCTCCGGGGAAGCCCCGGGACCCGGAGCACTCGGCGTTACAGTACCCCCCCCCCTTAGGTCTCCCCCTCTTCTTGGAGCCCAGGTACTTGTGGATGAGCTCCTTGTCTAGAATATTGGACTCGGGTTCCCATGACCTCTCCTCAGGACCACAATTCTCCCAGTCAACCAAAAAAAATTTTTTACCTCTGACGACCTTGGTGGCGAGGATCTCTTTCACTGAGAAGACATCAGAGGACCCAGAAACAGGCGCAGGAACGGTGACCTTGGGGGAGAACCGGTTAAGAATGAGGGGTTTGAGAAGGGATACATGAAAGGAGTTAGGAATACGGAGAGAGGGAGGAAGATGGAGTTTGTAAGAGACAGCATTAATTTGGCTTTTGATTTTAAAAGGCCCGAGATAACGCGGGCCCAGTTTGTAGCTGGGGACCCGAAACCGGATGTATTTGGCAGAGAGCCACACTCTGTCCCCAGGGGCAAAGACAGGAGGAGTTCTTCTTTTCCTATCTGCATGTCTCTTCATGCGAGAAGAAGCCAAGGTGAGCGACTTTTGAGTCTCTTTCCATATAGAGGAGAAGTCCAAGGTCAAGTCATCAACGGCAGGAACTCCAGAAGAAGTGGGAATGGGGAGGGGGGGCAGCGGGTGACGGCCGTACACCACAAAAAACGGAGATTTTGTGGATGACTCAGAGTCTCTAAAGTTGTAGGAAAATTCGGCCCAGGGCAACAGGTCAACCCAATCATCCTGACGGGAGGAGACGAAATGTCGCAGATAGTCACCAAGGATCTGGTTAACCCTTTCCACTTGTCCATTGGACTGAGGGTGGTAGGCAGAAGAAAAGTTCAATTTGATTCCTAATTGGGTGCAGAGTGCTCTCCAAAACTTTGAGATGAACTGAACGCCTCTATCGGAGACGATGTGTGTTGGAAGGCCATGAAGACGAAAAATGTGCAAAAAGAATTGCTTCGCCAGTTGTGGCGCAGAAGGGAGACCAGGAAGCGGGACAAAATGTGCCATTTTTGAAAACCTGTCAACAACCACCCATATGACTGTGTTACCATGGGATAAGGGAAGATCCGTGATGAAGTCCATTGCAATGTGGGACCAAGGCTGTTCAGGCACTGGCAGAGGAAGGAGAAGACCTGCAGGCTTCTGGCGGGGAGTTTTATCACGTGCACAGACAGCACAGGCCCGAACGAACTCCGTTTTTCAAAGGAAGGCCACCAATAGTGTCTGACAATTAGCAGTGTCGTCTTTTTAATTCTGGCGGAGTGGGAGTGACCCCATTTGAGAGTCCGTAGGCGAAGACGGGGAGGAACAAATGTTTTCCCTGGAGGAACTGGTGCCAGTGAAGCAGGGGCAGTAGAAATTAGACACTCAGGGGGAATGATGTGTTGAGGAACGGTTTCATCTTCGGAGGCATCGGTGGAACGTGATAGGGCATCCGCCCTAATGTTTTTATTAGCAGGACGAAAATGGATTTGGAACGTGAATCGGGCAAAGAACAATGACCACCTGGCCTGGCGCGGATTAAGGCGCTGGGCAGACTGAAGGTATGAGAGATTTTTGTGGTCAGTGAAGATGGTGATTGGATGAAGGGAGCCTTCCAGAAGATGTCTCCATTCTTCTAGTGCCAACTTAATGGCTAGTAATTCACGGTCCCCGATGGCATAGTTCTTTTCAGGAGGGGAAAACGTCTTTGAGAAGAAGCCGCAGGTGACGTTTTTTCCTTTAGCAGACCTTTGAAGAAGAACTGCTCCGGCTCCAACAGAGGAGGCATCTACCTCCAGAAAAAATGGTTTCAGAGGATCGGGCCTATTTAAGATTGGAGCGGAGGCGAAGGCGGTTTTAAGGCGCGTAAAAGCTTCTTCAGCTTGGGGAGGCCAGGATTTCGGATTCGCTTCTTTCTTGGTTAATGCCACAATAGGTGCCACAATAGTGGAAAAGTGGGGAATAAACTGGCGGTAATAGTTGGCGAATCCAAGGAAGCGTTGAATGGAGCGAAGTCCTGAGGGACGTGGCCAATCCAAGACTGCAGAGAGTTTGTCGGGGTCCATTTGAAGACCCTGTCCGGAAACTAGTTATCCCAGAAACGGAAGACAGCTACGCTCAAAAAGACATTTTTCCATTTTGGCATAAAGGTGGTTGACACAAAGGCGTTGGAGCACTTGACGAACATGGCGACGGTGTTCCTCTAGGTTGGGAGAGAAGATTAGAATGTCTTCAAGATAGACCACTACACAAGTATACAACATGTCCCGGAAGATCTCGTTGACAAAGTCTTGAAAGACTGCAGGAGCGTTGCACAGGCCGAAAGGCATGACGAGATACTCAAAGTGGCCATCTCTGGTATTAAAAGCGGTCTTCCACTCATCTCCTTCTCGGATTCTGATGAGATTGTAAGCGCCCCTGAGGTCTAACTTAGTGAAGACCTTAGCTCCGCGCAGACGGTCAAAGAGCTCCGAGATGAGAGGCAAAGGGTAGCGATTTTTTACCGTGATCTTGTTAAGACCACGGTAGTCAATACATGGACGTAATGACCCATCCTTTTTGGCGACAAAGAAAAATCCTGCTCCGGCAGGAGAAGAAGACTTCCTGATGAAACCTTTCTTGAGGTTCTCCTGAACGTACTCCGACATGGCCTTGGTTTCAGGAATAGAGAGGGGGTAAATCCTGCCACGGGGTGGAGTGGTACCGGGAAGCAAATCAATGGGACAGTCATAGGGTCTATGTGGTGGTAAGACCTCCGCCTGTTTCTTGCAAAAGACGTCAGTAAAGTCCTGATAGACCTTAGGAAGGCCAAGCACTGGAGAGGAGACAGAGACTTGTCTAATAGGTACCGCCTTGAGGCAATGAGTGTGGCAGGTAGATCCCCATGATTTAATATCCCAGAGGACCAGTCAAGGGTAGGAGAGTGGCGCTGGAGCCAGGGCAAGCCAAGAAGGACGTCAGAAGTGCAATTCGGTAGAACAAAAAATTCAATGGTTTCTTGGTGGAGGACCCCTATGGTCATGAGCACGGGTTCTGTGCGGTAATGCACGGTACAGTTCAGATTTTCTCCGTTAACTGTAGTAATGAAGAAGGGCTTGACGAGGCGGATCACAGGAATGCTAAAGCGGTTGATGAAGGAGGCTTTAATGAAGTTTCCCGCAGAACCAGAGTCCAAGAAGGCGTCTGCCAGGAAGGAGACTTTAGCAGCAGAAGAAATCCGTACCGGAACAATCAAGCGTGGAGAGGAAGAATTCACACCCAGCGACGCCTCTCCCACGTTCACTAGGTGCGAGCGTTTCCCTGACGCTGAGGACGAACTGGACAGTCCTTTAAGAAGTGTTCGGAACTCGCACAGTATAAGCATAGGTTCTCATTCCTCTGGCGAGACCTTTCTTGCTGGGTCAGGCGAACCCGATCCACTTGCATGGCCTCCTCGGTGGAAGGTGCAGCAACCGACTGCAAAGGTTGCTGGAAGAGAGGTGCCAGGCGTGGATAACGCCTGTTGCGAACCAGATTCTTTTCTTGGCGAAGTTCCTGGCGTCTTTCAAGGAAGCGCATATCTATGCGAGTAGCCAAGTGGATGAGTTCCGTCAGGGAGTCAGGTATCTCTCGAGCGGCTAGAGCATCCTTGATATGACTGGATAGACCTTTTTTAAAAGTTGCGCAGAGGGCGTCGTTGTTCCAAGTCAATTCGGAGGACAGTGTGCGAAATTGTATGGCATATTCGCCTACTGTAGCGTCTCCTTGGACGAGGTTTAGCAAGGCCGTTTCTGCTGACGAGGCACGGGCAGGTTCCTCGAAGACACTGCGGACTTCAGAGACGAAAGACTGGACGGAGGCAGTGGCAGGATTGTTGCTGTCCCAGAGTGGCGTGGCCCAGGCCAAGGCCTTCCCAGACAATAAGCTGACCATGAAGGCCACCTTAGATCGTTCCGTAGGAAACTGGTCGGCCAACATCTCCAGGTGCAGGGAACATTGGGACAAGAATCCCCGGCACATCTTAGAATCCCCATCAAACTTGTCCGGGAGAGACAAACGGATTCTAGCGGAGGTGGCGGCCACCGGCTGCGGAGGTGGAGCGGAAGCAGAAGCAGGCGGCTGCTGCGGAGCGGGAAGACGCTGTTGCAGCATGGCGGTCAACTGTGCCAGTTGTCCTTGTTGGGCAATCTGCTGGGACTGCTGGGCAACCACGGTAGTGAGGTCAGCGAGACTAGGCAGCGGCACATCAGCGGGATCCATGGCCGGATCTACTGTCAGGGTCCGGACTGGCGACAGGTGACGGCACTGGGGGTGGATCCTCTGTGTCAGTGAGGGATTGGCGTGGACCGTACCAGGGGACCGGTTCTAAGTTACTACCGGTTTTCACCAGAGCCCGCCGCAAGGCGGGATGGACTTGCTGCGGCGGTAGCAACCAGGTCGTATCCACCGGTAACGGCTCAACCTCAAAGACAGCTGATTCAGACGCGGTACAGAAGGACAAGGCAAAGGCAAGGTCAGACGGAGCAAAAGGTCAAGGCAGGCGGCAAGGTTCGTAGTCAGGGGCAACAGCAGAAGGTCAGATACACAGGCAGGGAACGATACACCAAAAGCTTTCTCAAGGTACCAAAGGCAACAAGATCCGGCAAGGACAGGAAGGGGAAGTGGGTTTTTATACATTTTGGACTGATTGGACCAGGCACCAATTAGTGGTGCACTGGCCCTTTAAATTTCAATGAAGTGGCGCGCGCGCGCCCTAGGGAGCAGGGCCGCGCGCGCCGGGAGGAAGACATGCCGGGACCCGGCGTGCGCCGGGGGACAGAGTGGAGGGAACCCGGCGGGTGAGTAGCAGAGGATGCGGGGGAGCAGCGCTCACGGTCGGGGACCATGACCGGAGCGCTGCAGCCCGCGGGACGCCTCGAGTGCTCCGGGGAAGCCCCGGGACCCGGAGCACTCAGCGTTACAAGTTGGTGGAGTGGATAACTAAGCTCTACTCATCCTCTGTCACCCAGGCTCATACTAGTTAGCCTTCCACCGCAGCTGCCAAAACGGCCTATTCCACAGACTCCTTGTCCACAGCTACTCCTTCCATAGCCTCAGCATCATGCATGGAGTAGTCACCTGAATTATTTGATCATAGTATCAGTTACATGATGCTGGAGGATGTGCAGCAACTTGAATGCTCCAATGTTGGTTCCCAGGTTGAGGAAGGGAATAACATGAGCCTAGAGAGAAGGGGTGACAATGACAGACAAGAAACTAGCAGTCATATTCCATCAGCTGCAGCATTTTGAAAAAATAACAATATTTTTCACATTCTTTTATATGAAATTCTCAAAAAAAAAAAGTAAAAATCTAAATTTTTTAACATAATAATAGGCATATTTTGATTGGTTTGCGAAAAAGTTATTGCATTAAGTAACTACGGGAAAGATTTATGTCATTTTTATTGTTTTTCTTTTACTAGTAATGGTGGCGATCTGCGATTTTTTTGCAAGACTGCGACATTACGGCAGACCGATGGGACCCTTAATTGAAATTTTTTACACTTTTGGGGGTACCAGTGACATTACTACAGTAATCAGTGCTAAAAATATGCACTGTTACTGTAAAAATGCGTCACTTTACAGCAGGGGTGGGGAACCTTTTTTCTGCCAAGGGCCATTTGGGTATTTATAAAATCATTTGGGGGCCATACAAAATGATCAACTTAAAAATGTGCCTGTTATATTTGGTTTAAACATTTAATTAACTCACCCCTAATGTGATGGCTGCAACTGCTTCTCTTTGGTGAGGTGTGTGATGTTAGCTGGTATTGATGATATTGCTACTCGCAACTGGTTTTCCAGGTTTGTGTCAGTCAGTCTGGAGCGCAGTCGACTCTTTGTGGTGGTAAGTTTTGAAAATAACTGCTGGTGGGTATAGCTGGCTTGTACTGCTGGTGGGTACAGCTGTCTGGTACTGCTTGTGGGTACAGCCGGCTGGTACTGCTGTGGGTACTGCTGGCTCAGGCTGGTACTGCTGGTGGGTACAGCTGGCTGGTACTGCTGTGGGTACTGCTGGCTCAGGCTGGTACTGCTGGTGGGTACAGCTGGCTGGTACTGCTGTGGGTACTGCCGGCTCAGGCTGGTACTGCTGGCTTGTACTGTGCTGTGAGTACTGCTGGCTGGTACTGCTGTGGGTACTGCTGGCTCAGGCTGGTACTGCTGTGGGTACTGCTGACTCAGGCTGGTACTGTGCTGTAGTTACTGCTGGCTGGTACTGCTGTGGGTACTGCTAACTCAGGCTGGTACTGCTGGCTGGTACTGTGCTGTGGGTACTGCTGGCTGGTACTGCTGGCTCTGGCTGGTACTGCTGGTTCTGACTGGTACTGCTGTGAGTACTGCTGGCTCTGGCTGGTACTGCTGTCTCTGACTGGAACTGCTGGTTCTGGCTGGTACTGCTGGCTCTGGCTGGTACTGCTGGTTCTGACTGGTACTGCTGGCCTTGGCTGGTAATGCTGGTTCTGGCTGGTACTGCTGGCTCTGGCTGGTACTGCTGGTTCTAGCTGGTACTGCTCTGTGTGCTGCTGGCAGGAAATGCTGGTTAGCAGCGGCGCCGCGCTGGAGGAAGAGACGATGTTTCCTGTATTGGTCACAGGAAGAGTGCATTTGATATCACTCCGCCTGTGACTCACTCAGACTGTCAGAACAGAGTCGGGACTATACAGGAAGCATCGGCTCCGTTCTGACAGATCAGCTGAGAGACCCAGACTCAGCTGCACGGGGGGCCGGACCAAATGACTTTGAGGGCCGCATACGGCCCCCGGCCCATGGGTTCCCTACCCCTGCTTTACAGGCACATTAAGGAGACCCCCCCCAGGCACGATATTCAAAGGAATTTTTGATTTTTATTGTTTCATTTTAGGTATCATTAAAATCTCTGCTCCAGTAAAAACGATTGTTTAAAAAAATTATTTTCCATTGATACATGTTCCCTCAGGGCAGTACCCAGGTCCCCATACATTTTTTTATGGCAATAACTTGCATATAAGCCTTTAAAAGGAGGACTTTTGATTTTTCATGTTCGTGTCCCACAAACTTTAATTTTGAATGCTTGCTAGAACTTTTCCCATGTTCAAGATGTTCTGGTGGGAACCGAACAGGGGGGTGTTCGGCCCATCGCTATTTCCCAATATCCTTTTTGAGAACTGGTGCCCAAAACTGAACTGCATATTCCAGATGATGTCTTACTAATGATTTGTACAGGGGCAAAATAATGTCTCTCTCTATCTCTGAAGTCCATACCTCTCTTAATACAAGAAAGGACTTTGCTTGCTTTGGAAACCGCAGCTTGGCATTGCATGCTATTATTAAGCTAATGATCTACCAGAACGGCCAGATCCTTCTCCGCTATGGATTCCCCCAGTTCTACTCCCCCTAGTATGTATGATGCATGCATATTCTTTGCCCCCAAGTGCATAACTTTACATGTATTAACATTAAACTTAATTTTCCACATATAGTATCTCACAAAAGTGAGTACACCCTTACATTTTTGTAAATATTGTATTATATCTTTTCATGTGACAACACTGAAGAAATTACACTTTGCTACAATGTAAAGTAGTGAGTGTACAGCTTGTATACCAGTATGAATTTGCTGTCCCCTCAATATAACTCAAAACACAGCCATTAACCTCCCTGGCAGTTTGATTATGTCAGGATTTCTGTGCTAAAAGTGGTACATTGTTTTGAATAGAAATCTGTTGTTTTACATTTTAAAACTCACCTTCCCCTGCACACCCCTGCGATCCTCTACGATCCCCCGCCGTCCTTCCGCTGTCCTCCCGCTGTGTGTTCGGCAGATGCCGGCACCTGTCTTCCGGGTCCCTTCCCTGCGAGCGTTGCGACGCAGGGGGGTGGAACGGCGGAAAATTCAAAAGTGTAAATACACTAAATGACATGATACAAAGCTGTGATCCTAACAGATTACACTGTATGATGTCATTTCAGCACAGGATTTCACCTGGTGACTTTTCCAGTGCCCTGCCTGTGCTTTTCCAGTTCTTTGTGCCTGGAAAATAGAGAACGACCATGGCGTCCAAAAAGCGTTCTTTTTGCGCAAAAGCGCTTTTAGATGAACTGGAAAACAGCAACAGCGAAACGGAGTTACTTGAAGAACTGAGCGATAGCGATTCGTGGGAAAATTTGTCATCAGGTTCGGAAAGTGAAGACATAGCGACGATTCTGATGTCTCTTTCTGGCACATAGCTGCATTGGAAATTCTGAAGACTCATTTGATATACTTTGCAAATTCCACAAGCTATGTGCCAGAAAGAGACATCAGAATCGTCGCTGCCGTCACTTTCCGTACCTGATAGCGAATTTTCCCATGAATCGCTCAGTTTCACTCAGTTTTGCTGTCGCATTTTCCAGTTCGTCTAAAAGAGCTTTTGCGCAAAAAAAAACGCTTTTTGCACGCCATGGTCGTTCAAAATTTTCCAGGCACAAAGCACTGGAAAAGCACAGGTAGGGCACTGGAAAAGTCACCAGGTGCAATCCTGTGCTGAAATGACATGATACAGTGTAATCCGTTAAGATCACAGCTTTGTATCGTGTCATTTATGTTTTTAAACTTTTGAATTTGCCGCCGGTTCCAACCCCCTGCGTCACAACGCTCGCAGAAGGGAACCGGGAAGGCAAGTGCTGGCAATCAGCCATGCACAGAGCGGGGAGAGACTGTCAGGATGCCGGGGAGGACGGCGGGGGGCGCAGGGAAGGTGAGTAACGTTCTTGGGTAATCCCAAGTATAGCTCGGGGTTACCGCTTTTGGTACTGAAAATTAACCCCGAGCCACACTCGGGAATACCGCCAGGGAGGTTAATGTCTAAACCATTGGCAACAAACGTGAGTACACCCCTAAGTGGAAATCTCTAAATTGGGCCAAAAGTGTCAATAATTTGTGTGGCCATCATTATTTTTCCTCTTGGGCATGGAGTTCACCAGAGCTTCACAGGTTGCCACTGGAGTCCTCTTCCACTCCTCCATGACGACATCACGGAGCTGGTGGATGTTAGAGACCTTGCGCTGCTCCACCTTTCGTTTGAGGATGCCCCACAGATGCTCAATAGGGTTTAGGTCTGGAGACATGCTTGGCCAGTCCATCACCTTTACCCTCAGCTTCTTTAGCAAGGCAGTGGTCATCTTGGAGGTGTGTTTGGGGTCGTTATCATATTGGAATTCTGCCCTGCAGCCCAGTCTCAGAAGGGAGGGAATCATGCTCTGATTCAGTATGTCAAAGTACATGTTGGCATTCATGGTTCCCTCAATGAACTGTAGCTCCCCAGTGTCGGCAGCACTCATGCAGCCCCAGACCATGATGACACTCCCACCACCATGCTTGACTGAGTCTGTAGGCAAGACATATTTGTCTTTGTACTCCTTACCTGGTTGCCGCCACACACGCTTGACACCATCTGAACAAAATAAATGTATCTTGGTCTCATCAAACCACAGGACATGGTTCCAGTAATCCAGGTCCTTAGTCTGCTTGTCTTCAGCAAACTGTTTGCAGGCTTTCTTGTGCATCATCTTAGATGAGGTTTCTTTCTGGGACAACAGCCATGCAGACCAATTTGATGCAGTGTGCGGGGTATGGTCTGACCACTGACAGGCTGACCCCTCACCCCTTCAACCTCTGCAGCAATGCTGGCAGCACTCATACGTCAATTTCCCAAAGACAACCTATGGATATGACACTTTTCACATGCATTCAACTTCTTTGGTCAACCATGGCGAGGCCTGTTCTGAGTGGAATCTGTCCTGTTAAACTGCTGTATGGTCTTTACCACCCTGCTGCAGCTCAGTTTCAGGGTCTTGGCAATCTTCTTATAGCCTAGGCCATCTTTATGTAGAGCAACAATTCTTTTTATCAGATCCTCAGAGAGTTCTTTGACAAGAGGTGCCATGTTGAACTTCCATTCACCAGTATGAGAGATTGATAACACCAAATTTAACACACCTGCTCCCCATTCACACCTGAGACCTTGTAACACTAACGGATCACATGACACAGGGGAGGGAAAATGGCTAATTGGGCCCAATTTGGACATGTTTGCTTAGGGGTGTACTCACTTTTGTTGCCAGCGGTTTAGACATTAATGGCTGTGTGTTGAGTTATTTTGAGGGGACAGAAAATTTGCACTGTTATACAAGCTGTACACTCACTACTTTACATTGTAGCAAAGCGTCATTTCTTCAGTGTTGTCACATGAAAAGATATAATAAAATATTTACAAAAATGTTTTTAATTCAATAATTTTTATGCATTTTGAAACTAAACATGAACGCTTAGTAAATAAATTGCGGACGCAGCCGCTAATTGCAGTATAAACATTCAAGATAATAGTACGTTCAACAGATAGAACAGAGTAATGAGTAAATGAAATTCATTTACTCATTACTCTGTTCTACCTGTTGAACGTACTATTATCTTGAATGTTTATACTGCAATTAGCGGCTGCGTCCGCAACTTATTTACTGTGTCCGCAACTTATTTTCTGAACGGCAAGAGGCATATCTTGTCTTTAATCCCTTGGAGCCTAAGTCTTTTTCTGATTTTTTGCTAGGAAATTACATAGAACCCCTAGAAATGATATATATATATATATTTTTAGCAGATACCCTAGAGAATAAAATGGTGATTATTGCAATATTTCATGTCACAGGGTATTTGCGCAGTGGTCTTTTAAATGCAATTTTTGGGAAGAAATACACTTTAATTTAAATTAAAAAAAAAAAAAAAACAGTAAAGTTACCTCTTTTTATTTGTGTAAAGTGAAAGATGATGTTACGTCCTAACATGTCATGCTTTAAAATTGCGAAAACTCATGGAATGGCGACAAACTACAGTAGGTAAAAAATCTCCATGGGCGACACTTTAAAAAAATTACAGAGGAGGTCTTGTGCTAGAATTATTGCTATCACTCATCATCATTGATACCTCACATGTGCGGTTGGAACAACGTTTACATATGTGTGCGTGAATTGCATAGTGGTTTGCTTCTGTGCGTGAGGACGGAGGGACAGGGCGCTTAAAATGTTTATTTTTTTACCTAATTATATTTATTTTATTATTATTATTATTATTTATTTTTTTTTTTTACACTGTCCATTTAAAAAAAAAAAAAAATTGTAATCACTTTTATTGCTGTCACAAGGAATGTGACAGTAATAGGCAGTGACAGGTACTCTTTATGGAGGGATCTGGGATCGAAAAGACCCCCAAACCCCTCCTTTGCACTTAAAAGCAATGAAAAGTTTGGCTGTTTTGAATGCTGTAATTTTTTTTTTAAATCTGGCAGCTTTTAAGGCTTCAGTACCCAGAAGTGATGTCATGACATTGCTTCTGGGTTCTTACATCAGAGACCCAATCAGAGCCGAATGCGGCTTTGTTCAGGTCTTCGGCCAGCTGGGGGACATTCCCGGCTGGTCGATCGGGTCTCCCGGTGGAACGGATGACCTGGGAGAGCCGCGGAAGGCTGCGGGATGGGGGAGACGTCCCCTCCCGCACCTTGTAATGACAATCAAGCGGCTGCTCAGCCGCATCGGTTGTCATTACAAGAAAGCTGACCATCGGCTCTAAATAACGGTGCTGGGGTGATGCCTCTAGCTGCAGGCATCACCCTGGTACAACTCCCTGAAGCTGATGCCACATATTTGTGTTCCATCGGCATGAAGGGGTAAAGTTAAGAGGCACTTGTTAGAGTAGAAGCGCATCAGAGAGCATTTTTTTTTTTCACTTATACTTACGCTCTTATGTGAATAAACTAAGTTATTCATTTTATCTAGCAATATTAGCATCATTTTGGTTGAATACAATTGATTGTACAATTACTTCCAACGATTTATCAGAGGAAGTTGAGACCTCCTAATAGAATTTAGTGTAGCATACTAATTTCTGAAATCATAAAGAGGAACACCTTATAGCACAGTATGTAGGCAAAGGACATGTTCCTGCCATGGCTCCACTTGTAGGCAGGTGCTTAATATGTTGGTACAGTGTGACTTTTTCCTCTGCAGATGTGTCATACCCTATGTAAATGGGTATGAATACTTCTGCAAAAGACCAGCCCAGGGGTTCTCCACTACTGTTGACCCATGGGAGTTCATTGGTTAGGACAGATTACTACAATGTCATTTCTTCTTTGGTGACACTTAACCCCTTAAAAGGTCCCATCTTCAGGGACTCCAGTTGTTATGGACTTTGTTGTTATGGACATTTTCTGACACAGATATGAGCCGCACTATGTTCCTTGTGTACCTTAAATTTTGGGAAAACCGCTAGGGACAGTGTTACATTCAGCAGCACAACCAATTTCACATCAGTCAAATTATGTGAATTGACCCTACATGTACATGGAGATTGCGGAGAGATATTTCTGTATTTTTCAAGTGCCTCAGTAAAAAGAACTTTAATCAAGCAAGAAGTGGTCAGAGTCTTTTAATTATAGGAGTGCATATTACCAAATATGTGTAACCTTGGTATATGAGTTATGAGAACAGCTGTAACAGGTAACCTCTATGTACAGTTATAGAACACACACACTTTCACCTTCAAGGTTGGGATACAATATCAAGTGATGGCAGCCAGTCTGAAGAGGAAAAAGGTGACTGTGGCAGGAGACTCTGGTCCTGTTTTGGCGGGGGGACAGGTGCGTTTTAATGGCCCTTCTTCTCAGGGCAGGATACTCGTATTGGGATCCACTGTGGCACAGGGGTGACCCAGGGACCTGGCATGGGGAGTTACGAGAGCTTGTGTTAGTCCTTATGTTAGTATAATGGGGTGGCTTTCTGTGGTGAGTCATTATGGTGAAGAGAATTAGTAATACTGAGTACCAGTATGTGTCACATGTTGTGTGTCCAGGGAGGGACATTGGAGACTGGCAAGGCATGGGGCTTGTTCTGCACCACCATCCTGAAATAGTTAATCATCTTAAGAAGGTGAGACTGAAACATTGGTGTCCATTGGTTCCAATTGCGTAGAGGTTAGGTGCCCAAGAACAAATCTAAAGCGTGAAAAAGTACGTTAAAGGGCTGTGATTGCCAACCTCCCCTCTAGGTGGTGCACTCCCTGATCTCCCACTTCCCTGCTCACAGGGTTACACAGAGATTTAGTATGCAGAAAATGATTGATTAAAACACACAAATGCTTTTTTTACCCCTATTTTTCCCTTATATTGACTTTCCAAAATAACAAATTCAGTGGTTTGCTGAAAAGTTTAAAGCAGTGTAACAGGTTTAATAGTAAAATAGTACATTTTGGAAAGAGAGGTACACGTCTACCTTATGTATGCCTCACATGGAGTGGCAGGTAGGCTTTTTAAAACCCCATTTATGCTGCTACCTCTCCTGGGCAGCAAAAGTGACAAAGGGCCCACTGCCTTTTTAAATCCCCAAAAGCCGGGTTGGAAGGGTAGTCACTTATTGGCAATCAGCTCATTATTAATTCAATCATTTCAATATGTTGCATGTAGGGTGACTGCTAATAAAATTTCTTAATAGCATGTGATCATAACTGGCAAGCTACTGAATTATTTAAAGTGTTTGTTTAGTAAAAAAAAAAAAACTTACTATAAGTGTGATGTGTCCCTTGTGCTGCTGACTCCTGATTTGGGTGAAATCTTCCTCCACCAATCCCCCCACCTCTGCCACTGTAATCTTTCAATGCAGCAGGGGTAAATGGAGCCATGGGAGCTGTAACAGGCACACATCAAAAGTGCCACTGATAAGGAAGTACAGCCAGCCCTCCTGTACTGGGCCTGGGCTCCTTCAGTTTTAAAAGGGGGGCCCGGGCACCTGCTGAGCAGTATGTGCAGCTGTACTGACTTTTTGCAGACACTGATTCTCTTCTGCCTCCCCTTGCAGCACTGCCAGCTTCTCCTCTTCTTTCCCCTTCCAGCTGCAGTGCAGAGGGATTAGTTCTAGCACATCCCTTTCCCCCACAGCGCTGCTGACCTCCCTCCTCTAGTCTCCCGATGGCAGCTGCTGTGGGCACACAGGGGGATGTTTCAGGATAGAGAGCGGGGAAAGGGTCAGTAAACACACCATTTAATGGCCTCTTCCTTTCCTGAATGAACAAAGTGAGCAATCAGTAACAATGTCCATCCATAACTGAAGCATAGTAAACATGTTTACTATGCTTCAGTTTGTGAATGAGCAGGGAGACTCAGAGCCTTTCCTATTCATCCATCTGTGCAGCTGAGGCTACAGAGAAAGGGGCCGATAAATCTATGTCCTTAGTCACTTTCTTCCTGTGAGGTAGGCTGTATAGGGCCCAGTGATTTCTAACAGCAGCCCTGGTGCCGACTAGTCCCCCCTTCTTCATTCATCAAAGTTGTAATGCAGTTTCTATGAATGAAACAATTTATAAATGAAGGATGGGTCGATGATTGAAGACCATGTTTCATTCATAGATGTAATAGAAACAGAATGCCTTCTATGAATAGAGGAGGTGGGCGGAAAGTGGGGGCATAGTTGGGCACTCTTGATGAGTGCCTATCACAGTTCTCTCAGTTCTTTTAACTCCTCTCACACACATAGATTTCATTGGCAGGAGGAAGATTTCTACTAAACCAGAAGACAGCAGCACAAAGGACGCATTACACGGATAGTATGTAATGTCCTTTGTGTTGATTTTTACTAAACTTAGGCTGCAGAGCCAGTTCACACTGGAACACAGTTCAGGAAAGGCATGCTCCATACCCGTTTTCTCGGCTATGTTTAAAATGCACTGGGCTTGAGATCTGCCAAAAATTGTTAACAGCACCCTGTGGATGTTGCTGTATTATGTACAACTATTTGTTTAAATGTTATGGGATATATATATATATTTTTTTAGTTTTACATTTCAGAATAGGGTGCCTCAAGACTTTAAAAGGGTGCTGCCGTGAAAAAAATGGTGAAAAATGGTTTTGAAACACTGGTTTATGCTGTACTAAAACACAGCAGTAGTTCTGAAGAGTACATACTGCCACCTACAGATAAAATATAGAAGTAATTGAATATATTTTGTTATTAGCCTAGGTCTTTTTTTTTCACTGTGTTCCTAGCACAGTAATATATGCCGGTGTCTTCAGTGTTCAGGTTGTCCATCTTTAGAGATGCCAGGTTATTATTATTATCTCTGGAGACTGTGAATCGATCTTTAACAGAATCATGATAGCGTTTGGTGCTCCCTGTAGGTTTGCTTATGAGTGCAATCCATTGTAACTCTCCACTGGGAATCTGTCTGATCCAATGAATTTCATAGTCACTAAAAGTAAAACCAGAGCCTCTACAAGTCAGTGTGTGGGAGCTTCCCGGCTTTATCACCGCTGGATCTGATTGGACTAACTTCGCAGTATCCGACTGGACACCTGAAAAGTAAAAAGTATGTTAAAGTAACCATTTTATATGAATTGTATACAGTAATACTGCTAGCTAAAATAAACTATTACAAAGGTTTTACTGGCTATGTATTTTTACCTGATAAGAATATTAGTGGTAAAAGTAGGCTCAGTGTAATCATGGTGTTATTGAATTCAACTGTTGTTTGCAAAATCTGGGTGTATAACACAGTATCTGGTCTGTCTTTATGTTTACTGAGACAGCTACAGATAGGAAATGACAGGGCTTCATTTGCATTTTTGCTCTCCCTCAGTTACACCCATTCACTTTATATATATATATATATATATATATATATATATATATATATATATATATATATATATATATATATCCAATCAAGAAAACAAGGATGATGGAACTTTTAGGCATTATTTGTATTAAGAGGAGGATTGATTTATGAGGACTGGGGGGGGGGGGGGGGAATTATTTTATATCACTAATACTTATCTTCTTATTACATTATGAAAATAAACTAAAGCCTGGTACACAAGATGAGACTATCAGAAAAATGATTGTCCGTTTTTTTTGTTTTGCTTACATGTCTCTATATCGAAAAGAGGTTACTAAAGTTACAAAAGTTACAAAAATTCTCGTACAACAGAATACAACTTTTGACGTGATGTAATGTGTTGTATTTAATGTATTTGTTCATTTTTGAGCATGCCTAAACTTATTCACCAGATTTTTTTTCCCAATGAATGCTGTACTGATTAAATGAAAATCCTTTGTTTTGTTATCGTATTAGAAAAAAATGTAGGGTTTGTTCCTTTGAATATTTTTGCATGAATGTCGTGATCGGCTCTCTAAAGCTGTGTACTAACGATCAGTTTATCGTTCGATCCCTCCAAAAGCAGTATTTTTCGTATGATTTTCTGAAAGTGTGCACTAGGCATAAAATCGGGTTCAAACTGGTGCGCTGCGGTTTGGTGCAGCACAATTGCATGTGCTGTTTACCCATAGTTTTAGGTTCAGCTCCCACTGAATTCGAATAGACTTTGCATTTTCTGAAAGTGCTTGCAAGATGCAGCAGGCAGGCCATCGATGCGCCTTCTTGAAAACGTGCGGTCTAATAGAATTCAACAGGTGCACACCTAAAACCGCAGGTAAACTGCACATGCAATTTCACTGTGGCCAAACCGCAGTGCACCGGTGTGAACCCCTTCTAAATCATTCTTCATTTTGTCCACCATTCATTTTTACAGTTTTGGAAATAAAATTCAAATTGTACAACTGCTTCCAACAATTATCAAGGGAAGTTGAGATCTTCTTTCAGTGTACAACTTTCTGAAATGATAAAGATGGACACTTTTAGCACACAGTATATAGGCAAAGGACATAGCCCTGGTTGTACCGACCACAAAGATCTAATACAGAAAATACAGAAAAGTGCTTTTTTGACCTCTATTTATATTGACTTTCCAAAATAATAAATGCAGTAATATGGAGGTTGGATAAAAAGTTTAGAGCAGTATAACACATTTGGTAGTAAAATTGTGCATTTTGTAAAGAGATGTACACATCAGAACAAAGAGAGGGACAACTGCCGCTGTACAAGGTATTTGACCCCGAAGGAGAGGCAGTTGGAAGCTATGGTGTAGTGTATTTGTAGTCCAAAATATATATTTTTGTATACTTAACATTTTGTTTCTGCACTTCTGGTGATAACTGTCTAAGAAGGGATTTGCTATCACTTTGGAGAGATCTGCTTTCACTTCCTGTTCTGTTTTTGAGACAGAAAGGTAGGGAAATATTCCCAATGAAACACAGATGGCAAAAAAAAAAAGGAAAATGGAAAGGAGTTCTAACCATTACTCTATCCAAAATGTAAAACATATTAATGGCTGTAGATACATTTTAAAGCCCAATTCTAGAAAAACCTAAAATCCTTCTGTTAAGTGAGGCTGCATCCATACAGCAAGGGTTAACTGCCCATTAAATCTAGGGAAGTGAAAAGCTCCTCCATGCTTCAGTGGGAGACTCTCTCTATGTCTTCACATCCAATGTAGAACAATAGACTCTGCATCATGTCTTAATGATGTCAGAGGATCTTAGATTGACAGAGTGCAGGGAAGCAGCGCAGATTAGCCTGCAGGAGCGGAGGATCGGGTAAGTAAAGGGGATCTTTTTGTTATCCTAGACCTAGACTAGCAGTTAAAGTGACATTAAACATGATTTAAAAATATATGCAATTCAAGTATTAATAAAAAAGTTCCTTCAATTGCTCTCAGCCTCCTCCAAATCTCAGAATTCCTTTTTTTTTTTCTTTTTTTTGCTGCTGTGATCTGACTACCTGTTAGAGGATGGCTACATTTGTTCTTCATGGGCCCACTGTGTGTCTGAATGTAGCCACCATCTCTTGCTCACTACAGAGATGAACTAGAGACTATGTGTACTGTGCATACAGTAGTGCATAAGACTGCAACTAACCTGCACTGCTCATTCTAAACAAAGGGCAGTGAGGGGGAAGGAGAGGTTGGGGATCTCACGGAGGATGTTACAACGAGGCCAAAAAGTAAAAGTAAGAAATTATTTAATGAAAACCTAATTAAAGGCCAGTAATTGTTGGATGTGTATGAATGATTTTTGGAGAATAATATTGTTTAATGCCACTTTAACCCTTGCAGTGCGGGCCCAGCTCCACTTCATGAAAGGAATTTTGCTTTTTCAGCTTTAAGCTAGCCTTGCCCTAATGTACAAAGTGGGGTGACCATGTGTCCCGGATTGCCCGGGACAGTCCAGCATTTGGCAGGTCTGTCTTAGGTCCCAGGCACCTTCATTCCGTGACAATAGAGTGTCCTGGAATGAAACTAACACTGCCACCCTACCAGTTGCATTGCCTGAACTCATTGCTAGGACTGCCTGCCACCTGGTATCTAGCAACCAGTGATGTCTCGCACACAGAGGGAGCCCGAGGCCCCAGCATTCAGAGCGGAGGAGGCCTAGTGCGTAACTCCGCCCACCTCCTCCTCAACCCTCTCCAGTCCGGTGTAACGTGAGAATTACCTACCCCGTGAGAATTACCTACCCCTCGTCACTTCCGGCCAGGAACAGCTGAGCAGCGCAGCAGTGCGCATGCTCACAGGGCCGGATACCTAAAGGGACAACAGAGGAGCAGACTAGTGCGCATGCGCACTAGTATGGAAATAGCACGGTGTACCGTGGAAAAAACCTACCCACGCGCCGGTTAAATAAAACAGCGGGGCTGCAATACGAATCATCTCCGCTCCTGTGCCTGTCACTTTCCTGCTCACGGCAAGTAAATATAAAAGCGGCTGGCGTCTCTGTGATTTATGTTTACATACACCCGCCGCCGCTTTTATATTTACTTGCCGAGAGCAGGGAAGTGACAGGCACAGGAGCGGAGATGATTCGTATTGCAGCCCCGCTGTTTTAATGTAACCGCTGCATTCCATACAGTGCCGTGAACCGGAAGTGACGAGGGGTAGGTTTTTCTCACGGGTAGGTAATTCTCACGGAACACCGGCGCTGCAGCGACGGCATGCTCAGAGGGAAAGACTTGATGGTGTGATCGGGGAGATCGGAGGAGTCCACAGTCTGATCGGGCACTGTCCTCACCAAGGCTCTGTTGTTAGTTTGGCTGGGAGATGAACTGGATGAAAAAAAAAAATATATGTGCCCGGATTTCATTTTAGAAATCTGGTCACCTTATTTTAGGTACTTGTCCATATTTATCTGGCAGTGATTTTTACAACACCTAAACTGTGTTTATTCACTTTCTTGTGATGATTACATTGGTGGAATCCAGTTTGTGGGTTCCCAGCTTTTTGAACTGGATGAATTCAGTTACAGGTGCTATTTTTTCCATGTTTCCTAGTTTTAAATTTTGAGACAGTAATTACATGGCAGTTGCTTGGGAACAAATTGGACATGGTGTGCACAGAGCAGAGGGATCTTAAGTATAGTTTATAGTAACTATGCAGGATGTAGTCTTAGATGTAGTGTATGTTGTGCTCTATTCAATCTACAGGACTCAGTTGTCAGTTTGACCCCTCTGTATAAGGAGCTGCTAGGGACAGAGGCGTAACTAGAACCTTCAGGGCCCTGGTGCAAGAAACCCCCTTCCTGCAGTCTTGAGCCCCGCCATGGTGGTGGAAGGTCAGAGCCTAGTCGCAAGAGCAAACTTTGCAACCCTGGTAGTTCAGCCAGTGGTGTCAATGTGGACTGTGAATAGTTTCAGTCAGTTGAGCAGTGGACGTGGTCAGTAGAGCAGTGGACATGGTCAGTAAGGCGGTGGACATGGTCTGTAGGGCAGTGGACATGGTGAGCATGGCAGTGAACATGGGCAGTATGGCAGTAGATGTGGTCTGTGGTCAGTAGGGCAGTGGACTTGGTCAGTATGGCAGCGGACATGGTCAGTAGGACAGTGGACATGGTCAGTAGGACAGTAGACATGGTCAGTATGGCGGTAGACATGGTCAGTATGGCGGTAGACATGGTCAGTAGGGCAGTAGACATGGTCAGTAGGGTGGTGGATATGGTCAGTATGGCGGTGGGCATGGTCAGTATGGCAGTGGTCGGGCCAGAAGTTTTTAATTTTTGCTATTTTGTTATTTTTTACCATTTTATTTTACAATTACATTTTTTGTGTTTATAATTTTATTTTTGATTGTTTTTAAAAATTTTTAGGAGATATTAGGGGGAGAGGGGATTCCTGTAGTGCTGCGGGGGAGGGGGAGGGGGCTCTGACCGGAGAACACACAGGAAATAAGTAACCTGGATACAGGGCCAGTGCAAGGATTGTGTTAAAGTTAATAGCAGATTTAAATACTCTGGCACACTGAATCCAAACTCCAGCGAACACTTTATAAAAGATTTTGTTTTCCTTTTGCGTCCGCAATCAGCTGTTAGTTACCGGCAAGTGTCTCCGGAGGTTCTCGTTTACCAGCGTAGAGAGGGTGAGAGCTTACGGGAGATGCTGGCTATGTACTGACAAGCGATTTTTACAATCTGAACATGTGAGTGTAATGTTTGAAGTCTTAATGAAATAAATTTGAGTGTTTCAACAATATTACACTAGTGGAAGCTATTCTTTTTCATGTGCCTCTGTACAATATTCCGAGGAAGAGGAGTCAATGAGGGAGTTTATCGCATATAATCCATCTAACTGTGTTTGATACTGATTGAAGTGCTTTAAGCCTTGTCTATGAGAGTGGATAGGCATGGAAGTCTGGTGAGTTCTTTACCTACCTAGAGTGAGCTCTACACAATGGTGGCGGAGTGTGAGGTGTTCCTATAAATTACACATCCGATCTTCCCTGGACTCGACCGGATTTCAAAGCATATTGTTCATGCAGTGCTAATGAGTTATTATATGGACTTTTATAAGGACTTTGTTTTATACAATACAATTTTATTGAATATACATATTTATTTTAGGCTTTCTAGCACTTTATTTTGTGTATCACGATTAGTATTTTATTGCGTTACTGTTTTATTTGATGTGGCAGCTATGATCTTGGGGTACACATGAGAATTCTCTGTTCCAATATTTTTATGTTTAAGTAGCAGCAGTTAGGTAGGTTTTAGCGGATTGTCCTAAGCGCAGGGGCTTACCATATTACTATTGTATTATTTTATACAGAGTTTTTGTAAGTGACTATTCAGGGACAAAGAATGTTCTTTGTCAAACTATCTAAAAAAAAATAGGCCCCAAAAATGAATCATCATCATCTTTATCATCTTTTAGACCTTGCATGTCTCATTAAAGAGAATCTGTCACCTAAAAATCATCACATAGGGGACTTGTTTCCCCAATGTGATAAAAAAAAAAAGTTAAATAATTTTTTTTTTTGCAAAAAAATAAAGTTACAACCAAGCACAAGAACCATCACAAAGAATGTTGAGGCCCCCCCACCCCCACATACAAACATAAACACATGCGCCGGGAACACCTACATGTGAAACCGTCGATTGCAATATGCAATACACATGATACATATCGCCACGCACGCCAGAGTAGGAGCAATAATTCTAGTACAAGACTTGCCCTGTAACACTAAACTGTTTACCTATAGGGGGCTTTTGAAGCGTTGCCTATAGAAAATTATAGAAAAGGTTACTGAAGTTTGTCGCCATTTCACATGCTCACGCAAATTTAAGGTTTGACATGTTGGGCATCTGTTTACTTATTTTAAATTTTACCAAAAATATGGGCATTGGTTTACCCTAAAATTCATTTCAGTGTGTTTCATACTGAAATTTTATTTTATTTTATTACCTTTGTGGTAATAACGCATGACATAAAAAAATTGAACTACCACTATTTTATTCCCTAGGGTGTCTGCTTTCAGAAAATATATACTGTTTAGGTAATCTTCAGGCCTTAAATGATTTTTTAAATGTGTGCAAAAAAAGACGGCTCTGGCAGCGAAAGGGTTAATCCTCACGTGGCCTTGGTAACTGTCAAAGCATAAGGTACCTACTGTACTTAAGTTAATATGTAAAGTATAACAAAAAATGACAGAAAGTAGATGAGAAAAGACTGATGGGGAAAATCAAAAAGACATACACAAACATTTTCCCTATGTCTCCAGAAACACTTGAAGGTTCAACTTATTATTTAAACCAACCGGGGCCAAAGATTTTAATCTATATATCGACCATTTATCTTTTTGAAGTAACACCAAGTTAGAGTCACCTCTTCTTGGGGGCAACTCGAGTACATACAGTAGATTTTTCTCTTCAATGTCTCTCATATGTTCCCCTATTCTGAATTTTAAGTGATCGTTTGGTTTTGCCTATGTTGAATTTTTTACAGGAGCAAGCCATATAAATGACTCTAGAAGAAGAGCAATTGATCAAATACCTTATCTGAAAATTCTTTTCACTTAAGGTATCACTAAAAGTGTCTGTATGTTTTGGATAACACCATTTTTTTTTTTTTTCTGAACAGAGAAAGCGGGAGCGGACCCATTTGTATCTATTGGAGGCTCTATGGAGAAATTTTCTTGAAAGATCCGAACCAACAAGGGCTACTGTGCAATAATTCTTAAGGCTTCTATATATTGGCAATTTGGTGAGTGGGGAACCAAGAGGGGCACCTATCACCTTTGGAGCACTTTATGTATTTGGCACTTCAGCACCTTATCTTGGAACACGTCTAATGGACTATATATATTTGTATTAATTTATTCACATGACATTTATTATTTATACGGACTTATTATGATATTTACAGCACTTGAGCACTTTTTTAATCACTGTTTTTGATCACTTTTAGACCCGGTTCACACTGAGGCGACCTGGTCGCCTCACAGGTCGCCGTAGGTCGCCTCCCATAGGGAAGCTGCGGACCCATTCTAATAGGAGCGACACAAGTCACTCCGACTTAGAGAAAGGGTCCGGAGCTTCTTTGGGGTGACCAGGAGGCGACCGCCATAGACTTCAATGTTATGAAGTCCATGGCGGCCGCTCCGAGGTCACGGCGCGCTGCTCGCACCGCGACCTCGGAGGTCGCCACCCGAAGTAGCGTCGCTCGTATGTGAACGGGCAATTAGAGGGAATTTTACAAGTATCATTGTTTATCTTTCACTTGAATATTATTATTGATGCTAGCGCTGCATTAATTTGTTTTTATTATTTGGGCACATCTGACATTGGTCACATGGGAACATCCTCTTCAATCTAGGGTATTGTGAAAGACAGGTCATTGTTGGTTCTTTTGTGAATTCTGAATGTATTAAGATGTCTTAAATGTATTAAATTTCTTGCTCGGTGGGCCACCATTTTGGGGGTGGGCCCCACGATGCTGGCCAATTCAGGGCTATTAGTTAAGATCCCCAAATGCTTTTAGAGAATCTTACGTACCTAACCCCATTGGGTCCCAAACTGATTTATCATTCTTACGGGGCTGGGTTCATCTTGTCCCACTTCTCTATCCTTGATTTTTAGAAGGTTCTTTCTATTGTAGTTTGCTACCCTACGTTTGGCTTTTAGGATTTGTTTATCAGAATAGCCACATTCGTGGAACCTTCCATAAAGTTAATCTCCCTCGCTCCTGTAGTCACTCAATTTGGTACAATTGCCCTTAATGCATAAAAACTGGCCAACTGGAATCCCATTTTTCAGCCAATCCGGATTATTACTATCGGCTCAAAGTAAATTGTTGGCTGCTTTTCCTTTACAAAAAGTACATGTGGATAATGATCCACCCTCAATTGTGATCCACAGATCTAGAAAGAAGATTTGTTTCTAGTTGAAGGTGTAGGTAGGGTGGATATTATGATCGTTTTGATTCAACTGACCAATGAACTTATGCAGGTCCTGTATATCTCCCTTCCACGTCAACACCACATCATCGATGTATCTTAGCCACGTATGCAGGTGGCCAAGATACATCAGGGAAGCAAAAACCTCCTCTTCCTCCCAAAGTCCAAGATGGAGGCAGGTGTAGGCTGGAGCCCATGAAGTGCCTTTTATCTGTTTGTAATATTTAATTTAAAATTGAAAATTTTTTTTTGTAAAAGCAAAATCCAGCAGTTCAACTAAAAAGGAGTTCTGTGGGCTGCTCTCAGGGTAATGATGGTTTAAAAAGCTCTTAACCGCTCTCAACCTGCAAAAATGAAGAAATGGGATATAGAGGGATTTAAACATCTTATTATCCATATATCCATATATCCTTCCTCCACTTTTCAAATCAGCTATTTTGGCAAACACATCACCAGTATCCTGTATATACACTCTAAGTTTTTTCACCATCTCCTAAAACAGGGAATCAAGGTACCTGCCCATGCTCTCCAGAGTGACTTTTACTGTCGTGACAATGGGTCCTTTGGGTGGCTTTTGTAAACACTTGTGTACCTTGGGTATAATATAAAATTTAGGTACAATAAATTCCCCCACTAGGAGATGTTCAAATTTGCGTTCACTCATGAGGCCTGCCTCTTTAGCCATTTTTCATTTACGGCACCCATCTACTTTTTGACATTCTGCTAAAAATAACCTTATTAAAGGAGTTGTAAAGTTAGAATGTTTTTCATCTTATTGCATTCTATGTGCAGCAGCCTCCCTCGGCCCCCCTAACACTTACCTGAGGTCCCTCTCTGTCCAGCGATGTTCACGAGTGTCTCGGCCATCTGAGATTCTCCCCCCTGATTGGCTGAGACACAGCATCGGCGCCATTGGCTGCTACTGCTGTCAGAGTCAGCTAGCCAATCAGGAGAGAGAGAGAGGGGCGGGGGCAGGGTCGGGGCCAGGTCAGGGCTCCATGTCTAAATGGACACAGGGAGCTGTGACTAGGCTCTGGTGTCCCCATAGCAAGCTGCTTGCTGTGGGGGGACTGAACAGAAGGGAGGAACCAGGAGCACAGAAAAGGGACCCGAGAAGAGGAGCATCTGGGCTGCTCTGTGCAAAACCAACTGCACAGTGGAGGTAAGTATAACATGTTTGTTATTTTTATAGGGAATAAAACTAGACTTTACAATCGCTTTAAGCTTCTTTGCATTCTAGACACTGCAATATCTATATGCTATCAGCTTGCTCCATCAAGCTATCCTGCCTTGATTTGGTTTGGACCCTAAATATTGATAAACCTCTCTGGCACATTCAATGGGACTGCACTTTATAACTTTTTTGTTTTGTTGAGTAGTGTGGATGTTCACTTCCAGTTTTTTCTCTAGTGAATAAGTCATTGTTTTTTTACTTCTACTGTATTAGGGATCGACCAATTATCGGCAAGGCCAATAAATCGAGGGCCGATATGCACTTTCCCCCGAGATATCTGTATCGGCCCCGGAAGTTACCAATATTGCCGATATTGTGCGCGGCGCACACGTGACGTCATTGTGTGTGTTGCTTCACGTGTCTCCGCGCGCTGGGCCTACAATTTGACACATTCTGCCTTCTAAGACCGCCTCCCACGCCTCAGTCACGGTGCCAGCCAGCCAGCTACCCACAGGCCCTGGCCTCAGCCACCCACCACAGGGTTGCAGCCAGCCACCCACCACAGGGTGCCAGCCAGCCACAGCAGGGTGCCAGTCGCCAACTATTGACCCACAACAGGGTGCCAGGCCAGCATCCAGCCACCCACCCCAAAACAGGGTGCCAGCATCCAGCCACCCACCCCAAAACAGGGTGCCAGCAGCCAGCCACCCACTCCACAACAGGGTTCCAGCAAGCCAGCCACCCACAGGGTGACACCAAGCCAACCACCCACCACAGTGTTCCAGCAAGCCAGCCACCCAAAACAGGCCAGAGTGAGTGAAACCAAGCCAGCCACCCACAACAGGGTGACACCAAGCCAGCCACCCACAACAGGGTGACACCAAGCCAACCACCCACCACAGTGTTCCAGCAAGCCAGCCACCCACAACAGGGTGACACGAAGCCAGCCACCCACCACAGTGTTCCAGCAAGCCAGCCACCCACCACAGTGTTCCAGCAAGCCAGCCACCCACAACAGGGCAACACCAAGCCAGCCACTTACAACAGGGTGACACCAAGTCAGCCACCCACCACAGTGTTCCAGCAAGCCAGCCACCCACCCACAACAGGGTGACACCAAGCCAGCCACCACCACAGTGTTCCAGCAAGCCAGCCACCCACAAGTGGGTGACACCAAGCCAGCCACCCACAACAGGGTTACACCAAGCCAGCCACCCACAACAGGGTGACCCCAAGCCAGCCACCCACCACAGTGTTCCAGCAAGCCAGCCACTGCCAGGCGTCAGCCACCAACCCACAACAGGGTGCCAGCAAGCCACCCACGCTGCCAGGTGTCAGCCACCGACCCACAACAGGGTGCCAGCCAGCCACCCACACTTCCAGGCAGCAGCCACCGATCCACAACAGGGTGCCAGCAAGCCACCCACACTGCCAGGCATCAGCCACCGAACCACAACAGGATGCCAGCAAGCCACCCATAGCAGGGCAGGGTGCCAGCAGCCAGCCAGCCATTTTTTTAACCTTATTGTCTCTTTCAAATTGCAATGGAGTTGGATGAAGACAGAAAAAATAAAAGTGTGGTCTGGGACTATTTCTTGTCTCAACCATCTCCAGGAAAATCAGCAGTGTGAAACACATGCACAAACAATATAAGTATGGGATCAGTAACTGCAAAAAACAAAAATACGTCAAATCTTTGGGCCCATCTAAGAGTTCATCATATTGAATTATATCATGCAGCACAGAAAAAACAAAATGAATATCAATGTGATTTTGAAATACCTCCTCCACTATCCCAGGCAACAATAACAGATATGTTTCAGGAAAAAAAAAAAAAACAGGTGTCACAGTCTAGATTCAGATGGAAGATCCCAACTGCTGGACAGAGTAATCAGAGAGATGATGGTCACTGATAACCAGCCATTTACAATGGTGTCTGACTCAGGATTTAAGCGGTTGATGTCCATACTTGAGCCAAGGTACACACTGAAGAGTTAGAAGTATTATCGAACCGAAACGCTGGGAAAGATTCACCAAAAGGTCGTTGAGAAAGTAAAGGCTATGCTGCAACCAGAGAATGCTGGCAACTCACTCTCATTCACGACTGACTGCTGGTCAGGAGGACAAACAGAGTCACTAATGAATCTTACATGCCACTTCATTGACAGCAGATGGACAAAAAGGCAATTGGTCTTGAATACAAAAGTGAAGCAAGGACACCACATTGGGGAGTACAGTAGAGAAATGTTTTTAGGCATGCTTGAAGAATGGGGAATCACCAAAGACCGAGCGATGCTTGTGCTCCTTGGAGACAGCGGAGCAAACATGCGGAAAGGAATGAGGCTTGCTGATATGTCAGACCACACAACACCCTCCAACTTTCAAATGATGGTCTGTCAAGCCAGAGAGCTTTGATTGATATATGTTTTGAGAAGCATGAAGAGAATAAAAATGTTGTGCTGGCAAGTCTTTTGAATCCTCGATACAAGAACCATGCTTTCTCTTCTGATGATGTGTTGGCCAAGGCAAAACAATGGCTGACAGAAGATATTCAACAGGAGGTTCCTGCCGAAAAGACAAGTCCAGAACAGCATTTTTATAATCTGAAAGAGCAGCATGCTGCAAAAACAGATAAATGTCCAAAAAGACGACAACGAACAGAAGAGAATCTTCTTCATCGTTGTTCGAAATGATCATGACATTTTCAGTGTTTTATTGGGGCCTCATGCGGAGGATTCTTCTGAATCTGCAATAATGAACCTGGATGATTAACTTCATCTCTATTTGAAGGAACCAGTAATTGGCAGAAGAAGTGGTGATCCTCTTCAGAGGTGGAAAGAAAATGAGGCACACTACAAAAGACTTGCTTCCCATGATAGAAGATACCTCTCTCTCTCTGCTCCTCTGTCCTCCTCTCCACCTGTACCAAGTGAGCATGTTAATGAAGTGGCAGCATTACATGAAAAAAACAGAAGCTGTTTAACAGGTGAACATGAACATGCTGAAATGTTCTGCTTTCTGCAGTATAATATTGTTCTACCTAACTGGGAGTATTTAAAAGTGTAGTAGTACTAGTGTCCACTCCAATCCACTGTCTAGCTTTTGTCTAGCTTTTTTTTCTAGCAGTTTTGCACTGACTGCAGTAGTGATTAAAATCATTGCAGTGAGTGCACTATTGCAGCAGTAGTCAACTGACTCCAATCCACTGTCTATCTGTTGTCTAGCTGTTGTCTAGCTTGTTTCTAGCAGTTTTGCTGCTTCAGACTGCACTGCTGCAGTAGTGATTTAACATTATTGCAGTGAGTGAGTGCACTAATGCAGCAGTTTATGTATCATTCCCAATCAGATTATGTGAAACTGATGTCCCTGCAAGTGCAGTTTCCTATCAGTTTTCATGCAGTTAAGGTGTGAAGAACGAGCCCTTAATGTTAAAAAAGTTGATAAATAAACATTAACATGTTCAGTAACAGATTTGTATCGAAATTTGTGTTTATTTTGCAAAACTTAAAATTTACAAAATATCGGCCGATATCGATATGCGATGGCCAAAATATCAGTATCGGCAACGAAAAAACGATATTGGTCGATCCCTACACTGTATGTATTTGGTTATTATACAGCCATCTTGTGGTTATTTTGGTTGTTGAACTTGCCTTCCTGTCTCTCTCTTCTGTGTTCCTTCCTGTCCTCTCCCATTTATGATGTATTTCCTGTTCCTGTTTCTTCATGCTTGTGGGAAAAGAGATGGCCACATCTGTCTAGGCCTTGATACAATCTGCTCGCATCCGGGAACACATTACCATGTTTTGACTTGCAGATACCATCTTCAATTATCTGCCACCTTTTGTTGCCTGCTATACCTACTGCTTGCAATAAAACCTTCGTGGATAGAAAGAAACAGTGTCTGGTGAGTTCAGCTATCTGATAATGGTTGTCTGCGCTGATTTTATCTGCTTATACAGGCCAGGAATATGTCTCAGCAAGGAATAAGTCACTATTACAACAATTGGAGTCAGAATAGTTGTGACACTGGGCGTCCGTACAATATGTATTTTCTATATGTTTTTTGTCTGGAATGCACTTTTTCTCAGGGCAACTTTTATCCTGAGTGAATTCCTTTAATGCTGGGATTTCGTTTTTTGTAATTTTTAAAACACTAATAATATTTTAGTAATTAATAAAGTTATTTTGCCTTTGAATAGACCCAACCATGATTTTTTTTACCCAGGTAACTTGATTGCAGTGGTTTCTTCTTACAGCAGTTTTTCTTTGTTTATAGAGACAACACCTAATCGGTGAGTAGTTGAACTGGGTGATTATAATTAAAGAAAAATCTTTATGCCTTATGGTTATGGAACAAAAATAATTAGTATTATTGTCGTCATCAAATTAATAAATATTAACCAGTTGCCGCCCGCCCGCCGTCATATTACGGCGGAGCGGAGCGGTGCGACCATTGTTCTGGGCCGCCGTCATATGACGGCGGCCCATTCAGCAGGGCAGGCGCGCGATCGTGTGCGCGCCGCCCTGCACTGCCGGTGTCGGCGTGTCCCCGGGACACACCCCGTCACCGGCAGGGGGGAAACAGCCAATGGGCATGGCTGTTTCCCACGTGATCGGCTGTGTTCCAATGACACAGCCGATCACAATAGAGGAGCCCACAAGATGACCGCGCATGCGCGATCGGGAGCATGCAGCGCGGTCATGTCGGTGGCTCTGTGTTCCCTAGGAACACAGCTAGTCACCGGCGGTAGTAAACAGTCACTGACAGTGACTGTTTACTATGTGATTCTGCCCGCGATCACTACACTCACATGTGAACGTAGCCTAAAGTTCACCTGTCACCAGAGACTGCCATCAGTACCGCCGTGCACCATCGCCCGCTACCTGTTACCCATCGGTGACCATCGCCCGTCACCTGTCACCCCATCAATCACCGTCACCTGTCACCCCATCAGTCATCGTCATCTGTCACCCTATCAATCATCGTCACTTTTCACCCCATCAGTGATCGTCACTTGTCACCCCATCAATCATCGTCACTTGTCACCCCGTCAGTGATTGTCATCTGTCACCCCATCAATCATCGTCACCTGTCACCTCATCGATCATCGTCATCTGTCACCTCATCAATCATCGTCACCTGTCACCCCATCAGTCATTGTCACCTGTCACCCCATCAGTCATCGTCACCTGTCACCCCATCAGTCATCGTCACCTGTCAACCCACTTACCGACCGCCTAACGACTATATGCGTCGGCCATTAAAAGCTAAATACTGGGGTTATGGCAGCAGATCGCTGCCATAACCCTGGTATTTTTTTAAACGGCGGGCAGTCGGCTTTCAGATAAGGGTGGTCCCAGTGGCGGATTTGCCGTGAAATTACCCTTACGGTGCAGGGGAAGAAGTGCCCCCCCCTCCCGCCGCGTCCCAGACGTTTTCCCAGCTTACCGGACCCGCCGGCAGCGGGGAAAACTATCCGGTCTCGGATCCTCAGAGACAGGAAGTCGAGTGGGGGCAAGATGGCCCTCACTCGACTCTATGGTCTTGGAGGACCAGGGCTACGTCAAAAGTCGTTGCCTAGCAGCCGGTTTATAGGGCCGTTTTTTTTTTTTTTTCCTTTTTCAACAATTTTTTTTTTCTTTTTTAGTGTAGTTGTGAGTTGTGAGGTCTTTTTGACCCCAGATCTCACAATAAAGAGGACCTGTCATGCCTATTTCTATTACAAGGGATGTTTACATTCCTTGTAATAGGAATAAAAATGATCAAAACGTTTTTTTTTTTTTAAACTGTGTAAAAATAAAAAAATAATAAATAAAATAAATAGAAAAAAAAAATTAAAGCGCCCTGTCCCCGTTAGCTCGCGCACAGAAGCAAATGCATACACAAGTCCCGCCCACATATGTAAACGGTGTTCAAACCATACATGTAAGGTATCTCTGCAATCGTTAGAGCGAGAGCAATAATTTGAGCCCTAGACCTCCTCTGTAACTCTAAGCTGGTAACCTGCAGAAATTTTTAAAAGGTTGCCTATGGAGATTTTTAAGTACCAATGTTTGGCGCCATTCTGTGAACATGCGCAATTTTGAAGCATGACATGTTGGGTATCTAATTACTCGGCGTAACATTATCTTTCACATTATGGGAAAAAAATGGGCTAAATTAACTGTTTTCTTATTTTTTTGTTCAAAAAAGTGATTTTTTTTCAAAAAAATTGCATTTGGAAGACTGCTGCGCAAATATGGTGTGATAAAAAATATTGCAATGATCTCCATTTTATTCTCTAGGGTCTCTGCTAAAAAAAATATATATAATGTTTGGGGGTTCTAGGTAGTTTTCTAGCAAAAAAAAATTATTTTAGCTTGTAAACACCAAGTGTCAAAAATAGGCCCAGTCTTAAAGTGGATAAATGGACAACTTTGTGAAAAGGGCTACTTGGATGTTAGGCCTCTGTATGTGGCTAGGCTGTGTAAAAGTGTTACACATGTGGTATCGCCATACTCAGGAGGAATAGCAGAATGTATTTTGGGGTGCAATTTTTGCTATGTACATGCTATGTGTTAGAAATATTGCATAAATGGACAGCTTTGTGTAAAAAAATGTGTTTTCATTTTCTTTCCACAGTTTCCAAAAACTTGTGGAAAAAAATGACACGTTCAAAAGACTCATTATGCCTCAAAAATTATACGTTGGGCTGTTTGCTTTCCAAAATGGGGTCATTTTATGGGAGTTTCCATTGTCCTGGTGCTCCAGGGCCTTCAAAAGTGCGATAGGTTGTCAGGAAATTATATGTGTAATTTGTGCTCCTAGAATGCCGGACGGTGCTACTTGGATGTTAGGCCTCTGTATTTGGCCAGGCTGTGAAAAAGTCTCACATATGTGGTATCGCCATACTCAGGAGGAGTAGTAGAATGTGTTTTGGCGTGTAGTTGCAAGTATACATATGCTGTGTGAGAGAAATAACCTGTTAATACGTCAATTTGTAAAAAAAAAAAAAAAAAATCTTCATTTTGCAAAGCGTTGTGGGAAAAAATTACAACTTCAAAAAATTCACCATGCCCCTTATTAAATACATTGGAATGTCTACTTTCCAAAAAGGGGTCGTTTGGGGGGGTATTTGTACTTTCCTGACTTTTTAGTGTCTCAAGAAATGAGATAGGCCTTCAGTACATCAGGTGTGGTCAAGTGTGATAAATGTTCAATGATTAGCACCATAACTTGTGGACTCTATAACTTTCACAAAGACCAAATAATATATACTTATTTGGGTTATTTTTACCAAAGATAAGTAGCAGTATAAATTTTGGCCAAAATTTGTGAAGAAAAATTACTCATTTGCTAAATTTTATGACAGAAACAAATATGACAGAAACAAAGAAAAATGTGTTTTTTAACAATATTTTCAGTCTTTTTTTATTTATAGCACAAAAAATAAAAAAACTCAGTAGTGATTAAATACCATCAAAAGAAAGCTTTATTTGTGTGAAAAAAAGGACACCAATTTTTTATGGGTACAGTGTTGCATGACTGAGTAATTGTCATTCAAAGTGTGAGAGCGCTGAAAGCTGAAAATCAGTCTGGGCAGGAAAGGGGTGAAAGTGCACTGTAGGCAAGTGGTTAAAATTAATCTTCATAGGTTAATATAATTTATGTTACTGGGCTATCTAATCTTTTTTTGGAAATCATCAAAATGCTACAAATTGACTGTAGTTGCCTAAATTGTGCTGTATTCATAGGTCACTGATGTCGTTTAGCCCTTTTTTTGAGCAGAGCTATATAGAGTATATGCTGCCACCTACAGGTACAATGAGGAAGGAGTGAACAGTTTTTGTTCAGTAGGGCTATACATATTTATTAGTGTGTCTCTTGCACAGTAATACACAGCTGTGTCTTCAGTTTTCATGTTGTCCATTTTTAGAGTTGTCAGACTGTTACTGTTATCTCTGGAGATTGTAAATCTTCCTTTAACAGAATCATGATACTTTATAGTCGACCCTGAAGGACCGGTTATACGTGAGACCCACTGTAACTCTCCACTAGAAAACTGTCTGACCCAGTTCATGTGAGAGTTACTGAAATCAAATCCAGAACCTGTACAGGTCAGGGTGTGAGAGTTCCCCGGCTTTATCACCGCTGGGTCTGACTGGGTAAGTTGTTCTGCAGACTGGACACCTGAACAATGAGAAAATATACAAGTTATTTTACAGAAAATGTGGTCAAGTAATCCAAACACTTAAAAAAATGGTTTTCTGTAAAGTTTTACCTGATAAGTCCAGAAGACATATTAATAAACCTAATATTATCTTCATTGTTCTTGTAGTCACCTGCATGTATGCAGAAGAAATAAATTGTATTATGTGATGTGATGGCTACAAATATGAAATAATGGTTGCCTCATTTGCATTTTACTTCATTTGTATTTTACCACATATACCATCCCACCCCTTCACTTCATATAAATATATGTACTACGAAAAACGTTTTTTTGTTGCCATCTGTGACCCATTAGGGAGAATTTCTTTCACTTCCTGTCCCATAGCCAAAACAGAAAGTGAGGGAGAGAGTGACAATCCTTCCCAAAGCGAGGGAATTCCAAAGTGTCAACAGGGTCACCAGAACTAGTGTTCCCATTGGGGGATTTTCCCTCTATTACTGTTCTGGTGTCAACTCAAAAAAAAAAGATTTTCCTTTACTTTGACTTATGAGGATAACAGTAGGGCCCCTTTCACACTTATATGACCTAAAAGTTCTGTGATTTTACCGCAATTTTGACTGGACTTGAAGCAATGCCTATGTCTATGGACCTCAAAACAAATTAAAATCACCCCAAAGTTGTGCTGGGACTACTTTGAAGTCATTGCAACTTGAAGTCGCACAGATATGAGCACAGATATGAATGGTACTCATTGGAAATCATTGAGTACGACTTGTCATGCGACTTTGCAGTCCGAAGCCACAGGACAAGTCGCACAAGTGTGAAAGAGGCCTAAATAGGACAAATAAATAGGGTGAATCTCCCTAATAGGGCCCAGACAGCAATACAAACTGACAGGTGTTCTAGTCCATCTCCACTCTGCCCAGAACTAAAAAAAGAAAAAATGGTTGCCTTTAGTTTATACTTTAAATGCAATGCACTGACATACACAAATGCTGATAGGTATGAAGTCAGAAGGCTGGTAAGCAGTGCAATAATAAAAATGATAAGAATAAAAATGCTAAACATATTATACAAACACATGTTAAAACAAAGTGATACTAAGCAATATCCTTATTCTCCAAAAACAATACATACACATTCACTACTTAAAGCAGAACTACACTGCATCTGGGTATCACAAACCAAAAACACAATTTAATTCATTTTTTATATTTAATCTCTTTAGCCCCGGAGGATTTGGCAGCTCAAAGACCAGGCCCTATTTTGCGATTCGGCACTGTGTGATTTTAACAGACAATTGCGCGGTCGTGCGATGCTGTACCCAAACTAAATTGACGTCCTTTTTTTCCCCACAAATAGAGATTTCTTTTGGGGGTATTTGATCACCTGTGCGATTTTTATTTTTTGCGCTATAAACAAAAAAAGAGCAACAATTTTGAAAAAATAACAATATTTTTCAAATTTTTTTAAATGAAATTCTCAAAAAAAAATTAAAAATCAAAATTTTTTAACATTTTAGGCTAATTTGTTTTCTGCTACATGTTTTTGGTAAAAGCGTATTTTGATTGGTTTGCACAAAAGTTATTGCGTTTACTAACTACAGGAAAGATTTATGTCATTTTTATTGTTGTTTTTTTAACTAGTAATTGCGGTAATCTGTGTTTTTTTTTTTTTTTTTGCGGGACTGCGACATTGCTGCAGACAGATCGGACCCCTGACTGACATTTTTGACACTTTTGGGGGTTGAGTGACATTACTACAGTAATCAGTGCTATAAATATGCACTGTTACTGTAATAATGACACTGGCAGAGAAGGGTTTAACATTACTGGTGATCAAGGGGTTTAGTGTGTCCCTAGGGGCATGATTCTAACTGTCAGGGGGTGTGGCTTGTGAAGTAATCACAGAGACATGCGATCCTATATAACAGGATCACATGTCTCTGTGAATACTTCAGGGAGAATGACAGACGGCTGGGTTTATATCAGCCATCTGTACTTCTCTCTCTGCTGCGGGAGATCGCGAGTGGCCGGCAGCCATCGGAGCCACCGGTCACACGCGCTGGCTCCCCAGCTAATGAGCGGGGGCAGGAGCGCACCGCCGGCGGCGCGCTCACCCCCTAGAGTCTCCTGAGCGAGCGACGTAGTATAATGTCGCTTTGCCCAGGAGCGGCTGCCTGCCGCAGTAAAACTGCGGCGGGCGGTCATTATGTAGTTAATGCAAACTAACCAATACATCTGTCTCAGTGCTTTATTTTGCTAAGAAATCACTTTGAAAAACAACCCCTAGGATTTCTGGCTGTGGCCATCATGAGTAAGGGCAGAAGATTCAAGTCGCATTTACTTCCTGGACTCCATCTGCCCTTAGCTCAGGCATGCAGGAAGGGGAGTGTGCTTAGCTGATAAACCCCCTTGTGAAGACTCCTGGGTTATTTGACGTCATTTGCCTAGGCCTGGAAACCAGGACGTAACTGCAGAAAAGTTAAAAAAAAAAGTTTATAAAATGTAAATATAATATACTTTCCTATCTATTTACTAATTCTAGCAGCATAAGTATTAATAATAGTCAGTGTTGTTTGAGTGAGTGAAGTACTGCTTTAATGGCCCTGTCCTCTATTTTTCATTAAACTGGCTCTTACTGTTTTTTTTTTTTCTCTGCCTCCTTGTAAGTTACTAAACTCTCCTTTTCCTTCTCCCTCCCATTTGTTATACACAAGCAGTGTATGTTAGTTGCGGTCATATGGGCAGCACACTAGCTTAGTGGTTAGCACTTCTAGGAGCACTAGGGTTTTAAGTTCCCAGCCGTAACACTACCTGCATGGAGTGTGCATGTTCTCTCTGTGCTTGCATGTGTTTCCTTTGGGTGTTTTTCTTTGTCTTGGTAATTTTGCAGTAAAAGCAAGGAAGCATAAACCTCTGTGATGTATTATGTGCTTTTACTAAACAAGAATGCTGTACATGCAAGCTACTTACAACTGTAGGAAAACAATACAAGACAAACAGAGTATTACAGATACAGTATATTGTACATATAACACATGTTCATGCTACCTAACCTTCCTAGCAAATGAGCATGAACAAGGATTGGGTACAGTAGGGATACTTTAAAAGTCACTTAGCTTGGTTTATAGTGGCTTCACAATCTCCGTAGGCAACCAGACTCCATTCTACAAACCATTTCAGGAAATTGGGTGCTAGAGGCACCCACAGATGAAGTTTCCTTATTTGGTCCTGTGAAGTCCCTTCTGGCACAGATATTCCTTGTTATTATGGAGCCCTCCTTTCAGCTTATGCTGCCGAGCTTTTATTTGGAAAGCTTGAATAGCCATTACCACATGGAGGTATCCTTTTCTGTATCAGTTTTATGAGCAAAACATTTCCTAACTCAAGCTCTAGAGGGCGCTGTTATATCATATATGCCACATATGTCAAAAGGTCAAGCTGTTGTTGACCCTCATTGACATAGATTGGTCCCAGTGTTTGACATGACTATCTCTTAAACAGAGGAAGTAGCCTAAAACGTTGACATGGTCATTGACTATACATCAATATTAGCTCTTTTCCATTATATTAGAGGACAGCATGTGTAAACACTTCCAATAGCATTTGGTTGAGATCTGTTATTTAAAGAAGCGCAATGTTTACTTGTTATATGTAAAATAAATTAAAAACAAATATATATATATATATATATATATATATAATATATATATATATAGTGACATAAGGAAAGGGGAAGTCATCGAGGGGCGATATATTTCCCCTCACTTTCTGTCGTATATACAGGACTAGCAGAACCCAGACCAGGTTTTCCCTAGGACTTTGGGTCTGAACAATCCAGCTCGGGTTGTGTATCTCTCAGCTGGGTTGTTAATTGTTTAATTGATTATCCAGGTGAGATAAAAGGGGAAGGCTGGAGCGTGATGTTGGTCTTGGCTTGGGACTCAGGAAGCCAAACCTGAGAGAGCTACTGGTGTGAAGTTTGCTGTGTGAGAGAAAGAAAAGGTTTGCATTCTCTTTGTTTTGTGAGTGACTGGGAGAAGCCCTTCACCTATGAGTTAGGATCCAGAAATGTTTAGTTAGTACCCGGATGGTAAGGATTTATTTTCTGTTTTGTTTGTTTTTTATGCAACCTTTTAAATAAAACTGGCTACAAGTCAGACTTTAAGAAAACCTTCCGTCTGTACGACCATTTTCCCCAGGAAAGGTGATCCCCACTTGAGCTGTTCCCCCACTATATATATATATATATATATATATTGACATCAATAATGGGGCACAGCTCCTCCCACCGACACCAAAGAAGAAGCACAATGCCTCCAATGACACCAAAAATTGGGCAGAATTAGACCAATGATGGGGCACAATTCCTCCCACTGGCATCACCGATGGGGCACAATTCCTCCAAATGACACCATCGATAGGGGAATTCATCCCACTGACCCAAAAGATGAGGCATTATTTATTCCCACTAATGTCGGGACCTTTTCTACTCCCGATGGCCATAGTCTGGCCCCCCTAAAGTCTGAGAAACCGTAAACTGGCCCTCTGTTTAGAAAATATTTAGAAGATATTAGCCCTTTTGGCAGCCAGTGAGTTCTCTGGTGCATGCGCTCTGAAGGAAGGGCATACCTGTGCCGTTCCTTCAGAGCGCTGGGCCGTGGCTCCCATGCGTGGCATCATTACGGCTTGGCCATTCACGTTGCCGAAGCCCGTGAACCGGGGAGGAAGAGTGGGTGAAGATGGAAGCCTGTCAGGGGCAAAAGCACGCTGCTGGAGGGATTCGTTCTAAGCAAAGTTTTTAATAATGTGCTAGTATGCGATACATTTTAGCACATTTTGCCATTGCTTTGCAGGTTTTTTTTTTTGAAGGCTGCAGGTTTACTATCTTTTTAACCCTTAACTCCCACCCAAACAGCAGATTATAACTCTTCACCTAATCCTAAAGCCCCCTTCACAACTGTGTGATCTGATGTGGTGAGTTAACTAACATTATGTAAAATTTAATGTTTATTGCATTAAGGAAGCCAATTTTTTTTATGGACTCCCAATGCACCACAATATACCTAAAATCACATCTGCACTATTTTATCAAATCAATCTTCCATAATATACAGTAGTGCATTACTATGCTTTATGGTGAGTTGCCACGTAAGTGCATTGGGGATGCATTGCCTTAGTGTGTTAGGGTGTTATTCAAAGTTAAAGGAGTTGTATAGGCAGAAGGTTTTTTTATTTTATTTTAATGCATTCTATGCATTAAGATAAAAAGTCTTCTGTGTGTAGCAGCCTCCCCAGCACCCACTAATACTTAGCTGAGCCCCCCTCCCTGTCCATTGATGTCCACGAGTCCCTCGGCCGTCCGGGACTCCCCCTCCTGATTGGCTGAGACACCGCCGTGGTGCCACTGGCTTCCGTGGTTATAATTCAAAGTCAGTTAGCAAATCAGGAGAGAGAGGGGGTGGGGCCGAACTACAGCTCTGTGACTGAATGGACACATGGAGCTTCAGCTCAGCTCGGGTGCCCCCATAGCAAGCTGCTTGCTGTGGGGGCACTCGACAGAAGGGAGGGGCCAGGGGAGCCGAAGAGGGACTCCAGAAGAGGAGGATCCAGGCTGCTCTGTGCAAAACCAACTGTACAGAGCAGGTAAGTATAACATGTTTGTTATAAAAAAAAAAAAAAAAACATAAAAAAAAAGAGACTTTACAATGACTTTAATTGCACTGCAAAGATCTGCACTGCTATAACACACACAGTTTTAACTCACACCATTATAAGACATGTTTATGCAATGAATTTGTGTGAATGTGGCCCAAAACTTAACTCTTAGCATTCATCCTAACAGTAACTCTAACCAACCCTTTCTCTAATCTAATTGTTTATTAAACACTACCCTAATTCCTAAAAATGCATGCTTTAAATACTTACATCATCAGTGGAAAAATTATGCCATGTGAATTCCTTACAATGGCAGCATTGCCTTGGGTTTGCATTGAGCTGCTGCTATGTGATTGGCTGATTAGCAAATTGTGTTACCAAGCAAATGAACAAGTGTACCTAATAAAGTGGCCAGTGAGTGTATATTTTATTTATATATACATACACACCCACCCACAAAAGTTTGCCTTTCTTATATTATAAAGCATAAGTTCACCTTTACAGAAAAAATGCAATGGTGAACTAACACCATGCACCCTCCCCATATCCCACACCTCTGGCTATGTTGAGCTTTCTGAGCCCACGTAACCTGTCCAGCAGTCTGGGGGATTTTAAATTCTCACTCTTCTCCCTCTTCCCTGCACAGTGCTTCCGCAACAGATCAGAGCGATTCTTATTGGTCAACGCCTGCACAGTGAATTGCTCTGGTCCATCCTGGAACAGAGAAAAGGGAGAAGAGTGTGGATTTCAAATCCCTATACCACTGGACTGGCTGTGTAGGCTCTGACAATCAATTCAATGGCAGAATGACAACTATTAATATTAGACAGTACAAATAAATGAACTGAAAGTTAGCACCTAACAATATACTGTATGCAATATACTGCATAAATGAGTATGGCTCAGCTTACCTAATGCAAGCCGCCTATCCTTACTGCTTTAATTGCCATTGTTTTGCTTAGTACTTGGTCTCTTTTATGTAATAGAAACATGCCATCCATACAAGGGAATAATTGATGACCTCTTTTTCCAGAAAAATACAAATTTTTTGTCTGTCACTAGCTTTCTGAGGGTCTGATCAAGGACAAGGATACACCTGATATATTTAGAGTGGAGTCAGTAAGATGACAATAAAAATGACTGAAAACAAGGGATCAGTATGACAGCCATTCATCTAGTGTTTTCAGAAGGAGAAGTCAACAAAGTATCCTCATACTTCATTCAGATAGGTTCCTAAAATAGTTTTTTAGCTTATGTTATCTATTTTCCCAAGTCCAATAGTATGGCTCTTTTTGCAAACTGTGCTGCCACCTAGTGGCACAAAAGAGAGAAGGGCTGGGTGGTTTTTGAATTAGTAAATCCATACTCTATGTCAGTGTGCAGATCTAGTACAGAAATACATAGAACTATCATCTGTGACCATATTGTTCATCTGTAGAGATATCATGTTATTACTGTCATCCCTGGATATTGTGAATCTTCCTTTAATCGCATCTGCATAATATGTTGTACTGTGTATGCGACACAACCACTGTAATCCTTTTCCGGGGGCCTGTCTGACCCAATCCATCCAGTAGCTGCTGACAGAGAATCCAGAACCTTTACATGTCAGTGTATAGGAGCTCCCAGGCTTCACTACAGCAGGATCTGACTGCAAGAGTTGTTGAGCCAAACAGACACCTGAAAATAACACATCATCAATATATCGTCCACACATAGCTTAGAAAAAAAATCTACTTGTAGTAATCTGGGTAAATGTTCAGTAACTTCCTACCTGTTAGGCATGTCAGTATTAATACATGTCCAATAAAAAGCCTCATTCTGGGAACAACTCTGTACATTTTAGAATTGATTTTCTAGACCTGGGGCTGCTGTACCTTTATTCTGGCCAGAGTTGTAATATTTGAAAATGACGGAGCGTTATTTGCATATACCAGTAGATATCTACACCACTGACTGCTAATACTGTATGTATATTCAAGTCAGGGATGACTATAAGTCACACTACAGTACAGTCTGTCTGTTGAAATATGCAGTCAATATACATGCACTGATATAAATTAACCACTTAAGTCCCGGAAGAATTTAACCCCTTCCTGACCAGGGCCTATTTTGCGATTCGGCACTGCGTGACTTTAACGGACAATTGCGCGGTCGTGCGAAACTGTACCTAAACGAATTTGACGTCCTTTTTTTCCCACAAACAGAGCTTTCTTTTGGTGGTATTTGATCACCTGTGCGATTTTTACTTTTTGCACTATAAACAAAAAAAGAGCGACGATTTTGCAAAAATAACAATATTTTTCACATTTTTTTTACATGAAATTCCCCCCAAAAAAAAGTAAAAATCAAAATGTTTTAACATTTTGGGCCAATTTTTTTTTTTTTACCATATGTTTGGTAAAAAAAATTGCAAAAAGCGTATTTTGATTGGTTTGCTCAAAAGTTATTGCGTTTACTAACAAAGGGAAAGATTTTTGTCATTTTTGTTGGTAATGGCGGCGATCTGCGTTTTTTTTTTATATTTTTTTTATTGTTATTTTTTGCGGGACTGCGACATTGCGGCGGACAGATTGGACCCTTGACTGACATTTTTGACACTTTTGGGGTTACCAGTGAAATTTATACAGTAATCAGTGCTATACATATGCACTGTTACTGTAAAATTACACTGGCAGTGAAGGGGTTAACTTTTTTTGAGAGGGAGGGGTTGTTTTATGTGTGTCCCTAGGGGCGTGATTCTAACTGTGATTGGCTGTGGCTTGAGATGTAGGAACAGTGATCAACGGTCCTACATAGTAGAACCGTATGATCACCATTCCTACACAGGGGAAAATGACAGGCGGCTTGTTTACATTAGCCGCCTGCCTTTCTCCCGCTCTAACAGACGATCGCGAGTGACCGACGGACATCGGGTCTGCCGGGCACACGTGCGGGGGGGGGGGGGTGCGTGACCACGCGGGAGCGCACCTCCAGCGGCGCGCACTCGCTCCCTAGTCCCTCACAGGCTAGCGACGTAGCCCTACGTCGCTTTGCCTGTGAGGGGCTGACCGCCGACGTAAATAGTCGTGCGGCGGTCGGCATGTGGTTAAATCCTCTAATATTATTATTATTATTATTATTATTATTATAATACAGGATTTATATAGCATCAACAGTTTGCTTAGCCCTTTACAAAATGAAATATGATTAAAAGTATTTTATCAAATTCCTCTTTCGTCACAAAAAGAAAAAAAAAAGAAAATTTGTCCTAGGCTGCGTTCCTGATTAAGACTACAAACACTTCTCCCTCTCCTCAGTTACATAACATAGGGGACAAGTGCTCTGTTGTTCACAGAAGAGAACTGGGAAAGCTGATAACATTGTTTGAGATTTCAGATCAATGCACAGCAAGTTACAAGCACACTGTATTTCTGAAAGGATCCGTGTATATTTTAGTGTTATTACCTTGAAAAAATAAAAAGTATTGCAATCAACATATGTAAGGGTGGTAAAATGCAAAATGCTCCATTATCATTCTTGGGTTTAGAGATGTACTTTAACCCCTTCCCACCAAGTGTATACTTATATGCAGCCTCACTGAAGTGGGTCTTCTTCCGTGAAACCGCATATATGCGTACTCGTGTTTGTGCTGGGAGCGCGCTGCACTGCGTGTTCCCAACGCAGAGAATGGGCGGGCTCTCACTAAGAACCCCTGGTCCTATACTAACAACTGGGAACCAGGAGGCTAAGATCAACTAATAATTGTGACAGCCTATGATTGGCTATCACAGTGATCAGTCAGTTTAGCCTGCCCCTGTGTCTTTTTCTCCTCTTGAATGGAGAAAAAGATGTATTTTTTTTTTTTTTCAAATTATATCTTTATTTCTTTAAATTCAGTTACATAAACATTTAATACATGTTAACTTCCAAAATTATAGTGTACAAAACATCAATGTCCCTCATTCGGGACAATTATCTTTCATAATATTCTATAACTGAACCCAAATCTCCCCTTTTTCCTTATCTTTTCCCTCTTTTCCCTTCCCCCCTCTCCTCCGAGGTCCTAACAACAGACAAACTACAAAAAAAAAAAAAAAAAAAAAAAAAAAAAAAAAAAAAAAAAAAAAAAAAACCCAAAAAGAAGGGATAGTTAATACTCTGTTATTCTAATTTATCTATTTTCTGTATGCTAATGGGCTGGTTCTTGCTCTATGATTACAGATTGGCCTTCCTCTGAATTAGTATAATCTATCCACTGTTTCCATTTCTTCTCATATTTATCCGTTTGTTGGCGGGCTGATAGAACCAATTTCTCCAGGCTGCTTATCTCCTCCACTTTCCTCATCCACATGTTTATATTAGGTGGCTTAGTCTCTCTCCATCTAAGGGGTATGCATATCTTTGCTGCGTTTACTAGATGGGGCATAATAGATTTTTTATAGTTTTGCACCGGTTTACTGGGGGCGTGGAGCAGAAAGAGGGATGGTTCTTTAAGAAAATTGCATTTCATAATCTTCTGTATTGTCCTCCAGATCTGTTCCCAAAACACCTCTAGTTCAGGACATGTCCAGAATATATGAAGCATTGTCCCTCTCCCCGCTCCACATCTCCAGCAGCGGTCAGTATTTGCTACAGAAATTTTATTCAATTTAACTGGGGTATAATACCATCTGGTAAAGATCTTATAATTCAGTTCTTGGATTCTCACACACATTGAAGTTGAAAATACTGACTTAATTATTTGATTTTCTTGTTCTATTGAAAATATGGTACCCATTTCCCTTTCCCATTCCCTCAGGAACGGAAGTTTTCGCCGTTCTGCTAATGTCATTATCAGGGAGTACAATTTTGATATAGTATGTTCCAAAATCCCATTCTGGCTACATATTTTTTCAAAAGGTAATACAGTTTTGTCCCCCTGAGACGGCATCTGCAACGTCCCTAGAAAGTGGCGTAATTGAAATGCTCTCCATAAATCTAGGCCAAAATGGCCTGAGACACTTGTTAGTTCCTCCATGGTTACCCATCCTGTCTCTGAGATGAAATCTGATATCTGGAATATTCCTCTCTCTGCCAATATCTTAAATTTCTTATCCTGATATCCTATCTCAAAGTGGGGGTTACCCAAGACTGGATACAGGATGGAATTCTCCCGTATGAGTTTTTCCTGTTTGAATATTTTCGCGCATATTTTAATTGTGTTTCCTATAATAGGATGATTCTTCATGGATGCTGGTATAATTTTATAGCACCATGGAGCTCTTTTCAATAAGATCTCACATTGTGCCTGCTCTAAGTTTGGCCATGTCTTATATTTCCCATGACGGCACCAGTCAATCACTCTTCCCAGTTGAATAGCTTGGTAGTATTTCCTCATGTTCGGGACTGCCAGACCCCCCTCTGATTTTGATTTAAATAGATATTTTTTCCCTATTCTCGGACGTTTTGATTTCCATATGAAATTCATTATCATGATTTCGATCTGTGACAGGAATCGAGATGGGATATGGATGGGAAGTGCCTGGAACATATATAGAAATTTTGGTAGTACACTCATTTTGACTATATTGCACCTGCCGATCCATGAATACATTCCCCCTTTCCATTTTTGCAATAATAGGTTTATTGATTTTAGTAAAGGGTTGAAATTTAAGCTAAATAGTTGTGCTATTTTTGGTGTAATCCGTGTGCCAAGATATTTTAGGGCCTTCTTTGTCCATTTCAACTTAAAATTTACATATAATTGTTGTTGAAGTGCCTCTGACAGTTCTATTCCCATTGTTTCGGACTTAATAAAGTTTATCTTCATATTCGATTGGATGCCGTATCTCTCCAATTCATATAACAAATTGGGAAGTGATATAGTTGGATTTGTAATCGAGAATAAGACATCATCCGCGTACGCTGATATTTTATATTGGTCCTTCCCCACTTTAATACCCGAGATATCAGGATTCATGCGAATTTTGCAGAGAAAGGGTTCCAATGACAATACGAACAGGAGTGGAGACAGGGGGCACCCCTGTCTTGTACCATTTGCAATTAAGAATTCTGAGGAGAGAACTCCATTTACCTTTACTCTAGCCGATGGAATTGAGTAACTCTGTTTTATCCATTTTAACATTTTCTCTCCTATTCCTATATAGCGTAGGACAGCAAACATATACTCCCACCTAACCCTGTCGAACGCTTTCTCTGCGTCAGTATTTAACAGGACCGTTGGTATCTTATTCTGATGTATTATATGTATTAGGTTCAGTAACTTGGTCGTGTTGTCCCTTGCCTCTCGGGTTGGGACAAATCCAACCTGATCTAGATGGATCAATTTTGTCAGGTGTTTCTGCAATCTTACTGCTATAATCTTTGTAAAAATTTTGAAATCAGTATTCAACAATGAGATTGGTCTATAGCTTTTACAGGAAGAAGGGTCTTTCCCTTCTTTGGGAATTACCGTTATATGAGCATGTATGGTTTCTTTGGGGATACTATTCCCTGCACCCCATGAGTTAAACATATCTCTCATGAATTCTTTCAGGTATGGGATTAGCTTTTTATAATAGTGTATAGTAAATCCGTCAGGACCAGGTGCCTTCCCTACTTTGATATTTTTAATAGTTTCCATTATCTCCGCTGCTGTAATTGGAGATTCAAGAATCTTACTCTCTTCTTCTGACAATTGGGGCATTTGTGAAGTTTGTACGTATTCCTCCAACTGTGTATATGGAACTATCGGGGTTTTCAAGTTATATAGGGTTTCATAATACTTTTTGAATTCTTGAGTTATCTGTTTAGGATAGGTGAATCTCTGTCCTGCATCATTTACTATATGTGGTATATAAGATGTCAGGTTTTGGTCTCTAAGCGATCTTGCCAAAAGCCTTCCACATTTGTCCCCTGATTCATAGATATTTTTTTTAGTTTTCTGAATTGCAGCTTTGGCTCTGAAAGATAGGAGTTCATTAATATCCCTTCTTATTTTTAAAAGTTCTGCCTTTCCCTCTGTTGTCGGTGCGTGCTTGTGTTTTGCTTCTGCTTTATGTAAGGATTGGAGTAAATGGTTTAATTGTTTATTTCGTTGTTTTTTGATCCTGGACCCATGTTTAATTAATATCCCGCGTATGACTGCTTTGTGAGTTTCCCATATTATACCTGGATCTGAGTCTTCCGTGGTATTAGTCAGAAAAAAGAATTCTATTTCTGATTCTACCTCTGCCATAGTCTCTCGGTCCTGTAAAAGACTTTCGTTCAATCTCCAAGTTGTTTCTCTCCTTTCTCTTTTGTTTGGTAACTCATAAGTTATTATAATTGGGGCATGATCGGACCAAGTCACCGAACCTATCTTTATATCTTTTATAGCGTGTAGTTGACTGTGTGGAATTAGAAAATAATCTATGCGGGAGTATTGTTGATGTAGGGAGGAATAAAATGAGTAGTCTCTTTCTCCTGGATGTCTAAGACGCCATGCGTCTATTAATTGCCCTTCCTGTAATATTTTGGCAAACTTTTTTTGTACCCTAACAGGGATTGAGGATACTCCCCGTGATGTATCCTCTGATGGAATCAGAGGGATATTCAAGTCTCCCCCTATTATTACTTGTCCTTCTCTAAACTCATTGAGTATATCCATCCCTTTACCCAGGAATCCATCCTGTTTTGTGTTTGGGACATACATGTTGACTAATGTAACTACGGTCTCCCGTATAGTCCCTTTTATAAATAAATAACGGCCATTTGGGTCATTCAAGATTTGCTTACATTTCCAAGGCAGACTCCTTGATATCAGGATGGATACACCCCTTGACTTTGCCTCCAAATTAGTTGCGTGGTAGACTATAGGGAAAAAATTATTGCCTAGCCTTGGGCATTTATCCTCTCTGAAATGTGTCTCCTGAACCATTGCTATATCCACCTTTGATCTTTTCAAGTCATCTAATAAGATTTTCCTTTTTTCAGGCACATTAAGGCCCTTTGCATTAATAGATAAGATTTGTATATTTTCCATTGTATTAAAGAAAAAAAGTAAAGATAAAAGAAGAGGTAAAAAAAAAAAAAAAAAAAAAAAATTTTAATATCAAAACTTAAAACCCCCCAAAGGATGAGGGAGGAAAGGGAAAAGTACCCACTTGATCTCTTAGTTATAAGAGGTCACTAAGTAGCTTTGCGCTGAGTTGCTCCTCCAATTATTATTGGTTCTTTGAGCAGTTTCCTAAATGGGGTTATGGTTGGATTAGGCTAGAGAACGAAGGAAACAAAAAACAGAAAAAACAATAAGAGGAACTCTCCCCTCCCGCTCCCGGGTCCCGACACAAATCATTTCCATAGTCTAATGGCATTTATTTATATACAATCACTTTCTCCCCTGAACCCTCCCTCCTCTCCATACATCTCTATCTCGCTCTTTAAGCTGAGGCTGGAAGGATGAGAGGAAAAAAAAAAAAAAAAAAAAATATATAATAAAAATAATCCCCCCCCTCCCTCTCAAAACCAGAAAAGAAGGAGGGGGGTGGGGGGGGAGGGGGGGAAAAGGGCCGGCAGAGGGGAAAACCCTCCCCCCTCCCATCCCCCCCCCACCCCCCCACCCAGCCCCCCTCCAGGGCCCAATTTCATACCTCCTTCATCATTCACTGGTTCCCTCCCCTCCCTTAGTATTCCAGTCATTGAACTATTAGTTAAATCCTCCTCCATCCTCCAAAAAAAAAACAGAAAAAAAAAAAAAAAAAAAAAAAAAAAAAAAAACAGGTGAGTGAACCCCCCCGTCTCCCTGTTTTATCACCCTCTTAGGGACCCTCTTAGTTCGGTCCTATTAAACTATTAAGTGCTTAATCAAAAAAAAAAAAAAAAAAAAAAAAAAAAAACAGGAGGTGCTGTGCAGTAAAATAAAATATAGATTGAATATTTATATTGTGTTTGTTTTGTGAAAACCACTTCTCCCTTTCTTATCTCTTATTCCTTCTAATTCCTCTATTTACTTAGTGTATTCAATTATCTATTCATTTTGTGTAAAAAAAAAAAAAAAAAAAAAAAAAAAAAAAAAAAAAAAAAAAAAACCATACCCACATCAAAGAATAACAAAAACAAAAAAAAAAAAAAAAAAAAAAAAAAAAAAAAGGGGGGGGGAATCCCAAAAAAAAAAACAGAAAAAACCCCCACCAAAAACTCTCACCCTCTTTACTCAGAAGAGAGCCATATCTCCCCACCTCTACAATCGTGTACGTGTTTCAGGTGATATTTATGAAAAAACACCAAATAGCAAAACCAAACCAAAACAAAACAAAAAACAAAAAAATAAAAATAAAAGAAAAAAATACAAGGAAAAAACCCTCCTTCAGCTTATATGGTCAATTGAATCCATGCAAGAGTTCATATTCTGTCCTAAGGGGTTAGGAACTCCACCCTCTGGCCCTTACCAGAAAAAAGAAAGAAGGGGGTGAGGTGTATATATCTTCAACAGTTGAGCAACATGGTACAACATATTATTCACCCCTAAACAAGAGAGAAAAAAAAAGTGGGGGATAAAATTGCGGAGAGAGGGAGATGCCAGGAAAACATAATATAAATTATAGGAATATGGCTTCCCTCTCCCCCTTCCAAAAAAAAAAAAAAAAAAAAAAAAAATCCTCAGTTTATCCAGGCTTCTCAAGCATGTATTGTCCTATTTCCGTCCAGCCTCCTTTCACGGGGTCCCCAATTTGGGTACCCCCTTGTTCTTGGGGGAATTGCAAGCCAGTCTTGTACTTGTACAGGTTCAGTACCAAGAAATTCAAATAAATTATGCAGGTCTTCTGAGGTACGAAGAACAAACGAGTTGCGTTCCTTAAAGAAAGTCACTGCTAATGGGTATCCCCATCTGTACTTGAATCCTAGCTGTTTTGCTCTTTCCAGCACTGGCCGTAATAAAGCTCTACGATATAAAGTGGATTTAGACAGGTCCGGAAGTATCTTTATTTTGGCCCCTGCACTTTCAACAGTACCTGTATCCCAAGCTTTGCGGAGGATCTCCTCTTTCTGTCTATAATAGTGTGTTTTACACACAATGTCTCGGGGTCTGTTGGGGTCAGTGCTTCTGAACCCCGCAACTCTGTGGACCCTGTCTATTTCCATGGGGGCCGTAGGGTGAGAGGTAGGAGCTAACAATCTTAGAAAAATATCTCTCACCTTCTCCTGTAGGTTTTCCCCTTCCTCCTCAGGGACACCTCTCAGCTTCAAATTACCCCTGCGGCTCCGGTCTTCCAGGTCTTCCATGTGTAGTTGCATATTGATAGTAGCTTCAAACAGTGCTTCTGTAGTTTTCTTTACTCCAGCCACTTGTTCTTTAACTACAGTGATCTCAGTTTCCTTTGATACCACTCTGTTTGATAACTGTGTCATGTCTTTACGGAGCTCTTGCATGTCTGTCCGGTGTGTCTCCTCAATCCGCATAATCAAAGCCTCTATTTCCGCTTTTGTTGGAAGTGCTTTCAATAGGTCTTTGATATCCGGACTCTCCAGCTCCTGTTGTTTAGTGGGGTCTGGTCCAGCTTCCCTCACTGCTGTTGCCTCCGAGCTTGTAGTTTCCTCCGGCAGCTTTTCCCCTCTCTCTGCGTGATGTATATCTTGTGTATTCAGTTTGATCTGTGTGGTCTGTGTGCCCGCACGTGCCGCCGCCATCTTTGCTTCAGGCGTTCCAGGCAGCTGATGGGAAAAGTATTGTTTGATGTCTCCTGATCTCCTCTGCGGGTGGCGCCTTTCCGCAGCCGAGCGGTCGCTGGTCGAGCGGGTTACCGGACGGGTCCTGGCCGGTTTGCTTGTTTGCATGCCGCGCTAACAGTGCCGTGTCGGGCCAGTCCGGGAGCGTGGCGATCGGGAGCTTCGCTCAGACGTCCTCACATCACGCCCTCTCCAAGCCACTCCCCCGAAAACAGCACCAGAAAAAGATGTATTGTATCTTTTTCTCCTTGCTAGATGAGAAAAATGTAAACAAAGAAGTGTGTGTGTGAAAAAATAAATACATAAAAAAAAAAAATAATAAAAATGAAAGGGAAAAAAAAAAATTGCTAGATCAGGTTCTGTTCTTGGTCAGAGTTTGGGTGAAGATTAGGGACAAAGATCATAGTCAGCATCAAAGGTCAGGGTCAGTGCATTTTAGGTAGGATGAAAAAACATTTTTAATTTTGAGTCAGTGTCACTAAGGCTACGTTCACATGTTAGCGTAGCGGACCGCGGCAGAATCACTGCGATTCTGCCCGCGATCTGGAAATCATTGCAAATCGCGGGACGTCTGTGGGTTGCCGTTGATTTGCAATGGCACCCCAAACGCTGTGCAATGTTGCTGAGATTTCCGCCTGCCGAATCGCTGTAACATCGCGCAAACAAAATCACGGGTCGCATGACGCCCAAAAAAGGTACAAGAGCTTCTTTGGGGCGTCATGCGACCCGCGATTTTGTTTGCGCGATGTTACCGAGATTCAGCAGCCAGAAATCGCGGCAACATCGCACAGCATTTGGGGTGCCATTGCAAATCAATGACAATGCACAGGCGTCCCGCGATTTGCAATGATTTCCGGATCGCGGGCAGAATCGCGGTGATTCTGCCGCGGTCCGCTACGCTAACATGTGAACGTAGCCTTAAAAATAGTGACAGTATCAGTGTTATTGTGTTTTAGGTAGGATAAGATAAGCAAAATGTGCATCTTTTTGGGCCCTTCTACTGGTACAAATAACAAATATACAGATATGTGGTATCACCAGGGCTGCTGTTAGAAATCACAGGGCCCCGTACAGCCTACCTGGCAGCCCCCCCCCCCCCCCCCCCCAAATATATCAAGACAATATTTTCACAAAAAATGCATTAAATCATTGTTAGCGGCCACAAACATAACAGTGAACCTGTGTGAATTAGCCCTTTTTATTTGTTTTTCACATTAAAAAAACAAAACAAAAAAAAAAAACTTTTTTTTAATAAGCTTACAATTATTTAATTTTACAATTTTTTTAAAATATTTAATTTCAGTGAAAAGGGGTCACATGGGGGGGGGGATCAGAAGCAGGCAGAGCAGGGAGGGGGATCGGTGTCAGAGAAGTAATTACAGGAAGGATGCCCTGTGTCTGTGTCTCTCCCTTCAGCAGCTGAAAGCTGGCAGAAGGGAGATAAACTGGCTTTTAGCTGCTGCAGAGAGCCGCACAGGGCTTTCTTCTGTAATTGCCCCTTCCCCCAACCTCACGATTCCCACGTAATGTTTGGGCCCCCCCTGTATGCCCAGGCCCCTCTATGAGTAAAGGCAGAACTTTTTATTTTTTTATTTATTTTTTTAGCTTTGGATAAAGTGGAGTGTAGGTTTAAATGATGCCTGTATCCCCGTTAGGGAGATTCAGTGTCTCTCATTGTCCTGTTTGCTGTTCTCATCCAAAGTAAAAGAAAATTCCAAGTTTTTGGTTGACATCAGAACAGCAATAGAGGAGAAATCTTCTAATGGGGACACACTAGGATTACCTCACTTTTGAGGGATTTCTTCTCACTTTCTGTTTTGGCTATGGGACAGGAAGTGAGGGAAAATCTCCCCAATGGGACACAGATGGCAAAAAAAAAAAAAAAAGACAGGGGTTATAACCCTCCGTTACTCTATCCAAAAAGAAAAAAAAAAAAAAAAAATATATATATATTTTTTTTTTTTTTAACCCTAATGCAAGGAAAGCATTAAAGGGATTGTAAAGTCTCAAAATCTCAGTGGCTCCAGCCGTTGGCTCCCATCTCTTAGGACAAATTGATAGAAGCGGGAGCCATTGGCTCCCACTGCTGTCAATCAATTTCAGTGACACAGAAGCAGGGGGCGGGGCCAAGTCTGCTGTCCGTGTCCAAAGACGCAGCAGCAGGACTTGGGAGTGACCTCGCATAGGTGCCCCCATGGAAAGCAGCTTTCTGTGGGGGCACCCCAGAAGAGGAGAATCGGGGCTGCTTTGTGCAAAACCCTTGCACGAAGCAGGTAAGTATAACGTTATTTTCTCTCCTCGCCTTCCAGGACTGCCCAAACAGTGAGAGATGATAGGCTCCTCCCCACAGGAAACACAATCAATTACAATCTGTTAAAAGGCCCCACCCTTCCTTCTGCCCCTCTGTTTAGATTGTGTTTCTTCCTGCAACAAAACGTTTGTTATGTTCACTGACCTGCAGACTCTGAGAGTCGAACGGTACCCCTGTGAGCCAGGTTCAGCAAATGGCCTTCTGAAGAGCTGAGCTCTACCTGCCGCCTCCGTAGGCTCCTTACAGGTCGCCCCCAGGTACACAGGCCGTCCTTCTAGGCCTGTTTTCTGGCACCAGCCACTCTCCTCCACGGAAGGATTTTGAACTTCCCGCTGGACGGGCGTTTCAAGCCTCCTCTTCAAACCGGAACTTCCGGCACAATGTCAGGACGCGCGCGCAAGCATGAAGAGGAAGAAAAATGTGGAGGAGACGCCGGAACCGCTTCCTAGCGGTAGAGCAGACTCCCAGGCTATCCCAGCTCGGACAACTGCTGGGGAAATGAAGCCCTCCACGTCTCATCCTTCTGGGAAGGAGGATGAGAGGCCGGTCCAGGTGTCGGTGGCGGAACTGGGTAAGTGCGGACAACTTACCCTTCATGAGTTGTTCCTTCTAAAGTCTGCTGGAACCGACTTAAAAATGCCTGAAAATTGTCCCATTTTCCCCGACCTTAGTCGGACTATGCTATGTCCTTTCTATGGTTTTCAAGTTTATTTGTTTGGGAAGAGTGATACTTATATTGCTTTGTATCCTGTCTTCCAGAGTCCCTGAGCGGTTCACAAGAAACCTCTACTACTACCCCAGCTTTATCAGGCTCTGTTGCCTATAAGAAGCGTGGTAATTGCGGGGATAGGTTATCCAGTTCCTACACTAAGCTTTTCTGCCCTAAATGCATTTACAAGGTGGCAGGAAAAGAAGCTTCAGGGTTAATGAAAGGCTTCCTTAAGACAGTACAGGAGAAAATATTAACTACTATTAAAACTGTACGTTCTTCAGTAGGAACCCCAAGTATTGTAGAACCAAAAGATCTTTCTTCAATGGAAGGTACCTCTTCACAAGAAAGCTCTTTACCTAGGACAGGACTTTCAGGTCCCCTACCATCTTCCCAAAGTATTCATTCAGCACAAATTAGGGAAGAAACTAGGTTATCACCAGAGGAGAGCCACTCAGTGTCCCAAACCTGCTCAGAAGGTAAAGGGGACAGGGACTCAGATGCTCCAGATGAGGCAGAACCATCTAAAAACCTATTTGGTTTGGAGAACATGCAGGGTCTCCTTCAGGCCATTTATGCCTCAGAAGAGATACCTGATTTGCCAAAAGAGACCTCAGCACAGGATAAGCTCTATAAGGGACTAGGTAAAAGTCCTTCTAGAGTTTAAGATGAGCAGGAATAGTGATCTGGTAGTGGTTTCCTCTTCTCCTGCAGGATCCCCAGATGGGATATTAAACTAGTTGATAAAAAGGCCTCAGGTTCAATATAAGACCCCTCCTTGCATGTGCTCAGGAGTTCAATTAAGAAAACCTGGGGCCGGGGTAAATCTGAAGGAGTAAAGCAAGTGGTGCATACCTCCTTTTACCTGGAAAGTTAACATGTATCCCTGATTGCAGCCAGGTGATTTTTTTTCAGCTTGTTTATTGTACTCCCTCCCTTAAGGAGGGTGATACTACCTGTTTCTCTTTAGCTGGGAACAAATAACCCAGAAAACCGCACTCTTATGGGCCATGCACACTATAAGATTTTCAGAAGATTTTTTTCCTTTTAGATTTGCCAAAACCATTTAATAGGAGTCAAATGTATGCAATCGGGCAGGCACTTGCACTACATAGAAAAGGTAAATCTAAAGGAAATCTAACCTGAAAGGTGGATAGTGTGTATCCAGCCTAAATCAGCGAAACAAGCAACGTCCCAAACCCTGTAATGGTCCTTGCATTGACAGAGAAAAGCTACACATTTTCAAGGGCCGAATGACAGCCATAGAATTAATGGGTAAGCTTACTTTTACACCAGTACAACACCAAAATCCCCCTATTTGTAGTGCGACTTTGCAGTGCGACTTGGATACGCCTGTTAATGCAATTTTGGATCTGATATTGCAGTCTCTGACTAGAGGGCGTGTCAGGGTAGTGCAGGCACCTGTTTTGTTAGAGTCGCTGCAGCTCTAAGTCGCACAGGACCAGGGAGGTCACATAACAAGTCGCACCAGTAGAAACAGAGCTTAAGGGGTGGAACCCCTAGTATTTAAGCTACTACTCATCCCGGGACAAACTAGATGCATTACTGTCTGCAACTCTAGTGGATGAGTTTTGTTAAGTGCAAAAATCCCTGTACAACAGCTACATATACATATTAACCTGTGTTTAATACTTGCTTGTCCAGTCTTTCAGGTTTCTGATTGCCCTCAATCAAAAGACTATGTCCAGCCCTTCCTAGAAAGAGGCTGAGGTAATTGATCTCCAGACCTGTGCTCGTTAAAAAAATCTTACATGCTGGGAAACTCGGAGTCACACCTGATTGGTAAGGTAACAGCTGCTACTAAAGGTGATGTATGCAGTTATATGGAAATTGGGGGTGTCTGCGGTTAACCACACCCTTTTCTTCAGCTCAGAAATGGACTACACTGTTGGTAGCAAAATTTCTGTGGTTACTTGGCGGTAACCTGACTGCTAAGTCAGAAATGCACAAGGGGCTCCAGACTCAGTTTTATTATAACTACACTGGTGCTAACCAAAACGAACAAGTTTAAAATGATCATTAGTAACATCGGTTACAACAGCCGTACCGGTTTACTATTCAGAGATACGCAACCTTATGTTTTCTAGTGGTGTTTCTAAGTATCAAATAATACAGAAGTGTAAAATTTGTTATAACGTGCGTTGCCTGCTTAATACATGCCTATACCAGGTTACCATGCAAAACGCACACCATCAAATATGGATGATCAAGCTGTACCCTGTTGCTAATCAAATATATGCAACTTTGTTGTTAGCAGTACTGTGGCACTATATGGCTATACCGGGTGGCCAATTATAACGCACAACAGGGACATGGCTAGCGTCTTGGTACCCGTTGGACGATTTATAAAAAAAAAAAAACCATGACATGGAAGTCTAGTGGTTTTTTCCATATAACTATGCCTTGTTACTCATCAGAAACAAGAAAACTTGAAAGTTTGTATGCTTTTTGGTATGTTTGTTATATGAAGGTACCTGGTCAGGTATCAGCAATACACAACAGGGGAGTGGCGTCCCTTCTGTCTTATATGGACTTATTGCTGATCGTGTCACGGAAATACATGGCGAGACATGTTCTTGTGTCTTTCTGCTGGACTGCGCAGCTGTATAGTCAATAAGGCAGACGCTCGGGTCTTCCTATTTTATAACAGTGTTTATTACACTTCCAAAAAATACACAACTAAAAGGTTTACGTTGTGTCTTACGGGGTCTAGTTCATCTAGCGGCACCTCAGAAATACATCTTTTTTTTCTGGGGTGGTGCGTTAATAACGCACAGTCACTAGTTTTCTATACAGGTGACATTATTTATACATATATCACTTTGGTAACAGACCTTATATACCCAGGGGAATAGAAGGGCAGAAGCTCTGGCTACAGAAGCATCAGATGCCAGAAAACTCAGTCCTTTTTGTTCAATCAGATCAGAGGTTTTCCTCTGCTTAAAAACCTGGTAAGGTCACAGGGCCCTAGAAGAGGAGAATAAATGATCATCCTCCTTCCCTTTATGAACCGTGTGCATCGGTGCATGGTAGTCTAAGAGACGGTATCAGAACCTGTCTGACCCGTATACCTTAACTATAGGTTTACATTTCGGTTTGTATCCTTCCCGGGTACCTTACGGTACTGAAAGGGTCTAACTCCTTTTCCACTTAATTGCGAACAGATCTATAAGGAGTTAGCTTATAGAGGCAGGCATCAGGTAGGATACCTGATCACTAAGGTATGGTTAAAAGCATCCCTGTAACAAACTCCTGTTTTTTTCCTGCATTTCGGGCAGGTGTATAAGGAGTTTGGTAGAATGTATAGAACTTTGTTCACAACTAACATTCAGTTGTGACGGAAGTCATAGCTTGCTGTACTCGGAGTGTATACCGGCCAGTCCAGCCCTTTTTGAACCTATAGAAGAGGGTTCCTTTTTAAGTTTTTTGCTTCTCAAAACTAGCTTCATGTTAACTGTCTCTTCAACCAGAAGTGTAGGGAAATTACAAGATCTTTTTAGGAAAAGATCCTGTATGTTTTTTATTCCCATATAGGATTACTCGCAGGCCAGATCCCTTAGATCTGCCCAAGGTACCTCTTCTCTTAACAGGTAGCAAGAGATAAATTTTTTCCATCCTTAGGTGGTAACCCTATGGATATAAAAGAAATTAATTTTCACTGATTAGACGTGAGGAGCCGCCTCCTCACGTAAATACTGAGGATCAGGGAATTTGGGAAATCTAATCATCCACTGATCCTCTACTCTGGGCCAATAGGGCTACGGGCCACAAAGCCTTCAGTCCCTAGATTGATTGGATAAGCCATTAAACATGTCTTATGAAGTTTTAGGTGTTTCAGCACAATAAGAAGCCCTGGAGACATCCTGGGCCAAAAAAGCTGGAGCACCTGGACAACGGATCCGCAATGCGGCCACCTGGTCCAGACATAGCACGGTCCTGAAACATGACCGTGTTGAAATACTGTCCCAACAAGGCCTAGCATTTGGCCGAAACTTTAAGTCGCACAGATATGAATGGAGCTCATTGGAAATAATGGAGAACGACTTGTCATGCGATTTTGCTGTCCCAAATGGCATGACAAGTCACATAAGTGTATTTGGGGCCTAAATGTGGATCCTTGATTTGAGATTGCCTCCAGGTGTTGCTGTTTGCCTTCGGATCTCTTCATGCTAGATCAATCTCCTATAACTTGGAGTCTGATCATTCCAGTAAGGCTGACCATACATGTTCAATTTTCTTGTACAATTTTCTGTTAGATTTACCAAAAACCATATAATATGAGGTCAAACCTAAACAACTTTTCAGATGTATCCAATTAGGTAGGCCCTTGCGCTACATAGTTTAATGTAAATCTAAAGGAAAATTGTACAAGACAATTGAACATGTATGGCCAGCCTAAAGAATGTCTTTACTGATTATTTTTATTCTTAATCCTATTTTTTGTGTGTATGAATTGCACATTGCAAAGTAACCACTTGCGGCCTGCCCACCATCAAATGACAGCGGAGTGGTGCAGCTCTTGTTCTGGGACGACATCATATGACGGCGCCCCAGAACGGACGCTCTTGCGTGCCCATCACAACTGCGCTGTGTTCCTAGGAACGGCATGACCCCGATCTTGGTAAAGAGCCAATGACGTGGCTTTTTACCCATGTGATTGGCTGTGTCCAATCACAGACGGTTACATGTAAATGAGGAGGTTTTTTTTTTGTTGATCTCTGGAGAGTTTGTAGTTGTGTTTTGCCTCCGTCCCTATTAGAGTTTGGTGTGGGGTATGGGTTGGTTTCTCAGGCCATGAGGTGGGACTTTTACGGGCAAGTGAGGGATACACAGTTGTATAAAATTTGTAATGACAATTTATTGTGGATAAATTTGTATATACAATAAAGATATTTAAAAGACATTAGTGGTGATGTTTGGTGTTTGGGTTACAGACCCAAGGTGCATGAAAAATGCTAGTTTTGGAAAAAGAGTTTCCGTGACAATGGTGCAGTATGTGTGACTTTTATTTTTGATGAAAAAGGACTCTGTTTCTCCAGGCTGGGTTGCTTGGATGCATCACAGAGATTTCATCAAAAATGTTGACCCGACGCGTTTCGGCTAACAGGGTAGCCTTTGTCAAGGGTTTAGTGTCACCAAGTCTGTAGAGATAGTGACATATATATCAGGATTCTCATCATTTTCATATATTTTCATATGGTGGGTTATATAATAACGGTATAGTAAATACATACATTTTGACCCGTTTTCGGTGATGCTTATTCAAAATCTTAGAAGATCCGCAACGAGAACCAGTGGTGAGCAACCTGCAGGTATTGTCAGTGGTAAATATTAAAGATACTGAATACAGCTGGATAAAGGTGCTAGCATACTTGATGGTGACATCAACTTACTAGATATTGCTTAGGTGTCCGTTTTGCCTGAGTTGGTCAATGAGATTTTGCAGCAAATAGAACATATATATATATACACATATATACACGCATATATGCATAAACATACAGCGAGGTACACACATGCACATATATATATATATCCGCATACACTCACATGTATATCTGAAGGCTTGGCCAATCTGTGGGTATATAATATATGGAGAAATTGGTATTTAAGATGTTTAAAGAAGGGAGGTACAAGGAAAATACATTTTCCACTACTTACAAGGTGTGTTACACAAACACGGTTCAGGATAAATTGTAAGTTATTTTTTGGTGCAAAAAATGCAGCCGTCCTCAAAGTCCATGTCTTTTATACAGGTGTTTGATACTGGAATGACATTTAACTTGTTTTAGACACAGGCGAATGGCGCCAAGTATGGTGCTTTTCTTAGTTTGGCAAGGTGGGTAACACTTACGATTGTTTGTACAGGTAGTCTGCAAGTTGCGTCCGCTCTGTCTCCTCGCTTCCCTCGGTATGAGGGTGAAGTGAGGAGACGCTGATTCCCCGGCCTTTTTAAAGCCCTTCGCGCGTGCGCACTGTGTGCCGCACGTACGGAGCTTCCTGTGTGACTGACGTCATTCCCTTGTTGTGCGCACGCGCTAGTGGAGTGCGCGCGCATCAGGGGGACTGGTCGCACATTATTGGCCGCCGACACGGGAGGGAGGAACTAAAATCCCGGGAGGGGGATTTTGCGGAAGATGGTATATTCCGAGGTTCCAAGTTTAACCCCTGGTTTGCACAGGGGCTTTCCGTGCCGGGTGCGTTCTTCATGATTGAATAGTTTTATCATCAGGGGTCAATGAGTTATATCAAGCATATAATATACATATATTTGAAAGTTTGCACAATAAATAAGACTAAATAGTATATTTGTGTATAATCTAGTATCATGAGTTTTAACAGCAGAAAAAATATATACAAAAGGAAGGGGGCCTCATTGTATTCTGGAGAACAAGAGTTTGGAGGTCCTGTGGGAAAGAAGGGGGGGGGGGGGAGGGGAAAAAAGAGGGGGGGGGGGGGGAGACAAGGGGAGAGAGAGAGGGGGGGGGGGGAAACAAGGGGGGAAGGGGGGAAGAAAAAAAGGGGGGGTATTTGTACATTTTATTAGGTTTTTTAAGTAATTTGGACCGTGAGGTGAGTTTGGCTTATTATTGGTTTTTTGGGGGTTTTTTGGGAGGTTTTGGTGTTTAATCAGTTTTTCCTGATACAAAACCTTCCAGAAAGGGGCGATAGCTTGCTATTTCGTTTAGACCCGGATGTACGGTGGCTTTTAGGCGCTGTATCCATCGTAGTTCTATTTGGAGGAGACGTTTGTTCCAATCCCCCCCTCTATGGGGGATATGGATTCTGTCTAGAGCCATAAAGTTTATTCTGGGCATTTTGTAGCCATGTTGATACGCTACATGTCTTCCTAGTGGAAGGTCGGGATTGCAAAGATCCATACTGTTTACATGTTTTCCAATTCTTTTTCCCATTTCTTGTTTTGTTTTCCCAACGTAGTATGCTCCGCATTCGCATGTCATCAAGTAGATCACTCCCTTTGTTTTGCAGTTTGCAAAGTGTCTTGGTATAAATTTTTCCCCATTTGGTAATGTGGTTTCCACGCATTTCTTAATGACGTTGCATTGCGCGCATGATCCACAAGGATATGTTCCTTTAGTTTTGCATGGGTCTTTTTTGATGTTTTCTTTAAATTCACTGTGTATGAGGTTTTGTTGTAGGGAGCCTGCTTTGCGATATGTTATTGATGGATTCTCGGAGACCAGGTGTTTTATTTTGGGGTCCTCTTTAAGGATTGGCCAGTGTTTTTGGAGAATGTTTTTTATGGTGGGATATTCGTTGGTGTATCTTAGTATGATCCGTGTGTTGTCTTGTTCTTGTTTTTCTTTTTCTTTATATTTTTTGCCACTTATTTGTTTAGTTGGAAATAGGAGATGTTGTCTTTCTTGTTGATTTGCTTTATTGTAGGCTTTTCTTAGTGTGGTCTTTGTGTAGCCTCTTTTGAGTAGTCTGTTTGTTAAGAGTCTTGCTTCATCCTGGAAGTCTTTATCTAGGTTGCAGTTCCGTTTTAGTCGTAGGTATTGACTATACGGGATGGCTTTCTTGAGAGGTATCGGATGGAAACTGGTGGCATGTAAGATCGTGTTTCCTGCTGTCTCTTTTCTGTATAGAGTTGTTCGTATAGCGCCTTCTTTTTCTTTTATAATCCAGGTGTCCAAGAAGGGAACTTTATGATTACTGTAGTTGAGTGTGAGGAACATATTGTAGTTGTTTGTATTCATTGCTTTCAGGCATCCCTCAATTAGCTCTTCTGGTCCGTCCCATACTATCAGGATATCGTCTATATATCGTTGCCATAGTGTGATATGGTCGGTATATAGACTGTTTTCCTCTTTTGTTAGAAAGTCTCTTTCCCATGCTCCTAGGTATATGTTGGCGTAGGATGGGGCACAACTTGTGCCCATCGCTACGCCACATGTTTGTAGATAGTAGACTCCATCAAAGGTAAAGAAGTTATGGTGGAGAATGTATTCGAGCATTTGAATAATGAAGTTATTGAACTTTAAATCGCTGTTGCTTCCTTGACTTAATATTTTTTTGATAACTTCTATGCCTTTTTTATGGGGGATGTTGCTATATAAGGATTCCACATCCACCGTGATTAGGAAAGCGTTTTTGGGTATGATTATGCCCTCTAGTGTTTGTAGGAGGTGTACGGTGTCTTTGATGTATGAAGGTAGTGTTGTAACATAGGGCCTGAGGTGTGCATCGATGACCTGACTTGTGGCTTCTGTTATGTTGCCGTTTCCTGAGATAATGGGTCTTCCAGGTGGGTTTCGTTTGTTTTTGTGCACCTTTGGGAGTGCATAGAAGGTTGGTGTTCTAGGATGCTTGGTTCTCATAAAGGTCCAGAGTGTTTGTGTAATTGCCCCTTCTTGTAGGGCTCTATCTAGTTTTTGGTAGAAGTCTTCTTTGAAGGAGTTGATCATTACAGGAGATATTTGTTTGTAGCAGACAGGGTTATTCAGGATATTTAGACACATTTGTTTGTATTTTTCGTTACTCATGAGTACGATGTTGCCTCCTTTGTCGGCTGGTTTTATTGTAATGCCTTCAAGGTTCTGTAGTTCTTTGATTGCTGCTTTTTGTCTTCTGGTAAGGTTATTTGTCTTGTAATCTTTTTTGGGTTTTAGTTTTTCTATGTCTTTGGTTGTTTCGCGAACAAATAGAGCAATCGCTGGATTCAAGTTAAGTGGAGGAAATTTTTGGGATCTTTTTTTAAAATCTGGTATTGTTTTTTCTTGAGTTGTATGATCCTCCTCTTCGTCTTCATCTCCTTCTGGTTGGTTGTCTTCGTCTGGCCAGTCCTCCAGGCCTCCTTCTTCCAGTAATATATTCAGGTCTCTGATTGCTCTGAGCTCGGCTGCCGTCAAGTTGGGTGGTTTTTCTGTCGTTGGTGTTTTTTGATACATTGTTTTGAAGAGCAATTTTCGGGCGAATAAATTGATATCTTTTATGATTTCAAACGTATCAGATGTTTTGTTGGGACAGAAGGATAAGCCTAATGTCAATACTTCTGTTTGATCTTTGGTTAGCGTGTGTGGAGATAGGTTTATGATGGTTACGCCTTCCATCTCTATGGTTTTGTCTGTTTTTGTGTTTTCGTCTGAGTTTTTGGGTCTGTTTGCCCTAAAAAACCTTTCTGTTTTTTTGGAGGGTTTTGCTTGGGTTTATATGATCTTGTGAACATTTGATGATTTTTCTGGGGTGCTGACGTTTCTTCTTCATTTGTTGAGGTAGGTTCGAGGGTGTAGGGTTCTTCTTCTCTATCTTCAGTTTCGTAATTTTGTGGGGGGATCTGTACATCTCTCCTTCTTATCATTCTTTGTTCAGCTCCTGATGCGTAGGAGGAGGAATCTGATGAGTATTGTTGTCTTGCATTTCTAGGTTGTCTGTAGTTTGTTCTTCTGTTTTGTCTGGGATTAGACCATTTGTAGGCTCGGTTTTGGCTGAATGCGTTTTTGTCCCTCCAGTATTTTTGCTCCTTCTTTTTTAGTATTTCCTTGCTGTACTCCTCAAGATGTTGTTTGAGTTTCTTTTCTTGTTCGCTGTAGAGAGTAATCTTTTTTAGTGGTGTTAGTTTCTCGTAGATAAGTTTGATATCGTTTTCTAAACTTTTTATTTGGCGTAGGTATTCCTCTTGAAGTAATATCATTAGATTCTTTGAACACTCGTTCAAGACGTTTTCCCAGTCTTTTTTCATCTGGTTGGTGATGTTGTCCATCGTTGGGAATATTTGTATCCTCAAACCAGCAGGGTTGATTTCCTCCGTTATGTACCTCTCAAAAGATCTTATGTGCCAATGTAGGGCTGCTTTTCTCTCAAGATGTTTTTTGAGATTGTTGAATAGTGATGTAATGTCTGAATCTTGTTGTTCATTTCCTTGGAAATTTTTCTGGATGGCTGACATTAGATTTTCCCATTCAGTTCCCATTAGGTCTCCGTCCTGCTTGTCCTCCATGATTATCAATGAGGGGGTTTTTTCCTTGAATCGACTATTGTTGAGACAATAGACGGTTTGGCTATGGAGATGCGATTTTCCTTTTCTCCAATAGGCTCTATGCCTTGGAGGGCGGAAGTTTATGGATCTCCTAGCTTGCTTATAGTGGATATTGTTAAGGTCCTGCTGAGCGACCTTATGGGGTATAAGAAAAAGTTTTTTGAAGATTTTTTACTTTCCAGGGATCGTGAGAAAAGTGGATGTGTTATCCATCCAATGGTCTATGGAGAGGTTTTTTTTTGTTGATCTCTGGAGAGTTTGTAGTTGTGTTTTGCCTCCGTCCCTATTAGAGTTTGGTGTGGGGTATGGGTTGGTTTCTCAGGCCATGAGGTGGGACTTTTACGGGCAAGTGAGGGATACACAGTTGTATAAAATTTGTAATGACAATTTATTGTGGATAAATTTGTATATACAATAAAGATATTTAAAAGACATTAGTGGTGATGTTTGGTGTTTGGGTTACAGACCCAAGGTGCATGAAAAATGCTAGTTTTGGAAAAAGAGTTTCCGTGACAATGGTGCAGTATGTGTGACTTTTATTTTTGATGAAAAAGGACTCTGTTTCTCCAGGCTGGGTTGCTTGGATGCATCACAGAGATTTCATCAAAAATGTTGACCCGACGCGTTTCGGCTAACAGGGTAGCCTTTGTCAAGGGTTTAGTGTCACCAAGTCTGTAGAGATAGTGACATATATATCAGGATTCTCATCATTTTCATATATTTTCATATGGTGGGTTATATAATAACGGTATAGTAAATACATACATTTTGACCCGTTTTCGGTGATGCTTATTCAAAATCTTAGAAGATCCGCAACGAGAACCAGTGGTGAGCAACCTGCAGGTATTGTCAGTGGTAAATATTAAAGATACTGAATACAGCTGGATAAAGGTGCTAGCATACTTGATGGTGACATCAACTTACTAGATATTGCTTAGGTGTCCGTTTTGCCTGAGTTGGTCAATGAGATTTTGCAGCAAATAGAACATATATATATATATACACATATATACACGCATATATGCATAAACATACAGCGAGGTACACACATGCACATATATATATATATATCCGCATACACTCACATGTATATCTGAAGGCTTGGCCAATCTGTGGGTATATAATATATGGAGAAATTGGTATTTAAGATGTTTAAAGAAGGGAGGTACAAGGAAAATACATTTTCCACTACTTACAAGGTGTGTTACACAAACACGGTTCAGGATAAATTGTAAGTTATTTTTTGGTGCAAAAAATGCAGCCGTCCTCAAAGTCCATGTCTTTTATACAGGTGTTTGATACTGGAATGACATTTAACTTGTTTTAGACACAGGCGAATGGCGCCAAGTATGGTGCTTTTCTTAGTTTGGCAAGGTGGGTAACACTTACGATTGTTTGTACAGGTAGTCTGCAAGTTGCGTCCGCTCTGTCTCCTCGCTTCCCTCGGTATGAGGGTGAAGTGAGGAGACGCTGATTCCCCGGCCTTTTTAAAGCCCTTCGCGCGTGCGCACTGTGTGCCGCACGTACGGAGCTTCCTGTGTGACTGACGTCATTCCCTTGTTGTGCGCACGCGCTAGTGGAGTGCGCGCGCATCAGGGGGACTGGTCGCACATTATTGGCCGCCGACACGGGAGGGAGGAACTAAAATCCCGGGAGGGGGATTTTGCGGAAGATGGTATATTCCGAGGTTCCAAGTTTAACCCCTGGTTTGCACAGGGGCTTTCCGTGCCGGGTGCGTTCTTCATGATTGAATAGTTTTATCATCAGGGGTCAATGAGTTATATCAAGCATATAATATACATATATTTGAAAGTTTGCACAATAAATAAGACTAAATAGTATATTTGTGTATAATCTAGTATCATGAGTTTTAACAGCAGAAAAAATATATACAAAAGGAAGGGGGCCTCATTGTATTCTGGAGAACAAGAGTTTGGAGGTCCTGTGGGAAAGAAGGGGGGGGGGGGGGAGGGGAAAAAAGAGGGGGGGGGGGGGAGACAAGGGGAGAGAGAGAGGGGGGGGGGGGAAACAAGGGGGGAAGGGGGGAAGAAAAAAAGGGGGGGTATTTGTACATTTTATTAGGTTTTTTAAGTAATTTGGACCGTGAGGTGAGTTTGGCTTATTATTGGTTTTTTGGGGGTTTTTTGGGAGGTTTTGGTGTTTAATCAGTTTTTCCTGATACAAACTCAAGAAAAAACAATACCAGATTTTAAAAAAAGATCCCAAAAATTTCCTCCACTTAACTTGAATCCAGCGATTGCTCTATTTGTTCGCGAAACAACCAAAGACATAGAAAAACTAAAACCCAAAAAAGATTACAAGACAAATAACCTTACCAGAAGACAAAAAGCAGCAATCAAAGAACTACAGAACCTTGAAGGCATTACAATAAAACCAGCCGACAAAGGAGGCAACATCGTACTCATGAGTAACGAAAAATACAAACAAATGTGTCTAAATATCCTGAATAACCCTGTCTGCTACAAACAAATATCTCCTGTAATGATCAACTCCTTCAAAGAAGACTTCTACCAAAAACTAGATAGAGCCCTACAAGAAGGGGCAATTACACAAACACTCTGGACCTTTATGAGAACCAAGCATCCTAGAACACCAACCTTCTATGCACTCCCAAAGGTGCACAAAAACAAACGAAACCCACCTGGAAGACCCATTATCTCAGGAAACGGCAACATAACAGAAGCCACAAGTCAGGTCATCGATGCACACCTCAGGCCCTATGTTACAACACTACCTTCATACATCAAAGACACCGTACACCTCCTACAAACACTAGAGGGCATAATCATACCCAAAAACGCTTTCCTAATCACGGTGGATGTGGAATCCTTATATAGCAACATCCCCCATAAAAAAGGCATAGAAGTTATCAAAAAAATATTAAGTCAAGGAAGCAACAGCGATTTAAAGTTCAATAACTTCATTATTCAAATGCTCGAATACATTCTCCACCATAACTTCTTTACCTTTGATGGAGTCTACTATCTACAAACATGTGGCGTAGCGATGGGCACAAGTTGTGCCCCATCCTACGCCAACATATACCTAGGAGCATGGGAAAGAGACTTTCTAACAAAAGAGGAAAACAGTCTATATACCGACCATATCACACTATGGCAACGATATATAGACGATATCCTGATAGTATGGGACGGACCAGAAGAGCTAATTGAGGGATGCCTGAAAGCAATGAATACAAACAACTACAATATGTTCCTCACACTCAACTACAGTAATCATAAAGTTCCCTTCTTGGACACCTGGATTATAAAAGAAAAAGAAGGCGCTATACGAACAACTCTATACAGAAAAGAGACAGCAGGAAACACGATCTTACATGCCACCAGTTTCCATCCGATACCTCTCAAGAAAGCCATCCCGTATAGTCAATACCTACGACTAAAACGGAACTGCAACCTAGATAAAGACTTCCAGGATGAAGCAAGACTCTTAACAAACAGACTACTCAAAAGAGGCTACACAAAGACCACACTAAGAAAAGCCTACAATAAAGCAAATCAACAAGAAAGACAACATCTCCTATTTCCAACTAAACAAATAAGTGGCAAAAAATATAAAGAAAAAGAAAAACAAGAACAAGACAACACACGGATCATACTAAGATACACCAACGAATATCCCACCATAAAAAACATTCTCCAAAAACACTGGCCAATCCTTAAAGAGGACCCCAAAATAAAACACCTGGTCTCCGAGAATCCATCAATAACATATCGCAAAGCAGGCTCCCTACAACAAAACCTCATACACAGTGAATTTAAAGAAAACATCAAAAAAGACCCATGCAAAACTAAAGGAACATATCCTTGTGGATCATGCGCGCAATGCAACGTCATTAAGAAATGCGTGGAAACCACATTACCAAATGGGGAAAAATTTATACCAAGACACTTTGCAAACTGCAAAACAAAGGGAGTGATCTACTTGATGACATGCGAATGCGGAGCATACTACGTTGGGAAAACAAAACAAGAAATGGGAAAAAGAATTGGAAAACATGTAAACAGTATGGATCTTTGCAATCCCGACCTTCCACTAGGAAGACATGTAGCGTATCAACATGGCTACAAAATGCCCAGAATAAACTTTATGGCTCTAGACAGAATCCATATCCCCCATAGAGGGGGGGATTGGAACAAACGTCTCCTCCAAATAGAACTACGATGGATACAGCGCCTAAAAGCCACCGTACATCCGGGTCTAAACGAAATAGCAAGCTATCGCCCCTTTCTGGAAGGTTTTGTATCAGGAAAAACTGATTAAACACCAAAACCTCCCAAAAAACCCCCAAAAAACCAATAATAAGCCAAACTCACCTCACGGTCCAAATTACTTAAAAAACCTAATAAAATGTACAAATACCCCCCCTTTTTTTCTTCCCCCCTTCCCCCCTTGTTTCCCCCCCCCCCTCTCTCTCTCCCCTTGTCTCCCCCCCCCCCCTCTTTTTTCCCCTCCCCCCCCCCCCCCTTCTTTCCCACAGGACCTCCAAACTCTTGTTCTCCAGAATACAATGAGGCCCCCTTCCTTTTGTATATATTTTTTCTGCTGTTAAAACTCATGATACTAGATTATACACAAATATACTATTTAGTCTTATTTATTGTGCAAACTTTCAAATATATGTATATTATATGCTTGATATAACTCATTGACCCCTGATGATAAAACTATTCAATCATGAAGAACGCACCCGGCACGGAAAGCCCCTGTGCAAACCAGGGGTTAAACTTGGAACCTCGGAATATACCATCTTCCGCAAAATCCCCCTCCCGGGATTTTAGTTCCTCCCTCCCGTGTCGGCGGCCAATAATGTGCGACCAGTCCCCCTGATGCGCGCGCACTCCACTAGCGCGTGCGCACAACAAGGGAATGACGTCAGTCACACAGGAAGCTCCGTACGTGCGGCACACAGTGCGCACGCGCGAAGGGCTTTAAAAAGGCCGGGGAATCAGCGTCTCCTCACTTCACCCTCATACCGAGGGAAGCGAGGAGACAGAGCGGACGCAACTTGCAGACTACCTGTACAAACAATCGTAAGTGTTACCCACCTTGCCAAACTAAGAAAAGCACCATACTTGGCGCCATTCGCCTGTGTCTAAAACAAGTTAAATGTCATTCCAGTATCAAACACCTGTATAAAAGACATGGACTTTGAGGACGGCTGCATTTTTTGCACCAAAAAATAACTTACAATTTATCCTGAACCGTGTTTGTGTAACACACCTTGTAAGTAGTGGAAAATGTATTTTCCTTGTACCTCCCTTCTTTAAACATCTTAAATACCAATTTCTCCATATATTATATACCCACAGATTGGCCAAGCCTTCAGATATACATGTGAGTGTATGCGGATATATATATATATGTGCATGTGTGTACCTCGCTGTATGTTTATGCATATATGCGTGTATATATGTGTATATATATATATGTTCTATTTGCTGCAAAATCTCATTGACCAACTCAGGCAAAACGGACACCTAAGCAATATCTAGTAAGTTGATGTCACCATCAAGTATGCTAGCACCTTTATCCAGCTGTATTCAGTATCTTTAATATTTACCACTGACAATACCTGCAGGTTGCTCACCACTGGTTCTCGTTGCGGATCTTCTAAGATTTTGAATAAGCATCACCGAAAACGGGTCAAAATGTATGTATTTACTATACCGTTATTATATAACCCACCATATGAAAATATATGAAAATGATGAGAATCCTGATATATATGTCACTATCTCTACAGACTTGGTGACACTAAACCCTTGACAAAGGCTACCCTGTTAGCCGAAACGCGTCGGGTCAACATTTTTGATGAAATCTCTGTGATGCATCCAAGCAACCCAGCCTGGAGAAACAGAGTCCTTTTTCATCAAAAATAAAAGTCACACATACTGCACCATTGTCACGGAAACTCTTTTTCCAAAACTAGCATTTTTCATGCACCTTGGGTCTGTAACCCAAACACCAAACATCACCACTAATGTCTTTTAAATATCTTTATTGTATATACAAATTTATCCACAATAAATTGTCATTACAAATTTTATACAACTGTGTATCCCTCACTTGCCCGTAAAAGTCCCACCTCATGGCCTGAGAAACCAACCCATACCCCACACCAAACTCTAATAGGGACGGAGGCAAAACACAACTACAAACTCTCCAGAGATCAACAAAAAAAACCTCTCCATAGACCATTGGATGGATAACACATCCACTTTTCTCACGATCCCTGGAAAGTAAAAAATCTTCAAAAAACTTTTTCTTATACCCCATAAGGTCGCTCAGCAGGACCTTAACAATATCCACTATAAGCAAGCTAGGAGATCCATAAACTTCCGCCCTCCAAGGCATAGAGCCTATTGGAGAAAAGGAAAATCGCATCTCCATAGCCAAACCGTCTATTGTCTCAACAATAGTCGATTCAAGGAAAAAACCCCCTCATTGATAATCATGGAGGACAAGCAGGACGGAGACCTAATGGGAACTGAATGGGAAAATCTAATGTCAGCCATCCAGAAAAATTTCCAAGGAAATGAACAACAAGATTCAGACATTACATCACTATTCAACAATCTCAAAAAACATCTTGAGAGAAAAGCAGCCCTACATTGGCACATAAGATCTTTTGAGAGGTACATAACGGAGGAAATCAACCCTGCTGGTTTGAGGATACAAATATTCCCAACGATGGACAACATCACCAACCAGATGAAAAAAGACTGGGAAAACGTCTTGAACGAGTGTTCAAAGAATCTAATGATATTACTTCAAGAGGAATACCTACGCCAAATAAAAAGTTTAGAAAACGATATCAAACTTATCTACGAGAAACTAACACCACTAAAAAAGATTACTCTCTACAGCGAACAAGAAAAGAAACTCAAACAACATCTTGAGGAGTACAGCAAGGAAATACTAAAAAAGAAGGAGCAAAAATACTGGAGGGACAAAAACGCATTCAGCCAAAACCGAGCCTACAAATGGTCTAATCCCAGACAAAACAGAAGAACAAACTACAGACAACCTAGAAATGCAAGACAACAATACTCATCAGATTCCTCCTCCTACGCATCAGGAGCTGAACAAAGAATGATAAGAAGGAGAGATGTACAGATCCCCCCACAAAATTACGAAACTGAAGATAGAGAAGAAGAACCCTACACCCTCGAACCTACCTCAACAAATGAAGAAGAAACGTCAGCACCCCAGAAAAATCATCAAATGTTCACAAGATCATATAAACCCAAGCAAAACCCTCCAAAAAAACAGAAAGGTTTTTTAGGGCAAACAGACCCAAAAACTCAGACGAAAACACAAAAACAGACAAAACCATAGAGATGGAAGGCGTAACCATCATAAACCTATCTCCACACACGCTAACCAAAGATCAAACAGAAGTATTGACATTAGGCTTATCCTTCTGTCCCAACAAAACATCTGATACGTTTGAAATCATAAAAGATATCAATTTATTCGCCCGAAAATTGCTCTTCAAAACAATGTATCAAAAAACACCAACGACAGAAAAACCACCCAACTTGACGGCAGCCGAGCTCAGAGCAATCAGAGACCTGAATATATTACTGGAAGAAGGAGGCCTGGAGGACTGGCCAGACGAAGACAACCAACCAGAAGGAGATGAAGACGAAGAGGAGGATCATACAACTCAAGAAAAAACAATACCAGATTTTAAAAAAAGATCCCAAAAATTTCCTCCACTTAACTTGAATCCAGCGATTGCTCTATTTGTTCGCGAAACAACCAAAGACATAGAAAAACTAAAACCCAAAAAAGATTACAAGACAAATAACCTTACCAGAAGACAAAAAGCAGCAATCAAAGAACTACAGAACCTTGAAGGCATTACAATAAAACCAGCCGACAAAGGAGGCAACATCGTACTCATGAGTAACGAAAAATACAAACAAATGTGTCTAAATATCCTGAATAACCCTGTCTGCTACAAACAAATATCTCCTGTAATGATCAACTCCTTCAAAGAAGACTTCTACCAAAAACTAGATAGAGCCCTACAAGAAGGGGCAATTACACAAACACTCTGGACCTTTATGAGAACCAAGCATCCTAGAACACCAACCTTCTATGCACTCCCAAAGGTGCACAAAAACAAACGAAACCCACCTGGAAGACCCATTATCTCAGGAAACGGCAACATAACAGAAGCCACAAGTCAGGTCATCGATGCACACCTCAGGCCCTATGTTACAACACTACCTTCATACATCAAAGACACCGTACACCTCCTACAAACACTAGAGGGCATAATCATACCCAAAAACGCTTTCCTAATCACGGTGGATGTGGAATCCTTATATAGCAACATCCCCCATAAAAAAGGCATAGAAGTTATCAAAAAAATATTAAGTCAAGGAAGCAACAGCGATTTAAAGTTCAATAACTTCATTATTCAAATGCTCGAATACATTCTCCACCATAACTTCTTTACCTTTGATGGAGTCTACTATCTACAAACATGTGGCGTAGCGATGGGCACAAGTTGTGCCCCATCCTACGCCAACATATACCTAGGAGCATGGGAAAGAGACTTTCTAACAAAAGAGGAAAACAGTCTATATACCGACCATATCACACTATGGCAACGATATATAGACGATATCCTGATAGTATGGGACGGACCAGAAGAGCTAATTGAGGGATGCCTGAAAGCAATGAATACAAACAACTACAATATGTTCCTCACACTCAACTACAGTAATCATAAAGTTCCCTTCTTGGACACCTGGATTATAAAAGAAAAAGAAGGCGCTATACGAACAACTCTATACAGAAAAGAGACAGCAGGAAACACGATCTTACATGCCACCAGTTTCCATCCGATACCTCTCAAGAAAGCCATCCCGTATAGTCAATACCTACGACTAAAACGGAACTGCAACCTAGATAAAGACTTCCAGGATGAAGCAAGACTCTTAACAAACAGACTACTCAAAAGAGGCTACACAAAGACCACACTAAGAAAAGCCTACAATAAAGCAAATCAACAAGAAAGACAACATCTCCTATTTCCAACTAAACAAATAAGTGGCAAAAAATATAAAGAAAAAGAAAAACAAGAACAAGACAACACACGGATCATACTAAGATACACCAACGAATATCCCACCATAAAAAACATTCTCCAAAAACACTGGCCAATCCTTAAAGAGGACCCCAAAATAAAACACCTGGTCTCCGAGAATCCATCAATAACATATCGCAAAGCAGGCTCCCTACAACAAAACCTCATACACAGTGAATTTAAAGAAAACATCAAAAAAGACCCATGCAAAACTAAAGGAACATATCCTTGTGGATCATGCGCGCAATGCAACGTCATTAAGAAATGCGTGGAAACCACATTACCAAATGGGGAAAAATTTATACCAAGACACTTTGCAAACTGCAAAACAAAGGGAGTGATCTACTTGATGACATGCGAATGCGGAGCATACTACGTTGGGAAAACAAAACAAGAAATGGGAAAAAGAATTGGAAAACATGTAAACAGTATGGATCTTTGCAATCCCGACCTTCCACTAGGAAGACATGTAGCGTATCAACATGGCTACAAAATGCCCAGAATAAACTTTATGGCTCTAGACAGAATCCATATCCCCCATAGAGGGGGGGATTGGAACAAACGTCTCCTCCAAATAGAACTACGATGGATACAGCGCCTAAAAGCCACCGTACATCCGGGTCTAAACGAAATAGCAAGCTATCGCCCCTTTCTGGAAGGTTTTGTATCAGGAAAAACTGATTAAACACCAAAACCTCCCAAAAAACCCCCAAAAAACCAATAATAAGCCAAACTCACCTCACGGTCCAAATTACTTAAAAAACCTAATAAAATGTACAAATACCCCCCCTTTTTTTCTTCCCCCCTTCCCCCCTTGTTTCCCCCCCCCCCCTCTCTCTCTCCCCTTGTCTCCCCCCCCCCCCCCTCTTTTTTCCCCTCCCCCCCCCCCCCCTTCTTTCCCACAGGACCTCCAAACTCTTGTTCTCCAGAATACAATGAGGCCCCCTTCCTTTTGTATATATTTTTTCTGCTGTTAAAACTCATGATACTAGATTATACACAAATATACTATTTAGTCTTATTTATTGTGCAAACTTTCAAATATATGTATATTATATGCTTGATATAACTCATTGACCCCTGATGATAAAACTATTCAATCATGAAGAACGCACCCGGCACGGAAAGCCCCTGTGCAAACCAGGGGTTAAACTTGGAACCTCGGAATATACCATCTTCCGCAAAATCCCCCTCCCGGGATTTTAGTTCCTCCCTCCCGTGTCGGCGGCCAATAATGTGCGACCAGTCCCCCTGATGCGCGCGCACTCCACTAGCGCGTGCGCACAACAAGGGAATGACGTCAGTCACACAGGAAGCTCCGTACGTGCGGCACACAGTGCGCACGCGCGAAGGGCTTTAAAAAGGCCGGGGAATCAGCGTCTCCTCACTTCACCCTCATACCGAGGGAAGCGAGGAGACAGAGCGGACGCAACTTGCAGACTACCTGTACAAACAATCGTAAGTGTTACCCACCTTGCCAAACTAAGAAAAGCACCATACTTGGCGCCATTCGCCTGTGTCTAAAACAAGTTAAATGTCATTCCAGTATCAAACACCTGTATAAAAGACATGGACTTTGAGGACGGCTGCATTTTTTGCACCAAAAAATAACTTACAATTTATCCTGAACCGTGTTTGTGTAACACACCTTGTAAGTAGTGGAAAATGTATTTTCCTTGTACCTCCCTTCTTTAAACATCTTAAATACCAATTTCTCCATATATTATATACCCACAGATTGGCCAAGCCTTCAGATATACATGTGAGTGTATGCGGATATATATATATATGTGCATGTGTGTACCTCGCTGTATGTTTATGCATATATGCGTGTATATATGTGTATATATATATATATGTTCTATTTGCTGCAAAATCTCATTGACCAACTCAGGCAAAACGGACACCTAAGCAATATCTAGTAAGTTGATGTCACCATCAAGTATGCTAGCACCTTTATCCAGCTGTATTCAGTATCTTTAATATTTACCACTGACAATACCTGCAGGTTGCTCACCACTGGTTCTCGTTGCGGATCTTCTAAGATTTTGAATAAGCATCACCGAAAACGGGTCAAAATGTATGTATTTACTATACCGTTATTATATAACCCACCATATGAAAATATATGAAAATGATGAGAATCCTGATATATATGTCACTATCTCTACAGACTTGGTGACACTAAACCCTTGACAAAGGCTACCCTGTTAGCCGAAACGCGTCGGGTCAACATTTTTGATGAAATCTCTGTGATGCATCCAAGCAACCCAGCCTGGAGAAACAGAGTCCTTTTTCATCAAAAATAAAAGTCACACATACTGCACCATTGTCACGGAAACTCTTTTTCCAAAACTAGCATTTTTCATGCACCTTGGGTCTGTAACCCAAACACCAAACATCACCACTAATGTCTTTTAAATATCTTTATTGTATATACAAATTTATCCACAATAAATTGTCATTACAAATTTTATACAACTGTGTATCCCTCACTTGCCCGTAAAAGTCCCACCTCATGGCCTGAGAAACCAACCCATACCCCACACCAAACATGTAAATGAGGAAGTGCCGTTATTCGGCTCTCTTTAATATCTTTAAGAATTACTATTTATATATCTCTGTGCAGCTTGGATACCTGACATTGTTTATTTGTTTATTTGGTCACTTCATAATTCTGTTGAAAATGTCTGGTTTTGTTGGGGATGACTGGAACACCTTGATGGCCAATTATCTGGACGAATATGAGCACAAGGAGTTCATTGAAACCGAACTGACCTCATTGATGTTCCAGCTATCCAAACTAGTTGAAAAAAAGTCTACCCTCTTCTGGCATTGTAAATCTTTCCAAGATCACATCCAAGAGGGTGTCACCCCGTTCGGCCTTAGAATACAGGTGTTCCCCTCTATGGAGGACATAACGCCTAATTTCAGGGCAAAATGGGAGGACACTCTACAGGCATGTTCAGGATCTCTTATGAGACTCCTCATTGAGGAGTACTCTTCAAGAGTCAAAAAATTAGATATTGACATTGCTCAAATTTGTCAAAAAATACAAAGATTTAAGAATCACAAAACATATGTTGAAAGAGAGAAAAAACTAAAAGATCATTTAGATATATTCAATAAGAATATCTTAATGAAAAAACAAAAATTTTTGAATAGAAGCAAAAATATTTCACAACAGGGTAAAGCCTATTTATGGGCACAGAATAAAAATATTTACAACAACGCTAAAAGGGACAATCCTTCCACTTTTATTCAAAAAGATATATCTATCGACACTAAGATCAAAACAAATGATCGCATTAAACGCCCATTTCAAGACAATTTATCTTCTCAACAAAGAAACAAAAAATCCAACTTACCCTCAAACAAAAAAGATAAAATTTCTTTATTCCCTGCACATACCCAATCACGTGAGACACCATCACTTCCATTATCACATCAATCTCAGGATTTAACCATTCCACTTCCACCTACTAGCACTTCTACAAATATTGAGTTACAGGATTCCACTTTTTTAGATCTTACCCATCAGTGAGCACTCCAACTCACACCAGCCACGGACACTCTATCCCCTTCCCTGATTCCAACACTACCACTTTAGATCACGTTCCCTCTTTAGTGCAGGATTTTTCTATTATTAACCTATCTCAATACACCCTCACCAAAGCAGAAACAGAGATCCTTCAAATGGGTCTCAGTTTCTGCCCCACATCCAACACAAACAAATTTGAGGTTATAAAAGACATACATTTGTTTGCACGCAAACTCAACCTAAAACTGTTATTCTATAAAGATAATAGTCAAAAAACCAATAAGGACCCTGTTTTAGACATGCTGATCTCCTTACTAGAGGAGAATGAAAATTTAATCGATCGGGTTGACTTAGATGCGCTATTATCATCTGCGTCATCGGACAAAACCAATGACAACACAAGTAGCACAACACTTAAAAAGAAATCGGATATGTATCCCCCCATCCAAAACCAGAACATCAACGCATTTCTTAGGACTGTGACCAGTGAAATCGATAAGATGAAAATTGATTCCATCCCCCACACCAATATTTCCCCCCAACATCGAGAAGCCATAAATAAACTTTCTAACAACAAAAATATAATTATCAAACAAGCCGATAAGGGGGGCAATATTGTTATAATGGATGACACACAATATATACAGATGTGCATCCAGATCCTTAATAATACCAACTGGTACAGACGCATCACTTCCACCATTGTAGCTAAATTTTACCAGGAATTCTACCTCCTGACAGACCAAGCATACATGAATAATGTCATCACCAAGGAAACTTGGGATTTTATTAGAACCAAATTCCCTAAAGTACCAACTTTCTATGGACTTCCTAAAGTCCACAAGAATCCTACCAACCCCCCTGGTAGACCCATCATATCAGGGAGAGGATCCATATCAGAAAATGCCAGTCGCTTAGTCGACAGCTTTTTACAACCCTTCGTGCAGGAACTCCCTTCCTTCACGAGGGATACGATCCATTTTCTGAGTAAGGTTGAAGGCGTTCCTGTTTCCCCCACAGCGATACTTGTTACCATCGATGTAGAAGCTTTATACAGCTCTATACCCCATGAAAAAGGTATATCTGTAATTCAACATATTTTTTCACGTAAAACATCTAACAATGCATATAGTGAGTTTATAATTAACCTTCTACGTTTTATCCTTACACACAATATCTTTATGTTCAATGGCTCCCACTACCTCCAGGTGCAGGGCGTAGCGATGGGCACTTGCTGTGCTCCATCCTACGCCAATCTGTACCTGGGGGAGTGGGAGACATCCTTCCTAGATGATGAGACCATGTCAATATACACGGACCACATCTCTTTGTGGACCCGTTATATAGATGACGTGTTCCTCATCTGGGAGGGTCACCCTGAACTGTTACATACCTGCGTGGAAAGGATGAACAGGAACGAATTCAATCTGCTCTTTACGATGAATTCAGATCCTAATCGCGTGACATTCCTAGATGTTGAAATCTTTAGAGGAGATGATGGCACTCTACAGAGTGAACTCTACCGCAAACCAACAGCGGGAAACACCATTCTCCATGGTTCAAGTTTTCACCCTGAACCATTAATCCGATCAATCCCTACAAGTCAATACCTACGCTTACGGCGTAATTGTAGCGATTTACAGTCTTTCCAACTTGCGGCAAACGACTTACGTCTAAGACTGACACGAAGAGGTTACTCTAAAATGTCTCTGAAAAGGGCATACAAAAGAGCCCTCCTTAGTGATAGACGGGAACTTCTTAATCCTTCCAAAAATCAGAACACCAAGGATAGTAACAACATCAGGATAATCACCCCTTATATGTATCAACATAAAAAGATAAAAAATATAGTGACCAAACATTGGCACTTATTAACATCCGACCCAATTTTAGGACAATTTTTGTCCAAGACACCGGGCTTTACCTTTAAGAGAGCCCCGGCACTTCGGGACAAACTTGTTCGAAGTGAATTTAACAACGATGATGCGATATGTTGTAAATATAAGGGTACATACATCTGTGGTTCATGCCATTATTGTGGCTATATGTTGACAAGTAAATCCCCCATCCTACCCAACGGTCAGACTTTTAGAGCAAGACACTTTGCGAACTGTCGCACGATCGGTGTCATTTATCTACTCCTATGTACATGCGGATGCTTTTACATAGGAAAAACCAAGCAGGAGTTCTGGCGCCACGCATACCGTCACATTCTTAGTATGCGCAAGTCAGACCCTGAGCTTCCCCTAGGGCGTCACGTAAAACTAGTACATGGGGGGAAAATTTCCGAGAATTAAGTTCCTTATTTTGGATCGTATCCACCCCAGCCCGAGAGGAGGAGACTGGAACAAAAGTCTCCTCCAGCTTGAGCTGAGGTGGATACATATGCTAAGAGCGACAGAGCCTCCTGGTCTCAATGGAGCAATGTCATTTAAACCCTTTTTAGAAGGGTTTTCATCAGGAGGGATGGAAAAATAATTTATTCTTTCTTTAACACCAATCTTTTACATCAATAAACTTTTTCACTGTCCGTGTTTGAGTTTGCGCAGGATATATTCTGTACATTATAGTTTTCTTATATATAGAATTGTTAAAGAAGTAGCTAATTTCAAGCCAGAATTTACCGCATATTATATTTCCACTGCAGCGAAACTATTATCAATTGTACTGATATTGAGTAAGTATCCAATATTTTCACTGTGTTGGTAAACTTACAAAGTTAGCCAATTCTAAGGGTCCAACTCTCACATAATTAATTTTCAATATTCCCCCTATTTGTTTTCTTCTGTTCCTTTTTGTGGCCACCCCGGCATGGGGAGACAGATCGCCGTTATGGCGCTCGCTGTCTCTGGCCGGCCCTACCCATTGCAGTCCTCTGCACACATGGGTGGGTCTAGCCAATCGTAAACCGGATGCGCTTTTTCGCTTCCGGTTACGTGACCCGTGCCGGTGGAACGCAGGCGTCACTTCCGGTTCCGCCCAGCGCCATGACGATTGTCATGCGCAATGTATAGCGGGGCGGTCCTGACGCTTGCGATCCAGGAAGCCCCATAGGCCGGGCACCAGCTGCTGCCGATTGGGACCAATCAAGGTAAACATTTAAACCCCTAGATTCCCTGTATGTGTCCACACTTCCTAAACCGTGTCTGGTCGATACCCATATGTGGTAACTGTGGGTTCTACAGCATTCAGGTAACTATAAGCCATCCACATTTTCTATGACACTCTGGTGAATACTATTTTGACCTAGGTGTCTATTCTTGGTGACTATTACTAAGCCCAAGAAACTAATGAAGACATTCTATATACATATGTTTTTTCCTTGTAGTTGGCTCCCAGTGTCAGCTTCTTGGTGCTGCGGCCTAATCTTGGGACCTCAGGTGACCACAAGAGCTAGGAAAACGGGGGGCTTCCATATAAACAAAATAAGTCTTACATATTGGTTTCCCCTAATTTTTTGGGATATATGAACATCAGTGACTGTGGATCCACATATGCGGTTATTCGGTTTTGCTTTTAGCTACTCTACAGGCTCTTCATGTATGACAAGAATAATCATGTAAGTGTTCCCCTTTTTTTCTGTTTAACTGTCTGAGAGGGAGAGAAAGAAATAACAAATCTAACAAATATATTTGTATGACATCATGCCTAGAATGCAACAGTCACATTGTATATGATGATTTTATGTAATATATACAACAGGCTTAATTATATTGTTGTCTTTGTTATTATTAGAAAACTTTCAATGTGACCCGTCCCTGAAGAAGGAAATTGATTTTCCGAAATATATTGGACTGACATCTTCACCATCTCACGGTCACGATTATATATTCTTGATGCATACATTTTGCCTGTTATGTTTTTAACACTTATTATCCTATGTTTGTCACTTTAAATAAACAATATAATTTTTGCTTAGATCTTTTGAATCTGTTTATCTATGTGCCTAAAAAATCCCAAACGTAGGGGAATTTTCTTCTTTATTCGGCTCTCCTCGCCTCACACTGTCAGAGTGTGTGGCGAGGAGAGCCGATCAGCGGCTCCTCCACAAAGGGGAGCACAAGACATGTAATCAGGGCACTGATGATTAGTGTCCTGATTACAACAAAGTAAATTAAATGCACAAGAATCACATAAAAACATGGCACATCAGTTAACCTAATCAGTGCCAGTGCTCATTAGTGATGTCAGTCAATGCCTGTCAGTGCCTGCTCATCTGTGCTGCACATCTGTGCCCACCAGTGCTGCCCATCAGTGCCCATCGGTGCCACCAGTCAGTGCCCATCAGTGCCACCCACCAGTGACGCCTATCAGTGTTCATTAGAGCGGCATATTAGTGCCACCCCAGTGCCACCTTGCCAGTGCCCATAAGTGCCACCACATCAGTGCCCATCAGTGCAGCCTATTAGTGCCCATCATTGCCACCTCATCAGTGAAGGAGAAAAATTACTTATTTACAAAATTTACTGACAGAAACTAAGAACTTTTTTTTTTTTTTTTCAAAATTTTCTGTCTTTCTTTTTTTTTTTTAGTTAAAAAAATAAAAAAAACCCAGCTGTGATTAAATACCACCAAAAGAAAGCTCTATTTGTGTGAAAAAATTATAACCTTTTCATTTGGGTATAGCATTGCATAATCACGCAATTGTCATTCAAAGTGTGAGAGCGCTGAAAGCTGACAATTGGCCTGGGCAGGAAGGGGGTACAAGTGCCCAGTATCTATTGCACTATATAAGCACATTGAGCACATTATGTATATACATTTTGGTGATGAATCATGCAAAAATTGTATGTACTTTTGCATTTAACCACATGAGCTCTGAAAAGTTTTTCCCCCTTTATGACCAGGCCATTTTTTTCTATTTAGGACTGCTCTTTTTAACTGGTATTTGTGTGGTCATGTGACGCTGTACGCAAATTAAATATATATAATTTTTTTTTTTTTTTTTTTTTTTTTTTTTTTTAGACAAATAGAGCTTTCTTTTGGTGGTATTTGATCACCACTGGGCTTTTTTTTATTGTATAAATAAAAAAAAAAAAAAAAAAAAACTAAAATTGTGAAAAAAAAACAACAATATTTTTTAGTTTATGCTATAAAACTTATGTGCCTTTAAAAAAATTTGAAAAATCAAATTTCTTCATAAACTTAGGCCAAAATGTATTCTGCTACATGTCTTTGGTTAAAACAAAACCTAATGTATTTTGTATTGTATTGTAGTGTATTTTGATTGCTTATAGCGTCTACAAACTATGGTATACAGTATATGCTGGAATATTTTTTTCTTTTATTTTTTTTATACTGGAAATGTTGATTTGAGACTTATAGAGGGAACTAGTGCAGTGGGCAATCTGAAACAGGAAACAGGCAGTGATTATACTATGTGAGTGCATTCTTTTATATGCTTTTATTAAGCATGTCGCCCCATGAAGCAATTATTTTAACTTTTCTTTCTTTTAATGGTTGACGGAGAGTGATAGGTGGAGAATATGACTGCTCTGGGGAATCAAGGCATATCGCCTACATAATATGTGCTGTCTGACTATCTAATACAATTATGAGGTCACATTTAAAGCGGAGTTCCGGGCACAGATGTCATTTTTTGATGAACATACCCCCGGGACAGTCAGGGCTAGCACATTCCACAATGGCTAGCCTCTGATCTGTCCTGGTTCGCACTTACCTTTTAGAAGAAATACTTACTTAGAAAATTTCTTCCACAGCGTTTCCATCTCTCTTGTGGGCAGCTGAAGCCGGCGCGGTCCTCTTCTGCGTCTTCTTCTCCCAGAATGCGCCGCACTGGCCCCTCTCGTCACTTCCGGCGCGGCGCCGCATTCCTAAACAGCTTCTGGGCATGCCCAGAAGCTGTTTAGCAGGGGAATGCGGCGTCGCCCGGAAGTGACGAGCGGGGCCGGTGCGGAGCATTGATTCCTGGGAGCGATGACGTTTAGCTCCCAGGAATCATCGCAGCGCAGGAAGTGACGGGGTGAGCCGCGGCTCCGAGGGAGGAAGCAGTCAGAGGTGAGTATTTACGATCTTCAATAAAAAGGGGAGTAAACAAAAAAAAAAAAAAATAACTATCCAATTCCTTTTCAGGTTAGGTCTACCTAGCGGAGGGGCACAAAAAAAATTGTTTTTGTGCCCGGAACTCCGCTTTAAGGTGAGTGGTTCACTGATTGGGGGTGCCTGGGAATGGATCAAGTGAACTGCACAAAGGAGGGTGTCTTCCATATTCTATTGTGGAATAAGTTCAGTCTTTTGCTTTATACTGTGCTGCCACCTAGTGACAAAAGAGAGAAGGACTGGGTGGTTTTTGTAGTAGTAAAACCATATTCTATGTCAGTGTGCTTCTCTAAAACAGTAATACACAGAACTATCATCTGTGACCATATTGTTCATCTGTAGAGATACCATGTTATTACTGTCATCCCTGGATATTGTGAATCTACCTTTAATCGCATCTGCGTAGTGTTTGGTTGTACTGTGTATGCGACACAACCACTGTAATCCTTTTCTAGGGGCCTGCCTGACCCAATGGATCCAGTAGCTGCTGACAGAGAATCCAGAACCTTTACATGTCAGTGTATAGGAGCTCCCAGGCTTCACTGCAGCAGGATCTGACTGCAAGAGTTGTTGAGCCAAACAGACACCTGAAAATAACACATCATCAATATATCATCCACAAATCTCTTGTAGTCGTAAACCTCAATAAAATGTCATCAGAGCCGTATGGGTAAATGTTCAGTAACTTCCTACCTGTTAGGCATGTCAGTATTAATAAATTCCCAATAAAAATCTTCATTTCAGGAATAACTCTGTAAAGTTTAGATTTGATTTCTAGACCTGGGTCTGCTGTACTTTTATTCTGATCAGAGTTGTAATACTTGGAAATGTCATATCTTTATTTGCATATACCAGCAGATATCTATACCACTGACTGCTAATATTATATGTATATTTAAGTCAGAGATGACTATAGCTCACAATACAGCACAGTCTGTCTATTGAAAAATGCAGTCAATATACATGCACTGGTATGGCTGAACCCCTTTAATATGATTAGTACTATTGTTTGCTCAAATTCCTCTTTCTTCACAAACATAAAACATTTTACCCCCTTCATGATCAGGCAATTTTTTAAATGAAAAAAGAGTGAAAATTTAAAAAAAAAAAAAAATGTTTACTTCTCTTATAAAAAATATCTAATAAAAATTGTAAAAATCAAAATTTCTTCATAAATTTAGTCTATTATGTATTCTGCTACATGTCTTTGGTAAAAAAAAAATCTCAAGTGTATATTGATTGGTTTGCGTGAAAGTTAATTATAGCATCTACAAACTATGGACAATATTCTGGAATTTTTATTTATTTATTTATCTTTATTTATACTAGTAATGATCAGTGACTTGTAGTGGAACTGCGACAGTGCGGTGGGCAGTCTGACACTAATTGAACCTTGTGGGAACTGGCTAACTGCCACTGATATCTCAAGTGACACAAATACAGAAATCAGTGCTAATATTATACACTGACACTGTACTAATGACACTGGCTGAGAAGGGGGTAACATCTGGGGCAATCAAAATGTTAAATGTGCGCCTAACTACCAGGATACCAAAGGTTATTAGATTTTCCTTTTGATTGGTATATGTTGGATTGTCTTGCCTGTTAGGCAAGTCAATGCTATACAAATGCCTGATAAAGTCCACATTCTTTTCATTTACTATAAAGGTTTATTCACACTGGTGAATGCACCACCCTGCCTGCTGCTATATATATATATATATATATATATTATATGCAAGAACCCCATGAATGTCCAGTATGGACATGTCTGTAAAAGAAATTCATGGCCAGATGTAAAAATCACAGATTTTACAAACCGTCCCTGAATTTACTGATGGTTGACAACCCCAGTCAACAGCTTCCCGACTAATCAGGGGAACTCCTACTGGGGTTCTCGCATATAATATACAGTATATAGCATCGCAGGCAGCTCATGCTGCCATCACATGCAAGTAATTGGCCCTGGGTGCAGACTGCCTATGTCCCGCTGCTGCCAATCACAGCCAGTGAGCTAATCAGGAGACATACGGGGCGGGACCGAAACACAGCTCCATGTGTGAATGGACACACAGAGCAGCAGCTTGGCTTGGGTGCCCCTAGAGCAAGCTGCTTGCTGTGGGGGCACCTGACAGGAGGGAGGAGCCAGAAGCGCTGGGTGGGACCCAAGAAGAGGAGGATCTAGGCCACTCTGTGCAAATACAATGCACGGGGCAGGTTTAGTATAACATGTTTATTATTTTAATGAAAAACATAAATTAAAGCTTTACAATCACTTTAAGCATCACCATATTCCTCCAATGACTGTAGGTCCACTTTAAGTGATCCCCCTCCTCTAAAAAAATGGCATTGACCAGAGTGCCATGCCTTCCACGTTCATGGTCGGCACAGCTTACTTTTGTAAATGTATAACGGCTGTCAGGTCCTTAACCACTTTACCACCGCCCGCCGCAGTTATACTGCGGCAGGCAGCCACTCGCGCGCGAACCGCCGTAGGTATACGTCGGTCGCGCACAGGGAGTTAGGGGGCGAGCGCGCTCCGATTTTCGCCTGACACCTGCGATCGTTCCCTGCTGAGAGAGAAGAACGGTCAGCTGACCTTTCTTCTCCCTGGAATGATCACACAGCCCCTGTGATCCTTCTATATAGGATCGCAGGTCTCTATGATCATTTCACAAGCCACACCCCCCACAGTTAGAATCACTCCCTTAGGCTCACATTTAACCCCTTGATCACCCACAATGTTAACCCCTTCCCTGCCAGTTTCATTTTAACAGTAACAGTGCATATTTTTAGCACTGATTACTGTAGTAATGTCACTGGTCCCCCCAAAAGTGTCAAAAATGTCAGTCAGGGGTCCGATCTGTCCGCCGCAATGTCAGTCCCGCAAAAAATCGCAGATCGCCACCATTACTAGTAAAAACAAAACAATAAAAATGACATAAATCTTTCCTGTAGTTAGTAGACGCGATAACTTTTGCGCAAACCAATCAACATAAGCTTATTGCGATTTTTTTTTTTTTTTTTTTTTTTTTTTTTTTTTTTTTTTTTTTACCAAAAATATGTAGCAGAGAACAAATTGGCCTAAAATGTTAAATTTTGATTTTTAATTTTTTTTTTTGTAATGTTATATAGCAGAATGTGAAAAATATAGTGTTTTTTTTTTTTTTTTTTTTTTTTTTTTTTAGAATTGTCGCTTTTTTCTTGTTTATAGTGCAAAAAATAAAAATCGCACAGGTAATCAAATACCACCAAAAGAAAGCTCTATTTGTGGGAAAAAAAGGACATCAATTTTATTTAGGTACAGTGTCGCACGACCGCGTAATTGTCCGTTAAAAATATTCCAAAATATGGCCTGGTCATTAAAGCGGTGTTTCGGCCTCGGGGGTCAATTTTAGCTAAAAATACCCCCAGGACAGTCAGGGCTAGTACATTCCACAATGGCTAGCCTCTGAACTGTCCCAGGTCGCACTTACCTGTAAGAAGAAATACTTACCTTGAAAAGTTCTTCTCCAGCGCTGCCATCTCAGGTGTGGGCAGCTGAAGCCGCAGCGTCCCTCTTCGTGTCCTCTTCCGTGACGTCGGAGTCCCACAATACACTGCACCGGCCCCGCTCGTCACTTCTGGTGCAGGCGCGGCATCCCTGCACAGCTTCTGAGCATGCCCAGAAGCTGTATAGCAGGGAATGCCGCGCTTGCATCGGAAGTGACGAGCGGGGCCGGTGCAGGCGCATTGATTCCTGGGAGCGATGACGTTCAGTTCCCAGGAGTCAACGCAAACCGGAAGAGACGGCGCGGGCCGCAGCCGCAGAGGGAGGAAGTGGAAGGAAGGGGAGTATATTTTCTTCTATAATAAGGTAAGTAACCAAAAAAAAAACGGCAGTATCCATTTCTTTTTCAGGTTGCAATCAGCAAGCGGATGGCCCAAAATAGTTTTTTTCAATTTTGAGGCCAAAACTCCGCTTTAAGGGGGCAAGTCCTTCTGGTCCAGAAGTGCTTAAGCATCACCATATTCCATTAAACTCATGCCTTTTCATTCACATATGAAAGAAAAAAGAAAGATGCCTCCAATGGTACAATATCCAATAAAATGTGCCTGTATTAAAAATGGTCAAAAAAACACTCACAAAATAATATCAAATAAAATGCTTATCACTCCAATAGCTAGAAATGGCACCAGATATGGACCAGTATTGGTAGCTTTCACCACCTCTGGATTGCTTAGACTGCATTCCCGCTTCACTTCTGGTTCCAGTCCTAACGTCACGTCCTGTCACCGTGTAGCAATGCTCCAATGCGTTTTGTCACATATGACTTCATCACAGTTTTTTTTTTGTTTAAAAGATAATTTTGCTTGCAAATTTGTATGTCAGTGCTACTGTGAAGCAGTGTTAATTGTGGCAGCAAATTTTGATTTAGGTTTAGTCATAGACTTTTGACTAAAATGCCATTTTAGTTTTTGTCATATTTTAGTCTTGACTAAAATGCTATTGTAGTTTTAGTCCTATTTAAGTCATTTGAATTGTTTTAGTCATGTTTTAGTCGACTAAAATCTCATACATTTTAGTCAACTACAAATGGAATGGGTTTAGGGAAATTGTAATGCATTATTTAAACATTTCTCTAGAATTTTCAAACTAGTTATATACTCCTGGAGTAAAAATCTAATAACATGTTATTATTTGTGGTATTAAGGTTTGAACATGCACTACAGATACAGATTTAGCCCCCATTCACACTGGGGCGACGCTACTTCGCACCGCGACCTCCGAGGTCGCGGTGCGAGCAGCGCGCCGCTACCTCGGAGCGGCCGCCACGGACTTCATAACATTGAAGTCTATGGCGGTCGCCTCCTGGTCGCCCCAAAGAAGCTCCGGACCCTTTTTCTGAGTCGGAGCGACTTGTGTCGCTCCTATCAGAACGGGTCCGCAGCTTCCCTATGGGAGGCGACCTGTGGCGACCTGTGAGGCGACCAGGTCGCCTCACAGGTGGCCCCAGTGTGAACGGGGGCTTAGCCGTTGTGATATATAATGTCTTTATAAATAAAACCAAGTTTCATAAACAAACAAAAATATTGCTTTTTGACAAACAGAAGTGCAACTTTAAAATACAAAAAACTCAAAACTGTCAACTCCATTGGCCGTACTGTCATTGCACATATTACCTGAATATATTAATATTAAATATTAAGAGAAAAATATAAGATAAGAAGCAGCTTAGTAGATGCCCCCTTACGTATGCTTATGTGGTAGTGCAATACATGTTTAAACCATAATGTGCTATTATTACAGGCTTTGGACGGAATTGTGTTGCCGATTTAGAAATGGCCAGCAGAGTAGTGTTTATTTGATGTCAATTTTCAATTTAGTTTTAGTCATAGTCTTGACTAAAATGTAGTTTTATGATAGTCGTATATTAGTCGACTAAAATAGTGTGTAAATTTGGTCAACAAAAATATTTTAGTGGGCGAAATTGCCACTGCGGTGAAGTGAACACTTTGTACTTGAATGTTTTCATTTTATGGATGAAAAAGGTGGCAGCAGTGATATGTGATAAACATTATCACTTTTTGTGTAATTTCTGTTATTATTTTTTTTTGCACTTTTAGAAGGATAATTTGTTGATAACCTCACAACTTGGAGAATTCTGTTATGTTAATAATATGTGATAGCTGCAGAGATGTATAGTAACTAAGTAGAACTACTTCACTACTATACTTAAGTACGAAAAGGCGGTATCTGTACTTTCCTGGAGTAGAATTTTTTTCTCCTACTTCCACTTTTACTTCACTACATTTTTTCAATGATTTCAATACTTCTACTCCGATATTTTTTTTTGTGCTGCATAGTTACTCGTTACTATTATAAAAATTACCACTGCCAGAACAGTAGATGGCAGGTTTCATGAAGCTCAAAACATGTGTATTATCAGCGCATAGGAAAATAAATGCTACTGTATGTATAAATAAAAGCTGCATTTGAAATAATAAAAAACAATATGATGTTCAAACTTTTGACTTCTTTCTTTAATAACTACATAACACAGTACTTGTACTTTTACTTTCAGTACTTGAGTAGCAATTTTTTTTTCAAAACTACTGGTACTTTTACTTTCAGTACTTGAGTAGCAAAATTAAAAAAAAAACTACTTGCAATACTTAAGTACAAAAAATGTTGAATACTTTAGTACTTCTACTCAAGTCACTTTTTGATCGAGCACTTCCACTTCTACTCAAGTCACTTTTTGATCGAGCACTTGTACTTTTACTCAAGTATGGGTTTCGAGTACTTTATACAACTCTGGATAGCTGGCAGCCTCCTATGGGGCAGTAGGCAGGATTTCCTTAACTTATCACTAAAGCTATTTAAAAGAATGACGCCATCAGACTTCTTTAAAGTTTGGAATAAATGAGGCCGCGGCCATTTATTATTTAACAATTAAAGATCAATAAATCTTTGAAACTTAATAAACATCAGAATAAAACAACCCAGTCACCACGACCCAGGTTGCCATTAGCAGAAATAAATACATCAAATAATTCATCCAACTCTATACACATTAAACACAAACGTCCCCCTTCGCATGAGCGAAGGTGACCCTAAAATAATAAACTGACCGCGACAAACAAGGGGGGGGGGGGTGGGAGGGGAACCGCTGGGCTGTCTTCTCTCTTCTTTCTTGACAGGCGAAGTGACGTCTCATCCGTGAGGGGACCCCTTAAATGGGTCTGCTGAAATCCCTGAGCCAATCACAATCCTGTATCCCCGGCGGGAAAAACAGGCTAAAACAGGTAAGGGGCTTATTCTCCCTAGATACTCAGACCTCTAACTTGTAATCTTATTGTCCAATCAGCTTAAAGGGCTAGCTGGCAGGCTAAGAATCTGCCTAACAACTGGAAACTGCTTATTTGCTTGACTATACTAACTTTACCTGCCACTGCCCCATAAATAAAATGGGGCTATTCAGCCTCTTTTCTCTTTATGGGGCAGTAGGCAGGATTTCCTTAAAGAGGTTGTAAACTCTTTGAGTTTTTTTTTTTTTTTTTTTACACCCTGCAAAAGAAAGACATAATGAGCTAGTATGCATCGCATATTAGCTCATTATGCAATACTTACCTCAGAACGAGCCCCCGCCGTGCCGCTCACTCACCTCTATGACGGGCGACATGTCTAGTCGCCCGTCTTCCGGGATCGCGGCATCCGGCCATCTGATTGGCCGGAGCCGCGGTGACGTCACTCCCGCGCACGCGCGCTAGAGCCGACAGTCACGGCACGGGGCTCTGAAGGAACGGCACGATCGGCCGTTCCTTCAGAGCGCATGCGCCAGTGACGTCACTGGCGACATGTAAGGTAAATATCTCCTAAACGGTACATGTTTAGGAGATATTTACAGTACCTATAGGTAAGCCTTATCATAGGCTTACCTATAGGTACAAGTTGTAGAGGAGGGTTTACTTCCTCTTTAACTTATCACTAAAGCTATTTAAAAGAATGACACCATCAGACTTCTTTAAAGTTTGGAATAAAAGAGGCCGCGGCCGTTTATTATTTAACAATTAAAGATCAATAAATCTTTGAAACTTAATAAACATCAGAATAAAACAACCCGGTCACCACGACCCAGGTTGCCATTAGCAGAAATAAATACATCAAATAATTCATCCATAAGGCAGGCGGCTCACGCCCGCCTGGCACAACCCCAACACGCGGCCTCTTCAATGCAGGTCCCCAAATTAGCATTAAAGATGTCGAGACCTATGTCCGACAAATGGGTGTCATCAAATCTATATAAACCTCTAGTACCACCCTCTAACTCCCTGTGCCTAAATGACAAAACGCAGCAGCTTTTCCAAAGCTCTGTTCACCCGTTTACGAATTCTTTCAAGTGGTTTCAAATAGCAATGTTTGAACCATGCGAGTCTAGGGATGATTTCCAAAAAAAACACGGTCATATAAGGGTAAGATAATTTCAACAGTTGTAAGTCATCCCGAATCGCAAAAATCAAATCGAGAGTCTTGGCCCTACCCACATCATTCCCCCCGAGATGCACCACCAATACATCCGGGGGGGAAAGAAACTGTAATAGCCTAAATACTTCAGGACGAAATTCAGACCACAACATCCCTCTCTTACTAAACCACTGCACTTGGTAATAATCAGGATTCAGGCCAATACTTTCCCCATATGGTCTTCTTCTGGCTCTTGCACGAGCCCAGTGCACAAATGAGTGTCCGATGATCCATACGTTCAATCTGCGTCCTAAAATATTAACAGACAGTGTCAGGGCGGATATATGACTGAAAAACATCAGACTTCCATCTACCCAACCTTTCAAGCAACTGATCATCCAGACCCAACCTTGCAGCTTCAGTAGCGGCATCGATTCGAAAAGAATGAGAAGTCAACCTTTCTTTGTCCAGTCCCAACCTTACAAGACATTTCTTAAAAACTGCGGTAAACTGATAGCCAGTCAATGGCCTACCATTTTGGTGGGTGAACAAAAATACGGAACCGGCCGACCGCATGGACAAAAATTCATTTATTAAGCGAACCGGACATATCGCCGACTCCCGGAACATATGTAAATGAACACGTGTCCCAACACCCAGCTGATCCGTTTTGGAGAATCGTATTAAAATGCTACAACTTCTGTTCGATAAAACCACGTCCGAAAGAAAAAGACCAGAATTAAGCGTCCTCCCCGAAGGCACCAGCTCAGAAATTCTCAGTGCCGCGAAAAACGTTAACGAAAAAGCCGCCTTGAAAAGGACTGACTCGTAATAAGAATAGCAAACTGAAAACGCAACCGTGCATAGCCTAGTCAAAATTGGGATAGTTATAGGTTTCCTAGAATCCGGTTGAAAAGTGGCTTTACGATAACCTTTCAAAGCTTGGCGCACCGTAAAAAAGGATGAACAAGAAGCAAAATTCTTTAGCTTAACAAAAAAGGACACGCCGGCTAAAATTTTGTTAACGTGTGACCACGCATATTTTTTATGAAATAAAGAATTCAAAAAGGATAGCACTAATTGCTCTGAAAATTGATTTGGGGTCATACCCAACAACTGAAGGTGTGACAACCAGAGCGACCACGCTGATTGATATCCCGCCATGGTCGACGGAGCTAAAGAATGCAAAATATTTCTCGCGACCAAATCTAAACTATGCTCCACAGATGGTTCGGGTACTGACAGCTCAGCTTGTCCGCTTCCGGGAACAATGCAAAAAAGCGCTCCATCTGCAGGCGAGACAAAGCATCCGCCAATACATTATCTCTGCCCGGGACGAAAGTCGCCTTTATCCATATGTTCAGAGACAAACACCTAGATACCAAATAACGCAATAAAGCGATAACAGGGGGGGATTTAGAAGATAAACAATTAATTGCAAACATAACCCCCCTGTTATCAGTTCTAACCATTAGTCGCTTATTCCGAAAGTGTTGGCCCCAAACGTCTAGGGCCACCACGATGGGAAAAAGCTCGAGTAACACACTGTTGCGGGTGTAACCCAATTGAATCCATCTCTGACACCAGCGATCTGCGCACCAATGTGTGCGCCAAATGGCTGCAAAGCCAACTGAACCCGCTGAATCTGTAAAGAGACAAAAATCCTTGTCCAGGACGAATTCCTCCTGCCAAACATTTTTGCCGTTAAAATCCGTTAAAAATTGGAACCACACCAACATATCCTCCCTGATCTCATGAGTTAACCTAACGTGAGAATTAGGGTATTTCAGACCCGCAATAGCTGCATACAGTTTCCTGGAAAATAGCTTACCCAAGGGTATAACCCTGGAAGCAAATGCCAGTAAACCAAGCAAAGATTGCATTTCCTTTAAACGTACTTTCCTTCTGCGGATCAAACTCAATAAACATACCTTAAGCTTCAAAATCTTCTCCTGGGGAAGCCTAAACTCCATGTTTTCAGAATCAATGGTAATGCCTAAAAACTAAACGCAGGTAGACGGCCAAGCCGTCTTCTCATGAGCCAAAGGGATCCCAAACTGCTCGCACATCTTGAAAAAACTATTCAGTAAGCGCAAACAGTCTGTAGACCCTACTCTTCCTAAAAACAAAAAATCGTCCAAATAGTGGACTATATCAGTAGAATCGCAAGAGACAGAAACGACCCATTCCAAAAATGTGGCAAAACATTCAAAATAAAAACATGACAGTGAGCATCCCATAGGGAAGCACCTATCGAAATAAAACTTACCTGAAAAGAATAACCCCAGGGAATTAAACGCATCCGGATGTACAGGTAACAAACGAAAGGCCGATTTGATGTCCGTCTTGGCCATCAGAACCCCCCTCCCAAGACTCCGCAATTTAACCAAGGCATCATCAAAGGAGGAATATTGAACCGTAGCTAAATCCTCACTTATCTCATCATTTAGAGAGTCCCCGAAAGGAAACGATAAATGATGGATAAGCCTGTAAGTATTAGGCTCCTTTTTTTGGACAATGCCCAACGGAGAGATCCTAAAATCACAAAAGGGGGGGGGCCAAAAAAGGGCCAGCAAATCTACCTAATTCCAGCTCCTTACTCACCTTTTCTGCCACTACGGATTCAAGACTATTTACACTTCAGATTCTCAACCATTTTACAGCCCTGCCCAGAAAATCTGGGCAGAGGAAAACCGTCCCTAAAGCCCTCAGTTAGGAGGGTGGCCTTCGCCTTGTCTGGGTACCGTACCGCCGAAGCCAAGGAAGCATGGCGGTGAGCCTCACCGGGGTTATTGCTTTTCTGCATAACACCTGATGACTGGCTCCCTTGCCTTTTAAAGCATTTTGCGATGGGGTGAGACCCAGAGCAAAAGGCGCATTCGTGTCTATATTTGCACGACCCCGGCCACTTACAGGCGGACTCGTTATAGTTGAAGCATACACCTTTTCGAAATTGAAATCCTGTGGCAAGGGGCTGGGTTTGCTGATTGGTAAAAGGCTGTCTGGAGAAAATTGACCTTTGTGGGAGAAAAAGGTCCAGCCACAGGCTGACATCTTTAACCCCCCACTTCATGGATGGCTGCACTGCCAACTTCTGGCGAAAAGCCACATCATATTGAAACCATGAAGTGCCACCAAAATTTTTGTATGCTTCCAAAATGATATCAGCATGTTGAAAAAGCCCTATGCTCAGGGGCGTGGCTTGGCACCGGACTCGAATGGCCGCATGTTAGCTCGGCTCCTCGCACTGGGGATCTACTAAACACCTTTTCAGGTGCCTTCAACCTCCAAATCATGCTCAGATCGGGTCGCAGTGCCTCAGCCAGCCGGGCGATGCCTGATCAGGAGACCCAACTCACGGGAAACATCCCAGCCATCTTCCGCACGCAGAAGAACAGCCAGCGTGCGGCCTCCCCGGCTCCCGCGCCCAGCTCTCCCATGGCGCAACCCTCTATCGCCTCCGGATCCCAGGCTCAGCCGACCACCGCAGTACCCCTTCCGAGCCTCACGGATCTTCAAAATGTGGCCGCGGACATTAAATCCACCTTGGGCTCTGCTATATCGGAACTCACTGCAGAACTACGCTCAGTGACCGCCAGACTGGACGTCACGGAGAAGGCCTCTGCCACTCATGCGGCCACCATCAAGCAGCTCCAGAGGGGCACGGACCTGTACACATCCCACCTCATCGAGATAAACCGCCACCTTGAAGATCTGGACAATCAGGGAAGGAGGCATAATAACTGCTTGCGGGGCCTCCCGGAGTCTGTGGAACCCCCCGATTTGACCACCTCGCTAACAACGATCTTCAATGACCTCCTCGAGAGACCGGCGGACACCCCGATCGATTTTGAGAGGGCACACCGGGCCCTGCGCCCCCGAGCGGGAGACTCCGATCCACCTCGCGATGTGATCTGCTGCCTGGTGAGTTACCCCCTTAAAGAAGCAATTCTCAGAAAAGCGAGGGGCCGGGATCGCGTACTGTTTGAGGGGACTGAGCTGAAACTCTTCCAGGACCTCTCGCCCATCACTCTGCAAAATCGCAGAGCCCTACGCCCCCTACTAGAAGCTCTCCGCACCAGAGGTATCACGTACAGGTGGCGCTTTCCTTTTTGCCTCTTTGCTACCTTTCGGGGCAGGTCCGCATCCTTAAAAATCCCTGATGACATACCTGCTTTCTGCGATGCCTTTGAAATTCCTGTGATGGATCTGCCCGACTGGTATGGAGAGTTCTACACACCAGACCCCTGGATCTCAGTTACCGCCTCCAATACCCCTAAAGCACAGAGAAGCAGACAATGCAGAAGACGCCATTCGCACCACGATGCTACTCCCATGCGCTCCAGAGATGATCGTCGCTCAAGTCCTCTTCGATCGCCAGCCCGCCAACGGGAGAAGCTGAAGCTCTGAACTCTCCAGCTGATCGCTGATGCCTGACTGAAACTTCCTTAAAGGTACTCTTGTCCCATTCCCCCCTTGGTCCTACCCCTCCATACACCTTATACCCCCCTGCTCTGGACTTTGTCATTGTGAATCTATCCAGCTACAACCCCCAGTCCTCGCTGCCCCTTCTGATCCATTTTCCTCTGTCAGTTGGCAGCCGACACCCTTACTGACTTAGACTGCTCCATAGACTCTGATGTCCACATTTCACCCCCCACCCCCCTCCTTGGTCATTCGATCCCTCCTATACATCGCCCACGGATGTGTCACTGATCCCCATTCCCCCCGATATCCCCCCTTGTTTTCCTCTCCCCTTGATTCTCCACAGGTTTTATCGTCTCGATTCAGCGCTTCTGAGGACTCAGAACTACTAACCTACCTGACATTGCTCCACGAACCTCGGTGTTCATTGCAAGCCCCATGGATGGCATTTTCCATACATCACCACTGGCTGCTACAGGTTTCCCATTACTATTATTCTAGTTACTAAATGTTTAACCTACATGCTGTCTTGTCATTAGCTTATGCCGCCTTTATTTTGTCAGTATTTGCTATTGCATGGGGGGAGAGGGAGATGAGTTGCTTTGATTTGCCTCAAACTGCCTAAACTTTGCATGTATTCTTGCTACGACCACGCCTTGATGACAAAAGTGATTGAGATGCTGTATTTCATAGGAATGCTATTTATGGTATGATGAGTAGCTCTGGACACTGAACTGTTTGTCGCGGTTCCTCCTAATCCCCCTCCCTCCTCATTAATGACGACTATACCTCCTCCCCAGGATCCTCATTCTCCACTCCCCCTCTCATCCTACGGTTTCCTTTGACTACCTCCCCCTACCTATACAACTCATACCGCCCGACCAGACTGATGATGCTCCCCACGATATTATCGCCTTCCTCACCTCCCGGAATACCTACAATCTCCCTTCCAAGCCAACATCTCCCCCTTTTTGACTAAGCTTGTGGACACTGACAATCCCCCTCCAGATACCACTCCCGAGACTGACACAGACCGACCCTGACTTCCCATTAGGCCACATAAACGGGGACAGGGGACTGAATCGGCTCGAGAGTACCTACCGTTAATTCACTAACTGTTTACTTCATGCACAGGCAAGCTAAGATGTTGACCTTGTTGTCCTTTCCCCAGGATACAACCTATCTGTTACAGCTATTGTTACCAGTTTTCTCCCCTGTGTTTACGCTGTGCCACACTTCAGGTTCTTTTTTTCTCTTTTTTTTTTTTCTGTTTAATACACTGTTTGAAACTTGTTTATTGTTGGGTATCCGGTATTACCCACCTCAGGCTACCACTTTAATACACCTAATGACCCTCTCAGTCTCACTGATTGCGGCACCCACCGCCATTTGCCACACATGCTCTGCTGATCCCCAGTGCGGAGCCGTCCCATGCCTAACTTGGGATCGTATCCAGACTATTGTTCCCCACCTCAACAGCAGTTTATACTGTCTGTTGACCTGCGACACTTTGTGTCTTTCCCCCCTACCCCTCCTCTAGCGGCTAGTCATTCCGATTTGCTGATAGAGGGAGGCTAGGGGACCTTATTTGCTCTCTTTTTCCTTGTGTTTTTCTCCAGCCTCCTCCTTCCCGACCCTCCTCAGATTATCCCCCCATCCCCCCCTTTCCCTCTCTCCCCTTGTCTCCCTACTGGTCCCCCCTACATATCTCCTCTCCCCCTCATCCCTTATCACCCCCTTTTTATCTCCTGCTCCCTCTGCCTCGTTCCTTTCCCCCTCTGATACACCCTCTCATACTCCCTGATTTGTCTTCCTTTTTGAGTGGACGCCATCATGCCTGCCCCTGCCATAACCAAAACGCAACGCACTATCAAGATTCTTTCGTCCAATGCCCAGGGATTGAACGTTCCTGAAAAGCGCTCACAATTTCTAGCCGAAGCCTCACGTTTGCGGGCCCAAATAGTATTAGTGCAGGAAACTCATTTCAAAACGGGTGATCCGCTTTCCTTCTCTAATAAGCACTTCCCTACAGCGTTTCATGCTACTTCTGAAGGTTCCAAATCGCGTGGAGTTTCTATCTTACTTGCTAAACAAGTCGACTTCAAGCCTCTGGACGTTAGATCGGATCCAGAGGGCAGATTCCTCTTTGTTAAAGGCCACCTTAACTCTCGACCAGTGACCCTAGCCAATATATACGCGCCAAATACCAAACAAGTGCCTTTTTTCCGAACAGTATGCCAGGAACTTGCAGACTTTACTACCGGGCTCTTGATATTTGGAGGAGATTTTAACGCCCCTCTCAATCCCCTCCTAGATTCATCAACCGGTGCCTCAGTGCTGCCATTCCGGGCACTGCGCCAAATTCACCTTCAACTTCGATCCTTGCATCTTCATGATTCCTGGAGGACGCTATTCCCTAACGATAGGGACTACACATTCTTCTCCGCCCCCCACTCCAAATTTTCAAGAATCAACTACATTTTTCTTTCACAAACAGACCTACAATTCCTTTCGGGTGCCACTATTGAACCTAGGATCCTCTCAGATCATAGTCCTATAACCATGACGCTCCGATTCCCTGAACTTGTCACAAAGTCCAAAACGTGGAGATTGAACCCCTCGCTCCTCAAAGATGGGCCAGTTCTCTCCAGCCTGCAGTCTAAACTTAGGGAATATTTCGAGATTAACGACACTCCGGACACCACACCTCTTGTTCAATGGGAAGCACATAAGTGCGTAATTGGAGGCGAACTCCTAGCAATAGCAGCATCCCTGAAAAAAGAACGCCAACGCGAACTTCAAGACCTATATTCCCGACTTACCGTCCTCGAGACGGCTCACAAACGCTCCCATGCCCAAACAGCCGCATCGGAACTATTTGAGACCCGTACGCGCTTGAAAGAACTATTAGGCCTCCAAGCACATCGTAGACTTGTCCTTAGCCGTAAAGTGTTTTACGAGCAGGGTAATAAAAGTGGTCGTCTTCTAGCCCGGGCCTCCCGCCCTAAAACTAATCTCGCCTCCATCTATACCATCAGAGATTCGGCGGGCAATCTCCACTCCTCTAATGAGGCTATCGCCCGTCAATTCGAGGAATTTTATAAGGGCCTATACAACCTCTCCCCAGCTCCTGGCAGTCTTACCCAGACTGCATCAAGAACATCTCAACTCGAGAATTTTTTAAAATCTCATGGCTTATCCCCCCTATCCACCCAAGACGCAGAAGCTCTTGAATCTCCCATCACCACCGAAGAGCTCACTAGAGCTCTACGCGAGATGAAGCCGGGCAAAGCACCTGGACCTGATGGTCTTCCCCTCCTATACTTTCGGGCCTTTGAGGACATACTCAAACCTCACTTTGTTAGAGCCTTTAGGAGTCTTGCAGAATCCCAGCATCAATCCACGTCGCTTTTAGAAGCCTACATTACAGTGATCCCTAAGGAAGGTAAGGACGAGACGCTAGTTTCCAGCTATCGTCCTATCTCCCTTCTAAATGTAGATGCTAAACTTTACGCCAAGATTTTGGCCAACCGTCTTGTCCCGCTCCTTCCTTCCCTGGTCTCTTTGGACCAAGTTGGGTTCATCCCGGGGAGGGAGGCGCGGGACAACACCACTAGGGCACTTAACGTTCACCACTGGCTTACCTCCCATAACCTCCCCGGTTTCTTTCTCTCCCTGGACGCTGAAAAGGCGTTCGACAGAGTGGCCTGGGACTATCTCTCCTCTATGCTGACATCCATGGGATTGCGAGAGAGAATGCTACTGAGTATATGCGCTCTATACACCAATCAGATAGCCCGAGTACGGGTTAATGGCCACCTGTCGGACGCCTTTCACCTTTCCAATCGTACACGACAGGACTGCCCCCTGTCCCCCATCCTCTTTGTACTCTCTCTGGAACCCTTTTTAAATATGATCCGCTTGAACCCCAACATACGTGGAATCCCGATAGGTGACAACACCCACAAGGTAGCAGCCTTCGCGGATGATATGCTACTTTTTCTTTCCCACCCGCACGTCTCCCTGCCAAACTTGCTTCAAGACCTTGCACTCTTTCACTCCCTTTCAAATCTTAAGGTTAATTACTCCAAATCCATGGCCCTGAATGTCACTCTACCTGATGTGGACCTGGAGAGATGCAAAACTAATTTTCCTTTCATATGGGCACCAGCGTCCATCCCCTATCTGGGCATACACATACCCCGCCGCCTTGAATCCCTCTTTGACACCAATTATAAACCCTTACTGACATCTATTTGCAGCGACCTACGGGCGTGGAAGAATATACGCGTTTTGTGGTTTGGCAGGGCCGCCCTACTCAAGATGTCTATCCTTCCCAGACTGTTGTATCTATTCCAAGTGGCTCCCATTCAACTCCCGGCATCATTCTTCACGACCCTTCGGACTACCAGTTCTAAATTTTTGTGGGATGGGAAACCTCCCAGGATCAAACTCACCCGCCTGACGGCCCCTAAACACAAAGGCGGCCTGGGCCTCCCGGACTTACAGACCTATCACAAGGCCTGCATCCTGACCAGACTTCTGGACTGGAATCTTCACTCCTCCAGCAAACTGGTTGTGAATCTTGAAAATTCCTTTTCAGAAATCCCGCTTCACTTACTGGCTTGGATGCCCTTCTCTTCCGTGCCCCCATCTCTTAAATGTCACCCCCTAATTGGACCTCCGCTCCTGGTCCACGACAAGTGGCGGAAAAAGCTCCGGATCAACCCGCGGGTTGGCCCCTTGACCTCTTTGAGGATGAACCCCGCATTTCCACCTGGCAATTCACTTAATTTCCTTCAACACAATTGGCCTCATCAGGAAATACTTGCTCACTGTTTTTTCAAAGATGGAAATCTCCTCTCCTGGGAAGAGATTAATCGCTCCATAACACCATACACTCTCCCACTCTGGTCCTATTTCCAGATTCAACACTTTCTTACTACCTCAGCTACCTCTAGCGATTGGTCGAGATCCCCGACCCCTTTGGAAGCTATCAGCATCCGCGCCAAACCACAGCGACACTTGATTTCGGAACTCTATGGCCACCTACTCGACGCTCCTCCAGTCGCTCTGGCCCCCTTTGCGCAAGCCTGGTCCCGTGACCTCCAACTCTCCCTTTCTGAAAAGGACTGGGAAACTATGTGCCGCTCGGTTCACCGGGCCTCTATTAACGTCACCACCCAGGAAAATGGATATAAAATCCTAACGCGTTGGTACAGGACGCCAGATAGAATTCATAAATTTCAACCTGGGGTTCCCGACACCTGTTGGAGGTGCCGTCAGGAAACCGGATCCATGCTCCACATCTGGTGGTCCTGCCCCAATATCCAGCCTTTCTGGGAGATGGTTCACAGGTTGGTGCGTGAGGTCACGTCTTATGACCTTCCCCTGACCCCTGGCCATTTTCTTCTCAACCACGTCCCAGCCACTCAAAACACACCCAGGCCGATCCTTGCCCGCCACATGCTAACTGCTGCTAAACTATGCCTGCCATGCCACTGGAAATCAACCTCCATTCCATCTTCTAGGGAATGGTTCCTTAGACTCAATAGAATTGAGGAAATGGAGGAATTAATCAGCATTTCAAATGATCAAATCCACAAGTTTTCAGCCCTATGGATAGATTGGATCAGATTCAAGGATACCGCCACTTACAATTCGATTATGGAAACCAAAGACAACACTTCATGATTTAATTGATACACCTTTGATCATATACTGTTCCTTTTCATCCCCGCTTGCCCTCTCTTCTTTACTTTAACCCCCACTCACCCCCCTCTACATCCCTTGCTTCCTCCCCCTCCTCCCTCCCTTCACGTTCTTTCTCAATCTCCCCCTCCTCTTCCCCACCCCTCACCCCTCTTCCCCTTCCCCGTCATTCCCACCCATTCTGTTGTTTGTCTCCTCTCTTTGGTAAAAATTGATTACCTATCCGATAATTAGTGGGTACTATTTTGCATCCCGGCCATATTCAACCCTTGCCCTATGTACACCATGGATAGCACCTCCCAGTTAATGGTGCCGCTGTGGCACATGTTTCCTTCCCCACGCATATCCTTAACTAGTATGGCTCCCTGCCTCAGGTAACCCCGATATTCAGATTAGACAGACTCGTGGCCATGTTATCTGTATGACTACTCTCCATGAACCCACTGTCATAATGAAGATGTTTATTCCACTTAATTTTTGCCATGTTATGCCAAGTCTGTGTTATCTTACCATTCACTCTTCTTTATTTGTGTATACATTCCATGCTTTTGTACTTATGTATAATGTATATTATGTATGTTTTCTATTTAAAACTCAATAAAAATTTCTTATGGAAAAAAAAAAAGAAAAAGCCCTATGCTCTTAGCAGGGAATCTTTCACCTATCACAGAAGAAAATATAAAAAATCCCTGTAACCAGTTGTTAAAAGACTTAGAAATAGGATGCCTCCTCTCATCCTCGTCCTTCTTATCACTTTTAGAGACAAAATCCCTAGCTGAAGGCAGAAGAGATAAAATGTCTATAAAATTGCCCTGCCAGATCCTCTCCTTAACAGCTTCAGACAGGTGAAAACCTAAGGGAGAGACCTCACATGTAAGTGCTTCTCTCAATGCAGTTTCGGGCAAATTTTGTGATTTTGCCAATAAATAGGAGTTAGACACCTCAGAGTGGACGCTTTGTGGCCTATGAGGATTAACCTCCAAGCTGCCAGTAGGAGGCAGGAGGCACCCACACGTCCCTTGGAGAAGGGGCAGGCTGCGTAGTGACAGTGTCACTGGAAATGGCAGGGTTGGCATCAAGAATGGATTTGAAATCCTTTAAAAAACTCTGTAAAAGGCTGGCAATGGCCGGCTGGACAGTACTGTCATGAACGACACTACTGCCCTGTGATATGTGGTCCGCCCCTAACTGAGGTACCCCAGTGGGCTGTGTGGTAAAATTAGGGGCCGAGATAAAATCCATGAAGTGGTCCTCTCCGCCGGAGGGGAGAACCGATGGCGCGGAGTGCGCCTCCTCTTCACCGGTCCGACCTCTGAACCGGCTCTTCCGGGGGTGACGCGCCTGCGCACCCCCCTCTCCGTGATGTCGTCTTCTTCCGGTGTAGCTGGCGATGACGTTCTTCCGCCTCCGACGACCGCGTCACCCGGTCCGCGTCCTCCGTCTCCTCCGGTCGCCGCTTGTGATGACGTGCCAGCCCGCTCTCCGCCCGCCGGTCCTTCAGGCTCCGCGACGAGAGGCAGCTCCAAACAGCGCCGGAGCCAATCTTCACCCCCATCTTCTCCGGCGCGCTCGATCAGCCGACGAAGGAAGCTCATCTTCTCCCAGGTAGTAGGAACCGTTGAGCTGTCTTCCTTCTCTTCCCCGACAGGAACCGCTGGGCCGATATCTTCCTCCTCCTGGACCGGGAACCGCTGGGCTGTCTTCTCTCTTCTTTCTTGACAGGCGAAGTGACGTCTCATCCGTGAGGGGACCCCTTAAATGGGTCTGCTGAAATCCCTGAGCCAATCATAATCCTGTATCCCCGGCGGGAAAAACAGGCTAAAACAGGTAAGGGGCTTATTCTCCCTAGATACTCGGACCTCTAACTTGTAATCTTATTGTCCAATCAGCTTAAAGGGCTAGCTGACAGGCTAAGAATCTGCCTAACAACTGGAAACTGCTTATTTGCTTGACTATACTAACTTTACCTGCCACTGCCCCATAAATGAAAGGGGCTATTCAGCCTCTTTTCTCTTTATTTCTTTCAATGGGGCTGCTGCACACAGCTAATTGCAGGATACTGGGGTTCTCACATATAATCACAACCAGGGTGCATTTGCGAATGTGAATTCACCCTCAATCAGAAGTCCCTAAATTATAGCCCGCAGGGCACATCCAGCCTGCTACAAGATTTTATCTGCTCTGTAAACATACCCCAGCTGAGCGACAGTGGATGTGCTTGTCTGCAGCCTTTTATTACTGTAATCTACATCTGCTCTGAATTCATGGTCAGTTGCAGATTTTACATATTACAGTGTACATCTGCATTTGCTGGTGTATGTATGTATGTATGTATGTATGTATGTATGTGTATGTATATTTATATATGTATGTATGTGTATATATATATATGTGTGTGTGTGTGTGTGTGTATATGTATGTGTGTGTATATGTGTGTGTGTGTGTGTGTGTGTGTGTGTATGTATGTATGTATGTGTGTATATATATATATATATATATATATATATATATATTATAGTGTATGTATGTGTGTATATATATATATATATATATATATATATATATATATATATATATTACCAAAAGTATTGGGAGGCCTGCCTTTAACTCAATGTTGAGTTGGCCCACCCTTTGCATCTATAACAGCTTTAACTCTTCTGGGAAGTCTGTCCACAAGGTTTAGGAGTGTTTCTATGGGAATGTTTGACCATTCTTCCAGAAGTGTATTTGTGAGGGCAGGCGCTGATGTGGACAAGAAGGCCTGGCTCGCAATCTCCGCTCTAATTCATCTCAAAGGTGTTCTATCAGGTTGAGGCCATGACTCAGGCCAGTCATGTTCCCTTCACTCCAAACCCGCTCTTTCATGTCTTTATAGACCTTGCTGTGTTCACAGGGGCCATCTCCAAACTGTTCCCACAAAGTTGGGAACATGAAATTGTCTAAAATGTCTTGGTATGTTGATGCTTTAAGAGTTTCCTTCACCAGAACTAAGCCTAGTTAGGCCAAGCCTAACCCCTGAAAGCAACCCCACACCATAATCCCCCCTCCACCAAATGATTTGGACCAGTGCACAAAGCAAGGTCCTTAAAGACATGGATGAGCAAGTTTGGGGTGGAGGAACTTGACTGGCCTGCACAGGGTCCTGACCTCAACCCCATAGAACACCTTTGGGCAGTGACGGCCGGTGCGTTGGGGGCGCAGCCCCCCATCCATGCGTCCGGCCTCCTAATCTGCATGCGGGGCGTAGGGCTCATGGAGTTTAATGGTTTTTTTTTTTTTTTAGTCACCTGATTAGAGCCTGGGGCTCGAATAGGCTTCAGAAAAGGGAGGACCCGGGGCGCAGAGCAGTGCGCCCCGAGCCCACCCGTTGTGTGACAATAGCGAATGGAAATTTGCTATTGTCACTCGGATCCTCCTCCTGGCCAAAACCATGCCATTGGCTGAGGAGGAGGCGGGAGGACTCGAGACGCCGGGAGACTGAAGAGAAGCCGCCGCTGCATCAGGTAAGTGCACTGGTTGGGGGGAGGGCACGCTACGCTACGCTGGTCACTCTGCATTGAAAAGGGGCACGATAATCTCTGCATTGAAGGGGGCATGATGATCTCTCTACATTGAATGGGGGCACACTAATCTCTCTGCACTGAAGGGGGCACACTGATCTCTCAGGATTGAATGGGGGCATGATGATCATTCTGCATTGAAAGGGGGCACACTGATCTCTCTGCATTGAATGGGGGCACACTGATCTCTCTGCATTGAATGAGGGCACACTGATCTCTCTGCATTGAAAGGGGGCATGCTGGTCATTCTGCATTGAAAGGGGGCACGCTGATCTCTCTGCATTGAATGGGGCACACTAATCTCTCTGCATTGAATGGGGCACACTGATCTCTCTGCATTGAATGGGGGCACGCTGGTCACTCTGCATTGAATGGGGGCACGCTGGTCACTCTGCATTGAATGGGGGCACCCTGGTCACTCTGCATTGAATGGGGGCACGCTGGTCTCTCTGCATTGAAAGGGGCATGCTGCTCACTCTGCATTGAAGGGGGCACACTATACCTTGATTACTGAAGGCCCTTTTCACACTTTTGTGACCTCAAAGCCACACACTTTTTTACAGCGTTTTTTGCCACAAAGCAATGCCTATTACATTTTTCTGTTTGCGCCCCCCCCCCCCCCCCCCAAAACAAGCCTTCTCGTCCACATCAGTGTCTGACCTCACAAATGTGCTTCTGGAAGAACATTCCCATAGACACACTCCTAAATCGTGTGGACAGCCTTCCCAGAAAAGTTGAAACTGTTATAGCTGCAAAGGGTGGGCCAACTCAATTTTGAACCCTTCAGATTAAGACTGAGATGCCATCAAAGTTCATGATTTCCCAATACTTTTGGCAGTATAACATGTATATATGTATGTATATATATATATATATATATATAGCATATTGTTCTGGTCTAAGCATTTAAATTGGAATATCTACAGCTTATCTGTTTGTGGATAGCAGTCACTCACGGTCTCAGCAGAGTTGGCAGTGACTCCATCCAAATGAGATCTTACAGATCATATAGAGGGTTATTCCTAAGGCCCCTTTCACACAGGTGGACCGTTTTTCAGGCGGATCTGAACGGGGATCTGAACGGATGCCCCATGCATCTCTATGGGGCATCAGATGTCGCTGACATCCGATCCGTCAAATCCGGACAGATGGAAACCCTATTTTCCATCTGTCTGGCGGATCGGATGAGAATGGACAGATGGTCCGTTCTCATCCGATTCCCCCATAGAGAAGAATGGGGACCTGACAGCTCTGTCTCCACACACAGCGCGGAGACAGAGCTGCCATCCGCCTGCTCAGTGGGGGATCGGCGGATCGATAACCGGCTGAGAAAAATGGAGTCCGCCTGACAGACTCCCTGTGTGAAAGGGGCCAAACTTATGTAGAACAAACGAACATCAGGATAGGACAAAAGATCATAAATGTCCAGCTCAAGCAGTATACATGTGTTCAAAGGAGGCTAAAGGCACACAGAAAAGAGGTGGGATTAACTATAGAGCATCCCCTAGCTACGGAGTGAGGTAAGGACAAACATATTTAAAAGCAAAGAAAAAACAATGTGTGTAATATGATATATATATTATAAATAAAGGAGAAGGGAGGTTTGGGACTTTAAATGAAGCACATGGCTATAAAGTGATGAAAAATCAATGTGTAATATGTTTATTATGTTTAATATGTTTACATAACATATTATACAGTACATTGATTTTTCATCACTTTATAGCCTTGTGCTTCATTTAAAGTCCCAAACCTCCCTTCTCCTTTATTTTTTTTTCCTGTGGATGGAGGCATATGACTCTACCCAGCCATTGCCTCATATAAAGTCTCACCTATCCCCCCTTTTTGAACCTATATATTATAAACAGCATATTGTAAAGTTTATATAGTGACTTGGTGATAAAATATAGGCTTTTTTTTTTAAGCATAATTATTTTTTATTAATATATGTGCAACACTAGGTTTCATAACATAAAAAAGAGTTGGATTAAAACTTCATATTTCTGTTTCTTTTCGTACTTTTCGTATATCTAAGTCATATCACAGTCAAGGAATGTACACTTGTGAAGTAGTCTAAAGGTAAAGTCTCAAAAGAAAAAAACATGTTGTGTGTGACCACAATCATCTCCACTATATCCTATTTTATTATTTAATAAGATGTACCTGTATTTACTTTTTCATATGTCTATAGTATTTGTTTATTACATTTAGTAAGTGGAACAATACAGTAAATAATCTTCACAGTAAGGCTCCGTTCACATGTAGGCGTTTTGGGGCGTTTTTGGGGCGTTTTTCTGCTCTAGGATCAGCTCTCAAAACGCCCAACAAGAAAAATCCTATTCATTTCAATGGCCCCTGTTCACATCTGAGCGTTTTGACGCTGTATACAAAACGCCCAACGCTCAAAAAAGTACATGAGCTTCTTTTTGGGCAGATTACAGGCGTTTTCCATTGATCTCTATTCAATCTAAAAACGCCTGCACAAAAATCGCGGTAAAAATCGCGGTAAAAAACGCCGCTAAAATCGCGGTAAAAAACGCGCGAAAAACGCTACGCTCAGGTGTGAATGTAGCCTAAGTAAAATCTATATATAAACTACAGTAGCGCTCGTATGGATACAAACTGTTTGCTACTCGTAGGGCCGGGTCCCATTTGTGCAATGCCAGGCATCGCATGTGATTCGCACTGCATGTCTGTGTGATGTGAATTCAGTCATACAAACTGTATGGCTGAAGTTGCATCGCATTATTACCAAACTCGTGCAGGACCCCTTTTTTGTCCGCACCAGAACCGGATTGCATGGGTGTTCACACCTATGCGATCCAATTGTGCCAATCGCACTGTGTTTTGCTAACTGATTGTGGGTTGTTGTTAACTTAACATACACTCTGCAATCAGTTGCAGGTTGCAATTTTGATGTGGTGCGGATTTGCAGCGAATTTGCACCGCATCTAGTGTGAACCGGCCCATAAACCCAGTGTACGAACCAGGTGTAAACAATATGTGTAAACTAAAACAGCACACATTTGGATACAAATTGCTACATCGGTGTAAATAATGTATACATATTATACCAGTACTGCATTGAAGTAAATTAGAAAATATACCTATAAATATAAGCTATATGTAAATACAATATCAATAAACACTACACATGAATAAAAGAACAACAGTCCGTATTCACCAAAAAGTCCTTAATGTGAAAACATAAAAATAAAATAAACTAATAGTTCATAAATGGGATCCCTGATTGTGATTGAATGTGGATTTTCTCCTGGTGCGCCTATTTGGTTTGCAGCCGGTAGATACACTTGGTTTATCAGTAGCAGCTTGTTTTCACTGTGAACATTTTGTGAGCTTAGTGCTTTTATCCTAGTCATACATCAGTTGAAAAATCATTTAAAAGCAAGGCCCGGAGTAAGGGAAGAAAAACCTAGCGGAGGGCCGACATGACAGGGTTAAAAGGGGGTTTGGAGTAATAATTTAAGGAGGGTTTAATGGAAATAGTAAAGGGGACACTTACAGGATTGGTGGAGCGTAGGGAACAGGTGGGGCTTTAGGGGTCAAACAGTAGGAGGGTCCTGGAGAGGTCTTCAATCTGGAGAGAGACAACGTCGGAACAACTTCTCGGAAGGCAGGCTGCGGGCTTCTGCTATAGCCCCGGTACGGCTACACGTGCTGACTGTTTGACTCTCTGGGGTCGGCGCAGCGCTGGGAGCCACGTTTGGGCCTTCTGGGTCCCTCACCTTGACTCGGTGCTGCTGCGGGCTGGGAAGGGGATCGTCTGCAGAGCCTGCAGGGGGTGAGTCCTCGATGTTTTCGCCCCCCCCTCCCCTGCGCATGGCGGGAACAGCGGCAGCCATCCGGGTCCAGCGTGGGAGTGTGGTGGCGGCGGGAACTGGTCTGTTGACAGTGTGTCCCTGCCTGGCATCCGGAGCGCTGCAGTGCGGCTCCTTGGGCTGCATCACACTAGCTGGGGTCGGCTCCCAGGCTAGTCGCCGGGCACGCTGCGGAGGACTGGGCGGGAAGGCAGCCGGTGATGAGGTCGGGAGGGGGCGGGTCGTGAGCCCTGCGCTGGCAGCGGATCGCCCGGTGCCTCCTCCGGTCCTCCTCACTGCAGACGGCGGACTGGATCATCCCAGCAACGGGGGATCGGCGCTATCAGCTTGGACGCAGGACCTGCGGCTGGTGGGGCTTAGTGTCCTGGGCAGCCTTGTAAGTATGTTTTTCTCTTATATTTTACTGGGGATTTAGTTCCGGTTGCTGGGGGAGTAGGTGAGGGATGTTAGGTACTGTGGGCTTGTTGTCGTCTTTGGTGGGCCGTGGTACCTAGCCTATTGGGGATGCCCTCTTAGCATGTCTGCGGGTCTGGCGTTTAGCGCTTGTATGGGTTTGGGCGATGCCTTGTCTTCTGTGGGGTTCATATTATGGGATGGGGCTGCGGGGGATTTCCTGTCGGCTCCGGTTTCCCACTCTCATTTGCAGCGCTATGCGTTGTGGCGGCGCCTGGCGCCGGGTTACTTGGGGGGATGCCTGGGGCAAAAATTGGACCCATACGGCAGAGTGGGTTATAGTGTTCGGGTGCTTTGTGGGGCCCTGTCTCAAGCGGGCGGTGGACATTGGGATGTGCAGGTGAGTACTTGGGATTTTTCCCGTTGCGTCTGCCGGATGAGTGCAACCTGATTAAGGGTGAGTATATCATGCTCAAGGCAGATAACATGGGAGGGTAGATATTTGGTGTTCCGCGCTGTTGCCATCTTTGTTTGGGGGTACGGGGGTGATGAACGCGGGACGCTGTTCCACATGGTTTATCGCTATTTTGGCGTTCGTGGAGCGGCTCACCGGGTTTATGGGATGTTGCCAGGGGTTGCAATATGTCTTGGGGGGCCTTGGGCCGCTGGGGAGAGGTCTGCGGCAGGTGGCAGGGATGCTTCTTTTGCGACGTGGCTATACGGCTCCCTGTGCGGCCCGTTCGGTGGGCGGGGATTGAGCTTAGGGTTCGGTTAGATCGGTGGCCTTCTTTTGTTCCTTTCCTGCAGGCTCTGTTTGTTCTGTGGTTATGCCCAAAGGTCCTTTTTGTTTTGGCCGAGCTGTCCGCAGGACAGTCGCTTGGGCCACAGGGCTGGTCCATCTCGGACCCCTCGCTGGGACGGTTTCTAGGTTCCCCTTTTGGGTGCCGTCCCCAGTTTGTGTACATTGATGAGTAAGACATACAAAAAAAAAATAACGCATAACTAAATGAACCCAACGTGGTTGACTCATCCTGTATCTTGCCAGTGGGCTGTGTCAGTTTCGGCTCAGGCCCCCGGGCAGTGTTCCGTGCGATACGGGATGTGTGGGACCCATTCTATCATTGCCTGTTTATCCGGGGAGTTTCAGCTTTCGTGGGCCTGATGGCTGGCGGCTTAGTAGCCTGGCCTTGCTGCGGTGGTGGTTTGCTCTCTTGCACTGGCTCACGATTTTCAATTCCTGTTAGGGATGGTTGTGCCATCGTACCAGGGATTCTTTTGGTTAACCTTGGTGGGCTGCGTGCAGGTCCGGCGGATTTTATAAGTACGCTGTCTTACTGGTTTGTGGGCGGCGGGGAGTATTGGGCGTACCTTTGCTTTGACGGGACAGAGGATCTCTCCTTTGGTCCTAGTTTTGTGGTGGTGTTCTCCCACCAGTTCGGCGGGTGACCGAGGTTTCATTCTTTGAGTTTTCGTTTGCCTGTTTCCGCTTTCTAGGCATTTTGCTCAACGCTGGGGTTGCGGGCGGCTGCTCTGTGGAGTATACCCGGTTTGCCTTTCTAGGCTCTGCGGGGGGCAATTAACAGTGCAGTGCCGTTGCTTAAAGCAGTTTCCATTTCTGTTGGCCACACCTGGGTTGGCTGGTCTCATCCTTCATGCAGCATTCCTACAATGGTTGGGTCGGCATGTTTGGGGGAGGCTACCAGTATTTTGTCTTGTGTGGTTCGTGGTGAGCAGCGTGTTGGGGTGGGCTACTACGGGGGCTTTGGTTACCCCCTTTCCCCGGGCCTCCAGGTGGGGTGTAGGGGGCGGGGTTCCTACCAGTTCCCTTGCTGGTTTTTCACCATTGTGCTGGCTGTGGCCGGTTTGGTGCATATTTCGGTTATCTGTAGGTCTGTTTCCATTGGGTTACTGAGGTCGCTGTGGTTGCGATTGCTAGAGTTTCGACATCTTCTCTCTATGGTTTCACTCGTTGTGACATATTGTGCTGTCTTGCTTGCATATTGAAACGTTTTTACGCCGCACCCACGCCTGGTTGTACTAGCTCTCGGGTGCAGGTCTACGTGGGCGCAGTTTTTGGGGTGACATTGGGCTGTTCTGGGTCCTTGGTTGGGACTGGCGGGGGCATCTTGCTTTGTAATATCGGAGGCGCTGGAGATGATTCGCCAATCGGTTGGCAACATCCCTGGTCGGTTTTCCCAGGTGGAGTGAGGGTGTTCATTTGGTTTCATGGTGTGGGGTGGTGTGGTTCATGCGGATCAGGTCCTTCTCTTATTTGCTAGTTTCTGGTAGTCATAGGGCTGCTCGGGTCTGTGGCAGCTTGGTGTTTTTGTTGGTCTTTGCTGGCGGGGGAGGTGAACAGTTTGGGATAGGGGTATGGTTGGGACTCATCGTTGGTATGTGTCCCTATGGTGCATTCCATTTACTGTCGGTTTAAAGGGAATTTAAAATGGTGGCACTGCGGGGAGTGGGTTGTCTCCGAGCCGGTGCCGCGGCTGGAGGCCTATCAGGGCACAGGTCCCGCAGGGTAGGTTTTGGAATTTATTTGGGGGGTGCCTCATAGACCAACAGGCTTCACGACTGGTTTGTTTCTGTTTCAGGGAATGTTTTTTCTCCTTATGTTAGTTTTAAGTTTAAAGGGTTAATAAACGGGCATGTTGCATTGTGTACCAGTGGTTAGTGCCGCTTGTCGTGGCAGGCCAGTTCGCTGCACCGGGTGGCTCGCCCTGGTGCTTTTGGCCTTAGGGTCTACTGGGTTTTACAAGGGGGACGCGGGTTGGGGGGGAGTTTGGTACGGTTTTGGGTTTTGATGCCCGCCTACGTTGGGGGTTACCTCTTTGTTATGTGCATTTTAGTGGGACCCCCCCCCCCTTTTTTGCTTTTGTTGAATTGTGGCCTGTGGCATGGTCGTAGTGTTGGGTTTTTTCTGACCATGGGGTGTCGTGCCGTGGCTGCTGCGCTCAATGGCTTTATGTGGGGCATCACGGCTGCAGCTTGATTTTGCTTCTGTTCATAGATGTCAGTCCTTGGATCACTGGTCGGGGAGCTGCCCCTATCTATGTTACTTTTAGATAGGCGGCAGTCCTTGGATCCCTGGTTGTGGAGCTGCCCCTAACTGTGTTACTTTTGGACGGGGAGAGTTTCTTTTGTTTCGGTATACCTTGTTCCTTGGTTGCTCGGTTGTGTGCAACCGACTAGTCGGGTATGGTTTCTTTTGGTTATTTTGTTTACGGGCCAGCCCGACCCCCCTTTTTTGGTTTCTCTGTTTCATGGGGCATTCCTTTGTTTTGGGGGGCCTGGTAGTGTCTGTGCGGCGGGGGTTATAAATAGCTGGGTTCTCTGCATTGGTAGGTGCGGATTGATGGCGGTGTGCACCTTAAGACAGGTGGTAGGTTTCATACCGGTGCTGCTTTGGCAGTTGGGGTCCTTGACGGGGGTCCAGAATATAGTGGCGACCGAACTCGTGGTGGGGCCTCATCTCGGGCGTGGAGTCCTATGGTTGGTCTGGTTCGGTCCAGACCTACCATGTTGCACAAGGTAGTAGGGGCCTGCGGTCGGTTAGAATCGTCCTCGGGGCGGTGTTTCGTGTCTGGGGGCCAGGATCTACTTTATTGGTACCGCATGCCCCAAAGTTGTGGCAGGTGATATCAATTAGAATCTGCAACCATTCGTTTGCCGGGATTGGTTTGACTGTTTTCGGTATCAGCAGGTTCAGGTTTTGTTTCATAACAGGCCGTACCGGCCGTTTCTCCTTTTAAGAGGTAATGTTTGCTGTACGGGAGTGCCTGGGGAGTCATGTGGCCATGTGGTGGGGGAGCTTTCACCAATTCCGGTGCCTCACCGGAGCTGCTGACAGGTCACCGGTACCTGAGGGGGACTATGTTGGGGGTCTTTTCTCCATGTCGGAGCTGATGGGGGTCTTCCACTGGATTTGCTACTTCTTTGTTTCTCCTTCCCTGTTTCTCCTTCCCTGCTCCCTTTCTTTCATGGTCGGAGATGGTAGCACATACCCAATGGGTATGGCTCTCTTAGTGATAGTTGCAAAGGGTTTGGGTGAATCTCTTCGGAGTCGGTTATCGTGGTGAGTGTGGGTGGTCTGGGGGTCAGACCCGGGAGTAGGAGTGGGACACCTGACAGTAATTATGTGGTGATGGTGTTCACATTGTGTATTGATGAGTGGAGGATAACGAGCAGAGGGCTCTGTGGGTGTGGTGGAGCGCTCAAACACGAGGTGTCATGTTTGTGCGCCGGTGGCGGGGTACAAGGTCCTTGTATGTGCTTTATTTGATAAATGGAAATTGGTAGGGACCCGTCTTGGGTACGGCTCCCTGTGGTTTTGTCTGGGTTGTATCTGCTAATAGTGGTGTTGTCTCCGAGTCGGTGTTTGCGGCTGGAGGCCTAAGTTTGGTCAAGCAGGTACGTGAAGTAGTGGTGCCTACAAGGACCTTGGGGCTCAAAATTTCAGAATGTACTTACTGTTGCTGGTATGGGTTATGTATGGTATTTATGCAATTTGGTTTAATAAAAGGCTGCTTTGGCCATTAAACTCCAACTATGGTGTCTAGTGTTTTACTTGGATAAAGAAATAAGGGGGAGTTTTGGTCAAGCAGTTTATGGAGACAAAATCATCTTTTATACCCTAGTCATGCGTTTTCGAAAAAAAACACGATCGTGAAAACAAACGATATTGCCATCATATAATGATCAAATTTTGAACAATAAATCATTTAATGGACAGTTTCTCGTGTGTTTTTTACATCTGGGTCACATATGTGCAGTACCAACAGTTCAATTTTTAACAGGCGAGAAACACATTAACCTTTCAATTATTTGTCCGTTTGGCAGAGGATTTCCAAACTTTTCCCTAAATTTTTGGGTCAAAAAAACATCAAAGCCGATTTTCAATTGTGCCCATTAACTAGATGAAAAATTAGCAAATTGTCCAAATGACAGATTTTCAAATAGTTTTTCGCCTAGTGTATAGGCACCATGAGTCTACTGCTAATGCTGTAAGATCAATAATAAAAATAATAATTATCATTTAAAAACATACTTTACAAGTGTGATTAGAATGCTATGCTACTTAGCTATTTAAATGTTTATTAAAAATCACCAATATGTTACAAAGTGACTATGGTTTGTTCAATTTCTCTGTATTATTAGGTCACTGATGTAGTTTAGCCCTTAGTAGGACAGAGCTGCAGCTGTAAAGATGAAATGCTGCCACCTACAGGTACAATGAGGAAGGAGTGAACAGTTTTTGTTCAGTAGGGCTATACATATTTATCAGTGTGCTTCTTGCACAGTAATACACAGCTGTGTCTTCAGTCTTCATGTTGTCCATTTTTAGAGTTGTCAGACTATTACTGTTATCTCTGGAGATTGTAAATCTTCCTTTAACAGAATTATGATACTCTTTAGTGCTCCCTGAGGGACCGCTTATATATGAGAGCCACTGTAACTCTCCACTAGAAAACTGTCTGACCCAGCTCATGCCAGAGTTACTGAAATCAAATCCAGAACCTGTACAGGTCAATGTGTGAGAGTTCCCCGGCTTTATCACCGCTGGGTCTGACTGGGTAAGCTTTGCAGACTGGACACCTGAACAATGAGAATAGATACAAGTTATTTTACATAAATTGTGTTCAAGTAATACAATAACTGAATAACTGTTGAAGAAATAGTTTTCTGTAAGGTTTTTACCTGATAGGTTCAGAAGACATATTAATAAACCTAATATTATCTTCATTGTTCTTGTAGTCACCTGCATGTATGGAGAAGAAATAAATTGTATTAAACTGAACCAGTATATGTGATGTGATGGCTACAAATAAGAAATAATGGTTAGCTCATTTGCATTTTACTTCATTTGTATTTTACCACATATACCATCCCACCCCTTCACTTCATATAAACATGTGTACTATGAGACAACTATGATGATGGAACATTTAAGGATTAAATACAGATTTTGGTCTTGATTTTCTACTAGAAAGTGTTTAGAAAGAAAATTGTCAATGGTAGAACATTTGTAGTGACATAACACAGTGTGTTTTATTTCCCTAAGACAGCTACATTGCCACTTTTAATATGAAGTATACATTACAAAATTATTTCTAGAGTAAAATAGCAGCCATCAACATTGTTTTGTGACTCTGATTTTATTTTGTGACTCAGATTTTATTTTAATATCAACTGGGAGGGTAGATCAATCTCTCTTCTTACAATTTATTCTAACATTCATAACTGAAATTGTATCAAAAACATTTCTCACTTATGCATAAAACATTGCAAACAATCAAATCAGTTCAAATTTTTGTAGTGTATGGATTATGAAAAAGCCTCATAAATGTCAAATCATTTTTGGAATGTTTCTGTTTTTTAATGTTTGGACAGGAGTAGTTTACCATTAGGGCACAATTCTTTTCTTCTGATCTGCCACAATTACAGCAACAGTCTTCAATTACAAATCTTGGCTATTTTGCCTATTTTCTAGAATATCTAGATGGGAGATTGATTTTTTTTTTTTTTTTTTTTTTTTTTTAGATTATTCATTTTAATCAACTACTCCTAAATTGGGGTACTTCTTCCTGGTGCCCAGAATTGAGTTTTGGCATACATGGAAGGTTGTCTATGCACCCTGATGTATGTTACCATTCACTTCCTGGTGATCTCTTCTACCAATTGAGAAAAAAGATAAAATAAAAGAAGACAGACACACATGTACTGTGAACATTTAAAATTTAAACCAATGTTCTAACTAAAATGTATCAAGTAATGTCTTTTTTGTTCTGTACCAGGTCCTTTTTAGCCACCTCAGATGAGTTCGCCACCTCAGATGAGTTCGCCACCTCAGATGAGATCCCTAACGGAGAAACAAAGGCTCCCTCCCTCGATATGATGCTCTGAAAAATATAAAAAGTGATCTTGTCCAGAGGATGATCCTAAGTGTTCAGGCAAATTAGGGACGGAACTATCTGGTGGTACTTCAGTGGAACTTCACTCTTTCAATCAACATTGATTATTTTTAATCCTTATACTGCTAGCATTAGTTAACCACTTACGGACCACCCGCCGTGTATTTACACTGGTACTTTGACGTTAAATACCGGAGTTATGGCAGACCCCGGTATTTTTTTAAACGGTGGGCAGTCCGCCTTAACATAAGGGTGGTCCCAAGCCCATCGGTAGTGGGGAAAATGATCCGGTCCGCTGTCCCCTCAGGTAGGAAGTTGAGTGAGAGCATGATCGCCCTCACTTGACTCTATGGCCTTGGAGGACCGGAGCAACGTCATACGTCGCTTCCTAGCAACGGATTTAAAGAGCCCATTTTTTTCATCATGAAAAAAATGATTTTTTATTTTTTTTCCTTTTTTAGTGTAGATGTGAGGTCTTTTTGACCCCAGATCTCACATTAACCACTTCCGGAAATTATCCCCCGTCGCAGTTTTATGTCAGTATTTTGACGTTAAATATCGGGGTTATGACAGCAGGTAGCTGCCATAACCCCAGTATTTTTTTTAACTGCGGGTGGCCTGCTTTAACATAAGGGTGGTCTCAGCTTCGTTTTCTCCACTTACCGGACCTATCTATTTACTCAGCGTAACATTATCTTTTACATTATAGAAAAAAATTGGGGCTAACTTTACTGTTTTCTTTTTAATTAAAAAAAGTGAATTTTGTCCAAAAAAACTGTGTTGGTAAGACCGCTGCGCAAATACAGTGTAATAAAAATGATTGCAATGATCTCCATTTTATTCTCTAGGGTCTCTGCTAAAAAAGTGTGTGTATGTATATATATATATATATATATATATATATAATCTACAAAGCCATCCATAACTTGGCGCCCAGCTACATCACTAATCTGGTCTCAAAATACTGACCAACTCGTTCTCTTCATTCCTCCCAGGACCTCCTGCGCTCTAGCTCCCTTGTAACCACTTCCCATGCTCGCCTCCAGGACTTCTCCCATCCTCTGGAATGCTCTACCCCCATCTGTCTGACTATCTCCAACTTTGACTACTTTCAGACGATCCCTGAAAACACATCTCTTCAGAGAAACCTATCTGGCAACCACTTAACAACTGTGCTCTTATTTTCTCCATCAGCCCATCCCCCACAGTTATTACCTCTTGTATCTCTTGACCGTCCCTCTTAGATTGCAAGCTCTAACAAGCAGGGTCCTCTGATTCCTTCTGTATTGAAGTGTATTGTATTTGTACTGTCCACCCTCGAGTTGTAAAGCGCTGCGTAAACTGTCGACGCTATATAAATACTATATAATTATAATAATAATATATATATATATATATATATATATATATATATATATATATATATATATATATATATATATAGTGTGGGGATTCTAAGTAATTTTCTTGCAAAAAAAAAAAACTGATTTTAACTTGTAATCAACAAGTGTCAGAAAAAGGCCCGGTCTTAAAGTGGTTAAAGAGGACCTGCCATGCTTATTTCTATTACAAGGGATGTTTAATTTATTTATTTTTTTTTAATAAACAGTGTAAAAAAAGAAATAAATAAAAGATAAAAAAAATGAAAGCACCCTGTTAGCTCGTGTGCAGAAGCGAAATGCATACGCAAGTTGCGCCCACATATGTAAACGGTGTTCAAACCACAAATGTGCAGTATCGCCACAATTGTTAGAGCGAGAGCAATAATTTGAGCCCTAGACCTCCTCTGTAACTCCAAATTGGTAACCTGTAGAAATTTTTAAAGTGTCTATTGGGAATTTTTAAGTACCAATGTTTGTTGCCATTCCACGAGCGTGCACAATTTTGAAGCATGACATGTTGCGTATCCATTATCTTTCACATCATAAAAAAAAAAATAAAATTGGGCAAACTTTACGGTTTTCTTATTTTTTTTAATAAAAAAAAAGTGTATTTTTTCCCCAAAAAAATTGCGTTCATAAGACCGCTGCGCAAATACGGTGTGATAAAAAATATTGCAACGATCTCCATTTTATTCTCTAGAGTCTCTGCTAAAAAAAAGTGTGTGTGTATGTAATATATATATATATATATATATATATATATATATATATATATATATAATGTCTGGGGGTTCTAAGTAATTTTCTAGCAAAAAAAATAATGATTTTAACTTGTAAACAACAATTGACAGAAAAAGGCCCAGTCCAGAAGTTGTTAATAGATAGGAAAGTATATCATATCTGCTTGTTTTAACTTTTTTTAATGTGTTCAGTTACTTTATGATTTCCAGGCCTAGGCAAATTATGTCATATATCCCAAGAATCTTCAGGAGGGAAGAGTGATTTTCTCAGTGAAGCACACCCTCCGGCCTTTATGCCTGAGGTAAGGGCAGATGAATTCCAAGAAGTAAATGCTACATGAATCCCCTGACCTTACTTAAATGAACATGGTCAGAAATGATGAGTGATTTCTCAATAAAATAAAGCATGGAGACAAAGATGAGTTTGCTTTGAATATTAAAAAAAGAAAATTAAATAGTGTTTTTGGTGCTCATATGCAGTGTAGTTCTGCTTTAAGTGTTTAAGAGTTTCTGGTGGTACTTACGTTTTCAAGTATCTCCTAAAATAAAGTTCTATAGCCACCCTATAACAATATCTCATCAAAAGCTGGGGGTGTAAGGTAACTCATTTTAACTTTTTTTTTTTCATTCTTTATTTATTTTTTTTTTACACGTGGATAGGGGCCTACAAGATAAGCAGGCCTTTTTTTTAAATTGCAAAGTCTATTTTCACTCTCCATTAACCTGTACCCTAAGATCCTGTACTGATAAATAGAGATGTCCCGAACTGTTCGCCGGCGAACAGTTCCCGGCGAACTTCGCATGTTCGTGTTCGCCTCGGCGAGCGAACATATGCGATGTTCGGTCCGCCTCCTATACATCATTGAGCAAACTTTGACCCTGTACCTCACAGTCAGCAGACACATTCCAGCCAATCAGCATACCCTCCCTCCCAGACCCTCCCACCTCCTATAAAAAAGCAAGGGCAGCATCCATCTTAGATTCATTCTGAAGCTGCAGAGTTAGTTAGAGCAGGGAGAGGGCTGCTGTTGCTGATGAATTGATAGGGAAATCATTAGCTAGGCCAGTGTTCTGTGTCCACTCCTGCTATAAGGACAGCATCCTGACAGCACCCCAAAAAGCCCTTTTTAGGGCTGGTATTTCAGTCTGCTTTTATTTATTTTTCTTTTATATATTTATCAGGCATTTTTGGAGGCAGGCATGACTTTTTTGGGATTAGTGTCGTAGGGGGGTCTAAAAAGTGTACCTGTGAAGTTTCAGCTCTGTAGCATGTCCAGAACCAGAAAAAAAGATCATATAGTTATAAAAGGAGGGTTCCCACCATCCCTGCTCTACTGAAAAATTATCTTTTTTTTCTGGTTCTGGACATGCTACAGAGCTGAAACTTCACAGGTACACTTTTTAGACCCACCAGACACTAAATCACACACAAAAAAAAGTTTTTAAAAATTGTCATTAAATTGAAAAAAAAAAATTTCTTTGGATGTATTGTCTGGGGGGTCTAAAAAGTGTACCTGTGAGGTTTCAGCTCTGTAGCATGTCCAGAACCAGAAAAAAAAATAGAATTAGGGTTAGGGCTAAGGTTAGGGCTAGGGTTAAGGTCAGGGCTAAGGTTAGGGTTATTTTTAGTGCTTAGGGTTGGAGGGTTAGGGTTAGAGGGGTAGGGGTAGGGTTACTAACTCTAACCCTAAGTATCTCACCGTAACCCTAACCCTATCCCCTAACACTAAACCTAACCCTCTAACCATAACCCTAACCCTCTAACCTTAACCCTAACCCTCTAAGCCTAGCCATAAAAATAACCCTAACCATAAACCTAACCCTAATCCTAACCCTAACCCTAGCCCTAACCCTAATTCATAATTTTTTTCTGGTTCCGGACATGCTACAGAGCTGAAACTTCACAGGTACACTTTTTAGACCCCCCAGACACTAAATCCAAAGAATTTTTTTATTTTTTTTATTTTTATTTTTTTTAATTTTTCCAATAATTGTCTCTCTATCAAAAATGACAATTTTTAAGAACTTTGTTTGTGTTATTTGGTGCCTGGGGGGTCTAAAAAGTGTACCTGTGAAGTTTCAGCTCTGTAGCATGTCCAGAACCAGAAAAAAAATTAGAATTAGGGTTAGGGCTAGGGTTAGGGTTATTTTTAGTGCTTAGGGTTAGAGGGTTAGGGTTAGAGGTGTAGGGTTACTAACTCTAACCCTAAGTATCTCACCATAACCCTAACCCTATCCCCTAACACTAACCCTAACCCTTAAAGCCCAGTTCTTGTCCCATTTTGGTCGGTTCTGGTCTGTTTGCGGTGCGTTAAACTGGGAGTTTGGTCTGTCAGAGTTTGGTCTGTCACTGTGAAGCGGGCGTAACCCTTACACTACCTGATCGATACAACATCATACCTGATCGTATACACACACTGGATGTTTTAAAGCACGTTATTCCAAACAATTTAGGAATGTTAGGTGATTTATGCCCTTTATGGATTAAAACCCGAGTCTGCGTCAACTATGTAATTTTCCATGGAAGTTTTGCCATGGATCCCCCTCCGGCATGCCACAGTCCAGGCGTTAGTCCCCTTGAAACAACTTTTCCATCACTATTGTGGCCAGAAAGAGTCCCTGTGGGTTTTAAAATTCGTCTGCCTATTGAAGTCTATGGCGGTTCGCAATGTTCGCCGGTTCGCGAACATTTGCGGAAGTTCGCCGTTCGCGAACATTAAATTTTATTTTCGCGACATCACTACTGATAAAAGCATGGAGACTGACATTGTTGACCTCTACTTAAAAAACAACTGGCTATCATAGTCATTGTATGGCTTTAAAAAACTTCTTCGTCCACAAAACACCATTCAAGCTTAAAGAGGAACTGCAGTCTGCAGTTTCCCTCCAACCATTTTGCATATTCTTTTATAAATACTGTGATTCTGTACTTACCAAATATGCTGCAGAAATCTCCCTCCTCTAAGTCTGGCTACAGCCATTTTAACTGTGGGCAGATACACTGTATCTCACAAAAGTAAGCACAACCCTCACATTTTTGTAACTATTTTATTATATCTTTTCATGTGACAACACTGAAGAAATAACACTTTGCTACAATGTAAAGTAGTGAGTGTACAGCTTGTATAACAGTGTAAATTTGCTGTCCCCTAAAAAAAACTCAACACACAGCCATTAATGTCTAAACCACTGGCAACAAAAGTGAGTAAACCCCTAAGTGAAAATGTCCAAATTGGGCCACCATTATTTTCCAGCACTACCTTAACCCTTTTGGGCATGGAGTTCACCAGAGCTTCACAGGTTTCCACTGGAGTCCTCCACGATGACATCATGGAGCTGGTGGATGTTAGAGACCCTGCGCTCCTCCTCCTTCCATTTGAGGATGCCCCACAGATGCTCAATAGAGTTTAGGTCTGGAGACATGATTGGCTACACCATTACCTTCTTTAGCAAGGTAGTTGTCCTCTTGGAGGTGTGTTTGGGGTCGTTATCATAAGTTTCTGAAGGGAGGGGATCATGCTCTGCTTAAGTATGTCACATATCAGTATGTCAGTATATATACAGACAGAGAGACACACTCACACCACTGCTTGCCTGCACATTTCTCCTCATGGATCTCTGCAGTCTCCTGCTATCTCCACCTTTATCCAGCTCCCTCCAGCTCTGCAGCTCTCATTGGCCCTCCTATGACTCATCCCATCCCTCCCTCCCTTGCTGGCAAAAACTCACGGGAGTAAACAGAGTGCTGTGCATGATTTCATTAGCCTAGGCTTTTTACCAGACAAGAAAGAGGAAGTGGGCTGTATAAGGTATTTACTGGCAGATAAAACTGTTTTACTATCCAAAAAGTAAATCAACAAGGCCAGAGGATTTAATAGATGGAAAATAGGAAAAGATGAAAAAATTACGGAAGGTCCACTTTAATTGATCCCTCTCCTCTAAAGAAAGGCACTGACTAGAGTGCCATGCCTTCCACTTTCATGGTTGGCACAGCTTACTTTTGTAAATATATAATGACTGTCAGGTCCTTAAGCATCACCGTATTCTATTAAACTCATGCCATTTCATTCATATATGCAAGAAAAAATAAATATGCCTCCAATGGTACAATAACCAATAACATTCACCTTTAATAAAAATGGTGGAAAACCACTCACAAAATAAAATCACATAAAATGCTTATCACTCCAATAGCTAGAAATGTCAGCAGATATGGACCAGTATTGGTAGCTCTCACCAACGCCAGACTGCTCGGACCGCTTTCCTGCTCCACTCCCGGTTCCGGTCCTGACTTAATTTCCGGTCGCCACATGGCCATGCCTGTACGCATTTTATCACAGTTTTGTTCTTTAAAAAAAGATCAGTTTGCCCCCCCCCCCTTTTGGTTTGTATCACAGCGCTCCTGTGAAGTGAACACTTTGCACTTAGATGTTCTCATTTTATGAATTAAGAAGGTGGCAGCAGTGATTAACATGTTTGTGTGTTATTATTGTTATTAATTTAATAAATTTTTTGCAATTTTAGCGGGATAACTTTTTGATAACCTCACAACGTGAAGAATTCTATGATGTTAATAATATGTGATAGCTGACAGCCTCCTGTTTCTTTCAATGGTGCAACAGCTAATTGTGGGAAAAAGCAGAAGTCTTAAAACAGAAGTCTCCAAATTATAGTCCACAGGCCACATCCAGCCTGCTACAAAATTTTATCTTCTCTGTACGTGAACATACTGGCAATACTGATTGACAATGGATGTGTTGGTCTGCAGCCTTTGCTTAACCTACATCTGCTCTGACGTTATGGTCAGTTGCACATTTTACATATTACAGTGTATATCTGCAATTGTCCTGACCTCAACCCGATAGAAAGCATTTAGGAGGAATTAGAGCGCAGACTCTGAGCCAGGCCTTCTCTCCAACATCAGTGCCTGAGCTCACAAAAGCGCTTCTGGCAGAATGGTCAAACATTCTCATAGACACACTCTTAAACCTTGTGGACAGCCTTCCCAGAAGAGTTGAAGCTGTTATAGCTGCAAAGGGTGGGCCAACTCAATATTGAACCCTACGGACTAAGACTGGGATGCCATTAAAGTTCATGTGCTTGCGACGGCAGGCATTCCAATACTTTTGGTAATATATATATATATATATATACTTCCCGTCCTCACTATAGCCTAATGACGGCTACAGCATGGACCTTAATTGCCGGCAGGGCGTCCATGTACGTCCTCTCGTGCGGAGTGCGCGCAGCTTGCTCTGTGATCAGCGAGTCCATGAGACTCCACTGATCACAGATCTGAGTAAGGGGCCGATCCCAACCCCTTAACACGTGATGTAAATAGCAGCCAGAGATCCGTTTTTTTTTTCTCCTCAGGCTGTCAGTGTGAGGAGAAAAAAAAAGTGGATTGCTGGCTGCTGTTAGAGGGACATCAGTCCCAAAGAGTAGAGAATAATTTGTGCCCCAGTGCCCACCAGCGCCACCTACCAGTGCAGGTCAGTGCCACCTGCCAGTGCCCACCAGTGCCACCTATCAGTGCCCACCAGTGCCACCTGTCCATACCCACCAGTGTCACCTATCAGTGCCCCATCATCAGTGCTGAATCAGTGTCACCTACCAGTGCCTATTATTGCCCATCGGTGCCACCCAACAGTGCCACCTATCAGTACCCATCAGTGAAGGAGAAAAATTACCTGTTTGCAAAATGTTCTAACAAACTATAAAAACTGTTTTTGTTTTTTTGTTTTTTTCTAAATTTTCGGTCTTTTTTTGTTTTTTCATAAAAAAAAAAAAAAAAAAACGGCAGTGATTAAATACCACCAAAAGAAAGCACTATTTGTTTGAAAAAAAATGATAATTGAATTTGGGTACAGTGTTGCATGACCGCGCAATTGTCAGCGACAGCGCTTAAAGCTGAGAATTGGCCTGGGCAGGAAGGGGGTTTAAGTGCCCAGTAGGCAACTACAACTTATCTGTGTGTATCGAGATAGCAACAACTCACAGTCTCAGCAGAGCTAGTAGACAGTGACTCAAAACAAATGACATCTTACAGATCATTTTGAGGTTTAATCCAAACTTGTATAGATCTTAACAAACGAACATCAAGATAGATCAAAAGAACATAAATGTCCAGCTCCAGCAGTATACATGTGTTCAAAGGAGGCTAAAGGCACACTGAAAAGAGGTAGGCTTAGAGCACATGCCCTAGCTATGGAGTGAAGTAAGGACAGACAAATTTTAAAGCAAAGAAAACACAATGCGTGTAATATGATATATATATATAAATAGAATATATATATATACACACATATAGAATATATATATATATATATATATATATATATATATATATATATATATATTATAAACAGCATATTGTAAAGTTTATTGAGTGATTTGGTGATAAAATATACGTAGTTTGTTTATTTTTTTTTTAAAAAAGCATATTTTTTTTATTCCTTTTATACATGTGAAAAGCTAGGTTTCAAAAGCTAAAAAAGAATTAGATTGAAACAGATTTTATTCTGTTTATTTTGCCAGCATTTAAAATAGTTAGATTTTTCTTACATCCAAGTCATATCTAAGCCAATGAATTTACACTTGTGATGCAGTCCTAAAGGTAAAGTCCCAAAAGAAAACACCTCAGACCCCACACAGTGACATTTTATTATTTTATTTATTTATTGTAGGTATTTATATAGTGCAGACAATTTACATATATTGAATAAATAAGGAGATACAGCGCCACTGAGCTGTATAATGTGTAAATATGCAAAAGAAATGTGCAAATAGGTGCTAAATAAACTGATAATACTAATGTATAATTACTAAATTAATAGAAAAAAACGTGCTAGCAAAAAATCTGATGTGAAACATAAATAGTCATTAAATGAAATATATATATATATATATATATATATACACTGTATATATATATATGTAAAAAGGAGGATGGCTTGTTAGCTATTTCTCACACTGGGGACACAGCCTTGTGGGAGTGTTCCCCGCAGGCAGAATGTTACCACTTGCCGACCGCCGCCCGACTATATACGGTGGCGGTCAGCCCCACCCAGGCAAAGTGATGTACCGGTACGTCACTAGCCTGGGAGCCAATAGGGGGCGAGCGCGTGCCGCCGGAGGCACGCCCCCGCTCGTTCCCGAAGCAGGCCACGCGTGTGACCGGCGGACCCGATGTCCGCCGGTCACTCGCGATCATCGAGTGGAGAAGGAGAAAGGCAGGCGGCTAATGTAAACAAAGCCGCCTGTCATTCTCCCCTGTGTAAAAGCACAGATCATACGGTCCTGCTATGTAGGACCGTTGATCTCTGCTGTTACACACACAGCCAGATCCAATCACAGTTAGCAGCACGCCCCTAGGGACACACTTAACCCCTCCCTCTCCAATAAAGTTAACCCCTTCCCTCCCAGTGTAATTTTTACAGTAACAGTGCATATGTATAGCATTGATTACTGTAGTAATGTCACTGGTACCCCCAAAAGTGTCAAAAATGTCAGTCAAGGGTCCGATCTGTCCGCCGCAATGTCACATAAAAATGACAAAAATCTTTCCCTTTGTTAATAAACGCAATAACTTTTGCGCAAACCAATCAAAATACGCTTTTTGCGATTTTTTTTCTTACCAAACATATGTAGCAGAAAACAAATTGGCCTGAAATGTTAAAAAAAAAACAGATTTTAAATTTTTTTTTTTTGGGGGGGGGGGGGGGGGGGAATTTCATATTAAAAAAATGTGAAAAATATTGTTATTTTTGCAAAATTGTCGCTCTTTTTTTGTTTATAGCGCATGATCAAAAAATCGCACAGGTGACCAAATACCACCAAAGGAAAGCTCTGTTTGTTGGAAAAAAAAGGACATCAAATTCGTTTGGGTACAGTGTCACACGACCGCGCAATTGTCCGTTAAAGTCACGCAGTGCCGAATCGCAAAATAGGCCCTGGTCAGGAAGGGGGTAAAATCTTCCGGGGCTTAAGTGGTTATATTCGATCTGTCCGGCTTCTTGACCCTACCCCTACTGAAGAAGTCAAACGCCCACAGCGCATGACGACACGCATATAGGGGGTGGGGATTCCAGACAGACGTGATCAAGCAGCAGCGCAGGAAGCTTCCTGTGTCTCTCTCTCCGCATGTTGCAGTGCCTCCTTAGCCCGCACAGCTGATGTGCACAACTATGTGAGTGTATTCCTATTACTTTTAATAAAATGTTTTACACAGAGAGCAATAGATCTCTCTCTTCCTTTTCTTTTTGACCATACACTGTGAACTGGGAAAACGGATCGGGAAGACAGATAGCCATACATTAACCCTTACAGCACCTTAGGTCTCTAAGATTTGGTGGCGTGACCCTGCATATCTCCCTAGGATATCAAGAGCATATGGCCCAGTATTGACACACGGGTCATAGCCTGAGGTGAGAGGCCATCTAACCTTGGTTGTGGGATCACGAGCACCTATTCCATAGTTTTGAGCATTTGAGCACTGTGTGGTCATTGAAGAGACTGTGTGATCTCATTCAACTACAGTGATATATTATCCTTATTGGTCACTGGATGAGCACTTGAGCACTTTAGTGATTTTTGAATATGAGGACTATATATTTTGCACAGTATCATATATTCATTTTTTACTAATGTGCACTATTTTTTACCTATATTTATATATATTGTGGGGGAGTTGCTCTGGTAAGCAGGATTTGCGGGTGCAGCACAGACGGTTCTCAGAGAAAATCAGGAGTGTTTTATTCATATGTCAGTAACACAAAAGTAACAGTCATTTTTGGTGTTAATTCACACCCAACAAAAAGGAATACGACAGTCTTTGAGGCAGGTTTAAAACACCGTAACAAGTCCATTCACCTGTGTCTCTTTGGTGCTGCTCACACACAGTAATAGATCGGTTCACCTGTTTGTAGACTTTCCAGCCTCAGCACCGACTTCTCCAGCCTTCTGGTGTGTGGAGATCATTCTCTCCCACCTGTTAGGCTGTCTGCCTTATAAACCTCAGGCAAGACCAGGCCTGGAGCGTGGGGAGCAGCTACCCACCCATACCTTACCTGCTCCCAATAAGAGCCGGCCCGGATTCGGCTTTGCAGCCACACTAAAAATAGAAAAGTGTCAAGCAGCACTAGCTGTTGCTGACACAGAATTACCGGCTCTTATCCCACCGAGGCCAGGAACCACGGTGACACGTATCTTCCGTCGATCACGGATCCATGTGCCCTGCCACAATATATATATATATATATATATATATATTTAATTTAATGACTATTTATGTTTCACATCATATTTTTTGCTAGCACGTTTTTTTTCTATTAATTTAGTAATTATACATTAGTATTATCAGTTTATTTAGCACCTATTTGCACATTTCTTTTGCATATTTGCACATTATACAGATCAGTGTCGCTGTATCTCCTTATTTATTCAATATTTTTTTGTATGTGCAGTGATTCACACATTGATACAGCTGCAGCGATCATTTCATTGATTAATTATTGCTTGCCAGTGTGCAATATTATACATAGTCGCGCTGATATTTTCACCTTTTTTATTACTTTACATATATATTTTGCATTCAAATCAGTCCCTGCTCTCAAGGAGCTTACAATCTAAGGTCCCTAACTCACATACTAGGGCCAATGTAGATAGGAGCCAAATAACTTACCAGCATGTCTTTGGAGTGTGGAAGGAAATCGGAAGTACCCGGAGGAAATACATGCAGACACAGGGAGAACATGCAAACTCCACGCAGGTAGTGCTGTGGTTGGGATTCAAACCAAAGACCCTGATGCTGCCTGGCAAAAGTCTAAAAGTTTATTGAATACCTATTTTAAAGTACTTGGATAGATTTACATATGAAATATATGGTATTTAGAATAGATAATACAATGATAAATGTTCATACATTCGTTGAATTCTTTACATAACAGCATAGTGTATGAGTTTTTTTTTATATATAACTGTTAGCTTGGGGTGTGGCACACCTAATACATTTGATATAGATATATTTTGGATATCTGATGCACATGGCAAACTAGGACCCCACCACATGCACTGAACATCAGTATATGAGCAGCTAGATAGATTTATGGATTACAGCTGTGGATGTGAGTGAACATTTGAGAACGCAGGTGGGCCTAAAATCAGATTACATCCTCGCTGTTTATTCCTTCTCTTATGTATTACCAGGGCTTTTTTTCAGCAGGAACGTGGGGGAACGCAGTTCCGGCACCTCTAAAACTGAATGTAATAGCAAGGGGTGTGCTGAAGCTGCTATTGATGCTGGCTGCTGGGGGATCTATTGTTACTGATGAGAATCTGTTTTTGTGTGAAGGTCTATTGTTGCAAGGGAGGGGGGGGGTATATTGTTGCTGGGGAGTCTTATGTTGCTGGTAGGGATCTACTGTTGAGGGAGAGGTCTAATATTGCTGGCTTCTGGAGGGTCTATTGATGCTGGCTGCTAAGAGATCTTTTGTTGTGGGTGGTCCATTGTTTCTGTGTGGGGGGACTATTGTGCTGGGTGGGGTCTATTGTTGCTGGAGCGAGGTCCATTGTTGCTGGGGTGAGGTCCATTGTTGCTGGGGTGAGGTCTATTGTTGCTGGGGTGAGGTTCATTGTTGCTGGGGTGAGGTTCATTGTTGCTGGGGTGAGGTTCATTGTTGCTGGGGTGAGGTCCATTGTTGCTAAGGAAGTCTATTGTTGTGTGAGGGATCTATTGTTGCTGGGGTGGGATCTATTAATGCTGGGGAGATCTGTTGTTGCTGGCTGCCGGGGATCTATTTTACTGCTTTACTTGTTCTTAGACAAGAACAAATCCTATACAAATTATTTAGCACCACAAAATGATACTTGGGGAAGTACTGGGAGGTGTTTAGGGGTGGAACCAAGGGGCGATGCTCAAGGGGGGTGGAGACAAGGGGGGACACAGAAGGGGGGGAGTTCCTTCACCTATTCTCTGAGAAAAAAAGCCCTGTGTATTACATTTCATAAATCAGCCCCACTCTATACTATTGTATTCTTTCCTAAGTAGATGTACCTGTTTGTACTTATAAACATTTTCATATGTCTATATTATTTGTTTATTACATTTGCTTAGTAGAACAATACAGTAAATAATGTTGTAAAATCTATGTGTAAACGACAGCAGCACTTGTATGGATACAAATTGTTTGCTACTCATAGTGCCAGCTCACACTAGTGCGATGCCAGACATTGCATGTGTTTCGCACTGTATTGCTGTGCAGATCACAAGCGATGTCTGTGCAATGTGAATTCAGTCATACAAATGGTTTGGCTGAAATCGCATCGCATTCGCACCAAACTCATGCAGGGCCCTTTTTTTGTCCGCAGGGGAATCGGATTGCATGGGTGTTCACACCTATGCAATCCAATTCTGCAAATCACGATGCGTTTTGCAAACTGATTGCAGGGTGTCGTTAACTTAACATACACTCCCCAATCAGGTTGTGATTTTGATGCTGTGCGGATTTGCAGCAAATTCGCTATGAATTCGCACCGCATCCAGTGTGAACCGGCCCATAAACCCAGTGTACGAACCAGGTGCAAACAATATGCGTAAGCTGAAACAGCACACGTTTGGATGCAAACTGCTACGTGTGTGTAAATAATGTATACATTTTATACCAATTTTACATTGAAGTAAAGTAGAAAATATACCCATAAATATTAACTATATGTAAATATAATATCAATAAACACTGTACAAGAAAAACAGAACAACAGTATTCACCAAAAAGTCCTTAAAGTGAAAAAATAAAATAAAGGAATAGTTCATAAATGGGATCCTTTTGGGTGATGCCCCCGATTGTGTTTACATGCAGATTTTTTCCTAATGTGCATATTTTGTTTGCACCCAGTAGATACACTTGGTTTATCAGTAGCAGCTGGTTTTCACTGTGAAAATTTAGTGAGCTTAGCGCTGTTATGCAAGCCATACACCAGTTGAAAAATCATTTGAACCTGTTTTCGAAAAAAGAACACTTGGTCGTGAGAACAAATGATATTGCCATCAGGTAATGACCAAATTTTGAACAATAAATCATTCAATGGACATTGAAAAAGTTTCTTGATTGTTTTGTGCATCTGAGTCACATATGTGCAGTAGCAACAGCTCAATTTTTAATGGGCGAGACACACATTAACCTTTTAATTTATAGTTCGTTTGGCAAAAGTTTTCCAAACGTTTCCTTCAATTTTTTTGGCTCAAACACCTCACAACCAATTTTTGATTTGTGCCCATTAACTGGATGAAAAATGAACAAAGTGTCCAAATGACAGATTTTTGAATATTTTTTTTCATCTCTTGCATGGGTACCATAAGTCTACTCCTAATGCTGTAAGATCAATAAAAAAAATAATAATAATAATTATCACTTGAAAAAGTAATCTACATGTGTGATTAGAATGTGTTGATACTTAGCTATTTAAAAGTTTCTTGAAAATCACCAATATGTTACAAAGTGACTATGGTTTGTTCAATTTCTCTGTATTATTAGGTCACTGATGTAGTTTAGCCCTTCGTAGGGCAGAGCTCCAGCTACAAAGATGAAATGCTGCCACCTACAGGTACAATGAGGAAGGAGTGAACAGTTTTTGTTCAGTAGGGCTATACATATTTATCAGTGTGCTTCTTGCACAGTAAAGGCCCGTACACACGTACCGATCATCGGCATACAAACGTCGGCGGACGAAAGATCTGCCGATTGTATGCTTGTTAGTATGGTGCCTCCGACAGCTGTCTGCGCACATTCTGCGGACAAGAGTCTTTCTTGCAAGCATTTAAATTTTTGTATGCCGACACCAGAACGGACGATTGTTCGCCAGTCAGTACAGAATTCTGCCGACAGACCGCAGATTTGCAAGACTGGGCATGCTCAGAAAAGAAAAAACACAGGGAAAGTTAACCATTACATGACATCACTTCTGCAGTCGGCTGTAGTCGGCAGACAAAATTCTTGGGCAGTCTTTGCACTTTTCAACAGACACCGACATCCCGGGGAGAAAAGACGAACGTTTGTATGCCGACGATCGGTACGTGTGTACGGGGCTTAATACACAGCTGTGTCTTCAGTCTTCATGTTGTCCATTTTTAGAGTTGTCAGACTTTTACTGTTATCTCTGGAGATTATAAATCTTCCTTTAACAGAATCATGATAATTTATATGCTTCCCTGAGGGACCGCTTATACGTGAGACCCACTGTAACTCTCCACTAGAAAACTGTCTGACCCAGTGCATGTCAAAGTTACTGAAATCAAATCCAGAACCTGTACAGGTCAATGTGTGAGAGTTCCCCGGCTTTATCACCGCTGGGTCTGACTGGGTAAGTTGTTCTGCAGACTGGACACCTGAACAGTGAGAATATATAAAAGTTATTTTACAGAAATTGTGTTCAAGTAATACCATAACTAAATAACTGTTAAAAAATAAAGTATTCTGTTTTACCTGATAAGTCCAGAAGACATATTAATAAACCTAATATTATCTTCATTGTTCTTGTATACACCTGCATGTACTGTATGTAGAAGAAATAAATTGTATTAAACTGAACCAGTATCTGTGATGTGATGGCTAAATGTAGGAAATGATGGTTAGCTCATTTGCATCCCACCACATATACCATCCCACCCCTTCACTTCATATAAACACGTGTACTATGAGAAAACTATGATGACGGAATGTTAAAGGATTAAATACAGATTGTGGTCTTGATTTTATACCACAAACAGTTTAGAAAATAGATGGTAGAAAAATGGTAGAAAATGTGTATTGATATAACACAGTGTGCGTCATTTACCTAGGACAGCTACATTGCCACTTTTAATATGAAGTATACCTCAAAAAATATTACAGATTTTTTTCTATAGTAAAATAGCAGCCATCAACATAATTTTGTAATTTTCTTTTAATATCAAGTGGGAGGGTAGATCTATCTCTCTTCTTACAATTTATTCTTACATTCATAACTGAAATTGTATCAAAAACATTTCTCACTTATGAATAAAACATTTCAAACAATCAAATCAGTTCTAATTTTTATGTTGTATGTATCATGAAAAAGGCACATAAATGTCAAATCATGTTGGGAATGTTTTTTTTAATGTTTGGACAGAAGTTTTTTACCATTAGGGCACAGTTCCTTTTTTTTCCGACCTACCACAATTACAGCCACAGTCTTTAATGAGAAATCTGGGCTACTTCGCCTATTTTCTAGCCCAGTGTTTCTCAACCTTTTTCAGTCGAGGCACCCTTTAAAATTATGGACAGTCTCGAGGTACCCCATTCTAGAATGTAAAAAAACATTCTAATAGCATTACATAATGCGGCAACATCCACATGTAGGACACCCAATGTTAGAGGTGATTTAATCTTCCAAAGCAAATACACTTTTGCAACTGGTTCTGACTAATATTCCAATGTTTCTCTTCTCCCTCAATTTCTCTCCATCAGTCAGCTTATGTACAGAAATTAATTCCAGATGATATTTTATTTATTTTGTTTTTTCATGTATTATTGCCTTAAAAATCCCTCCCCTTTCTTAGAGGAGATCAACACTGTACAGTGTTAGTTTTAAGCATTCAGTCAGCTTATGTTCCCCCACCAACCCTGACCCCCCCCCCCCCGCCCCGTGCTGAGGGAGAGGGACACAGGAGGGTCAAACAAGGATGCTGTGAAGGCAACAGACGTCCTCCTTATTAACTGACGACATAATTGGTTTTTTTTGGATGCCAGTGTCTAGAAAGTCCTAATGGTACATAATCAAAACTCGTGGCTTGATCCCCCTGCTGGCTTGCATACAATTTTCAATACATTTTTAAGCATTTTATCAAGGCATCTCTGAAGAAACCTCAAGGCACCCCAGGGTGCCTGGGCACCCAGGTTGAAAAAGGCTGTTCTTTTCCATCAGTCCCCTTAAGCTGTTTCAGAGGATGTCCATCTCCAAGCTCATTCTCACACATTTTTCTGGGACTGTGGAAAAATCTTTTATATGTGACGTCAACTAGAACATTTTTCATCAACTATTTCTGGCAGTCACATTAATCTGGTGAATGAAACAAATAAATAGTGCGCTAACAATATGAATTGATAAAAATCAATAAAGGTAAAGGTAAACAGTGAATATTCTCATTGCACATGTCAATGTGGGTGCAAACAATAAATAGTCCTTTACACAAGTCCGTATTCAGGTGAAGTATCAAAATAAAAATAACACAAGTCTCTCCAACGATGTGAAGTAGAAAAAACTTCAAAAAACTTGGGATATGTGATCCGTGCCAAATGAACGTGCCACTGTGTGCAAGTGTTCGTATTTCACATGAGAAAATACTTCTTATTGCCAGAATGGCCCCTTACCACAAAAGACTTCTAGGTTGGCATTCAAATGGTGGATGTTAAGTGGTGGTAAAGAGATGACACTCTATGGTAAAGATGGATGCTTACCAGAAAACAGGGAGACATGAGCGTAGACTGCTTTAAGACAGGAAATCCAGCGAAGAATCCTGGAAGCTGATCTGCGTTGCAGTGATGAGGTTCCAATGTTGCAAGGAGCAAATTCCACGAAGAAGGTACCCAAATAAAAAAGGGGACTGATAGTGCATTAACTCCAATACTTTTTAATAAAAAAAGGCAGCTACTTACATCAATGTGAACCATACATGTGCAAAAAAAAGCTCAAGATAAAACATGCACGGCCGCCTGCAGAACAGTCCGTGACATAGGAGTGACCACAAATTAAGGTTAACCGCACTGATAGAATAAATGTAGGATGAACAGTATAACAGTACTAACTAAATATCAGAGTGCACTCTGTGTACTAACAGGGGTCCCCCGTTATACTGAATTGCAAGAGTCTCCTGGAGAGTGAGGCCTCACTAGTCTTCACCGGCAAGGAATCCTCAATCAATCCCAAGAAAGTAATTGTTATCCAAATAAAGGTGATTGGTAGTTGTAATCCCCAAAGTAGTCAGTTATTGTAATCCACAGGAATGAATGCAAACTGATCTTGATGTTACTTGTTAGGCAGGCAGCCTAGTACTGAACGGGCTCAAGGCCTGGTTCCCCCACCTCGCACTAAGTGTGACAGCAGTGTCCAGTGGTAATAATATAACTCAGTCTGGCCATGTATAAACAAAGCTCGACAATCCCGTCCTGGCTCGGTCTAGGTATGTGACAAGTGTAGATGTAGATACTGGAGGTCTTGCGTCCAATACCGGGAACTCCGCTCCATGCTGCAGCCAGGCTCTGCTCCTCTCAGCGACTCTCTCGGCCTGTCAAACGTCCTTCCGCTCGGTCTCGCTACCGAGATTCCTCCGCACACACACACACACTGCCTGCTTTAGCTCCGGTGTCCGCCACTAGGCCCCAGGCCTACTCCTCTGTGATCCGCAGCAGCTCCTCCCCTTCTTTACAGCACGCTGTCCTTGAGGCAAGAAAGCGAGAATCGGTCCCGCCCCCCTTTATAAAGACACTCCTAGCAGACTCCGTGAGTCACGTTGCTCCCTGGGAGAAGAGTCCCTTTACATAGCAGTCTATGGTCCTGTCTCCTCCAGGAACTACATCTCCCATATTTCAAAGTCACTGTCTTTGCAGGACTTTAACCACTTAAGCCCCGGAAGATTTTACCCCCTTCCTGACCAGGGGGTATTTTGCGATTCGGCACTGCGTGATTTTAATGGACAATTGCGCGGTCGTGCGACGCTGTATCTAAACGAATTTGGCGTCCTTTTTTTCCCACAAACAGAGCTTTCTTTTGGTGGTATTTGATCACCTGTGCGATTTTTTGATCATGCGCTATAAACAAAAAAAGAGCGTAAATTTTGCAAAAATAGCAATATTTTTCACATTTTTCAATTCCCCCCCAAAAAAATGTAAAAATCAAAATTTTTTAACATTTTCGGCCAATTTGTTTTATGCTACCTATGTTTGGTAAAAAAAAATCGCAAAAAGCGTATTTTGATTGGTTTGCGCAAAAGTTATCGCGTTTACTAACAAAGGGAAAGATTTTTGTCATTTTTGTTGTTTTTATTTTTAACCCGTAATGGCAGCGATCTGCGATTTTTTTTGCGGTACTGCGACATTGCAGCGGACAGATCGGACCCTTGACTGACATTTTTTGATACTTTTGGGGTTACCAGTGACATTACTACAGTAATCAGTGCTATACATATGCACTGTTACTGTAAAAATACACTGGCAGTGAAGGGGTTAACTTTTTTTGAAAGGGAGGGGCTATGTGTGTCCCTAGGGGCATGCTTTCTACTGTGATTGGCTGTGGCTTCAGATGTATGAACAGTGATCAACGGTTCTACATAGTAGAACCGTATGATCATCCTTCATACACAGGGGAGAATGACAGGCAGCTTGTTTACACAAGCCGCCTGACTTTCTCCCTCTCCCCCGACGATCGCAGAGTGACCGGCGGACATCGGGTCCGCCAGTCACACGCGCGGGGGGGGGGGGGTCCGTGACCGCGCGGGAGCGGGAGCGCGCCTCCGTGGGCGCGCGCTCGCTCCCCAGAGCCTCACAGGCTAGCGACGTAGACCTACGTCACTCTGCCTGTGAGGGGCTGACTGCCGCAGTAAATATACTGTGCGCAGTCGGCAAGCGGTTAATTTTGATACCCAGTTTTGCCTAAATGGCTGCCGGAAAGAACTGTGTTTTGACTGCCGAAATGTTAATCTATGGTATATGTATATTGACCTGCGTTGCTAGCTTCTAACATTATTTACTCTTGCGCTGACTTTTACTCTGCATATGGTTATTACTCATTTGCCTACACAGGCCAGCTTCTTTCCAGTCACCCGCACAGAATGTCAGCAGTATACCAATTGGCATCTGCTGGCTGTTTAAACACGCGGGGGGGGTGCGTGACCGTGCGGGAGCACGCCTCCGGCGGCGCGCGCTCGCTCCCTAGACCCTCACAGGCTAGCGACGTAGACCTACGTCGCTTTGCCTGTGAGGGGCTGACTGCCGACGTAGATCGGCGTTAGGCAGTCGGCAAGTGGTTAATAACAAATAACAGTTTGTACAATACCAGCCGTGCGACCAGGCTACATCTACATTTCCAATAATCCATTGGGGAGTTGGCTTCCCTTGTACAGGTATCCGTGTTGGACACCTTTGAGGGTAAGTGTTTTCTTAATCCTCACATATGACCTCACCTTTGACTCTCTATCTATATATTTATATGGCCTATGTGGTGTGATATATTTTGTACACATTTGTGGGACATCTGAATACAAACCTGTTTCTTCCCCTTTTGGTATAGAGATAATAATAGAGTGTGTCCCCACATTTGTTGTATATCCCTCACAGGCATGTTGGTGCACCTTGGGGTTTCTGGGTCAGCGAGGTCAAACACTTTGGTGATGGTTATATATCACATACTTTAACTTAAGTTGGATTATGTAAATTTTAATTTGTATGTTCTTTTATTTTATTATGTACAGAATAACTAGAAGAGCTCCCGAAGAAGCATTGAGATCAGGAAACATGTAGAGCTTGCACTCTAGCCTGTATATTCAGTTATCCATACCTTCAGTGGTTACCGTAGAGGGTCCCTCACACATTTGGACACCTATGGTTAGGTTTGGATAACTTTACATTCTAGTATTTTTAATGTTGTTGTATGTATTGTACTATATTATTATAGATTTTTTGATATAGATGACTATTATTAATTTTTTATTTTAACTTTATGTCTTACCTGTGCCTGTAAAGTCCATTTTGTCTCAGTTTTCATTTTCAATTCATTATTTGGGATGTGGCACATAGTTTTACATATTTACCTATATGCACTCATTGGTACCACCCCATGGTAGTGTGTATCCCCAATATTATTTGTTTCCTTCATACATTGTACATAGTTCTGAGGTCTCTCTCCTATTATTTCCTTCTCTGGTCCAATGTGTGGGCGGGTTCTTACTGAGTCTGTGCAAGTGGGGTAACATCTCGCCAAAGGTGTGCTCATCAATGCCCATTAGCAGGGGGAGGCTGCGATCTTGCAAAAAATCGAGCATTAAGGCAGTCCCCGACTCAAACATGAGCCACTTGTGTGCAGCACTGATGTACAGAGTACCTCCATTAGGGTCCATTCACACTAGCACGACTTGTCAGGCGACTTGGTCGCCTGAGAAGTCGCGGTCGGTCGCTCGCCATTGAATAGTACAGGACCCGTTCTAATAGGAGCGACACAAGCCGCTCCGACTTAGAAAAAGGGTCCTGTACTACTTTGGGGCGGCCTGGAGGCGACTTGCATTGACTTCAATTATATTGACTTCACAGGTCGCCCCACAAAGTCGTGTTGCGCCAGTCTGAATGGGCGCTTAGATGTTATGTCCTGAGTACCACACATTTGTAACTGATATATGTTGCAATTGGAGAGACATGCAGAGCCATTGCCCACTCCACCAATCAAACATACCTCTGCTACCTCACCCTAAGTAATAGTATGAAACCCCACCCATATGTGTCCTGTGCTAATGCTTCCCTTTCTACCTTCAGGCCTTAGAGCTCTATAATGCTGGTGTCAGGAACGTGCTGTCCACAGTACTGTTACTTGCCAAAGGCAGACGCAAAAGCTCATGCGCTATCTGGCAAGTGCCCAACATTTTAGAAGTGCTAATGCGCGCATGCGCACAAATATTCACGCCCACCTGCCTGAATCCACGTTGCCGATCTTTGCCTGCTATTGATCGTCTCTCACCAACCCAGCTTGTCTGACCACGCTTCCTGTGTCTCCTGCTTTGCATGTACCTGCCTGCTGCCACCTGCCTGGAGTCTGCCAGTTCTGCCTACCTGCTGTTACCTTCTGGTCCACCCTAGTGGCACACCCACCATTTGGAAGACGATCCAGGCACCCTTACACCACCACGCTCTCGTGGCCACTGTCACAACATCGGTGGTCCCGGAGCCGGGATTGTACAAGAGGTCTTCCCTCTGCACATCAGGCTCATCCATCAGGTACGTGACAGCTGGTGTGCTCCCAGTGACCGGAGAAGATCCCCTTGCTACTGATGGATCTGTCACTTAACCAGTTACCCGGGCAAACAACTGGTTGCTGTAGCTGTTGTAATCCTCGGCTACTCATGGCAACTACCTCCTTTTCTTAGCCTTGCAAATTAACCCTTTGTAGCAGTCCTACACATACCCTATAGTGCTTTAACCGACCCAGGTTCTTTAGAAATACACCAAGAGCCAACATGCACCTCTTTAATAACTGCAGACCAGGCTCAAAGCAGTTGGAAAATCTTTTACTGAAAATTTAGCAGAACATGTATTACATGAATAAACCCTCTTTTTCTAGCTACACTTAACTGAGGCTGGCCCAGCATGCCTGCATAGGTAAAGTCCTTTTGGGTAAAGTTCATGGTTGATCCTGATGAGTCAGTGCTCCAATGGTGGACTACAGGTTCCAGCATGTTTAAGCAAGGTTCCTGTTCTCTAGCTCCCCTGGGACCTAAACCTTCTATCTTTTATATTACATGAGATGGGAGGTCAGACCACAGAAAAAGCCAGTGAACATAATCAGGGAAGGTGAAAAATAACAATAACCTCTTCAACCTTTACCTGGTCAGCCAAGTATTTGACTAAAACATACAGTAGAGTAGGCAACATGCCTACAAATGTTCTTTAAAACTTCTGGTCAAATGTTCTTAAAGTGTTACTAAACCTACAACAGTAAAATCAGTCTGTATATGCAGTAAAAAACTCACTGTGAAACCTAAGGGGTTAATTCTCTGCATTGTGTAAAAAGGCTGTTTGATCCTGTATGCACAGATCATCCTCTTCTTCCACTGACTCCAGAACATGTCTGGATAAGGAAGAGCCAGGATAAGAAAGAGCCTTTGGAGTTAGACTGCACATGCTCAGTTTGGTGTGTATTACTAGAGAGTATTTTCTTTCCTTGGGAGAGCGCATGTGATCAGGACAGGTGCAATCAGCACTGTCCAGACAGAGGATCAGGAATCCCGATAGGACAGCCAGTGCAGTATGAAAACTCCTCCTACAAGCTTCACCAGGAACTGATAGAAGTCACAAGTCTGCTATATACTTGTAGCACCCTCCTAGTTAGGTGCTAGTCAGGGAGTGTAGTTTTGGCTCTGTCTGCTTATTAGAAGAGCAGCAGGCAAAACATATGTGCACTCTGCTTATCAGGGAGCAGAATTTGTAGCCAGGTCTGCTGAGTGTGCCCAGTGTGTATTCATTTGGTCTCACGGTGTGTCTCCAGCTGATTCAATGGGGAGGCACATTGGATACTGGAGGAAACCTGACCAATTGTACACAGGATTTTAGTACTGTCCCAGTGGGTTGGTACAGACAGTCGTGCATTATGGGACAGGGTATAAAAAGCCAGGGGCACATGAGGTAGAGGTCTTTGGGTGGGAAGCCAGGTCCCAGAAGGAGGGTGGCAGCTGCCTCCTCTTCTGCAGCAGTTGGTGGTGGTCACAGGTAGTCAGCCTGGTGTACCAGGGGCATGAGACTGAATCCAGAGGTCCAAGAGAAGCTGACTACAGAAGTTGGGGCACAGCAGAATCTGAAAAAACAGTGTCCACGAGTACAGCAGAACTTGCCCAGGGGTCTGCCCAGGAAGGGGACCACTCTGGAGTGTATAGTCAGAAGACGGGTGTCAGCAAGCCCAGTGAGAAAGGGGGTACTAGGGAGTACCCTGAAAAGAAATGTAATAGAAACACTTACCTAATCTTCATTCAAGTGGCAGGATTAGGCAGCGGCCTTGACACATTCTCAAGTCAGAAGTCCCCAGCATTGTGAATAATTAACAGTTGGAGTATCCCACTCATCCCTTCTCCCATCCCAATTTAAATAAAACCACAAAAACAACAACCCCTAGACTGATCATTGACTGAGCCAAGAACTTAAAGTGATAAGTTTCTGCAACCAGTTGCTATGGGTAACCCAGGGGAATCCTTAAAGTGTAATACTCAGCAGTCCTCTAGGGGGCAGTGCTACATACTGCTGATGAGAAAAAGTTTTTAGCTGTTTATTTTTACTAAAATAATTGCATTTCCATGTTCTGTGTACTGTGGGAGACCAGAGATAGCGAATGCAGGGTCCAGGGTTTAGTAACACTTTAAGGCTTGTTTGGGTCAAATATTAGGAAATGTTTAATTTGCCTCATGAAAGGATATTGAAACTGACATTTCACATACAGTATTACAAATGAGCTTTGATTCCTACTGTATTGAACTGTTACTGTTCTGTCTCCCTTCATTTAGTAAAGAGCTGCACATACTGTTGGCGCCATCTAAATCCTGTATAATATAATATGTATGGCTATTTTGCATGAATGCTGATACATTTGCAAAGCAAATTGTATTTATAACTATATCCCTATGTGCAACATGGCCCTTGTTGTCCATTCTTACTCAGCTACTGTGCCAGGGGCAGACTAGCAACTTTCGGCCCAGGGGGCAAGTACAAACCAGCTGCCCATGGTGCAGCGATTCAGCCCCCTCCCACTCTTCCTCTCCCTGGCCTCATTCTGACCCCATTCCAGGCTGAAGCTCTGCTCCAGGTACTCTCTACTCACCAGCTGAATCCTGATTCCCGACCTGGCCAACAGGGGGCAGTTGGAGGGAGCTGGGACAGCTTGGTTGGGGCTGGCCAGGGTAGGAGAGTCTCCAGGGGGGGAATAGAACCATCCTCTGCTCAGACACAGTTTACATCATCCATGCTGGGGGGGGGGGTGCATGTGCTCTGTCCTTGTCTTCATCCCGTACTCAGTAGGTCAGTAGTGGGGACTTTTTCATTCTCTTCACCAGGAATCCTTTAGGCATGTCTGTGGCAGAAAAGGGCCAGCCTTTTTATAGGGCATCAAAGTGGCCTGAGGGGCAATTTCCCCCCTGCCCCCTGGCCCAGTCCTCCCCTGTACTGTGCAGTACTTGGGTTGAATGGAATTGCATTTAATTAATTTCTTGCATCTTATCACACTGTAAATAAAGATATAGGATATATAATATAGTCCTAAAGAAAGAGAAGAGATAGATCAGGCATCAAAACCAAAAATGTTGACATTTTTGCATGGAACTCTAGTGACTTAAGTGATGGATTATTCAGGTCAGAAGCCCCAGAATAAGTCTAAAAAATAGTTAAGCATCACAATTGGTTAATTTGATGGTAGAATGGCAACTTTTATTACTAGATATTACAAACAGATGTATTGAAAGTTAGCAAATAATAATATACTAAGCATGAATGTGTATGGCTTAACTTAATGCCATCCCAACTGCTTATTTATATTTAAGATATCCTATATGTCCTAGGTGTCCATTATTGTCTGTTGTGTTGAATTGTATTTGATTTTTATTATTTATTGCACACATGTCATGATGATACAACTACAGGGAAAGCACAGATTACTATTTTTCCTCAACAAATTCTAGTTACCTGGCTGTCACAGGCTTTCTAAGGATTTGATCAAGAACAAGGATCCTACTGGTAAATCCAGAGTAGAGTCAGAACTCCGGATCTACATACTTGTTTGTGGTCAGTGAGTTGATTTAGAAATAACTAAACCAGAGGATTTGTGTGACAGCCAGGCATCTAACAGATCAGCAATGCATCCCTCATATTTCTTTCATGGCAGGTCCCTTTAAAATTGTTGATTACTTATGTTATCTATTTTGCCAAGTCCAATAGTTTGCCTCTTTGTGTGATCTGTGCTGCCACCTAGTGATACAAAAGAGAGAAGGACTGGGTGGTTTTTGTATTAGTAAATCCATACTCTATGTCAGTGTGCATGTCTAGCACAGAAATACATAGAACTGTCATCTGTGACCATATTGTTCATCTGTAGAGATATCATGTTATTACTGTCATCCCTGGATATTGTGAATCTTCCCTTAATCGCATCTGCATAATGTGTTGTACTACTGTGTATGCGACACAACCACTGTAATCCTTTTCCGGGGGCCTGTCTGACCCAATTCATCCAGTAGCTGCTGACAGAAAATCCAGAACCTTTACATGTCAGTGTATAGGAGCTCCCAGGCTTCACTGCAGCAGGATCTGACTGCAAGAGTTGTTGAGCCAAACAGACACCTGAAAATAACACATCATCAATATATCATCCACACATAGCTTAGAAAAGAAATCTACTTGTAGGAGCTTCAATAAAATTTCATCAGAGGGTAAAAGTTCAGAAACGTTTTACCTGTTAGGCATGTCAGTAACAATAAATGTCCAATAAAAATCTTCATTTCAAGAATAACTCTGCAAATTTTAGAGTTGATTTCTAGAACTAGGTCTGCTGTACCTTTTATTCTGGCCAGAGTTGTAATACTTGGAAATGACGGAGCGTTATTTGCATATACCAGCAGATATCTATACCAGTGACAGTGAATATGTATATTCAAGTCAGTTCTGACAATAGATCACACTACAGCACAGTGATGGAGATTTACTAAAAGTGGAGCACTCAGAACCTGGTGCAGCTGTGCATGGTAGCCAATCAGCTTCTAATTTCAGCTTGTTCGAATAGGCTTTGACAATAAAACCTGGAAGCTGATTGGCTGCAGAGCTGCACCAGATTTTGCACGCTCCAGTTTTAGTAAATCGCCCGAAGTGTGTCAGTTAAATTATTCAGTGGGTGTGACCAAATTGCTGCAACATTGAGTCAGCCTTAAAGGGGTATGTTTAAATAAAACCGGAACCAATGCTGCTATGGGTTAAGAGAGTGTAAAACATAGTATGTAGGGGGTCAGGATTAGCTAATACAAAGAGTGCAAGGGTCAGGGTTTGGGATAAGTCAAACGTAAATTGGATCGGTTCGAGGCAAGCTTGGAGAACATTACAGAAGTTTGGATACTGAATCTGACCTCCATTGATGTCAAATGAGCTAAATGATAAAATCGGTTGTTTTTTTTTTAAAAGCTAAAAAGCAAAAGTTTGTCAAACAAATGAAATGGGGGGCTGAACAACCTGGGAAAATGTACCAAAGCAAACAGGGATTTTTTACAATTTTGTTTAGCTGGATGCAACAATTTTAATAACGCCTAACCACTTAAGCCCCAGAGGATTTGGCTGCTCAAAGACCAGGCCCTATTTTGCGATTCGCCACTGCGTGATTTTAATGGACAATTGCGCGGTCGTGCGACACTGTACCTAAACTAAATTGAAGTCCTTTTGTTCCCACAAACAGAGCTTTCTTTTGGTGGTATTTGATCACCTGTGCGATTTTTATTTTTTGCGCTATAAACAAAAAAAGAGCAACAATTTTGAAAAAACAATATTTTTCACATTTTTTTATATGAAATTCCCCCACAAAATGTAAAAATCAAAATTTTTTAACATTTTAGGCCAATGTGTTTTCTGCTACATATTTTTGGTAAAAAAAATCGCAATAAGCGTATTTTGATTGGTTTGCGCAAAAGTTATTGCGTTTACTAACTACGGGAAAGATTTATGTCCTTTTTATTGTTTTTTTTTTTTAACTAGTAATGGCGGCGATCAGCGATGTTTTTTTGTGGGACTGCGACATTGCAGCGGACAGATCGGACCCTTGACTGACATTTTTTGATACTTTTGGGGGTACCAGTGACATTACTACAGTAAGCAGTGCTATAAATATGCACTGTTACTGTCAAAATTACACTGGCAGGGAAGGGATTAACTTTATTGGTAATCAGTGGGTTAAATGTATCCCTAGGGGCGTTTTTCTAACTGTGGGGGGGGGGGGGGGGGTGGCTAGTGATGTAACCACAGAGACATACGATCCTACATAGCAGGATCGTATAGTCTCTGCAGTAACATCAGGGAGAATGACAGACGGCTGTGTTTACATCAGCCGCCTGCCTTTCTCTCTCTCCTGAGCAGGATCGCGAGTGGCCGGCGAACATTGGAGCCGCCAGTCACACGCGCGGGGATGCCCGTGAATGAGCGGGGGCGGGAGCGCGCCTCCGGCGGCGCATGCTCGCCCCCTACTGGCTCCTGGGCAAGCGACATAGCCCTGCAGTAAATATACTGACGGCAGTCGGCAAATGGTTAACCGCTTGCCGACCGCCGCACGACTATTTACTGCGGCGGTCAGCCCCTCACAGGCAAAGCGACGTAGGACTATGTCGCTAGCCTGTGAGGCTCTAGGGAGCGAGCGCGCTCCGCCGGAGCAGGACTTTTATAACAAATAACAGTTTGTACAATACCAGCCAAGCGACCAGGCTACATCTACATTTCCAATAATCCATTGGGGACTTGGCTTTCCTTGTACAGGTATCCGTGTTGGACACCTTTGAGGGTAAGTGTTTTCTTTATTTTCTTTATCCTCAGATATGACCTCACCTTTGACTCTCTATCTATATATTTATATGGCCTATCTGGTGTGATATATTTTGTACACATTTGTGGGGCATCTGAATACAAACCTGTTTCTTCCCCTTTTGGTATAGAGATAATAATAGAGTGTGTCCCCACATTTGTTGTATATCCCTCACAGGCATGTTGGTGCACCTTGGGGTTTCAGGGTCAGCGAGGTCAAACACTTTGGTGATGGTTATATATCACGTACTTTAACTTAAGTTGGATTATGTAAATTTTTATTTGTATGTTCTTTTATTTTATTATGAACAGAATAACTAGAAGAGCTCCTGAAGAAGCATTGAGATCGGGAAACATGTAGAGCTTGCACTCTAGCCTGTATATTCAGTTATCCATACCTTCAGTGGTTACTGTAGTGGGTCCTTCACACATTTGGGCACCTATGGTTAGGTTTGGATAACTGTACATTCTAGAATTTTTAATGACATTGTATGTATTATATGTATTGTACTATATTATTGTAGATTTCTTTATATAGATGACTATTAGTAATTTTTTATTTTAACTATATGTCTTACCTGTGCCTGTAAAGTCCATTTTGTCTATGTTTTCATTTTCAATTCATTATTTATATATATATAAGGTGTGCTCATCACTGCCCAATAGCAGGGGGAGGCTGTGACCTTGTGAAAAATCGAGCATTAAGGCAGTCCCCGACTCAAACATGAGCCACTTGTGTGCAGCACTGATGTACAGAATACCTCTATTAGATGTTATGTCCTGAGTACCACACATTTGTAACTGATATATGTTGCAATTGGAGAGACATGCAGAGCCATTGCCCACTCCACCAATCAAACATACCTCTGCTACCTCACCCTAAGTAGTAGGATGAAACCCCACCCATATGTGTCCTGTGCTAATGCTTCCCTTTCTACCTTCAGGCCTTAGATCTCTATAATGCTGGTGTCAGGAACATGCTGTCCACAGTACTGTTATTTGCCAAAGGCAGACGTGCATGCGCTATCGCATGCGCAAGTGCCCAACGTTTTAGATGTGCTAATGCGCACAATGCGCACAAATATTCGCGCCCACCTGCCTGAATCCAGGTTGCCGATCTTTGCCTGCTATTGATCGTCTGTCACCGACCCAGCTTGTCTGACCATGCTTCCTGTGTCTCCTGCTTTGCATGCACCTGCCTGGAGTCTGCCAGTTCTGCCTACCTGCTGTTACCTTCTGGTCCACCCTAGTGGCACACCAACCATTTGGAAGATGATCCAGGCACCCTTACACCACCACGCTCTTTTGGCCACTGTCACAACATCGGTGGTCCCGGAGCCGGGATTGTACGAGAGGCCTTCCCTCTACACATCAGGCTCATCCATCAGGTACGTGACAGCTGGTGTGCTCCCAGTGACCGGAGAAGACCCCCTTGCTACCGATGGATCTGTCACTTAACCAACCAGTTACCAGGGCAAACAACTGGTTGCTGTAGCTGTTGTAATCCTCGGCTACTCATGGCAACTACCTCCTTTGCTTAGCCTTGTGAGTGAACCCTTTGTAGCAGTCCTACACATACACTATAGTGCTTTAACAGACCCAGGTTCTTTAGAAATACACCAAGAGCCAACATGCACCTCTTTAATAACTGCACACCAGGCTCAAAGCAGTTGAAAAATCTTTTACTGAAAATTTAGCAGAACATGTATTACATGAATAAACCCTCTTTTTCTAGCTACACCTAACTGAGGCTGCCCCAGCGTGCCTGCATAGGTAAAGTCCTTTTGGGTAAAGTCCATGGTTGGAAGAACTCAAAAAGAGATGTCCATGGTTACGGGGATCCCGATGAGTCAGTGTTCCAATGGTGGACTACAGGTCCCAGCATGTTTAAGCAAGGTTCCTGTTATCATGCCCGCTTCCTAGCTCCCCTGGGACCTGAACCTTCTATCTTTTATATTACATGAGATGGGAGGCCGGACCACAGAAAAAGCCAGTGAACATAATCAGGGAAGGTGAAAAATAACAATAACCTCTTCAACCTTTACCTGGTCAGCCAAGTATTTGACTAAAACATACAGTACAGTAGGCAACGTGCCTACAAATGTTCTTTAACACTTCTGGTCAAATGTTCTTAAAGTGTTACTAAACCTACAACAGTAAAATCAGTCTGTATGTGCAGTAAAATCTCACTGTGAAACCTAAAGGGTTAATTCTCTGCATTGTGTAAAAAGGCTGTTTGATCCTGTATGCACAGATCATCCTCTTCTTCCACTGACTCCAGAACATGTCTGGATAAGTAAGAGCCTTTGGAGTTAGACTGCACATGCTCAGTTTGGTGTGTATTACTAGAGAGTATTTTCTTTCCTTGGGAGAGTGCATGTGATCAGGACATGCGCAATCAGCACTGTCCAGACAGAGGATCAGGAATCCCGATAGGACAGCCAGTGCAGTATGAAAACCCCTCCTACAAGCTTCACCAGGAACTGATAGAAGTCACAAGTCTGCTATATACTTGTAGCACCCTCCTAGTTAGGTGCTCAAGGAAGAAAAACAGGCGCCGCTGAGTGTAGCATAAAAGTTTAATACATGAAATGATATAGCAACTCACATGGGAATTAGCTTGTGTCCATATTCCTAACTCGCTTCCTGTATTGGTATGTCCGCATGCCGACTGACCCGCAGCCGGGAGATGACGATGCAGGAAGGACTGTGAGGGAGCTGGATCGGGTAGAGGCTGCGGTGAACCGCAAGCCTACCTGAAGTGACGTAACGCGTTTCATCCAAACGCAGTCGTCTGAGGAAGGAGCCCAGTACGCATGCTCCGAAACGCGTTACGTCACTTGCGGTAGGCTTGCGGTTCACCACAGCCTCTACCCGATCCAGCTCCCTCACAGTCCGGTTCAGTGCGGGTCAGTCGGCATGCAGACATACCAATACAGGAAGCGAGTTAGGAATATGGACACAAGCTAATTCCCATTTCATGTATTAAACTTTTATGCTACACTCAGCGGCGCCTGTTTTTCTTCCTTGTTTGCCAGGGGGATGTCCGTCTTTTGCCTGCCAGAGCTGCCCTGAATCACATCAGCAACTGTAGAGCTTAGTCTCCAGCAGTCCCTGATCGTCTCAATTTATTATCTGTTGTTGCACTGGGGTCCTTTCTCCTTGGCACAAGCGCCCAACACCCCTCCTTCCTAGTTAGGTGCTAGTCAGGGAGTGTAGTTTTGGCTCTGTCTGCTTATTAGAAGAGCAGCAGGCAAAACATATGTGCACTCTGCTTATCAGGGAGCAGAATTTGTAGCCAGGTCTGCTGAGTGTGCCCAGTGTGTATTCATTTGGTCTCAGGGTGTGTCCCCAGCTGATTCAATGGGGAGGCACGTTGGATACTGGAGGAAACCTGACCAACGGTACACAGGCTTTTAGTACTGTCCCAGTGGGTTGGTACAGACAGTGGTGCATTATGGGACAGGGTATAAAAAGCCAGGGGCACATGAGGTAGAGGTCTTTGGGTGGGAAGCCAGGTCCCAGAAGGAGGGTGGCGGCTGCCTCCTCTTCTGCAGCAGTTAGTGGTGGTCACAGGCAGTCAGCCTGGTGTACCAGGAGCGTGAGACTGAACCCAGAGGTCCAAGAGAAGCTGACTACAGGAGTTGGGGCACAGCAGAATCTGAAAAAACAGTGTCCGCGAGTACAGAGAAACTTGCCCAGGGGTCTGCCCAGGAAGGGGACCACTCCGGAGTGTATAGTCAGAAGACGGGTGGCAGCAAGCCCAGTGAGAAAGGGGGTACTAGGGGAGTACCCTGAAAAGAAATGTAATAGAAACACTTACCTGATCTTCATTCAAGTGGCAGGATTAAACAGCGGCCTTGCCGCATTCTCAAGTCAGAAGTCCCCAGCATTGTGAATAGTTAACGGTTGGAGTATCCCACTCATCCCTTATCCCATCCCAATTTAAATAAAACCACAAAAACAACAACCCCTAGACTGATCATTGACTGAGCCAAGAACTTAAAGTGATAAGTTACTGCAACCAGTTGCTACGAGTAACCCAGGGGAATCCTTAAAGTGTAATACTCAGCAGACCTCTAGGGGGCAGTGCTACATACTGCTGATGAGAAAAAGTATTTAGCTGTTTATTTTTACTAAAATAGTTGCATTTCCATGTTCTGTGTACTATGGGAGACCAGAGATAGTGAATGCAGGCTCCTGGGTTTAGTAACACTTTAAGGCTTGTTTGGGTCAAATATTAGGAAATGTTTAATTTGCCTCATGAAAGGATATTGAAACTGACATTTCACATACAGTATTACAAATGAGCTTTGATTCCTACTGTATTGAACTGTTACTGTTCTGTCTCCCTCCATTTAGTAAAGAGCTGCACATACTGTTGTACCGTTGTATACTCCTGTATAATATAATATGTATGGCTATTTTGCATGAATGCTGATACATTTGCAAAGCAAATTGTATTTATAACTATATCCCTATGTGCAACATGGCCCTTGTTGTCCATTCTTACTCAGCTACTGTGCCAGGGGCAGACTGGCAACTTTCGGCCCAGGGGGCAAGTACAAACCAGATGCCTATGCTGCAGCGATTCAGCCCCCTCCCACTCTTCCTCTTCCTGGCCTCATTCTGACCCCATTCCAGGCTGAAGCTCTGCTCCAGGTACTCTCTACTCACCAGCTGAATCCTGATTCCCGACCTGGCCAACAGGGGGCAGTTGGAGGGAGCTGGGACAGCTTGGGCAGGGCTGGCCAGGGGAGGAGAGTCTCCAGGGGGGGGAATAGAACCAGCCTCTGCTCAGACACAGTTTACATCATCCATGCTGGGGGGGTGCATGTGCTCTGTCCTTGTCTTCATCCCGTACTCAGTAGGTCAGTAGTGGGGACTTTTTCATTCTCTTCACCAGGATTCCTTTAGGCATGTCTGTGGCAGAAAAGGGCCAGCCTTTTTACAGGGCATCAAAGTGGCCTGGGGGGCAATTTCTCCCCTGCCCCCTGGCTGTGCAGTACTTGGGTGGGATGGAATTGCATTGAATTAATTTCTTGCATCTTATCACACTGTAAATAAAGATATAGGATATATAATATAGTCCTAAAGAAAGAGAAGAGATAGACCAGGCATCAAAACCAAAAATGATGACATTTTTGCATGGAACTCTAGTGACTTCAGTGATGGATTATTCCGGTCAGAGGTCCCAGAATAAGTCTAAAAAATAGTTAAGCATCACAATTGGTTAATTTGATGGTAGAATGGCAACTTTTATTACTAGATATTACAAACAGATGTATTGAAAGTTAGCAAATAATAATATACTAAGCATGAATGTGTATGGCTTAACTTAATGCCATCCCAACTGCTTATTTATATTTAAGATATCCTATATGTCCTAGGTGTCCATTATTGTCTGTTGTGTTGAATTGTATATGATTTTTATTATTTATTGCACACATGTCATGATGATACAAATACAGGGAAAGCACAGATTACTATTTTTCCTCAACAAATTCTAGTTACCTGGCTGTCACTGGCTTTCTAAGGATTTGATCAAGAATAAGTATCCAATCGGTAAATCCAGAGTAGAGTCAGAACTCCTGATCTACATACTTGTTTGTGGTCAGTGAGTTGACTTAGAAATACCTAAACCAGAGAATTTGTGTGACAGACAGGCATCTAACAGATCAGCAATATTTCTTTCATGGCAGGTCCCTTTAAAATGGTTGATTACTTATGTTATCTATTTTCCCGAGTCCAATAGTTTGCCTCTTTGTGTGATCTGTGCTGCCACCTAGTGACACAAAAGAGAGGACTGGGTGGTTTTTGTATTAGTAAAACCATACTCTATGTCAGTGTGCATATCTAGTACAGTAATACATAGAACTATCATCTGTGACCATATTGTTCATCTGTAGAGATATCATGTTATTACTGTCATCCCTGGATATTGTGAATCTTCCTTTAATTGCATCTGCATAATATGTTGTACTGTGTATTTGACACAACCATTGTAATCCTTTTCCAGGGGCCTGTCTGACCCAATGGATCCAGTAGCTGCTGACAGAGAATCCAGAACCTTTACATGTCAGTGTATAGGAGCTCCCAGGCTTCACTACAGCAGGATCTGACTGCAAGAGTTGTTGAGCCAAACAGACACCTGAAAAATAACACATCATCAATATATCGTCCACACGTAGCTTAGAAAAGAAATCTACTTGTAGGAGCTTCAATAAAATTTCATCAGAGGGTAAAAGTTCAGAAACGTTTTACCTGTTAGGCATGGCAGTAACAATAAATGTCCAATAAAAATCTTCATTTCAAGAATAACTCTGCAAATTTTAGAGTTGATTTCTAGAACTAGGTCTGCTGTACCTTTTATTCTGGCCAGAGTTGTAATACTTGGAAATGACGGAGCGTTATTTGCATATACCAGCAGATATCTATACCACTAACTGTGAATATGTATATTCAAGTCAGTTCTGACTATAGATCACACACAGTGATGGAGATTTACTAAAAGTGGAGCACTCAGAACCTGGTGCAGCTGTGCATGGTAGCCAATCAGCTTCTAATTTCTGCTTGTTCGAATAGGCTTTGACAATAAAACCTGGAAGCTGATTGGCTGCAGAGCTGCGACAGATTTTGCACGCTCCAGTTTTAGTATATTCCACAAAGTGTTTCAGTTGAATTATTCGGTGGGTGTGACCAAATTGCTGCAACATTGAGTTGGGCTTAAAGGGGTATGTTTAAATAAAACCGGAACCAATGCTGCTATGGGTCAAGAGAGTGTAAAACATAGGGTAGGAGTTAGGATTAGATAATGCAAAGAGTGCAAGGGTCAGGGTTTGGGATAAGTCAAATGTACCTTGGATCTGTTCGAGGCAAGCTTGGAGAACATTACAGAAGTTTGGATACTGAATCTGACCTCCATTGATGTCAAAGGAGCTAAATGATAAAATCGGTTCTGTTTTTTTAAAAGCTAAAAGGCAAAGGTTTGTCAAACAAATGAAATGGGGGGCTGGACACCCTGGGAAACATGTACCAAAGCAAACAATTTTTTTTTACAATTTCGTTTAGCTGGGTGCACCAATTTTAATAACGCTTAAAGAGGAGCTGCAGGCTCCTTCAGAAAAAAAATAAACGTCAGCAGCTACAAATCCTGTAGCTGCTGACTTTACCTATTAGGACACTTACCTGTCCAGGGATCCCACAGTGTCTTCACCAGAGATGTATAGTAACGAAGTAGAACTACTTAAGTACTGTACTTAAGTACCGAAATGCGGTATCTGTACTTTCCTAGAGTAGAATTTTTTTCTCCTACTTCTACTTTTACTTCACTACATTTTTTCGATGATTTCGATACTTCTACTCAAGTATTTTTTTTTTGTGCTGCATAGTTACTCGTTACTTTTAAAAAAATTACCACTGCCAGAACAGTAGGTTGCATAAAGCTCAAAAAAATGTGTATAATGTCATTTGTAAATCGGCGCATACGAAAATAAAGGCTGTGTATAATAAAAGCTGCTATACCAAATCTTTCCAATAAAAAGAAAATATGAAACAAACAAATAAATGGTGCTACAGCGCTTAAAGTGCATCAAGAAACTACTAACAAACACAGGATAATCATTTGAATAAATCATTTGAAATAATAAAAAACAATATGATGTTCAAACTTTTGACTTCTTTCTTTAATAACTACATAACACAGTACTTGTACTTCTACTTTCAGTACTTGAGTAGAATTTTTTTTTCAAAACTACTGGTACTTTTTACTTTTAGTACTTAAGTAGCAAATTTTTTGAAAAAACTACTTGCAATACTTAAGTAAAAAAAATGTTGAATACTTTAGTACTTCTACTTAAGTAACTTTTTCTGCGAGCACTTCCACTTCTACTCAAGTCACTTTTTGATCGAGCACTTGTACTTTTACTCAAGTAGAAATTTCGAGTACTTTATACAAGTCTGGTCTTCACCCAGCCGATTTTTCTATTGGCTCTCGGCTGCTGCCGCCACCATTGCTTGTACGTGAAACTAGGAGTGAAGCCTACTGTGCATGAGCGAAGCGAGCTGCGCTTTGAGAATGGCCCAGCAGCAGGGGAAGGAGGAGGGGGGCCGAACTTCTGGTGACTGGTGTGGCCTGTCAAAACCAGGTACCTACTCACCCCCGAGAGGTGCCAAATGTGGCACCTCAAGGGGGGAAGAGGCAGATAAGGGGAGCTCCCCCATTTGGGTGAAGCTCCGCTTTAAAGTGAAACAATAAAAGTGCAATATTCCTTTAAACAAGGGGATGCCCTTAAGCTGCCTGTGAATGGATACATCTATAAGATGTATACAACCTACTGCAGCAAAACTGAAAATTTGGGGGAACACCATACTATTTAGTTAATTTTTATGTTGGCCCCTTTATAATTTAATACCAGCTCTGTCTGACATACTGTAAAGTATTGGGGAATGCCAGCCCATTTTTTTTTTTTACAATCCCTGGTGTCTTTGTTTTCATAGCCAGGGATTACTATCTAGTAATATAATTGAACTGGATGACATCACACAGATTACCCTTATATATATATATACATATATATATATATATATATATATATATATATATATATATAGTTAAATATTTATTGGAATGTGATTTTGTAGTCTTGGTTAAATGTGGGCATGGTAAGTATGGTGTCCCCATATTTTATTTTGAAAAGTTGGTCACCTTATTACAGAAGCACAGTATTTCTTAAATGTGGAGTTTATTATCTTAGCTCTTACCCCTAGATGAACCGCTTGGTATAACAGGTTCTCTGTTCTTTGCCATGACTCTGTGAACAGCTTTGTCCCCTCTGACGAACCTGGTTATGTAATGGGTTGCTGCAAACACCTATGTGAGCACAGGTATTGGTTTCCTACACACAACTTTGTTGTGGTATCAGAAAATAAGCACTAGACTGCTCACTGTAAGTAAAGCAAGTATAGCATAGCAATACACAAAATAATATGATCAAGTGGATGAAGCTTTTTCACTCACAGTAAGCTGAATGAGCTAATTATGAGGTTATAGCAGCTTAGTCTAAATCACTGTACCACTAACATTTGATAACCCAACAAAGAATAGTATCAGCAATCAACAGTATTAGGAATAATAAATAATCCCACAGTGGCTCCTCTGCAATCAATAGCCGGTAATGTCTCAGAGTGCATTCTATATATATCACCAGGGCTTTTTTTCCCAGAGAATAAGTGCAGGAACTCAAACACGCACCCCGTCGCAGGGGGAGAGCATGCTGCACCAGGTGGTGGGTGTGGCCTAATTGCACCAACAATGGGAGTGTCCTAAAGGGCCATTGTTAAATACCAGGAGTACATTACGTGCAGAGTTCAGGAATGTGTTATTTACAGAGTGCAGAATTGTCAACATTTCAAACAGAGTTCCAGGGAAACTTTTTAGTTGTGTGTTCAGGAAGCCATTGTAGAATGTTCTTTATGTTAGGGACATTCATTTTAACATGGAGTGTATGACAGTATGTGCAGGAAAGGAGTGCAGCGTATATGATGGTATGTGCAGGAAAGGAGTGCAGTGGGTATGACGGTATGTATAGGAAAGGAGTGCAGTGTGTATGACGGTATGTGTAGGAAAGGAGTGCGGGATATGTATGACGGTATGTGTAGGAAAGGAGTGCAGTGTGTACGACATTATGTGTAGGAAAGGAGTGCAGGATGCTTATGACGGTATGTGTAGGAAAGGAGTGCAGTATATATGACGGTATGTGTAGGAAAGGAGTGCGGTGTGTATGATGGTATGTATAGGAAAGGAGTGCAGTGTGTATGATGGTATGTGTAGGAAAGGAGTGCGGTGTGTATGACGGTATGTGTAGGAAAGGAGTGCGGTGTGTATGATGGTATGTGCAGGAAAGGAGTGCGGTGTGTATGACGGTATGTGCAGGAAATGAATACAACGGTATGACGTTGGATAGTATGCAGGAGAGTGTGCAGTGTATGATGGTGGGTAGTGTGTCCATAATAGGAATGCAGAGTGTATGACAGTGGGTAGTATGTTCAGGAAATGAGTGCGGAGTGGATGACAGCAAGTAGTATGATAAGGAGAGGAGTGCGGAGTGTATGATGGCAGCCAGGTAGTATGTTCGGTAGGGGAGTGCGAAGTGTATGATGATGTGCAGGGAGAGAAGTTCAGATAGTATGAAGAGACATGTGAACAAGCCCTAATTCAATGCTCCATGAAGGCAGCGGCCACTGGGCAGTGGCATGCATATCTGCAGACACACAGCACCAGTGTCTACTACACTCCTGCACACTCACCGCTCTTCTGCACCTCCCTGCTACCTTAAAGTGTATGTAAAGTCACATCGTGACTTTACTAGTATCTCCTCAGGCTTAAACAATTATTAACTACAGCATGTGTTTTTTTTTAAATGACAAGGCCTTTTTTCATCCTGCAGCTGTGCGGTCATGTGATCCCTTACCACTCTCTTTCTCTGATCTAAGCAGAGCAGCAGGAGGGGCTGAGATTCTCTCTGACAGCAGAGAGCTAGCAGCGGGGGATAACATGACCACACACCTGTAGAAGGAAAAAAGGTATTTAGCCTTGCCATTTAAAAAAAAGAAAAAAAAACACATGCTGTAGTTAATAATTGTTTAAGTCGGAGGGAATACAATTATTTTTGCTGCAAATTTCAGTGGAATAGCATCCGAAGGGGTGGGTACAAGATCGACACTCATACTCACAGGCAGGGAGGGAGGGAGGAGGGGGAGAGTGGAGAAGCTCAGAGCAAAGAGCGGAGTGACGGAGGTGCGTAAACTGACCACGGTATCATGGCTCAGCAACTATGATTACCGTGGTCAGCACAGACAAGGGGACACAGGAACAGGCAGGATTAGCCAGGTATATTACACTAGAAAGGGAAGAAATACATGGCATAAGCACTGTGCAATAGATCATGCCTTAAATGGACAGCTTCCTTTTTTTTTTTTTTTTTTTTTAGGGATACAACCACTTTAAGGGTGCTATCACACATGTGAATGCGCCATGCCTGTGATCAGCTGTGAGAACCCCAGCATGGGCTCCCGTGATTAGCTGCAAGTAGGTAGCCCCATTAAAAGCAATGGGAAGTCACAACTTTCGCAGCTAATTGTGCCCAATTGCATGTAATCATTCATGCAGAGCAATCACATGCAAGTGAGCAGTCCTGGACGCAGACTGCCTGTGTCCAGGGCCGATCACTTGCATATGACTGCTGCTTGAATGATTACACGCATGCGGGCACTTCTAGCTGCAGAAGTTGGCAGTCTGCCATTTCTTTCAACTAATTTCACAAAACCCTGCTTGGGTTCTTGCAGCTGATCTCAAACTGGATGTATTTGCAAGTGTAAATGCACCATAACACACACACACTGCCACCCTAAACTTTGCATCCCTGACACCTTAACAGCTTGCCTACCTACCACCTTAAGACCTTTCCATCCTCTTGACATCCCACAATATCCCACCAGCTTACCTCCACATACACATCCTGGAACAAGCACGTTTAAGTTACATCCTTGATGACAGTATATCTGAGGCAGGGTAGTAAGCTCCCTTCATGCCCGCACATGTTTCAACATTAGCTGGCAGTAGAGATGCTCCACTTCCACCTCTGAACTTTCTGCAGCCAGCACTGGAGGTACTGAGTGAGAGAGCTGTAGAGTGCTTGTGGGAGATGGAGGGGGAAGGAAGAGCAACAAGGGTTAAGTGAAGCCATTGACGGTTTCCAGAAAAGAGTGCTGTCACTTGTGAACATAGAAGCAGGGCTTTTGCGTGGACATTAGTGAGCTGCAAGCTTAGGGCCAGTGTCGGAGTAGGCCGAACTCCATTCCGACAAGTACTGTCTGAAAAAAAGCCTTGTATATCACCTTATAAAGAGAGAGAGAGAGAGGGTGGCACCTCTGGCTATTAGTACCTTAGTTCAGAATACTTGTAAAGCAGTTAGTAAATATATGGCTCTTGACTTGCAACTTTCAGCTGGCTAATCGGTGGGGTCCAATCTTTAAGGTGGTGCACATCTGTACCACCCCTTTAAACTCTGCAATCTGATCCCTAGACACCAAAGGTCCTTGGTTGCAGCCCCAGAAAACGTGATTCTGTAACTAATCACACACACACATAGTGGCTTAGGTGTGTATCAACCCAGTCCCTGCAGAACAGAAAGATTTCTAAATCTCAAAGCCCAGAAAAACTCTACCCTCTCCTCTCTTTACATACCTCGTTTTTAGGGGATTGTATTCCATCTCCTATTCACTCCCATGGCAAAGTCCTTACCAACTACAACTTATATGATCCAGCACAGTTGCATCATAGTTGTTCTAGTCCTTCCTGCTCCTCTGGCTCCCCCTAGCACGCAGAGCTGACACAGCATAATGAGTGGGATAGGGAGATGTGATCGAGCAGGAGAAGACAGCAGTGATGCCTGTTAAATGAGCAGAGGGCAAGACAGCACCGGCTGTGCCAACCTGGGAGTCCCGCACAGCTTGGAGAGCAACCCCAGCCAGCATCTCCTCATCAGCCTCCACTAGCTGAAGCCAGGCACCCGGCCACATTTTATATAGAGGGGTCAAATGTACAGTGAATAAAACAGTTTCACTATGGTATTTTCTGCTAAGAATGTAAAACCTCTTCTACACAGCATTTGTACAGATGTGCAGAGAGAGTAGGGTTGATTTACTAAGGGAATAGAGATTGTCCACTTAGCATGAATGTTGTCTTTACTGATGAACTGAGGTAACAACTGAGGTTGTGTTGAAATATAATGCTCAATGTCACAAGGGATTCAAATCCACTTTGTGTGCACCAAATGCCTTTGCAAACCCAGATATGAATTTGTAAAAGTAGCAATGACATCATCACTGTGCTTAACATAGCCTGTGCAGAGAGCAAATCTGTGGGAGGGGCCCAGCAGCTCCACCCCCTACAAGCTGCCTGGAGAAACTTTAGGAGGGGGTGGAGGCAAGACTAGTCACCTTGCACCGGGAGAGAGAGCAGCAGTGACCAGTCTTTATTACAGGAAGCTCCTGCACAAAGAAGCAAAGATTCACACTGGATTAACTCACAGATCTGGAAGAAATACACAAAGCACACTAAGATTTAGGAATAAACACACATGACTCTAAACAGTATTTATTTAGTGTAGAGTTTAGCTTTAACTTAATGGATAAGGTTGTATTGTGTCCTGTTTATATCAACCAATCATATGCATGCAAAAATAACCTGAACACATGAATGGGCATTCAAAGTGAACACAGCTTTACTTTATTTACCAAGCTAAGTGAACATTCACCTTACAAAACAAACACCTATGGTCTTTTAAATAATTACAATTTAGTGAATATGAATGAAAGTACTCATCCATTAAAAAACACATCTGTCTCCTGGGTACTCTCTGGATATCACAGGGATGCTGGAAAGATATTGTATGACAATTACACTATTTCTGTCAGTGTGTGTTTTTAGCACAAAAATATGTGGCTGTATCTTGAGTAACCAGATTCTTTAGTTCTATAAAAACCACATTCTCGTTGTTGTTCCTTGTTATTTCTATGCGTCCTTCTAAAGATTTGGTATACACTGTTTTACTGGCATCAGACCAAATTATTCCTATCCATTCAAGACCTTTCCCGGGTGCCTGACGTATCCAGTGCATTCCAAACTTACTGAAATCAAATCCAGATCCTTTGCAAGTTAACTTAAAAGACTCATTTGGCTTTTTTACCAACTGTGAGTCTGTCTGTGTGAGCATGGGATCAGACCGGATGCCTGGAACAGAAAATATCCGTTTTTCAGTTTGGCTTTCACATTTTGAAAAAAATAAGTAACATAAATCAATAAATGAAGATGTACACATATTCTAAAAATTGCTACATGAATGTGCATACCTGATACAAACATTAGGAAACAAGTCCATGTTAATAAAAGGCTCATGATGGTGTGTTGTACAAAAGACTAGGAGATAGCAAGTAAGACTCCAAGGTGGAAATTATATTCAGACGAAGGAGGTCAGATTTGAATAGTAGATTTGCATCTGTATTGTAAAATAAATATTGATCATCGGTAGCACCACTGACATTTCAAGTGAGTTCAGTTTGACAGTTTTATTCCATTACAATTTATGAAAAGCATTTATAAATATTACTTGTCCAAAAGTGGAGGCAACTTTGAGAGGAATGAGGGCACTTTAGTATTATGGTAATTCTTGGTGGGACTTCCTTTTCCAGTATAGAAAGATAGTGGGGGTTGATTTACTAAAAGCAAGCTGTGCTGACTTCCATCATCCAATAATGTGTAAGCAAAAATACTCTTCTCTTTATTTCTTTAGCACCTGATTGGGCATTCTTTGCAAAGTGAATGTTTACCACATTGACTAAGCTAAGAGAAGATTACCCTGCAAGGTGCAAATTCCTTTGCAAAGTGAACAGCAGCCTAGTTCCTTTTAGTAAACAAGCCAAATATAATGTGTATGTTAACTCACTATACTTTTTTCCTGACTGAGTAGGGGTACTATGTACCTGTTACTCATGCACAAAGGGAAGCGTTATCTGAGGGGCCCTTTCTTTAAAAGGGGCCTCCAGATTCGTATAAGCCTTCCACCCATAGACCCCCAAAGCTACTGGACAAGAATTGTGGGGAAGAGGCTCTTGTTCTCCTTTGGTAAGGTACTTTCCCAAGTTGAAGGCATGTGGCCTGTTATGGTTAAGAACAGGGGGCCAAAAACTAGCCCTCACCTCTCCTGGCCAGTCAGGCTACATGCTTGGATAAGGGTCTGGCATGAATTTGCATAGCGTTTCCCCTTAAAACCCATACAAAATGTGGAGGGGCACTTTTTTCATATTTTGTTGGATCCCTCCTAAATTAATAGCAGAATTGAAAGGCCTGGTATGAATTTTGAAGGGATAACAAGATTAGACTATCCCCACCACTTTCTTTACATCCATTGATAGTCTGTGAATCCTTGGCTAACAGCTGGATGTGTCTGGTGGTGAGGAGTCACTGAACTCCCGTGAGAGCCAACTCCCTACTAACCAGGTGTCCTGGTAAGCTGTTCCCATGTAGCATTGCTAGTAATAGAACTGCTAAATGTTTCACCTCCCAATGCAGCTGGAGGTTCACTCAGCCAAAACACTCATTTGTTCGATTGTTCCCATTGGAATTTCCATACATTTTGTACACAGTGCAAATTCCTCTTATGGTTGAATGTTCTCAGCCTATAGTGTTAGACTATTTTATCTAATAGTAGAATGCTCATTAAGGCCCCTTTCACACAGGCGGACAGACGGTCCGTTCCCATCCGATTCCCCCATAGAGGTGCATGGGGACCTGACAGCTGTGTCTTCGCACACAGCGTGGAGAACAGCTGTCATTCTCCTGCTCAGCGGGGTATCGGCAGATCGATCCCCCGCTGAGAAAAACTGAGTCAGCCTGACCTACACTGTGTGTAAAAGGGGCCGAACTCTTCTGATTGGATGTTCTTAAGGCCCCGTTCACACTGGGGCGACGCTACTTTGCCGGGCGACCTCATAGGTCGCGGCGCGCTGCTCGCACCGCGACCTCGGAGCGGCCGGCACGGACTTCATAACATTGAAGTCTATGCAGGTCGCTCCGGGTCGCCCCAAAGAAGCTCCGGACCCTTTTTCTAAGTCGGAGCGACTTGTGTCGCTCCTATTAGAACGGGTCCGCAGCTTCTCTATGGAAGGCGACCTACGGCGACCTGTCAGGTCGCCCCAGTGTGAACGGGGGCTAAGGCTATTTTCCCTTAAATACAAATGTTAGGGAAGTTACATTTGCCCAGCAAAAGGCAACAAATGGAAATTGAAATTACACACAACATTACAAACATTAGGGGTATTATTTGTGACATTTGTGTGAATGCTCAGATATTTACAAAGCAATTTTTTAAAACATAGACAGCAAAGTGTTTAACACTTTTTGCTGTATGGATTGTCATAATAGACCCATACTTACCCTACCGATGCGTTCTCTTCTATGCTCTATTAGCAGTCTAGGTAGATATTATATAATACAGTATGCATCTCTTGGGGTAGGGTGAGTACTGAACAATGCACATAAACATGCCTTACAACTTTCTGAAATGGGAATGAGGGATACCTATGAGCAAAATTATGTCACAACCCCTGCCGCGTCCCACTTAAAGGAGAATTGACAAAAAAAAAAAAAAAAAATTGGTTAATTCCAGATATGCTTTTTTACCACTACTCTTCCTTTATATTGACTTTTGGAAATTACAAATGCAGCAATATAAAAAATTCAATGAAAAGATTAGATAGGGCTTTATTTTCTCAGTGAATAGGTGCAGGAACTCCCCCCCCCCCCCCCTTCCTAGTCATCCCTTGTCTCCACACCCTACCAACCTCCGAGCACTGTTTCTAGGTTCCACCCCCTCCCCACCCCCAGTATTGCCCCTTTTATAGAATACAGAACCAAGTATCATTTTGTGGTGCTAAGTAATTTGTATGAAATTTGTTAATGACAACAAGAAAGACAAAATAGTAAAGTAAAGTAAAATAGTAAAACTGATTCCCTGTAGCTAGCAACAATGGACCCACCCCAGCAACAATAGACTCCCAACAGCCAGCAACCATAGACCCCTCCCTCAACAGTAGGTCCCTCCCAGCAATGATTGACCCCCACCAGCAACATAAGACCCACTCCCATCAACAACAGATTCTCCACCAGCAACAAAAGACCTCCTCAGCAACAACAGACCCCAACCCCCTGCAAAAAATAGATCCCCTCCAGCAACAATAGATTCCCCAGCAGCCAGTATCAATAGAACCTCCGCCACACCACCAGCATCCCTTGCCATTACATACATTCAGTGCTGGAGGTGCCGGGACTGCGTTCCCACATGTTCCTGCTGGAAAAAAAGCCCTGGGTTTAGCACTGTAAAACACTTTTTGATAGATAAGTAGTGCATTTCATCTATCACTATATAGATCAGACCGAAATGAGGGGCAATTGAGGGGCAAATGAGGAGGAAAGAGAGATAGAGGGACTTTATTCCAAATGAGGGACAGTCCCGCAAAACCAAGAACAGTTGGGAAGTATGCATAAAGCATATCTAAAAATGAGCCTTCAATAGTGAAATCCACTATAACAGTACCTATTGCAGCAGAGTAGGCAACTGTATCAGCAAAGTAAAAATAAAAAAAGACCAGTGGATACATAAAAGTGAATACTTGAAATTAGATATAAAATAATGCATTAAAAGAGAAATATGGCCAAAGCTCATTTCAAAAAGCAGAATAGTTTACAAATAGCTTGGAAATTTGGGACTTTGCTTTATCTAGGTTTTCATTTTTAGTGATTTACTGCCATCTACTGGTACACATTGAATAATAAAGCACTTGAGTGCCGATATGTTAAACCTCCCTCTTTTCAGGCCACTTTTTCAGTTTTCAGCTCTGTGATGCATTAACTGACGATCATGCAAAAACTGTAACCAAATTAATTTCATATATTTTTTTAGGCAGATCTTTCTTTTGGTGGTGTTTATTAACCACTGAGTTTTTTATTTTTATTTTTACTTTTACTCTATAAAGGGAAAAATACCAAACCAGTTGAAAAAAACTGTTTCACTTACTTTCTGTTATAAAACATAGCAAATACAAATACCAAGACAGTACACACACTCGAAATGACCCTTTTTTGCCAAGTAGACACACCAAGGTGATCTGATTTTTTACTACAATTTTGTGTAAATGAAGAAACACACTGGTACTGAAGGAGTTAAAAAATGGAGCTTGATAATGGTGCACTAGATACATTTAATATACAGGTCATACACAGGGGGGATCAGGAGGTGAAGGGGTTAATGTACAGATCACATGAAATGATAAGGTGGAGGTGAAGGGGTTAATGTGCAGTATAATTCAGGTGAGGGGTTAATACACAGGTCAGATCAGGGACAGGATGGGGCCAACGTATACTGTAGATGCGTGATGACAGTAGGGGTGTGTTGCAGTGACCCTGACACTAGGTACTGTTTTTTTTTTTTTTTTTCATTTCACACACCTGAAGGCAGGTGCAATACATTTTCTCCACTACAGGTGGCACTCAAATGTAGCGGCATTGCAGAGGGCGAGGAAGTCAAGAGGAACCTAGTTCCTCTATGATTTCCTGGGTCACAGGGGCATCCCATGTAAATTTGGTGGGCATCTTTGGTTAGGTAAAGGCTGTATAGGACCCCGGCTCATTTCGCATGTGGCTAGAGTAGGGGCAGGTCACCTGTCTGTCTGACCAACTCCATTTGCAGAAAAGCAATCCCAAACATGCAAGGAACCTCCACCATGCTTCACTGTTGCCTGAAGACACTCATTTTTGTACCACTCTCCAGCCTTTCAGCAAACCAACTGCCACCTGCTATATACATTTAAAATTTTGACTTATTAGTCCGGAGCACCTGATGTTATTTTTCTGCACCCCAATTTCCTATGATTTTGTGCATAGTAGAGTCACTTAGCCTTGTTTCCATATTAGACGTATGGCTTTTTAGCTGCAATTCTTCCATGAAGACTACTTCTGGGCAGACTTTCCCAGACAGATGATGGGTGTACCTGTGTCCCACTGGTTTCTACAAGTTCTGTGCTGATGGCACTGCTGGACATCTTCTGATGTCTAAGCGAAGTAAACATGTGTATCTTTCAGCTGCTTCATTAAATTTCCTTCATTAAATTTCCTACGATCCTTAATGTTGCCCAATCAATGGCGTCCACAGGACATCCGAGAGGGGACCCCTCCCATAGGCCAAACATACAAAACATACAGCCACAACAGCCTGTGCCCCTGCAAACGGGGAAGTCCATGTGGTGAGTGCATTACCTAGTGGGGGGGTCATGGGTAGCAGCACTCGCGCACACACCTGCATGGGATTGGACAGATTCTTCATCTGAGAGATTGCATTGTTGGAACCAGAACCTCCTTATATTGTCTAGCAATCATCTGCCTTTTAAAGCCCATCACCCACTGGCACTTAGCACTGGGCACCTATAGTTTATTCCCTGTTATCAGGGGTCAAGCAATAAAACAATAGAATTCAACCAGCACTTTTTTTGCACAATTCACTTAGCAGGCAGCACCTGCATAGCAACATTATTCATATTTAAATATCCAGCACACTGGCACTTTTTTTTTTCCTTTCTTCTTTTTTCGATACGGTACACTGTTTAAACAGTATCTAATATATTCAAAGTAGCAATTGATGCCATTATCCAGCATGCTTGCACTTTAATCTAAATAAGCACAGTGCACTTCAGTAAATCACAGAATAATCACATGGGATTTTTTTAGTATCACTGCCTTTTATTTATGGTCTTAACTCCTCAGCACAGTGCACTTTTATGCAATTTATGTGTTTTATGCCACATATATATTCTATGGCGGTCATATTTATTTAAGTGGTATTATCGCAAATGTGCTAACTGCTTACCCACTTGCTGTCCTACATTTTTATTTTTTGGTTTTTGTATGCTTTAATAGAAGAAGCATTGCTCTTTATTTTCTGTGCCTAAATGTAGTTTACTGGATACCCTCAATGAGGATATTGTGCAGCCAGCTGGTAAGAGGAAAGCATTACATCTGGATGTTTTTGTATGACAGATGTCATCCTTGGATCACTGTGTCTCTAGCACAGTAATATGTGGCCGTGTCTTCCACTTTCACATTGTCTATTTGTAGATATGATGTGGCTTTGGATCCATCAGTTGTTATTGTGAATCTTCCCTTGTATGAAGGGGAATAATCTGTAATTTCATTATTAGTAGGATGAACCCTCCCAATCCATGTCAGTCCTCTCCCTGGAACCTGTTGAACCCAGTGTATATAGTGGTTGGCATATGTATACCCAGATCCTTTACAGGACATCTTCACCCTCTCTCCAGGCTTTTTGATTTCTGAGGAGGACTGAGTAAGTGTTTGTGACATGACCCCTGTAACCAAGAATAAAAATATGATGAGAAATAAGATGATCCCATCAGAATGGGTTACTGCTTTTTCCTGTATTCCAGACTTACCAAGAAATGAGGAGAGACACAAAAGACAACAGGATAGAAACATGTTGTCTTATTGGCTTTAGATGTTCTGAATGTTCTGAGCGGACACCAAGATGTCACTAGAACATCCCAGCCGGTCAGTTCAGCTTTTCTACCTGGCAGGATGAGACAGGAAGCAGAGATGGGATTTGCATGAGAGGAAGAAGACTATAAAAGGCTGAACGTTCTCTTCTACCTACAATGAGGTATATGACATAGATCCCAACTGTCCCTCATATGGGACCAAATCCCTCTGTCCCTTCTTCTTCATTAGTTTTCTCTTTTGTGTTCTGATGTATAGATCTCTATAAAAATGTTTGTTTGTTCTTGTTTTTTTCAATCAAACGTTTTTTACAGCACCACATATTTTCCATCTTACAAAGTTGGGACATGTGTATATGTATATGTATATAAAAATAAAGAATAACAGACCATTTAAAAATATATGGCAACATGTGAATACCAGTCCTGAAATCTCTGGGATTTAGATGATGACATTCTTGTGTTGATTTTGCTAATCTTCCCAGCTACTGCAGACGTAACAGTCTGTTCAGCAAAATGTTATTTATATCAGGCAGTACTCTTGGCTAGGTATAATAAAGTACCAATACATATGCGCCGTATATTAAAGACTGTACCATGATCTACTATCAAACCTTATGATATCCTAAGAAGGACACTTCATGAAATGCAGTGCATTTTAATCATACATTTGTGATTTTGTATAACTAGACAACCCCCCCCAAAAAATGTGCAATACTATTTAGCGGAACCCTAAGTGCTCATTTACTCTTGCTGTTTCGAGGGGGGGGGGGGAGGCTGTTGAGCTGTTTTTTTACCATGCCCTTAACCATCATGCCTTAAGCTTTAATGTTCAGCGGGCAGCAATCATGACCCATTCAAGTGAATTGGGCCACACCCACCGCAACTCCTCTGCAATGCATATAATGCATGTAGTTGCAGCATGGGGGTGTGATATTTAAGATCATTCACATGTGTAGCCAGGGGGTGGTTAAATTCAGGCATTTGAGTAATGGTTTTACCCCAGGTTGCTCACCTGATTACAAACATGCAGCTGCTTAGGACTGTATACAGCTACTGCCACTAAATGAAGCCTATGCAAGTCTATGGGGGCGCGCCATAAATGCTCGCAATGCTTGCAATTTCGGTGCAGGTGTTCGGCATTTACATTATTAATTCAGGTGGTGAGAAGGCTACATATCACCTGCTCTCCATCTGTCAAATAATTCTGAAAAGCAGTAGCAGTTTACAGAGGAGCAGTAAGCAAACCTAACCTTAAATTGAGAAATGGCCGTATGTTGTCTCGGGTTGGGTCTCTCTGACATACACAAGCTGAACACTTGACTCATTTACAATATTTAGAGCCCTCAGCACTAAGAAAACACATACAATCACAGGTCAGGATGCAAAAATCACTTGTATAGTTATTACTGAATTCAGACACCCAAAAACCGGAATCTTCCAACTCTAGTTTAAAAGATTTTTTGTGTAGGTGATTAACTGCACTAGCCCTCTGGTGGAGGGAAGGGAATCCTACCACTTATAATTATTAGGTGGCAAGAGTATATTATGCAAAGTGTATAAACCAATGTGTCAATATATTTCTACCTTGTACTGTGTAAAAAATTTACATTAGATCATAGTAAAAAGTATACTCAAAGTATTCTACAATAAAAATCAACAGTGAAGTGCCACAAGTAATTAAAATGCCTAAGGTGTATAGTGCTAAGGTGCTAGTAATAATTACTCAATAAATAAATCAATTATTAAAGTGCAATATAAACCAGCAATGATAAAGTGCAATATAATCCAGCAATGGCTGTCACAAATTGTTCACATATAGTTCATAAAGTCCATAGTGCAATAGTGCTGGTATAAGACAGTGCAAACGGTGCAAAACAAAAGTCCTTTAGTGCAACTTATAATAAGTACCAGTGCAGGTGCATACACATATGCAATAGTGGTGTGACCCTCCGCTTTACTTTCGATGTTAAATAGTAAGATGTCCCACTTACCAGATCAAGTGGATTCCAGTTGGCATACGCCAGCAGGAATCGGTACAGGCTTAGTCACAGTTGTTCCGGTTCCCTGGTGGTGAATGGGGGTCCACATTTTGCTTCTGTATATGCTCAGGGTAAAGAAGAAAAAAGGCTCCTCATAGTGCAGACAGTATAAAAAAATCCTCTTTTTATTGGAAAATCACGCAAATAAAAAAAATACACTCGCTACATAAAGTAAAACTGGTGCCCTTTGCAGACTGGAGTGCCTCCTGGCTGTTCCCGATGTCCGCTCATGTAACTCGCGCCGTACCCGGAAGTGGGAACACGGTGTGTGGTTCAAGTGAGGGCCCAGAGCGAGGCAGCGTGCGTTGCAACTTGACGCGTTTTGTCATAGAAATGATGTAATTTAGTTAGTTGCTTAGGTAATTCCTGGTGGTGACTTTTTTTTTTGGGCCGGGCAGTGTATAAATATATATGCTCACCAGCCACTTTATTAGGTACACCTGTTCAATTGCTTGGTAACACAAATTGCTAATCAGCCAATCACATGGCAGCAACTAAATGCATTTAGACGTGGTGAAGATGACTTGCTAAAGTTAAAACCAAGCATCAGAATAGGGAAGAAACGGGCTGGTCTGAGTATTTCAAAAACTGCTGATCTACTGGGATTTTCACGCACAACCATCTCTAGGGTTTACAGAGGATGGTCCAAAAAAGAGAAAGTATCCAGTAAGCGGCAGTTGTGTGGAAAAACTGCCTTGTTGATGTCAGGGGAGAATGGGCAGACTGGTTCGAGAAGATAGATAGGCAACAATAACTCAAATAACCATTTTTTACAGCCAAGGTATGCAGAATACTATCTCTGAATGCACAACACATCAACTATTGAAGCAATTGGGCTACAGCAGCAGAATTTGACAATAGGTGCCATTTCTATCAACTAAGTACAGGAAACCGAGGCTACAATTTGCACAGGCTCACCAAAATTGGATAATAGAAGACTGGAAAAACTTTGACTGGCCTGATGAGTCTTAATTTCAGCTGTAGCATTCAGATGGTAGGGTCAGAATTTGGCATAAACAACATGAAAGCATGGATCAATCCTGCCTTGTATCAATGGTTCAGGCTGCTGTGGTGGTGTAATTGTGTGGGGGAAATTTTATTGGCGCACTTTGGGCTCTTAGTACCAATTAAGCATTGTTTAACTGCCACAAGCTACCTGAGTATTGCTGCTGACCATGTCCATCCCTTTATGACTACAGTGTACCCATCTTCTGATGGCTCCTTCCAGCAGGATAATGCACCATGTCACAAAGCTCAAATCATCTCACCACTGCTTTCTTGAACGTGACAACGAGGTCACTGTACTCCAATGACCTCCACAGTCACCAGATCTCAATCCAATAGAGCACCTTTGGGATGTGGTGGAATGGGTGACTTGCATCATGGATGTGCAGCTGACAAATCTGCAGCAACTGCGTGATGCTATCATGTCAGTATGGACCAAAATCTCTGAGGAATGTTTCCAACACCTTGTTGAATCTATGCCAAGAAGAATTAGGGCAGTACTGAAGGCAAAGGGGGTCCAACCCAGTGCTAGCAAGGGGTACCTAATAAAGTAGCTGGTGATATACAGTATATATGTTTATATATACATACATACAATCAATCTTGTACTCTTATTGTGCTTAAATGCTTAAATCAGTTGGAGCCATTGGGATGTGCTACAACAACTTCACAATGTTTGTATCATGTCCAGTCCTTCTGCCCCTATGCTGCCAACCCCCTAAAAAAGCTGGCAATTTGAAGCTTTGAAAATGAAGGTGGGAGTTGCTGTGTACATAGAAAAGCTCTAGCAGCTGCTGCTGTCATAAAATAAAAATAAAACCCCCTGACTCAATGTTTATCAACACCATTCAGATGGGAAATAGAGAGATACAAAGTGATTTTGGAAACACTGTTACATTTGTAGCCATTCCTTTTTTTTTTATTTGGCAAATCAAAGGGGCTGACTTCACTCTGCAGATAATCTCAGATAATACAACTTGAAGGGCAAAGAATACGTTTTTTTTTTCTATTAACCCCTTATAAACCCTTATCTCACCCTAATGAACACTAATTAACTTTTTCCGCTTTTCCCTTCAACTAATAATGTCTTCTGTTTTTCATTTCTCTTTTATTAACCAATAAAATTGAAAGGGTAACTCCACTTTTATTTGAAAAAAAAAAGGAAATATAAAAAAATAATAGAGCATAAAAAGTCATATTGTAATTGAAGGTTTAAAAAAAATGACCTTTCCTTTTCAATCTGCAGCTCTGTAATTTTTGGTAAAGGGCAATTCAATATGGCTACCTAAAAGTGTTCTGCACACAGGATGTGTACAGAACGCCCCTCAGAAATGTCATTTCCTGTTTGTGGGATTGGCTTACTGCTTTTCCCAGAAGTCTACACTACCATGCAAATCAGATTTTAAACATCCCCTGCAACAAAAATGCTATTTTTTGTGAGAGACGCTCAAAGGGAAATCGCATCTAAAGGGATGCAGATCCTGCAGCTTTCCTCTTTAGAGCCCTGAAGGTGCAGCAGATGATTGATCATTATAAAACCACTTTCATACAGATTCACTTTGGAAAAGAACGCAGACAAACAGCTGTTTCTTCAGAGTAACAAAAGGTAGAAATCGGCAACAAAGTTTGTTAGAATCACTGCAATGTTGCAATGTACAGAGATCACCCAGAGGGGAATGTTTTTTTTTTTCTCATCAAAAGGGGAGTACTCTTTAAAGTTTTTACTTGCTTTTACTTGCTCGTTTTTTTTTTTTTTCTTAGCATCACAAAAAAGCACAAAAAATGAAGACTTTACTTCATTTGGAAACATAGAAAAGAGACAGCAGTAAAAATACCAAGTAATTCATCCAGTATTTTGTACCAGAATAATATTTTTAGTGTCATTTAAACAGGACAAATTATAGAATAGAATGCAACACACGTTTTTAATTAAACAGTGGTAAAAAAAAAAAAAAAAAATTAGGTGTGTTTTTTTTTTTTAGGTCCGTTATTTTTTTGTAGAAAGGTCACATAAAAAATTATTTTTGCAATAATGCTATATATGGATTGCTTAATGCTGTAATGGCTTATCTTCATGGGCATTAAGTTAGATTGCATAACTGCACCTATGTACTACTGGCCATAATATCAATGTTTTATGAGTTTGCTTTCCTCTGTTATTATTATGATTTCCTTTCCCTGTTTGTTACTATTTGAAATAATCTTCCTTTTTAGACCCTGGGGCGACCTGTCAGGTGACCTGGTCGCCTGACAGGTCGCCGTAGGTCGCCTACCATAGAGAAGCTGTGGACCCGTTCTAATAGGAGCGACACAGGTCGCTCCGACTTAGAAAAAGGGTCCGGAGCTTCTTTGGGGCAACCTGGAGCGACCTGCATTGACTTCAATGTTATGAAGTCCATGCCAGCCGCTCCGAGGTCGCGGTGCAAGCTGCGCACCGCGACCTGTGAGGTCGCCCGGGAAGTAGCGTCGTCCCAGTGTGAACGGGGTCTAAACGTTTTTTTTTATTGAAGGCAAAAGAAACATGGTACAGTAACATGCAGTGAAAATATTAGGTACAAGGCACTTTAAAATATAAAACTGCAGCATATAACATTCAAATAACAGGTAACAATGTGATACGTATATGGGATCGACCCGGCGTCCCGTCTGAGAAGCAATGAGGGTACGCTCAAACTGTAGGTGTGGCCGAGGCCACACTGCGTGGATGGACCCCCACACAGAAGGGGTCTCACTCTCAACCAAAACCAAGGTATAACACTTAATTGGGTACGCCGGGGGCCGAGTTGGCAGGGTTGGAAAGAAAGCAGGGTAAGTAGGAGAGGGTTGTGGGGGGGAGGTAACAGCAGGTGCCTGGAGGGAGCCTCGAAACCCCCTAGGGGCCCAGGTGGCAAAAGAGAGCCGGTAATGAGGACGCCCAATCAGGTGAGTACAAGGCTGTCGTCAAGACCTGGTGGTAGTATTTGAAATAATCTTAATAAAAACTATTTAACAAGAAAAAAATAATAATTTTTGCAAGACATAATCACAAAAAAAAAAAGAAAAAAGCCTTTTTTAAGATAACAAAGCAAAAAATGTTAAGTTAACTGAGAAAGTTTTTTACCAAATAAACCGTTCCATAGCAGAAATGTAGAAACTATTCTGGTCCATAATGGGTGTACAGATGTGAGAGGGGAAATGGTAATACTGAATGATTACTGCTCTTTGGTTATAGTGAGTTTGGCATTAAATACTAATATATAATTTTATTTACAGGGAATAGACACACAAATACATATAGTACATAATAAGAAGTAAAGGTAACAGAGATAATATGACCATCATAAGACACTTTCCATATATAGATTTCAGCACTCCAATGAAGGACAATGTACATAAGCCTCCATGACATAAAACACTATTAATACAAGTATACTAGAAAAGGGGGAGAGAAAAGAAAAAAGAATAAAACAGTCATAAAAAAGGACCTGTCATGCACACTTCAGAATAATATGAAAGTTGTATAAACAAAGTATGAGTCCCAGTTCACATATGTGCGATGACAGACATTGCATGTGATTCGGAGCGCACTGCTCACATGTAATGTCTGTGCGATGTAAATTCAGGCATACAGATTGTATGGTTAAATTCACATTGGATTCATACACAACTCACACAGGACCCTTTTTTGGGTCCGCACCAGAATCGGATCCCATGGGTGTTCACACCCATGCCATCCGATTCATGTCCGAACTATGCAAACTGATCTGGGGGTGTCGTTAACTTTGTATGGACACCCCCAGCGATTTGCATATGGCAGTGTGAACTGCGTGCGAGTTGAATGCGATGGAGGAACCCACAGTGGATTCGCAGCGTTTCCGCATTGCATATATGTGAACCGAGACTTAATAAAACATGTCCTACTGACATGTAAATGAACTTGTAGGGTAAGAAGCAAATATTAGACCCTGTTCACACTGGGGCGACGCTACTTGCCGGGGCGACCTCACAGGTCGCGGTGCGCAGCTCGGAGCGGCCGGCACGGACTTCATATCATTGAAGTCAATGCAGGTCGCTCCAGGTCACCCCAAAGAAGCTCCGGACCCTTTTTCTAAGTCGGAGCGACTTGTGTCGCTCCTATTAGAACGGGTCCACAGCTACTCTATGGCAGGCGACCTGTCAGGCGACCTGTCAGGCGACCAGGTCGCCTGACAGGTCGCCCCAGTGTGAACGGAGTCTTACAGTTGCTTTACTAAAACATAGCTTGTTCACTTTCACAACATGAATCTTCACTTTTTTTTTTTTTTAAAGGTGAAGCTGTGTTTTGAGTTTTTCAACAATTTGACCCCTTGATTGTGGATGCTTTTTATTAGTGTAGCTCTGTCAGGATTTATGAATTTAATATGGATTTTTAGAACTGGGAATTTAAGAAAGCCAGCTTGGAGTTAAAAGAAAACCAGACCTACCTGTGCATTGGTCTAAATGGCTTGATGAGATGACAGCTCCTTGTTTACACGCAGCTTGTGCTCTGTGACTGCGCTGTCACCCACTGGCTGCCCTGTTATGTTTACTTGTCCCACTTTGAGGTTCCCAGATGGCGCTTGGTTCATTTGGGTTCTCCTGGTGATATGTTCTAGCAAGCCACTTCACTGTAAGTGCAGCTTTATCCTTTTTATTCATTAAAAGGTTCTATATGCATGATCTGCTGCACTCTGTTTTGTATTTTTAATTTGCATAACTCCTCCTAAGAGACAACTTACCGCTTGTATCAGGGCTGAGGGCTCTTGAGAGGAGTAATGAGACAAGGTGATGTGAGGTTTTCAGGAAGCTATGTACAGCACTCTTCTGGCCCCTCCCACAAGCCATGTCACTGGATCTAAAGTAAGGTATGTAAAAAAAAAAAAACAGGTTTGATTTAGAAACTTTATTACCTTTGATAAGGGTGGTAAGGGGAGGGAATAAACAAGGCAAGGAAAAAATGTGAAATAGATTAAACTTCACCTTTACCTATTTTTACAGTTTTAAAAACAATAAACCAGCCCTAAAATGTTAGCATTATGCTACAGCTGAGTTTTCTAGTGTTTCATTTGAACATAGCAGGGGATAATTGTTTCACGTTATTTTGTGATTCTTTGTCACTTTTCAGTTAAATTCTGGATTTTTTTTTGTATTATAAGAAGCAGCCAATAAGTAACATTCATCAATGATAAAAATTGATCTCTGTTGTCATTGGTGATATTCATTACCTAACAGTTACTTCCCTGTTACCCAACATACAGCTATACCATTTAATATTTGATAGGATATCAGAAAAGAGATAACAGTTTAACATATATAATTTTGCTTTTATTAACATTTTTTCTTTTTAAATCACCTGTATTGTTGTTGACATGCATTTCCATGCAGATGGCTAATTGAAAAAAAAAGTGTGGAATATCTCCTGAGGACCAAAACACGCATTACTTTAGGGGCCTTCTCCCACTGCTCCATTGAAAAAACGTAGCATATGCATTTTACTGTATTTTTAGTGCATTTTCTGGTTACCTGACTCCAGTCATGCTCCTAGGAAATATGAACACGTGACTCGAAAAATGCACCAAAAATCCAACCACAAAGCATTTTAATGCATTTTTGATGCATTTTCTATTTATTTCAATAGGGAGGCGCACTTTTTAAACATGCACCAAAAATGCAGCATTCAGGAACGCACCATGCCTGCAGCACACTGGTGTGAAGAGTTCAATAGGATTTAAAGAGATACATTTTTCATGCATTTTTCCATTTTTTGATCACCTGTGCAATTTTCACTTTTTGCTCTATAAACAAAAAAAGAGCGACAATTCTGAAAAAAAAAAAAACAATATTTTTTACTTTCTGCTATATAACATTCCCAAAAATAAAATTAAAAATCAATTTTTTTCATCCTCTTAGGAAAATTTATTTTCTGCTACATATTTTTGGTAAAAAAAATCGCAATAAGAGTATTTTGATTGGTTTGTGCAAAAGTTATCGTGTCTACAAACTAGGGGATAGATTTATGTCATTTTTATTTATTATTTTTTTTTACTAGTAATGGCGGGGATCTGTGATTTTTAGCAGGACTGCAACATAGCAGCGGACAGATTGGACCCCTAACTGACATTTTTGACACTTTTGGGGGGACCATTGACATTACTACAGTAATCAGTGCTAAAAATACTCACTGTTACTGTACTAATGACACTGGCAGGGAAGGGGCTAACCCAGGAATGATCAAAGGGTTAAGTGTGAGCCTAGGGGAGTGTTTTCTAACTGTGGGGGGAGGGACTTGTGAAATGATCATAGAGACCTGTGATCCTATATAGGAGGATCACAGGCACTCTGTGATCATTTTAGAGAGAACAGTCAGCTGTGTTTACAACAGCAGACCGACCTTCGCTTTTAGCAGGGATTGATCGCGGATGCCTGGCGGCAATCGGTGCCACCGGTCCCATGGATCAGCATCCCTAGTGGAGCTTCCCGTGGATCGCCGTACAGGAACAGAAATTCATGCAGCCGAGCCAGCCTGCCACTGTATACCTGCGGTGGGCGGTCGGCAAGTAGTTAAGCAAATCCATTTAGGTGTCTACTTATCTACTAAGGTAAATCTACAGGGATTTGCATCCTAATACATTGACATCTTGACTCTATAATGGGCACCTACTACAGTTGTCAGCACTTATCTTCAGTGTGATTCCAGCATCCCCTGGAAGCCCTGGAGTTTGTGTTTGTATAGTAAAATGCCACTGACTGGGTGTTTCTGGGACACACTGGAAGATCATCATTTGTAATCAGGAAGACAAGCTCTGCCAGAGATCACATTGTTTTTATAAACATTTTCTAATTTCTCCTGTCCTTAATGTGAACCCTCACCAAGCAACCCATTTAGTTTAAAATAGAAATATACAAAACATTTGTGTATACAGATGAAGAATACCCTTTTTTTTATAAGTGATCACATACCCTCTGTTCTAAAGCAGGCCATACACGTTTCGAATTTCGTACGATTTGTCGTTCGATAAACGCCAGCGCCAGTCGTGCACATCATCGAGTGTACCATCAATGTGATTCGAAAATCGTACGACAAAACACTTCTTCCTTCTGCCAGTATAGGAAGTGATGCAATGTTGTCTTGACCTTTTAACTACACCTCCACTGGGCACTCCCCCTACAGTTAAAAGTCGGATTGTGTCATTTGCGAACAGAGCAATCATTCGCCACAGCATACGACTATTCTCAGCAATAAAATGCCATTCAAGAGGTATAATAGGAATCAGAAAATGGCAGCAATGGTTATTGCATTGATTGCTTTGGAGGAGAAGAAGAAAAAGAAGAAAAATAGAAGGAAGAGCAGAGTGTGGGCCAAAGACTGGCTCATGCAACGAGAGCAATTCTCACATGTAAACCTGCTAACAAACCTCAGAGAAAATAATCCTGAGGATTACCGTAATTATTTGCGGATGACCCAGCAGTCCTTTGACATGCTATTAGCTCTTGTGCAGCCACATATCACCAAACAGGACACCTGCATGAGAAAATCTATTAGTGCAGAGGAGAGGCTCATGGCAACCCTGCGTTTTTTGGCAACAGGCAGGTCTTATGAAGACCTGAAGTTCACCACTGGAATCTCTGCCCAATCCTTGGGAAGAATCATACCTGAGACGTGTCAGGCCATAGTGAAGGTGCTCCAGCCACAGTATTTAAAGGTAATTATAAAAATTACAACTTAAATTAGTAAGAATATTACTGCAAACATAAGTCAAATTTTGTGAGTACATCAATTTTATTAAAAAATATGTAACTTCCTGTACACGGTTGTCTGGAAAAGTTTGTATTTTCTTAAATCAATACATACCCATTTCCAAATCATTATTATGAAAATATATAATTCTTAAACAATAACCAATAAAAAAGGAACAAATACACCAAAGAAATGCAATAATATTGAGCAACATATCTAGAAGTTTTTTTTACAGATTTGTGTATTGGGGGCCATGAAACCAAGAACCTTGAGGTGGTTCAGGACGCACTGACCAGCTTGGGTTTCCCTGTGATTGAGACATATTTGGGTGCCAATATTGGCCAGATGTTACAGGTGGAGCAGATGTTACAGGTGGAGGAGATGTACATCCCTGATACCCTATTATATCTGTGTTAGGTGTAAGATTGCCCTTTAGTCCAATGGCAATCATTTTATGCATTAAAGCTTCACAAATGTCTCGTTGCTCCATGGACATTCTCCGTAATTTGTGTGCAACCAGATGACCCACAGCATCACATTCATCATCTTTCTGCTTCATGATAGATGATGCATCCTTCAGCAAACTGGCAGTATCGTAGTCAAGATTTCTCTTCTTTCCTCTTTGAGTTCTCTGAGTTGATGTTCCTGGCTGCTCTGGGCTTGGTGTATCCTATAGAAAAAAAAAAAAATTGAGAAGAAAATATGATCACTAATTATCATTAAAACATGTTTTAATTTTTTTCTATCTTGCCAACAGTTTCCTTCTAAATCTGAAGAATGGAAAGAAGTTGCCAAAGAATTCCAGGACATGTGGAATTTCCCCAATTGTGGTGGCGCAATTGATGGGAAACATGTGAGAATTACACCACCAGCACATTCAGGATCCTATTTTTACAACTATAAAGGGTTCTTCAGCATAATTCTAATGGCAATTGTGAATGCCAAATATGAATTTATGTACTTGGATATAGGGAAAAATGGAAGAAACTCCGATGGAGGTGTGATAGAGCGCAGTCCATTTATGCATCGATTAAAAGAAGGAATGTTGCATCTTCCATCTTCCAGTGAGACAGTTGAGGGCCTTAATTTTGTGTTCATTGGGGACGATGCATTTGCCTTACATGAACACCTGTTGAAACCCTATCCCTTGCGCAATTTAACTGCTCCCCAGAAAATCTTTAATTATAGATTGTCTAGGGCGAGAAGGGTGGTAGAAAATGCATTTGGGATCATGGCCAGCAGATTCCGCATTTTCCACACCGCCATTAATGTTACAGTTGAAAAAATTGACATAATAGTGGAATGCTGCTGTATGTTACACAATTATTTAAGAAGCACAACTGTGTCATATATGCCATCAATTGCAGTTGATATTGAAGATCTTACCAGTGGCACAATTGTGCCAGGTGATTGGTGAAATGACAGCAGTGGCATGGTAAATTTAGCTCCTGCAAGGCCTAGGCTACCAACTGCAAATGCACGTCAAAATCGCATTCATTACACAGATTATTTTATGGGTAGTGGTGCAGTTGCATGGCAGGATCGCATATAATCATATGTATTATATTTTGTAAGAAATGACTTGCTCTAAATAAAGACAGCTTAATAAATCATATACAATATATGAGTATTCTTTATTCTAGTTTTTGTTACATTCTACTATGACTGGCCCATGAGGCAGAAGGACCCCTGACCCTATAGTTGTTTCATTGGGCCCTCCAACCCCCCCCCCCCCCCCAAAGAAAAAACATTGTGAATTAAACGAAAATTTGGATATACCTGTGTCTGAGTCTGTGTCTGTGTCTGTGACATTTCCTCTGCTTCTGGGTCAGATATCAAACTGGAGTCTAATGCAGCACTTGGTGGCAGAGTGCAATGGGACTCTCTTGGATCATCTGTGTCAGCGAGAAACATCAGGTCTTTGAAGTACCACAAACGTGGGACATAGACATCATCAGCCCCTGCTCCAGATTTCTTGGACGCTTGTATTTTTTTATACTCCTTTTTAAAAACAGTCCGCAAGTTAGCAATCTTGTGCTTTACATATAGGTCAGTTGGATCTTTGCAAACCTCTTTACATAGCTCCTTTAGTTCTTTGATGGCCTCATCACGCTTATATCTATTAGAATAATCCCTGGATTTCACATCCCATAAGCACGAAAATTCTCTGTATTTATCAATGAATTGGGGAAGGAACTCAGTAGATGTGAATGTGAGAGGCATTTTCCTTTAAAAAAATATATATATATATATATATATATATATTTTACTAAGTTACCTTGCAAACCCTTGTTATACATGTGTAAAATATAACACATAATGATTTTGCACATTAATAATGACTAAATAAGAAGAATAAATAATACTTAAGACAATAGAACTAACAAGATATGAAAGTTTCATGCAGCCTGTTCATATAATGGATGAGCCATGTGCCATGAATCGTGACTGAGATAAGTTTGGACAGGAGTGAGGTCTAATTTTTATCCTTTTTGAACAGCTCCTATACTGCAAAAGGACTTCTATCAGTAATAAAATAGCATATATTTACATTATAACACAGTATTTCCGTAGAAAAAGTGAAATATGCAATGGAGAGTCAGCATTTTGAACTTACCTCAGGGATGTGTGTTCAGCGTTCTCTGCACGAATAGAATTTCCTACGTCCCGAAAAGTCGCTGCATATTCGTGCAATGCGCACGTGCGTTATATACCATGTACAGGCCCCGCCTCTTCTTTCTTTCGGGGGCTTGTGGGAGAAATCATGGCAGAGGGACAAGACATGGCAGCTTCTCAGAGCGAAAGATCTGGGACAGATGAGGAGCAGGAAATCGTGGAGGTGGAAGAAGGTCACCAGACAACCATTGTGACAAGCCCCAGGAAGAAGAAAGCCACCAACATGTCTTTGGAGGAGATGGTGGACATGGTGAACATTCTTCAAAAGAAGGATTATGACTGTCGCAAGCAAGTCTACCCTAAAAAAAATGTGAGAAAAGATCAAATTCTGGAGAAAGTTATACGTGTCCTACAGAAAAACCATGGTGTTGAACGCACTAAAGATCAAGTGAGAAAACGCTGGTCTGACTTAAAATCCAGAGAATCCCATCAGCTAAGGAAAATCAATAAAATTCTTCAAAAAAGTAAGTATAAACTTTTTAACAAGAATGTATGATGTTTTTGGGTTTTTCTGTGTGAGTGTATGTTCTGTATATGCCATGTGACATGTGCATGCAGAGAGTGCATACTACACAGCTTGCATCATTGGGATTTTCTATGCATATCTATAATGTATTTTTGTCTTCTATACAGAAATAATATCCATAGTGTGATTGCATTTAAATATATGTATAGTATTTGAAGTTAAATACATGTATTTATTAATTTTCAAAGGACATTCTAGAAAGGCCCATGCAGTAGCGGGAAATGAACAGCAGACAAGTGCAGAGTCTGAGATGACGACTGACACAACACTGATATGTCTCACACCAGTTGAAGGCAGTGATTGGAGCAGCAATGCCACCAGTTCAGGTACATAACCAAATGTCACATAAACGTATGCTCATTATAACGTTTATACTGTGATTTTTATGATTTTTCATGTTTTCTTATAGGCTTTACAATGTCTACTGCTGCCAGTTCTTCATTCACTTCTGCATCTGCAAACCGCATGATTGCTGATTTAATGCAAATCAATTCAGATATTGAGAAAGTTTGCAATAAAATGAAATTGTTTCAAGGCAGGATTTCTGATGTGATAGACCAATTAGCAAAGGTTTAAATACTCTTGAAACAAAAACATTTTTTTTAAGACCATGTTTCGTTATGGCACTTTAAAAAATAAAAATGGTTGTTATAAAGTAGGGGCCCATTCACACTGTCCGCATGCACCCACGTACTCCATTCTGCTGAAAGGGGGGTCCACCCCCAAATCCCCTATGAGCAGGTGTCTGACAGCTCTTTCTCTGCTCTTTGTGCAGAGACAGAGCTGTCAGAACCCCACCGTTCTCTTTTGGGGACCACCTGTCCATTTTCATCATATCCATCCGATCCGCCTGACAGATGTAAATGATAATTTCCATCCGTCAGGCTTTGATCGGGTCGGATAGCAGCGGATGTCAGTGGACATGTTTCCACTGACATTCGCTGCCCTATGGGGATGCATGGAACATTCCAATGAGTTCCGCCTGACAACATGACAGGCGAATCTCATTGGATTGTGTGAAAGGGCCCTTGCTCTGACTTGCACTTTATTAAAAATACAATTGCACTATGTGACTGTTTATGTACTTTTGTACTGTTAAATTTTGGCTGTATGTACATATTTACTAACTATATTGATGTACATATGTACAAGCTTTTAAGATCCTAAATAGGGAAATGTTTGTGTGCTGGACATGCGCAACTACGCTTTTTTTTTATTGTTCATCAATAAATTGATGGTTATTTTGAAATTGGTTTCAAGTGTCTTTATTTCATGCATTATGTGATATCAACTGTATACACAGCTATTGATCTTTATGGTAGTATAGACAATGACATTCTCATCAAAATAATCTACTGTTAAAATGACAATTAGGATAACCATATGTTATTAATGACAAACAATATTGGAACATATACATCCTGCAGAAAGAAAACTTGCTGTACCATTTATTCTGCAGCTGTACAACAATGCAGTGGGTCCGTTTATTGAAAAAAGGTGTTAAAAGTCAATTTGCAATACACATACTTTTGTGTTTACACTTTTCATGCACACATATTGGCCTCTTAGCAGAGTTTGCTTGAACATATAATATTTGATGTATTGCGGTTTTTTGGCCGAACAGTCGTCCGTGTTGATATTCTTTTTATTTACCTTCCGGGTCATTCTTTTCGGAAACATGCGCAGTTGTGTGTTGTTCTGTGGAATCGAACGACTAAACCACTAATGATACGAAAATTTGACAAATTTCGCGGAAAAACCCAACATATTGGATATGTGAATTTTTGCTGTCGTACGAAAAACACATAGTTTACATACCACACTAACGATACGAAAATCGTTCGATAACACTGGCATTTACGATTTTCGGACGATATTCGTATCGTCTATGGCCTGCATTAGATGCATGAGAAGTTTAGAGAGATGGGGGGGATAAAGAGCTATACATTGATCTTCCCAGTGAATAGCTGTGCAGGTGGAGGGAGCAAGTCAGGACAAGTCTGATCATTGGAGGAGAGAAGGCTGATTTATCAGTACAGCTAGAGAACTGACCGCACTGTGTTCTCCTGCTTAGTGTGGTCAATTTTTATTAGTAGAGCAGAGGGACTGGCAGGGACACCAAGGAAGCACTACAAAAAGGACAGGGACCTTTTTTTGTATATGGTATAGTAGGCACATATCAGGAATATGAAATATTGGGTTAAATAATCTTTAAGATCTCAATTTTGTGATTTTCTATACACAAGAATGAATTCCCCAGAAATAAATCTGTTGTTCTTATCCTGCAAGGTAAATGAGGGGTCCAGGGGAACACTTTTATATGAATAATCGAAGACGCAATGCTGTGGATTATGTGTGCCTTGATGTGATATAGTGAAATATCAGTGAGGATATTGTGCAGCCAGCTGGTAAGAGGAAAGCATTACATCTGGATGTTTTTGTATGACAGATGTCATCCTTGGATCACTGTGTCTAGCACAGTAATATGTGGCCGTGTCTTCCACTTTCACATTGTCTATTTGTAGATAAGCCGTGTTTATGGACGCATCAGATGTCATTGTGAATCTTCCCTTGTATGCAGAGGAATATTCTGTACCTCCATTACCAGCATAAATCCATCCAATCCATGTCAGTCCTCTGCCTGGAACCTGTTGAACCCAGGCTATATAGTAGCTGGCATATGTGTACCCAGATCCTTTACAGGACATCTTCAGGCTCTCTCCAGGCTTTTTTATTTCTGAGGAGGACTGAGTAAGTGTTTGTGACATGACCCCTGTAACCAAGAATAAAAATATGATGAGAAATAAGATGATCCCATCAGAATGGGTTACTGCTTTTTTCTGTATTCCAGACTTACCAAGAAATGAGGAGAGACACAAAAGACAACAGGATAGAAACATGTTGTCTTATTGGCTTTAGATGTTCTGAATGTTCTGAGCGGACACCAAGATGTCACTAGAACATCCCAGCCGGTCAGTTCAGCTTTTCTACCTGGCAGGATGAGACAGGAAGCAGAGATGGGATTTGCATGAGAGGAAGAAGACTATAAAAGGCTGAACGTCCTCTTCTACCTACAATGAGTTATATGACATAGATCTCAACTGTCCCTCATATGGGACCAAATCCCTCTGTCCCTTCTTCTTCATTAGTTTTCAGTTTTGGGTTCTGATGTATAGGTCTCTATACAAATGTTTGTTGTTTGTTTTTTCAATCACAAGTTATTTACAGCACCACATATTTTCTATCTTAGAAAGTTGGGACATGTGTATATGTATATATAAACAGTAATAGACCTTTAGAAAATATATAGTAAAAGGTGAAAATGACCACCCATCCTTATATCTCTGGGATTTAGATGATGAGATCCAGATGATACTGCAGACATAACAATCTGCTCTGTAAAATGTTATTTAACCACTTTACCACCGGAGGATTTTGCTGTCTTCCGTCCAGGCCACTTTTTGCGATTCGGCGCTGTGTGACTTTAACTGACAATGCGCGGTCATGCAACGCCGTACCCAAACGAAATTTACGTCCTTTTTTTCCCACAAACAGAGCTTTCTTTTGGTGGTATTTGATCACCTGTGCGATTTTTACTTTTTGCGCTATAAACAAAAAAAGAGCGTTTATTTTGAAAAAATAACAATATTTTTAAAAAATTTTTATATGAAATTCCCCCACAAAAAATCGTAAAAATCTAATTTTTTTTTAATTTTTGGCCAATTTGTTTTCTGCTACCTATGTTTGGTAAAAAAAATCGCAATAAGCGTATTTTGATTGGTTTGTGCAAAAGTTATTGCGTTTACTAACTAAGGGAAAGATTTCTGTCATTTTTGGTGTTTTTTTTTTTAACCCGTAATGGCGGTGATCTGCGATTTTTTTTTTTTTTTTGCGGGACTGCGACATTGCGGCGGACAGATCGGACCCTTGACTGACATTTTTGACACTTTTGGGGGTACCAGTGACATTTCTACAGTAATCAGTGCTATATATATGCACTGTTACTGTAAAATACACTGGTAGTGAAGGGGTTAACTTTATTTGGGAGGGAGGGGCTGTGTGTGTCCCTAGGGGCGTTCTTTCTACTGTGATTGGCTGTGGCTTGAGCTGTAAGGACACTGATCAACGGATCTACATAGTAGATCCATGTGATCAGTGTTTTTACAAGGAGGAGAATGACAGGTGGCTTGTTTACATGTAAATATATATAAATATAAATATGCACTGTTACTGTAAAAATGACACTGGCAGGGAAGGGGTTAATTTTATTGGAGAGGGAGGGGTTAATGTATGCCTGGTGCTTACTGACGTGTGGGGGGGGGGTGACTGAGTGACAGAAGGACAGATCGGATGTCCAGCTATGCTGAACACTCCGATCTGTCAGTCCCTGTCACTTAGGATATCCGCCCGCTCCGTTTACACAGGCGGGCGGACCTCCTCACTCGATTCCCCGACGATCGGGGCAGAGCAGTGGCGATCGCCGCCGCTCCTCCCCTGGCCCGACTCCCGCTGTGAATGAAAACAGCGGGAGCGCGCCTCCGGCGGCGCGCGAGCGCCGCCTACAGGGGGAGGAGTCCAGCGACGTAGGTCTACGTCGCTGGACGGGAACGAGCCACTGTGCCGCAGTAGCAGCACAGTGGCTGGGGCTAAAGTGGTTAAATAGGGCAGAACTTTTGGCTGGGTATATTATAGTACTATTACATATACGCAGTATATTAAAGACTGTACCATGAACCAATATCCAACCTTATGATATACTAAGAAAGACATATGAAATGTAGTGCATTTTATTCAGACATTTGTGGTTTTGTAGAACTAGAAAAACCCCCCAAAAATGTGCAATACTATTTAGCACAACCCTAAGGGCTAATTTACTCTTGCTGTTTGGGGGAAAGGGGGGGGGGGTTGTTGAGCTGTGTTTTTACCATCCCGCTTTAATGTTTGGCGGGCAGTATTACTGCTGATCATGACTCATTCAAGTGAATGGGGCCGCACCTCAACTGCTCTGCAACACATATAATGCATGTAGTTGCAGCATGGTGGTGTGGCATTTAAGATCATTCACATGTGTAGCCAGGGGGTGGTGAATCCAGACAACTGAGTCATGGTTTTACCACCCCAATCGCTCACCTGAATACAAACATATTGCCTACTGCCACCAAATGGAGCCCATGCAAGTCTACAGGGATGTGCCTCAAATGCGTGCTTGCAATTTCAGTACAGTACAGCATTTACATGGGTAAATCAGGTTTTGAGAAGGCTACATATCACCTGCTCTCCACCTGTCAAATGCCTCTAAAAAGCAATCCACCACAGATTGTTTACAGAGGAGCAGCAAGCAATCCTAACCTTGCATTAACAAATAGCAGTATTGTCTCAGGTTGGATTTCTCTAACATACACAAGCTGATCACTTGACTCGTTCACAATAGTTAGAGCCCTCAGCACTAAGCAAACACATACAATTACAGGTCGGGATACAAAAATCACTTGTATAGTTATTACTGAATTCAGACACCCAAAAATTGGAATCTACTGATGGGTTTGAAAGATTTTGATGATTTTGAAGAATGCTTCTAGGTATTTCTAGTTGGAGAGGACCCAGAGGTTTTTTTGTACCCAGAGTTGGGCTTTAAAGCCTTTTTCCAACTCAGGAAAGCATACACAAAAAATAAAACTTTGCCTTCCCCTTACTAGCATACTCCCTCCCTCCCTACTAACTTTTACTAAATGAATGTTCAGTTTACTTTAAAAGGTCAAGCTGTGTTTTTAGTCCTTCAACAATTTGACCCCTTATCTTGTGGATGCATGTTATTACTGTAGCTCTGTCAGCATTTATGAATCATATGTGGCTTTTAGAACTGGGAATTTAAAAGGGAAGCTAGGAGTTAAAAGAAAACCAGTAATAGTGGATAATGCTCACATACATGCCCTGCAACTCATAATTAACATAAATGAAAAGGCAATGTGGTAAAGCAACATATTTATATAAAGATATAAAAAAATTATAGAAGATAAAGTCCAGTGTGACTGTCCCAACACCAATGGTTGCTTTAGTGATTAGATAATCTTTGCCGCTAGTGCTCAAATGGTGGATATACACTCACCAGGGGTGTTTGACCCCTTTTTACGGTAGGTCAAAATAGGCTTGTGAAACAACAAAATTGTTGGGATCCCTATGATGAGAAGCTTCACTTCTTTCCTCCATTAGAGTAGAAAACTCAGAGAAAATTACTCTAAAGGAAGCAAGATATAAAAGGAACATAGTGCAGTATGTTATGTATAATTGGTGTTAAAAACATAACAAATAGGAATTGCTCGCACACGTACTAATGCCCATGCACCAGCACTAGTGTGTACAGCTTTTGCAGATATCAAATTGCTTCTCCAGGGCTGGTGTGCGTTCCAAGTCTCAGTCTGACTAACCAGCCCGGAAACGGTGTCTCCGGAGACACGGAAGACACGGAAGACTAACCAGCCCGGAGACTCGGAAGTAACGGATCCCCAAAAACTCCAACTTTCCGAAAACACCAACATATGTTTCACCTTTATGGCTCCTCAGAAAGTGAAGAGCAACCATTTCCTGCTTCTATTTATAATGGAGGAAAGTTTCCAATTGGTTGGTCTCCCCCAAAATGGAGATCAGTGGACTACCGGTAAACTATACAAATGCCTAATTTGATTGAAATCCTAAATCCACTCAGGCTATACACACTAAACAGCTTTTTATGTGATATTGACAATAAAAAGAAATATAAAAATAAGCACAATAAATGAGAAATCCTATAAAATGTGTCAAACATTGCTGTCTATGTAAACTGAACTGGCTATTAATATAATATTCACCACTGCCATCTTGTGGTAAAATGATGAGAGTTCACCCTCCATTTAAATCCTACAATGAGTCTTATCAAATGGGGGGATATATCCGATGGTAAATCATAGCCTATCCAATGGTAAACCATAACCTATTTAATACCATATTTAAAACAAAAGTGTATATATACATATACAGTATGTCACGAAAGTGAGTACACCCCTCACATCTTTGTAAATATTTTATTATATCTTTTCATGTGACAACACTGAAGAAATTACACTTTGCTACAATGTAAAGTAGTGAGTGTACAGCTTGTATAACAGTGTAAATTTGCTGTCCCTTCAAAATAACTCAACACTTGCCCACATGACGAGGGTCCTGGACTGGTGCAGACACAAGTCCCTTAAGCTTTGGGTCCAGTTGGAACAGGAGGCATGTGATGCACCGCTCGCGGGATTGCCCTGGACAGGGCGTCATCACTTGGCCACTGTCTCGGAGCACCCCTTGATAGGTGCCACCCTGGCCGAGTTGGACAGATTCTACCGCATGGCCTCCTTGGAGGGCCACCCTTCTCCTATGTCACCTATTATTGGACATCTGGGCTTCCAGCCCGGGCTTGCGGATGCGCATTTTAGTCTTTTATCTGCCACTGGGTTGGTTCGCGCTTCCCAACTACTGAGTCCCGGGGGGTGGCGCGTAGATCGTATTCTGCCTCCTGGCCAACCCCCCTCTTTCCTTAACCAATGGCGCTCTCATCAACTTTCGCATTTCCTGCACTCACAGCCACATTACTCGTCTTTCCAGCGTGATCTACACGCCTTTGAAGAGCTGTGCCTGGGGGAGGGACCGATCCGTGGATCCCTTTCCAACTCCTATAGGCTCCTTTTGGAGCTTAGGGCGGGATCTGAGCCCCCTTTTCTTGCTAAATGGCAAAGGGAGCTTGGAGCTACTTTCTCTGTCCCTCAGCGGGAGCGCATATTGTATTTTGCGCACAAGTCGGCACTCAGCGGCCGATATCAGGAAACTACATATAAATTGATGACCAGATGGTACAGAACGCCATCGATGTTGGCCAAATACTTTCCTCAACAGAGCGACCGTTGCTGGAGGTGCCATTCCTCCGAGGGCACTCTCTTGCACATTTTTTGGGATTGTCCCGTCCTTGCCTCCTTTTGGGACCCAGTACTGCAATTCATTCAGAAATTCACGGATGTGGCTTTGCAGGGGGATCCTAAGGCAGTGCTGCTTAACCTCACGCCTATGTCTAAGAAGAGATACAGCAAATCCCTACTCAAATACCTCTTAAGCGCTGCGCGAGCCTGCATTCCAGCTATGTGGAAACAGCAATCTGCCCCCACGGTTTCGCAATGGCTTGCCAGGGTGAGCGAACTCGAGCATATGGAGGAACTTACGTCCGAACTCCGCGGGACGAGAGAGGCGCACAGGACTAGGTGGATACATTGGAACCTATTTCGAGTCTCCGAGGAGTACCTGCCATACTCTGACCCACTGTAGGGGGTTGGTGCCGCTTGTAGCAACTTTTGCAGCCCTTTTTGGGCGCCCTTCTGGCCAGTCCGATCCCTTCGAAAATTCCCGTCCTGGTTGGCGTGGGGGATTTGCACCTTTTTTTTTTTTTTTTTCCTCTCTTCCCCCCTTGCCTTTCCCTCTTTTCAATCCTTCTTTCTATGTTTCCTACAACGTTCTTTCTTTTTTCACTCTGGTAACTTTAAGGTGAAAAAAAAATAAAAAATTTCAGGATGCACACAGGCTCAGGCGCCTGCCCACCTGGAGTACGGTTCCTTGTTCTCCTTCACTTGTTGGTTTGCTGGTTTGACTTTAGAGGCGTCATTCCCGGGGTAAGTTTGCCTCCCTTACACGGAGGACCTGGGAATGGCGCGTTCTCTGCATAATTGTTATTTAAAGTAGCGGATCACCTTTTTATATTTTCTCATACTGTCCGCTTTTGGTTCTCCGCACTTTTGTGTTGTAATGACAAACCTGTTGTTTCATGAATCTACATTTTTGCCTGTTGCCTGTATTGTATTCTTTAAATAAAAAATTTGAAAAAAAAAAAAAATAACTCAACACAAAGCCAATAATGTCTAAACCGCTGGCAACAAAAGTGAGTACATCCCTAAGTGGAAATGTCCAAATTGGGCCCAAGTGTCAATATTTTGTGTGGCCACCATTATTTTCCAGCACTGCCGTAACCCTCTTGGGCATGGAGTTCACCAGAGCTTCACAGGTTTCCACTGGAGTCCTCTTCCACTCCTCCATGACGACATCACAGGGCTGGTGGATGTTAGAGACCTTGCGCACCTCCACCTTTCTTTTGAGGATGCCCCATAGAAGCTCAATAGGGTTTAAGTCTGGAGACATGCTTGGCCAGTCCATCACCTTTACCCTCAGCTTCTTTAGCAAGGCAGTGGTCATCTTGGAGGTGTGTTTGGGGTTGTTATCATGTTGGAATACTGCCCTGCGGCCCAGTCTCCGAAGGGAGGGTATCATTCTCTGCATCAGTATATCACAGTACTTGTTGGCATTCATGGTTCCCTCAATGAACTGTAGCTCCACAGTGTCAGCAGCACTCATGCAGCCCCAGACTATGACACTCCCACCACCATTCTTGACTGTAGGCAATACACACTGGTCTTTGTACTCCTCACCTGGTTGCCGCCACACACGCTTGACACCATCTGAACCAAATAAGTTTATCTTGGTCTCATCAGACCACAGGACATGGTTCCATTAACCCTTGTCCTTAGTCTGCTTGTCTTCAGCAGACTGTTTCTTTCTTGTGCATCATCTTTAGAAGAGGCTTCCTTCTGGGACAACAGCCATGCAGACCAATTTGATACAGTGTGCGGTTTATGTTCTGAGCACTGACAGGCTAACCCCCACCCCTTCAACCTTTGCAGCAATGCTGGCAGCACTCATACGTCTATTTCCCAAAGACAACCTCTGGATATGACGCTGAGCATGTGCACTCAACTTCTTTGAGCGACCATTGACGATGCCTGTTCTGAGTGGAACCTTCCTGTTAAACCGCTCCATGGTCTTGGCCACCGTGCTGCAGCTCAGTTTCAGGGTCTTGACAAACTTCCTAAAGTCTAGGCCATCTTTATGTAGAGCAACAATTCTTTTAATCAGATCCTCAGAGAGTGCTTTGCCATGAGGTGCCATGTTGAACTTCCAGTGACCAGTATGAGAGATTGAGAGTGATAACACCAAATTTAACACACCTGCTCCCCATTCACATCTGAGACCTTGTAATACTAACGAGTCACTCGGGGAGGAAAATTTGGCTAATTGGGCCCAATTTAGACTTTTGTTGCCAGCGGTTTAGACATTTTTGGCTGTGTGTTGAGTTATTTTGAGGGGACAGCAAATTTACACTGTTATACAAGCTGTACACTCACTACTTTACATTGCAGCAAAGTCTAATTTCTTCAGTGTTGTCACATGAAAAGATATAATAAAATATTTTCAAAAATGTGAGGGGTGCAGGGCCGTAGATAAGGGGGGGGTTAGGGGGGTTGAAACCCCCACTAGAGCATCAGTGTACAATATACCTTGTGTGCTCCTCAGGCTAAAACTGCAGTGCAGAATTTCTTCCTGTCATTGATTCATACTATAACTAGGTATCTGAGACTGTGGGAACTGCTGGCAAAGTTTGTTGATTGAGGTGCTGAGTCTTCTATAAATGCTGTTGTGTTAGCCTGTTAGGCCCTGATTGTTCACATGTAGCAATTTGGGATTGTGGGCAGAATATCCCTGTGATTCCGCCCGCCGCCACACCCAGATTCAAATCCGAATCGCACGGCAATGCTGGCAAAACGCAACATGTGTGTTTGTGTTCTATTCGTTTCTAGTGACACAAAAATGTGGTGTGGTTTTGCTGTGATTGTTGAGTAATTTATCACACAAGGATCCAAAACCAAACTATGTTTTGGTGCCACTTAAAATGAATGGAACACAAACACACATGCTGCATTTTGCCAACATTGCAGTGTGATTTGGAATTGCAGGTAGAATTACGGGGATACTGCTAGCCCGTGATCCCAAATCACTACATGTGAACAGGGCCCTAATGACATTGACTAAGGCTGGGCTGAGTCTTCCATTACTGTTGTGATACTGTTGTGTTTCCCAGGAGCACCGCATTCTAAGTATCTTCTCTTTTTCTGTATGTATGGACTCTGTGGTGTCTGCAAAGTACCACTTCTCTAGTCCTGTATGCATGTTTAACAAAAAATCAGTGTGTGCTTTGCTGCTTCCATCCACAAGATGGTGCCCTTTGCATCTGCCCAGTAAAGATCCCAAATTGCTACATGTGGAAAGTCAAGGCCTAACAGGCTAACACAACGGCAATTATGGAGGCCCCAGCCTCAATGTATTTTATAGGTACAAGGAAGCCCAGGTTTTGTTTAACCATGTTCCTGAGTCCCTCCCATTCTAATGTTTTACCACACCCACTTTTTTGTTGTGGCGCATGTAGCCCTGTCATGTCAGGTATGTTCTGTATGTATGAACAATGCACAGTGCCTCTTTTCTTATCTGGTATGCCAGGTTAAAAAAAAATCAGTGAGTGCTTCCTTCCACAAGATGGTGCCCTTTGTACCTGCCTAGTAAGATTGGCTATTACAGTGCACCACGCACTGTCCACTGTTTCCTGATGAGGGGGGAAACACAATAGCACAGCTGGGGAGATCGCTGTACTAACACAGCAAGTTTTAGTACAGTGATCTGTCAGTTTTTTTCTTCAGCCAGTACCCAGCTTTAGACTGGACAATAGCCAACCAAACTGGGCAATGTTCATAAGACCTGGAAGAAGGCAAAACTGAAATCAGGCTCAATTTTCAAGAGGATCTGAGAAAATAGAATTAAGAATGTCATTGCTTACTATAAGCAACACATTGTTTTTCCTTTTTCCAGCTTTTTTTAATTTGGCGCAATTTGTTTTATTTAAAAATACTTTTACTTAGTACCTACTGCTGAATCCCCCTCCCTCCCCAGAACAAAAATGTATCTATGGCCCTGGATGGGGTGTACTCACTTTTGAGAGACACTGTGTGTGTGTATGTGTGTGTGTGTATGTGTGTGTGTGTATATATATATATATATATATATATATATATATATATATATATATACATACAGTGCATTGCAAAAGTATTCGGCCCCTTGAACTTTTTGACCTTTTGCCACATTTCAGGCTTCAAACATAAAGATATAAAACTGTAATTTTTTGTGAAGAATCAACAACAAGTGGGACACAATCATGAAGTGGAACAAAATGTATTGGATATTTCAAACTTTGTTAACAAATAAAAAACTGAAAAATTTGGCGTGCAAAATTATTAAGCCCCTTTACTTTCAGTGCAGCAAACTCTCTCCAGAAGTTCAGTGAGGATCTCTGAATGATCCAATGTTGACCTAAATGACTAATGATGATAAATAGAATCCACCTGTGTGTAATCAAGTCTCTGCATAAATGCACCTGCACTGTGATAGTCTCAGAGGTCCGTTTAAAGTGCAGAGAGCATCATGAAGAACAAGGAACACACCAGGCAGGTCTGAGATATTGTTGTGGAGAAGTTTAAAGCCAGATTTGGATACAAAAATATTTCCCAAGCTTTAAACATCCCAAGGAGCACTGTGCAAGCGATAATATTGAAATGGAAGGAGTATCAGACCACTGCAAATCTACGAAGACCTGGCAGTCCCTCTAAACTTTCAGCTCATACAAGGAGAAGACTGATCAGAGATGCAGTCAAGAGGCCCATGATCACTCTGGATGAACTGCAGAGATCTACAGCTGAGGTGGGAGACTCTGTCCATAGGACAACAATCAGTCGTATACTGCACAAATCTGGCCTTTATGGAAGAGTGGCAAGAAGAAAGCCATTTCTTAAAGATATCCATAAAAAGTGTTGTTTAAAGTTTGCCACAAGCCACCTGGGAGACACACCAAACATGTGGAAGAAGGTGCTCTGGTCAGATGAAACCAAAATCAAACATTTTGGCAACAATGCAAAACGTTATGTTTGACGTAAAAGCAACACAGCTCATCACCCTGAACACACCATCCCCACTGTCAAACATGGTGGTGGCAGCATCATGGTTTGGGCCTGCTTTTCTTCAGCAGGGACAGGGAAGATGGTTAAAATTGTTGGGAAGATGGATGGAGTCAAATACAGGACCATTCTGAATGAAAACCTGATGAAGTCTGCAAAAGACCTGAGACTGGGACGGTGATTTGTCTTCCAACAAGACAATGATCCAAAACATAAAGCAAAATCTACAATGGGATGGTTCACAAATAAACATATCCAGGTGTTATGCCCTGTACACTCTATCAGATTATCTGAAGACTTTTGTCTTCAGATTTACCTTTTCTATGTAGTGCAAGGGCCTGTCAGATTGCAAACAATTTGAAAGTGTTTAGGTTTGACCTCATATTATATGGTTTTGGTAAGTCTGCAGACAAAAGTCTTCAGATAATCTGATAGTGTGTACAGGGCATTAGAATGGCCAAGTCAAAGTCCAGACCTGAATCCAATCGCGAATCTGTGGAAATAACTGAAAACTGCTGTTCACAAACGCTCTCCATCCAACCTCACTGAGCACAAGCTGTTTTGCAAGGAGGAATGGGCAAAAATTTCAGTCTCTCAATGTGCAAAACTGATAGAGACATACCCCAAGCGACTTACAGCTGTAATCACAGCAAAAGGTGGCGCTACAAAGTATTAACTTAAGGGGGCTGAATAATTTTGCACGCCCAATTTTTCAGTTTTTTATTTGTTAAAGTTTGAAATATTCCACTTCATGATTGTGTCCCACTTGTTGTTGATTCTTCACAAAAAATGACAGTTTTAGATCTTTATGTTTGAAGCCTGAAATGTGGCAAAAGGTTGAAAAGTTCAAGGGGGCTGAATACTTTTTCACAATGCACTGTATAGGGCCTGGTAATGGAGGGTGGTGGGAGAGAATATAGAAATAGAACTATAAACTTAAACCTTATAAAATTTGAGAATTTATTTACTAAAATGTTGTAGGATAAATTCTACCAGTGTAGTTCTGCACTACAGTATGAAAATAAAAATAAAACCACTGCAGAGAAAAAAATGTATATACCAAGTTAAGAACCCCCCTAAACAGGGTGTTATAGCTAAGCTGAAGTGTACCTTGTGAGAACTGTTGGAAATATTTGAAGGACAATTTAAAAATCAGTAATAAAACAGTTCAGATCAGTTCAGATATAGGCTCTAATCTCTCCAACCCCAGGGGTTAAGCATTGATATTGATCTAAACTGTTTAAATATTGATTTTAAAATTGTTTTAATTATGGTGTTAAATAGGTTATGGTTCCCCATTTGAAAATACTAATTTTAGGATTTAAATGGAGGCTGTGCCACCATCATTTTACTACAAGATGGCAGTGGCTATTATTAATAACCAGTTCAGTTTACATTGACAGCAATGTTTGACACATTTTATGCAATTTCTCCTTTGTTGTGCTTATATTTTTATATTGTTGTTTTATTGTGTATATCACATAAAAGCAGTTAAAGTGTTTGTAACCCTAAAAAAATAATAATAATAAATAAATAAATCCTGTTCCCTTATAGCAGATTAAACACAGTGTTTGTGCTGACTAATCTGCCCCCCTCTAAACTAAAAGTCCTGGCTGATCCTGCCACTTCCTATATTCCCCTCTGTGTCCTGACCCCAATAATCATGGCTGCTGAGCCCTGATCACCGTGGTCCCGTGCATGCCTTCATCATTGGCAGCTCTCCTCTGTCCTCCTCTCCCCCCTCCCTCCCTGCCTGTCAGCTCTGTGTGTCTGTGTCTCTGTCTCCGCCCCAAAACTCCAACCCCCCCTACTGCCACTTTTAGTAGAAATAATATATTAGACATCTCCTTGCCTGCCCCTTTATTATATCTAGGCATAACACACAGGGTTAGTGCTTAATTAAAACGAAGCTTGTAAATGCCTTTTTAGTGCGATCTTCAGGATGGTCACGTGATGGCTGGCCATCTCCTAGTCCGCTCCCCGGGCTGCAGCCTCCTACTGTAGCCCTGGATCAGAGTATGATGGCTGTGACTAGCCTGAAGATAGCTCTAAAAAGATATTTACAAGCTTCATTTTACTAAAACACTAACCCTGTGTGTTATGCCTAGATATAATAGAGGGAATTACATGTTTTTGGTAACAACCACTTTAAGTGTGCATAGTCTAAGTAGATTTAGGTTTTCAATCCAAATTAGGCATCTGTATAGTTTAGTCCACTGGTCTCCATTTTGGAGGAGACCAACCAATTGGAAACTTTCCTCCATTAAAAATAGAAGCAGAAAATGGCGGCTCTTACAGTTTTAAAACAATATCAGCTATAAAATAGCATTAAGCTGAATTTTCTAGTGTTTCATTTGAACATAGCAGGGGATATTTATTCCCTTATTATTTTGTGATTCTTTGTCACTTTTCAGTTAAATTCTGTTTTTTTTTTCTTTTTTTAAAGTAGTTTTACATTTTCCTTGATACATTTTCCCTATTTAAACCATTAATAATCACTGTACAAATTTCTGTGTATGATTCTAACCTGCTCCGTTTGCTTGTAATCTATCCTGTTCATTTTCATGATGTTAGTGACGCATGCGCATATTCCCCCTGATTCACAGTGCGCTCATTGTGCCGTTGTTCCGTGAGAAAACCCTACCCGTGAGAAATGCCTACCCTCGTCACTTCCGGTGGGTATGAAATGATCACGGCACTGTGTGTAACGCGCCGGTTACATTAAAACAGCTCGGCTGCAATATGAGTCATCTCCGCTCCTGTCCCTGTCACTTCCCTGATCTTGGCTAGTAAATGTAAAAGCGGCTCTCGGCTCCGTGATTTATCTTTTCATACACCCGCCGCCGCTTTTACATTTACTAGCCGAGATCAGGGAAGTGACAGGGATAGCAGCAGAGATGACTCAGAGGAGCTGTTTTAATTTACCCGCCGCAAATGTAACGTTACACACACTACCGTGATAAATCCATACCCTCCGAGCATGCGCACTTGTCAGTTCCTCTGCTGTTCAATGACGTATCCGCGGCTTTGAGCATGCGCACTGCTACGCTGCTCAGATGTTCCCGACAGGAAGTGACGAGGGTAGGCATTTCTCACGGGGTAGGTTATTCTCACGGAACACTGTCATTAATATGCATCTCCTCCCTGCGGCACTGTTCCGAGTTCCCGCGAGATTACAGTGCCGTTCAGTGCCTGAAACACACCATGTGACTTGCAAAGTCACAGGGGCTGTAAACATCGGCAAATTAAGTGGCACCCCGGAGCAAGGAGATCAGCTGCATTATGTAGCGAAGCGCATTTTACAGGGTAAAAATACCCTTCACAGTTATGTGCTGAAATGCTCGCCCACCTCTCTGTGCCTCAATATGCAGGACATGGTTGCTATAGCAATCTCGAATGAAAACGAGGCTTGGCTGCAACATAACTGAGCATGGACAAGATAACAGCAGGGATGAACAGAAAGGGCGGAAGTAAACTGCACAGCAGACTCGGAAGACAGTAGCCGAGATGGCGCTGGCTGCAGCCAGGAAGCAAGAATTTAAAATTAACTGGGAAATTAGTAAGAAACATCTGAAGGGGGGGGAAAGAGTAATGCAGAATGTTATGGAATGCTTTATCAGACTGGATTTATTAAGGAAGAGCATTTGAGGTGCTGAGTTTACTTCCTCTTTAAGGAGTAGCCAATAAGTAAAACTTGTCAATACCTAAAAATTGATGTCTGTTGTCATTGGTGATATCCAATACCTAACAGTTACTACCATGTTACCCAACATACAGCTATGCCATTTAATATTTAATATGATTTTAGAAAAATGGAAAACAGTTTACCATGTTTCATTTTGCTTTCATAGACAGTTTTTCTATTTAAATCATCTGTATTGTTGTAATTTGTTTCCTTGCAGATAATACAGCAAAAAAAATTTACATGAAAAAATGGCTAATGGAAAAAAGTGCGGAACATCTCCTTAGGACCAAAACACACATTTGTGATGCAGTGCATTGTTTTAAGGGACTGTTGCATTGAAAACATGCAGTAAAAATGAATATGCTTTTTGTTTTTGGTGTGTTTCTGATGTATTTTTGGTGCATTTTCTGGTTGCCTGAATCCATTCATGCTCCTAGGAAACACGAACATGTGACTCAAAAAATGCACCAAAAATCCAACCACAAAGCATTTTAATGCATTTTTGATGCATTTTCCATTTATTTCAATGGGGAGGCGCACTTTTTAAACATGCACCAAAAATGCAGCATGCAGGAATGCACCATTGCCTGCAGTACACTGGTGTGAAGAGTTCAATAGGATTTAAAGAGATACATTTTTCATGCATTTTTCCCTCGGCTTTTTAAACCTTAAAATCGCATGAAAAACTGATCAGTGTGAAAGGGCCCTAACACATGACACCTCAGTGCACTAAAGGCTTGTACACACGTACCGATTGTCGGCCGAAAATGTTCGGCCACCGAACGATCGGCCGATTTTCGGCTTGTTAGTATGATGCTTCCGACAGCCGACAGCGCACTTTCGGCCGAACAGAATCTGTCGTGCGAGCATAAAAATTTTTGTATGCCGACACCAGAACGGCCGATTGTTCGCCAGTCAGTACAGAATTCGGCCGACAGACAACAGATTTGCAAGACTGGGCATGCTCAGAAAAGAAAAAACACAGGGAAAGTTAACCATCACATGACATCACTTCTGCAGTCGGCTGTTGTTGGCGGACAAAATTCATGTGCAGTCTTTTGCACTTTTCAGCGGACACCACAGCCCGGGGACAAATGACGGCCAATCGTTCGGCCGACGATCGGTACGTGTGTACGGGGCTTTAGACAACGAAGTTCCAGCACATATGCATTGCAGTGCAGCACAATGTATAGTGACGCCCTACTGTGAGTTGTGTCAGAATAAATGCTGCATGATTTTTGTCTCTTCTGCATTCATCTTAAATGGGTTGTTGCCTTCATGCTATGCACATTAATGCACCTTTATTAGTGGAAGGAATAAGAACCCCAAAAGTGTGATTGGGCCCTTAAAATCCTCTCTCCCGTAGGACATGCATATCTTTATACATACACACTCAGGTTTCATAACCCTTCTGCTAAATGGCATTCATGTTCAACACTTGTTGCTCCATTAACCACTAAAGGACAGGAAGGATTTGCCCCCTTAATGACCAGGCCATTTGTTGCGATTCGGCACTGCATTATTTTAACACTGGTCGTGCAATGCTGTAACAAAATAAAATTGCTGTCCTTTTTTCCCCACAAATAGAGCTTTCTTTTGGTGTTATTTCATCACCTGTGCAATTTTTATTTTTTTACGCTATAAACCAAAAAAGTGACAATTCTGAAAAAAAAAAAAAAAAACAATATTTTTCACATTCTGCTTTATAACATTCCCCCAAATAAATATGTAAAAATCAATTTTTTTTCATCCTTTTGTAGCCAATTTGTATTCTGCTACATATTTTTGGTAAAAAAAATCGCAATAAGAGTATTTTGATTAGTTTGCGCAAAAGTTATCACGTCTACAAACTAGGGGAAAGATTTATGTCATTTTTATTTATTTAATGTTTCACTAGTAATGGCAGCGATCTGCGATTTTTAGCGGGACTGCGACATTGCGGCGGACAGATCGGACCCCTAACTGACATTTTTGACACTTTTGGGGGTAGCAGTGACATTACTACAGTAATCAGTGCTAAAAATATGAACCGTTACTGTAATAATGACACTGGCAGGGAAGGGGTTAATTTAGGGGTGATCAAAGGGTTAAGTGTGAGCCTAGGAGAGTGTTTCCTAACTGTATGGGGGAGGGACTTGTGAAATGACCATAGAGACCTGTGATCCTATATAGAAGGATCACAGGCACTCTGTGATCATTTCAGAGAGAACATCAGTCTGTTGTGTTTACAACAGCAGATCGTTCTTCTCTCTCAGTGGGCCGACGGTCTCATGGATCGGCATCCCCGCTGCCTAGTGGGGGTGGGCACGTGCCCGCAGGTACGGCAATTTGTGCAGCTGAGCCAGCCTGCCACAGTATATCTGCGCCGGGCGGTCGGCAAGTGGTTAAGCAAATCCATTTAGATGTCTACTTCTCTACTAAGGTAAAACTACAGGGATTTGCATCCTAATACATTGCCATCTTGACTCTATAATGGGCACCTACAGGTGTCAGCACTTATCTTCAGTGTGATTCCAGCATCCCCTGGAAGCCCTGGAGTTTGTGTTTGTATAGTAAAAGGCCACTGACTGGGTGTTTCTGGGACACACTGGAAGATCATCATGTAATCAGGAAGACAAGCTCTGCCAGAGATCGCATCGTTTCTATAAACATTTCCCAATTTCTCCTGTCCTTAAAGTATATGTGAACCCTCACCAAGCAACCCATTTAGTTTAAAATAAAAATACACAAAACATTTGTGTATACAGATGAAGAATATCCTTTTTTATAAGTGATCACATACCCTCTGTTCTTACATGCATAGGAAGTTTAGAGAGATGGAGGGGGGGGGGGGGGGGAATAAATAGCTATACATTGATCTTCCCAGTGAATAGCTGTGCAGGTGGAGGGAGCAAGTCAGGACAAGTCTGATCATTGGAGTAGAGAAGGCTGAGTTAACAGTACAGCTAGAGAACTGACCGCAGTGTGTTCTCCTGCTTAGTGTGGTCAATTTTTATTAGTAGAGCAGAGGGCCTGGCAGGAACACCAAGGAAGCAATACAAAAAGGACAGGGACCTTTTTTTGTATATGGTACAGCAGGCACATATCAGGAATATGAAATATTGGGTTAAATAATCTTTAAGATCTCAATTTTGTGATTTTCTATACATAAGAATGGATTCCCCAGAAGTAAATCTTAATCTGTTGTTGTTCTTATCCTGCAAGGTAAATGAGGGGTCCAGGGGAACACCTTTACATAATTCATGGATGAAGCAATGCTGTGGATTGTGTGTGCCTTTATGTAATATAGTGACACATCAGTGAGGATATTGTGCAGCCAACTGGTAAAAGGAAAGCATTACATCTGGATGTTTTTGTATGACAGATGTCATCCTTGGATCACTGTGTATCTAGCACAGTAATATGTGGCCGTGTCTTCCACTTTCACATTGTCTATTTGTAGATAAGCCGTGTTTATGGACTTATCAGATGTTATTGTGAATCTTCCCTGATATGAAGAGGAATATCTTGTATTTCCATTAGCAGGATCAATCCTCCCAATCCATGTCAGTCCTCTGCCTGGAACCTGTTGAACCCAGTGTATAAAGGTGCTGGAAATCTGAAATCCAGACCCAACACAGGACGTTTTCACCCTCTCTCCAGGCTTTTTTATTTCTGAAGAGGACTGAGTAAGTGTTTGTGACTAGGGTTGAGCGGACACCTAGATGTCCGTGTTCGACGGGTTCGGCCGAACTTTAAAAAAAAGTCCGGGTCCGTGTCCGGACTTTTACCGAACTTTTCCCGGACACCGAACCCCATTGAAGTCAATGGGGACCCGAACTTTAAGGCACTAAAATGGCTCTAAAACACCAAAGGAAAGGGCTAGAGTGCTGCAAATGGCAGCAAAACGTAATTAAGAGCATGGCAAGTGCTCTGCAAACAAATGTGGATAGGGAAATAACTTAAAACAACAAAAAAAAACAGAAAAATAAAACAATGTTCTTCTTCATCTCTGAAGGACGAGGCCCATATGGAGTAGGAGGGAGGTTGAGGTGGTGGTGGATGTGGCGGTGACATAGGCATGTGCACAGGGTGTGCCGGGTGTGCCTGGGCACACCCTAATCACCTAGGGCACATAGCATTGCCAGTGAGGAGATGGGAAAGATCTCCCTCGGACCTGCTCTGCTCTATTTATCTTTGCCTACAGGTACATGGCCCCGATACATTACTCTCCCTGCTGGCAAACACATGCATGTGTATTTCAACTTTGGGGTGCACACCTTAATGCAATAGGCTGCGCACACCTATGGGCGGTGTAGGTGGAAGCGGCGGTGGAGGAGGACCAGGGCCTGATTAAGAGCATCATGGGCTTGGTGCTGAGAATTTTGAAGGGCCTTAAGGGCCGTGCCTTGCCATGCACCCAGAGGAGGAAGGGTGCAGCCATGCATGCCTAATTCAACATGGGATGCTGTCTCTGAAGCCCATAAACACATCCATGCATCGGCAACTGTCCCTCCTTGTCCGGCCTTCACGCTGTGTGGGGAGGTTCTGAGGGTGCTGCCTGGGGAAGCGAGCATAGAAGCCAGACTTCTGTGTTTACAAGTGACAGAAGAGCGGTCACAGTGAATATGGCCAACCCGGGGCCTATATAAAAGGTAGGGGCCTGGAGCTGCAGCTCCAATAGCCCCTACGTTAATCTGGCCCTGAGGAGGAGGACGAGGTAGCCAACACTGCTTCTTTTCACAAATTTTAAATGAGGGTACACCCCAAAAGAGTGAGAAAGAGCAAAAATGGAACAATGGGTGGGTAAGGTCGGTATCCATTGCTATTCTGCATAAGGTACGGAAAAGTCCCGTGGGATCCATGCCTGGTTCATTTTAATGAACGTGAGCTTGTCCACATTGTCTCTGGACAGGCGGCTGCGCTTGTCTGTTATAACGCCCCCAGCCGTGCTAAATACCCGTTCAGATAATACACTGGCTGCAGGGCACGCCAGCACCTCCAAGGCGTAAAGGGCAAGCTCAGGCCATGTGCCCAGTTTGGAGACCCAGAAGTTGAAGGGGGCAGACCCCTCATTCACTACATGTAGGCGTGTGCACACATACTGCTCCACCATGTTGGTAAAATGCTGCCTCCTGCTAAGACGTTCCATCTGAGCTGCTGGTGCTGCTGTTTGTTGTGGCGTGCTGACAAAGCTTTTCCACATTTCGGCCGTGCTAACCCTGCCTTCTGAGGTGCTGGCGGTGCCCTGGTTGTGTTGGCGACCTCCTCCTCCTCCTCCTCTGCCTTGTGCTTCCACTGCGGCCCCGCTGTCAGATGGGAATGCCAGCAGCATGGCGTCTACCAGCGTGCGCTTGTACTCGCGCATCTTGCGATCGCGCTCCAGTGAGTGAATTAAGGACGGTACGTTGTCCTTGTAACGGGGATCCAGCAGCGTGGCCACCCAGTAATCAGCACAAGTTAGAATGTGGGCAACTCGGCGGTCGTTGTGGAGACACTGCAGCATGTAATCGCTCATGTGTGCCAGGCTGCCCAGAGGCAACGAAAGGCTGTCCTCTGTGGGAGGTGTATCGTCCGTGTCCTCTGTATCCCCCCAGCCACGCACCAGTGATGGCCATGAGCTGGCCTGGGTGCCACCCTGCTGTGAACATGGTTCCATCTCCTCCTCCAGCTCCTCCTCCTCCTCATCCTCCTCATCCTCCAGAACTGTGCCCCTGCTGGACAATTGTGTCCCTGGTGTTTGTGTGTGCAGGAACCCACCCTCGGAGCCCCTTGCGAATGACTGCCCTGAAAGCCTTGGAAATGTTACCTCTTCATCCTCCTCCTCCTCCTCATCCTGTGCCACATCCTATTCCATCATCGCCCGAATTGTTTTTTCAAGGAGGCATAGAAGTGGGATAGTTAAGCTGAGAACGGCGTCATTGCCACTGGCCATGTTGGTGGAGTACTCAAAACAGCGCAACAAGGCACACAGGTCTCGCATGGAGGCCCAGTTATTGGTGGTGAAGTGGTGCTGTTCCGCAGAGCGACTCACGCGTGCGTGCTGCAGCTGAAACTCCACTATGGCCTGCTGCTGCTCGCACAGTCTTTTCAGCATGTGCAAGGTGGAGTTCCACCTTGTGGGCACGTTACATATGAGGCGGTGAGCGGGAAGGCCGAAGTTACGCTGCAGCGCTGACAGGCGAGCAGCAGCAGGGTGAGAACGCCGAAAGTGCGCACAAACGGCCCGCACTTTCTGCAGCAGCTCTGACATATCGGGGTAGTTTTTAAGGAACCTCTGCACCACCAAATTCAGCACATGCGCCAGGCAAGGGATGTGCGTCAAACCGGCTAGGCCCAGAGCTGCTATGAGATTTCGCCCAGGCCGGGCTTGAGGCTCGCTGGCAGCAACCACTCATTTGTCTGCTGTTCCATGCTCCTCCACAACTCCTGCGCGGTGTGTGGTTTGTCCCCCAAACAGGCAAGTTGTAAAACTGCCTGCTGTCGTTTACCCCTGGCCGTGCTGAAGTTGGTGGTGAAGGTGTTACGCTGTCCGGATGAGGAGGCGGTAGAGGATGAGGAAGCGGAGTAGGAGGAGTTAGGAACAGGAGGCAAACTGAAGCGCCCTGCAATCCTCGGTGGTGGAAGGACATGCGCCAAATTGCTATCCGCCTCAGGCCCATCCGCCACTGCATTTACCCAGTGTGCCGTTAGGGAGATATAACGCCCCTGACCGTGCTTACTGGTCCACGTATCGGTAGTTAGGTGGACCTTGGCACAGATGGCGTTGCGCAGTGCACACCTGATTTTTTCCCCCACTTGGTTGTGCAGGGAAGGGATGGCTTGCCTGGAAAAGTAGTGGCGGCTGGGCACGACATACTGTGGGACAGCCATCGACATAAGGTTTTTAAAACTGTGCGTCTCCACCAGACGGAATGACAGCATTTCAAAGGCCAATAATTTTGAAATGCTGGCATTCAGGGCCAGGGATCGCGGGTGGGTAGGGGGGTACTTCCTCTTCCTCTCAAGTGTTTGGGAGATGGAAAGCTGAACACTTCCACGGGACATTGTGGAGATGGTTGTTGGTGACCCAGGTGGTGGTGTTGCTGACAGATCGTCTGTTTGCGGGGTGGCAGGTGCCGGTATCACTACAGATGTGGCTGGAGCGGCCGAGACTGCAGCAGAAGAGGAAGCAGGATGAGCCAGAGACGTTTCTTGGTTTTGAAGGTGTGTACTCCACTGCAGCTCGTGCTTTGCACTTAGATGCCTGATCATGCAGGTTGTGCTCAGGTTGAGAAGGTTTATGCCTCGCTTCAAGCTCTGATTGCACAGGGTGCAAACCACTCGTGTCCTGTCATCAGCACATTTTCTAAAGAACTTCCACGCTAGAGAACTCCTTTGAGCTGACTTTGGTGCGCTCGTTCCCTTGCTGCGTTGGGCAGTAGCGGGCGTAGTGTCTAGGGCACGGCCGCTCCGCTTCTGCACCCTGCTCCCTCTTCTGCTGTGCTGGTGGCTCTGTGCGACCACCGCCTCTTCCTCCAAACTACTCAGGTCACCTGCATGACCTTCATTCCATGTGGGGTCGAGGACCTCATCGTCCTCCACATCATCTTCCACTTAGTCTTCACCCCTGCCCTCCTTGTCGGTCTCCACAATGCTGAACGCCGCAGCAGTTGGCACCTGCGTTTCGTCATCATCGGAGACGTGCTGCGATGATCCTTGCATGTACTCATCTTGAGAAATAAGTGGTTGGGCATCGCTGCACTCAATCTCTTCCACTTCTGGGGCAGGGCTAGGTGGATGGCCCTGGGAAACCCTGCTGACAGAGTCATCAAAAAGAAGAAGAGACTGCTGTATGGCTTGGGGCTCAGACTGCTTGCCTGATTTGCAAGGGGGTGAGGTGAAAGACGGTTGGACATCGGCTGCAGGTGCCAACTCTGACCTTTCTGCAGTAGACTGGGTGGGAGACAATGTGAAGGAACTGGAGGCACTGTCAGCAGCAAACCAATCTACTATCGCCTCCACTTGTTCTGGCCTCATCACTTCTAGGGGCGTATGATGCCCTACCAAATACTGATGCAGGTTCTGTCGCCTACTCACACTTGAGGAAGGTGTTTCACTTGTGCGTGTAGCTGGCACAGATCGACCACGTCCTCTCCTTGCAACAGGAGCTCTACCAGCAGCACCACGACCCAGGCCACGGCCCTTATTTGACGGTCTCCTCATATTTCTGTAATTTAAGATCTTGCCCTAGAAAGGTTTTTATTGAATAGCGGAATAGGAAATATGATCCAAAAAAGTGTATGTATCTCGCACGTACAAAACCACACTAGGCCCCAATTACTATTGTTTCTACCCCTAAAAGGATGGATGAGGAGTAGGAGGAGTATGGAACAGACAGCACCCTCAAATCTTCAGAAGTATGAGATGAACCTCAAAAACTTGGAAAGGTGGATCTCACACGTACCGACACAGACTATCCCGCAATTCAATTGATCCTCAAAGGTTTTTATTGAATAGCGGAATAGGAAATATGATCAAAAAGAAAGTGTATGTATCTCACACGTACACCACCACACTAGGCCCCAATTACTATTGTTTGTACCCCTAAAAGGATGGTTGAGCAGTAGGAGGAGGAGTATGGAACAGGCAGCACCCTCAAATCTTCAGAAGTATGAGATGAACCCCAAAAACTTGGAAAGGTGGATCTCACACGTACCGACACAGACTATCACGCAATTTAATTGATCCCCAAAGGTTTTAATTGAATAGCGGAATAGAAAATATGATCAAAAAGAAAGTGTATGTTTCTCACACGTACACCACCACACTAGGCCCCAATTACTATTGTTTGTACCCCTAAAAGGATGGTTGAGCAGTAGGAGGAGGAGTATGGAACAGGCAGCACCCTCAAATCTTCAGAAGTATGAGATGAACCCCAAAAACTTGGAAAGGTGGATCTCACACGTACCGACACAGACTATCACGCAATTTAATTGATCCCCAAAGGATTTAATTGAATAGCGGAATAGAAAATATGATCAAAAAGAAAGTGTATGTATCTCACACGTACACCACCACACTAGGCCCCAATTACTATTGTTTGTACCCCTAAAAGGATGGTTGAGCAGTAGGAGGAGGAGTATGGAACAGGCAGCACCCTCAAATGTTCAGAAGAATGAGATTGTGTTCACTGTACCCCACAAAGATTGTGTTCACTGCACCCCACAAAGATTGTGTTCACTGCACCTCAAAAAGGATTTTGTTCACTGCACCCCACAAAGATTGTGTTCACTGCACCCTAAAAGGATTTTGTTCACTGCACCCCAAAAAGATTGTGTTCACTGTACCCCCCAAAGATTGTGTTCACTGCACCCCACAAAGATTCTGTTCCCTGTACCCCACAAAGATTGTGTTCACTGCACCCCACAAAGGATTTTGTTCACTGCACCCCAAAAAGATTGTGTTCACTGCACCCCAAAAAGGATGTTGTTCACTGCACCCCAAAAAGGATTTTGTTCACTGCACCCCACAAAGATTGTGTTCACTGCACCCCACAAAGGATTGTGTTCACTGCACCCCAAAAAGATTGTGTTCACTGTACCCCCCAAAGATTGTGTTCACTGCACCCCACAAAGATTCTGTTCACTGTACCCCACAAAGATTGTGTTCACTGCACCCCACAAAGGATTTTGTTCACTGCACCCCAAAAAGATTGTGTTCACTGCACCCCAAAAAGGATGTTGTTCACTGCACCCCAAAAAGTATTTTGTTCACTGCACCCCAAAAAGATTGTGTTCACTGCACCCCACAAAGATTGTGTTCACTGCACCCCACAAAGGATTTTGCTCACTGCACCCCAAAAAGATTGTGTTCACTGTACCCCCCAAAGATTGTGTTCACTGCACCCCACAAAGATTCTGTTCACTGTACCCCACAAAGATTGTGTTCACTGCACCCCACAAAGGATTTTGTTCACTGCACCCCAAAAAGATTGTGTTCACTGCACCCCAAAAAGGATTTTGTTCACTGCACCCCAAAAAGGATGTTGTTCACTGCACCCCAAAAAGGATTTTGTTCACTGCACCCCAAAAAGATTGTGTTCACTGCACCCCACAAAGATTGTGTTCACTGCACCCCACAAAGGATTTTGTTCACTGCACCCCAAAAAGATTGTGTTCACTGCACCCCAAAAAGGATTTTGTTCACTGCACCCCAAAAAGGATGTTGTTCACTGCACCCCAAAAAGGATTTTGTTCACTCCACCCCAAAAAGATTGTGTTCACTGCACCCCACAAAGATTGTGTTCACTGCACCCCAAAAAGGATTTTGTTCACTGCACCCCAAAAAGATTGTGTTCACTGCACCCCACAAAGATTGTGTTCACTGCACCCCACAAAGGATTTTGTTCACTGCACCCCAAAAAGATTGTGTTCACTGCACCCCACAAAGATTGTGTTCACTGCACCCCACAAAGGATTTTGTTCACTGCACCCCAAAAAGATTGTGTTCACTGTACCCCCCAAAGATTGTGTTCACTGCACTCCACAAAGATTCTGTTCACTGTACCCCACAAAGATTGTGTTCACTGCACCCTAAAAGGATTTTGTTCACTGCACCCCAAAAAGGATGTTGTTCACTGCACCCCAAAAAGGATTTTGTTCACTGCACCCCAAAAAGGATGTTGTTCACTGCACCCCAAAAAGATTGTGTTCACTGCACCCCACAAAGATTGTGTTCACTGCACCCCAAAAAGGATGTTGTTCACTGCACCCCAAAAAGGATTTTGTTCACTCCACCCCAAAAAGATTGTGTTCACTGCACCCCAAAAAGGATGTTGTTCACTGCACCCCAAAAAGATTGTGTTCACTGCACCCCACAAAGATTGTATTCACTGCACCCCACAAAGGATTTTGTTCACTGCACCCCAAAAAGATTGTGTTCACTGCACCCCAAAAAGGATGTTGTTCACTGCACCCCAAAAAGGATTTTGTTCACTGCACCCCAAAAAGATTTTGTTCACTGTACCCCAAAAAGGACGTTGTTCACTGCAGCCCAAAAAGATTGTGTTCACTGCAGCCCAAAAAGATTGTGTTCACTGCAGCTCACACACAGAAAAATGGATGTGGATCACTGACACCTGCCTATCTCCTATCCCACACCACACAGCAATATCGATTGTAGTTTGTAGAACACAGTTTCCCTAAAATTCAGCAGCAGCAGCCTCTCCCTAACAGGATTGAGAAGAGATCGTAGATCAGGATTGAGTGCAGATTCACCCCACCCCCCACACAGCAATATCGATTGTACTTTGTAGAAGACACTGACCCTATAATTCAGCAGACTCTATCCCTAAAATGCCTACAACTCGCCCTGCCTAAACACTCCGACCTGTCCCTCAATTCTATCCGGACACAAATGTTTTTTTCCTGCCTGTCTTTCCCTAATCAGCAGCCAGCACGTTGATGTGTGCTCTGTCCCTGATCTAAGCAGCAGAATGAAGACGCTGCGGCTGCCTGGAACTTATAAAGACTTGGTCACATGCTTCAGACGGCCAATCACAGCTACTGAGACATTTGCAGGCATGGCTGGGATGGCTTAAGGCACACCAGTTAAACGATTGTTGATTGGCTGTTGAAAGCCCGCCATGAAAAGAGCGCCAAAGCATGCAAAACCCGGAAATAAAACGACCGAACACGGATTTTTACCCGAACATACAGTAAAGTGTCCGTGTTCGGGTACAAAAAATCCAATTATTCGGTACGAACACAAATAATACAGTCCGTGTTCGCTCAACACTATTTGTGACATGACCCCTGTAACCAAGAATAAAAATATGATGAGAAATAAGATGATCCCATCAGAATGGGTTACTGCTTTTTTCTGTATTCCAGACTTACCAAGAAATGAGGAGAGACACAAAAGACAACAGGATAGAAACATGTTGTCTTATTGGCTTTAGATGTTCTGAATGTTCTGAGCGGACACCAAGATCTCAGTAGAACATCCCAGCCGGTCAGTTCAGCTTTTCTACCTGGCAGGATGAGACAGGAAGCAGAGATGGGATTTGCATGAGGGGGAGTAGACTATAAAAGGCGGAACATCCTCTTCTACCTACAATGAGGTATATGACATAGATCTCAACTGTTCCTCATATGGGACCAAATCCCCAAATCTCTCCGTTTCTCCTTCTTCATCATCAGTTTTTTTTTTTTTGTGTTCTGATGTATAGATCTCTATTGATCTTTTTTTTTTTTTTTAAACAATGAAAAGTTGTTTAAAGCACCACACATTTTCTCCATCTTAGAAAGTCGAGAGATTTGTGCAAAGATATAGAAATAAACACATTTAGACAGTAAAAATGTATGGTGAAATGTGACAAAAATATCCATTGGTCCGTATATCTCTGGGGATGAGATTATTGCACTGATTTTGCTGATCTCCCCATCTGATGCAGCCATAACAGTGTGTTCAATGTGTGAAATGTTATTAATACATAATTCTTGTCTGGGTATTATACTCCTGAGTCCTGAATGCTCCTGCTGTCAAAAATGAACCCTCTGACTAAGTGCTGGTTCACACATGTGTGATGTGGGAACCCTGCGAGTCCACTGCGGTTTCCTGCATTGCACTCAACTCACAGGCAGTTCACACTGCCATATGCGAATCACTGGGGGTGTCAATACAAAGTTAACAACACCCTCAGATCAGTTCGCATATCGCAGGGCGAAATGTCAGTTTGGACATGAATTGGATCGCATAGGTGTGAACACTAATGCGATCCGATTCTGGTGTTGACCAAAAAAGGGTCCTGTGCGACTTTGGTCCGAATGTGTTGCAAATTCAGCCATACAGCATGTATGGCTGAATTTACAACGCACAATAATCACATGTGCTTTGCAGAGCAGTGCGCTGCAAATCACATCATGCGATGTCTGACATCGCATATGTGTGAACCGACACTCAATGTTTATCAACACCATTCAGATGGGAAATAGAGGGATAAAAAGTAACATTGTTACTTTTGTAGCTATTCTGTATAATTTATCTGCAGATCAAAGGGACGATCTTCACTCTGCAGATAATGTCAGTTAGAGTAAACTGACAAGCAAAGATTTTTTTTTTTTTAAATATATTTGTCTATTTAATCCATATTTTACCATTAAAAAATGTAACCATTATTTTACCCTAATAAGCTTTAATTAACTTCTTCCCCTTTTCCCTACAGTTAATATTTTGCTACTGCTTTTTCATTTCTCTTTTATTAACCAATAATATTTAAAATTTGCGTTTGTTTTTAGTTGTTCATTTTTTCTTAGCATCACAAAAAAAGAACACAATTGAAAAAAAAAGACAAAACTTTATTTCATTTATAAACATAGAATAGGAATAGCAGAATAAAGACCAAGTGGATCATCAAACATTTGCAAATAACTTTGTAATACTTCATACCCAAATAATAATTTCAGTGTCATGTTAAGCAGGCCAAATGTTAGAATAAAATAAATACTCTTATTTTACAGAACTGAACTGGCTTTTTCATTCGAATTTTAGTAGCGCAGGGATGGTGATAACCTCTTACCAAATAAATAGGATGATAACATATACCAAAATATATGAATCAGATGTGATAAATATAAGCATAAAATCATAAATACATAAAAGCATGAAATCACATCAATAGGAGTCCATAAAGTCCATAGGTATAAAGTGCATAGAGCAATGAAAGTGCAAACATGAAGGATCACAGGTGCGATTTATGGGGACCACCCTTGCTTGCCACCACCACACAGTGCTGGGAGAAGTATCTGAAATTCACACTCCCCAGACGCCTATGCCTAACCACTCTCATGGACTAGCCAACAACAGCATATAGTAAAATCAGATTTCCTCCAGATCTCTGATTTGTGCTGCAAAGACTCCTCTGGAAGATTTCCTGGTAAATTTATAGTGAGTCTGAATTTCAGATACTTCTCCCGGCACTGTGTGGTGGTGGCAAGCAAGGGTGGTCCCCATAAGTCGCACCTGTGATCCTTCATGTTTGCACTTTCATTGCTCTATGCACTTTATACCTATGGACTTTATGGACTCCTATTGATGTGATTTCATGCTTTTATGTATTTATGATTTTATGCTTATATTTATCACATCTGATTCATATATTTTGGTATATGTTATCATCCTATTTATTTGGTAAGAGGTTATCACCATCCCTGCGCTACTGAAATTAGAATGAAAAAGCCAGTTCCTGTTTTTTCTGGATGAATTTTATTTTTTATTATAGGAAAAATTAAATGAACTATTTATCTGCAAGGTGCTGTGCCACCCTATATGAGTGGTGGACAGTGGGCACAGTACAGTCTGTGGACCTGACACTCACTGGCAGGCCACTGCAATTATATTAAAGGGTAAAAATGAAGGCTCGGTTCACATTTGTGCGATGCGGGAACGTTGCGAATATGCAGTGTGATCCTGCATCGCATCCGATGCCATAGGCGATACGCAGGGGGTGTCAATTAAATGTTAATGACCCCCCCAGTTTGATCGCATATCGCAGTGCGATCTGACAGTTCGCACAGAATCAGATCGCACAAGTGTGAACCACTGTGCGATCCGATTCTGAGGCGGCTCAAAAAATGCCTCCTGTGTGAGTTTGCTGCGGATGCGCTGCAAATTCAGCCATACAAAGTGTATGGCTGAACTCGCATCCGCACAGGAGATCGCATGTATTGAAGGAGCAGTGCGCTCCGAATTACATGCGATCAGCGCATCCGGCTCAAGTGAACCGGCTCAAAATGACTTTTTTATCTGCAAGGTACTGTGCCACCCGATATGAGTGGTGTGTACACAGTACAGTCTGTATATATATATAGAAAAAAATAAATAAAAGCAGACTGATATACCAGCCCTAAAAAGGGCTTTTTGGGGGTGCTGTCAGGATGCTGTCCTTACAGCAGGAGTGGACACAGAACACTGGCCTAGCTAATGATTTCCCTATTAATTCAACAGCAGCACTTTCCCTGCTCTAATTAACTCTGCAGCTTCAGAATGAATCTAAGATGGATGCTGCCCTTGCTTTTTTATAGGAGGTGGGGGGGTCTGGGAGGGAGGGTATGCTGATTGGCTAGAATGTGCCTGCTGACTATGAGGAACAGGGTCAAAGTTTGCTCAATGATGATGTATAGGGGGCGGACCGAACATCGCATATGTTCGCCCGCTGCGGCGAACGCGAACAAGCGATGTTCACCGGGAACTGTTCGCCGGCGAATAGTTCAGGACATCTCTATTTATGAATGGATTTGTGATTGTTAACAAATCCATTCATAGTTCTGAATACGGTGGTTAGTCACCATCATCTTTCTATATTCAAATTAATAACTTTGTTTACCTTTAAAATCATTTAAACGTAATCAATGGGTCTGAGGGTCTTCAAAACCATTCATACTCCCAGAGGCTGCTGTCAGACCTGAGCAGCACTGGGGACAGTCCTTCCGGCCTCTATATACAGTTGCAGTGAGAGATCGGGATTTTTCAGGATTTGCTTATCTGCCACCTACCTGCTGTTTCTGTTGCCATTTTGGGGAGGAGGTGGCCAGGGGAGTGTAAGATAACAGAAGAAATATGGTGGGAGGGGGTAGATAAACAAACCCTGAAAAGTCAGGATCTGTTAGTGCACCTGTATGCAGGGTTGCACTGGCAGGAAGGAGAAGGGGGAGAGAGAACACAGCCTGCCCTACCTCCCGGCTATCTTCTCCTTTCCTTAAGTCTCCCAGTGTTAGGCTGACAGTAGTAGAGATGCTGCTGTCACTACTTCTGTCAACCTTGTCCTGGCCCTGGGATGGGTAATTAGGGTGTGCCCAGGGACAACCAGAACACTCTGTGTGCATGCCTATATGTGTATATATATATATATATATATATATATGTGTGTAAATATATTAAACTGCTCAAAATGTAATGAACACTTTTTAAGTACAGCATCAAGTCAATTAAACTCCTGGGATATTGATCTGGTCAGTTAAGTAGCAGAGGGGGTTGTTAAACAGTTTTAGCTGCTTTGGTGTTAAAGAAATTAACAACAGGTGCACTAGATTGGCAACAAAGAGACAACCCCCAAAACAAGAATGGTTTTACAGGTGGATGCCACTGAAATGTATTTTCCCTACTCATCTTTTCTGACTGTTTTTCAGTAGTTTTGCATTTGGCTGGGGTCAGTGTCACTACTGGTAGCATGAGGCGATATCTGGACCGTATAGAGTTTGCACAGACATTCCAACTCCTGCAGGATGGCACATCCATACATGCCATTGCCAGGAGGTTTTCTGTGTCTCCCAGTAGAGTCTCAAGAGCATGAAAGAGATTCCAGGAGACAGGCAGTTGTAGGCGATCTCCTCTTTGAATGGGATTTTATGGGCAATTAAACAATCATATAAAATAAAAATATCATTTATTATTCAATTTTAAAAATACATATATATATAGAGTTGTAAAGCTGTAAAACATTACATGGAACTCCTTGTGTGTGAAGTGACAAATAATGACATGATAGGATACTTGAAACAAGAGCACAAAATAGTGGTGTTTCCCAGTTACTTAAAGCTTGGTTCTATCATTATTAGATAGCAACCAGAGATGGTTCCAAGTAGGTGGGAGTATCCAACATGTTTCGACTCGAGGGAATACAAATAACATCTTCTTCAGGGATATCATAACCACTATTTGCAACCAGACTTGTATAAAGTACTCAAAATTTCTACTTGAGTAAAAGTACAAGTGCTCGATCAAAAAGTGACTTGAGTAGAAGTGGAAGTAGAAGTACTAAAGTATTCAAAAAAATTTTTACTTAAGTATTGCAAGTAGTTTTTTCAAAAAATTTGCTACTTAAGTACTAAAAGTAAAAAGTACCAGTAGTTTTGAAAAAAAAATTCTACTCAAGTACTGAAAGTAGAAGTACAAGTACCGTGTTATGTAGTAATTAAAGAAAGAAGTCAAAAGTTTGAACATCATATTGTTTTTTATTATTTCAAATGATTTATTCAAATGATTAACCTGTGTTTGTTAGTAGTTTCTTGATGCACTTTAAGCGCTGTAGCACAATTTATTTGTTTGTTTCATATTTTCTTTTTATTGGAAACATTTGGTATAGCAGCTTTTATTATACACAGCCTTTATTTTCGTATGCGTTGATTTACAAATTACATTATACACATTTTTTTTAGCTTTATGTAACCTGCCATCTACTGTTCTGGCAGTGGTAATTTTTATAATAGTAACGAGTAACTATGCAGCACAAAAAAAAAAATATCGGAATAGAAGTATCGAAATCATCAAAAAAATGTAGTGAAGTAAAAGTAGAAGTAGGAGAAAAAAATTCTACTCTAGGAAAGTACAGATACCGCCTTTCGGTACTTAAGTACAGTACTTAAGTAGTTCTACTTCGTTACTATACATCTCTGTTTGCAACATAGAACAAACTGACTTTAAAGACAGAATGAATGGAAATTTATATTCTCTTCAAATTGTTTATACAATGTATGCTGACCCTCATAGAGTCACCATATTCTCACTGCTTAACCACTTTAACTCCGCTAACATTGCTGCTACTGCATCAATGTGGCTCGTTACCGTCCAGCGACGTAGACCCGTAGAGGCTCGCTCCCGCTGTGTTCAGTCAGCGAGCCTCTAGAGGAGGGCCAGGGGAGGAGCGGCGGCGATCGCCACTGCTCTTCCCCGATCGTCGGGGAATCGAGTTTGGAGATCCGCCCGCTTGTGTAAAAAGAGCGGGCGGATCTCCTAAGTGACAGGGAGTGACAGATCGGAGTGTTCAGCATAGCTGAACATATGCGATCTGTCCCTGTGTCACACAGTCACCTCTCCCCCACACGTCAGTAAGTACCAGGCATACATTAACCCCTCCCTCTCCAATAAAATTAACCCCTTCCCTGCCAGTGTCATTTTTACAGTAACAGTGCATATTTATAGCACTGATTACTGTAGTAATGTCACTGGTACCCCCAAAAGTGTCAAAAATGTCAGTCAAGGGTCCGATCTGTCCTCCGCAATGTCACAGTCCCGCAAAAAAAAAAATCGCAGATCGCCGCCATTACGCGTTTAAAAAAAAAACACCAAAAATGACAGAAATCTTTCCCTTAGTTAGTAAACGCAATAACTTTTGCGCAAACCAATCAAAATACGCTTATTGTGCTTTTTTACCAAACATATGTAGCATAAAACAAATTGGCAAAAATTTAAAAAAAAAATGATTTTTACATTTTTTTGGGGGGGAATTTCATATAAAAAAATGTGAAAAATATTGTTATTTTTTCAAAATAAACGCTATTTTTTTGTTTATAGCGCAAAAAGTAAAAATCGCACACGTGATCAAATACCACCAAAAGAAAGCTCTGTTTGTGGGAAAAAAAGGACGTAAATTGCATTTGGGTACGGCGTTGCACGACCGCGCAATTAAAGTCGCACCGTGCCGAATCGCAAAAAGTGGCCTGGACGTAAGACAGCAAAATCCTCCGGTGGTAAAGTGGTTAATAATGTTCACGCCATACGGGACCGCTGGATATTAATCCAAAAAAGTTTTGACACCCCAACTAAAGAAAAAGAATGAGAAAAAGAGAGTAGCTACCCTTAGGGGAGTGTAGATATTACAATCAAGATTGTCTTCTTGTTTCTTCTTTCTTTTTTCTTCTTTCTTCTTGTTTCTTCTTTCTGCTTTCTTTTTTCTGCTTCTTTTTTCTTCTTCCAACGATTTGTGAGGGTAGATTCACACCAGGTGAGGTAAGACTGTGTTGAGCCATTATTCCAACCCATCATCACCACAAGACAAGGTAAAATTCCTTGCCTATCTATTCTTATGAAAGAAATTAGGGAAAAAACAAGGGAAAATGTTTGAAAGTTTAGAAGGATACAGATCAATTTCTATTGAGCATACTTGTGAGTAATGAGTTTTAGGCTTCGTTTCCACTAGTGCGTCTTGTCATGCGACTTTGGACACATAAAGTCGCATGACAAGTCACAGCCCATTGATTTTAATGGCACCCGTTCCCATCTATGCCACTTTGAAAATCAGCGACTTTGAAAAGGTGCCTGCACTACTTTGATGCGACTTTGATCCAGACAGTGTAAAGTTAGATCAAAGCTGCACTCAAAGTCGCACTAAATCGCACAACTTAAGAGTCACACTAGTGGAAACGTAGCCACTAGGCTAGAGTGTGACTTTGGAGTGTGACCTTGATGCGACTTTCAGTGCAGCTTAGATCCAACTTTCCACTATGTGGATCAAAGCCACATCAAAAGTTGCATCAAAGTACTGCAGGTACCTTTTCAAAGTCGTATAGATGGGAAACGGGGGCCATTTAAATCAATGGGATGTGACTTGTCATGCAACTTTGTGTGTCAAAAGTCGCATGACAAGTGACGCCAGTGGAAATGGAGCTTTAGTCTATGTTTTCCACTATTGCGATTTAGAGTGCAACTTTGAAGCAACTTTAATCCAACTTTACACTCTCTGTATCAAAGTGGCATTAAAAGTTGCATCAAAGTAGTGCAGCTACATTTTCAAATGTGCTGATTTTGAAAGTCGCATATATTGGAACGGGCGCCATTGACGTCAATTTGCTGTGACTTGTCATGCGACTTTGTGTGTCAAAAGTGGCATGACAAGTCACACTAGTGGAAACAGAGCTTTAGTCTTGTCAAAAACGATTGTTTTTGACAATTTTTTTTTTTTTTTTTTATTGATACATGTCCCCCCAGGGCAGTACTTAGACCCCCATACCACTATTATGGCCAATTACTTGCATATAAGTCTTTAAATGGGCACTTTTCATTTTTCCTGTTTGGCACCCAAAGACTTTAATAGGGTTTTGCCGTTTGGGTTAGAACATTTCCCTGTTTGGGAGTTCTGCTGCAAACCGAACGGGGGGGTGTTCAGCCCATCCTTATATACTGTATAATCAGGAAGACAGGTTCTGCCAGAGATTACATCATTTCTATATAATTTCCCTATGACTGTTCTTTATATCTCACACTTTGTGCTCTTCTATACAAGAGAATGAATACCCCAGAAGTAAATCTCTTGTTATTCTAGTCCTGTAAAGCTGGTTATACACTGGTAGAATTCCTTTTCAAAATGTTGAATTTTAAAATGTATTGCTCAATTTTGTCATTTGTAATCAACATTGATTTTTTGACCACAGAAATTCATAGGAGCAGGATAGACAATTTTAACAGTGTATGCGGTTTTAATTTGGTAAAGTGCATGGGATCACACGCAGCATTCATTCTTAAAACAATCTTCAGACATGCAAATAAACACACAACTAGACTTCTTAATGGCAAAATTTTGGCCACGGCCTTTATTAACTGGTTTGAATATACACTTTATTAAAACTTCAACTTCATACTCCTAACGATATGACTTATAACTTTTAACTTCCATACCAATTTTCAACTCAGCTATTACAGCTCGAGCTGAATAACCATAACACAATGTTATTACACTGTCCCCCTTTTCTTACGAAAAGGTGACCCACCACATTAATAAGGCCGCGACAAGGGGAGGGGGGGTTGGGTGAGCTCTGCAGCTTGTGTTATCCCGCGACGTCTGGCGCCAATTCCAGTCAGCACCTTTTATTTATAGACCCCAAAGGGGCTTCCAGAAGCTTCTAGCAGCCTCCAAAGCCCCCTACCTATCAGGTACAAGCCCCCCATGGGACCACGCCCTCACCTGCTAAGGGGAACCTAGAAACCCTCAGGCAAAATTTTGGCCACGGCCTTTATTAATTGGTTTCAATATACACTTTATTAAAACTTCAACTTCATATTCATAACGATATGACTTATAACTTTTAACTTCCATACAAATTTTCAACTCAGCTATTACAGCTCGAGCTGAATAACCACATCACAATATTATTTCACTGTCCCCAAACAGACAGAGGATGTGCACCTTGCACAACCTCTGTCTACCCCCATACCGCGGCCTTCTGAATGCATGTCTGAAGATTGTTGTTAAATATATCAAGTCCGATATCGGACAAATGAATTCCATCACCTCTATATAACCCTTTAATGCTACCTTCCAATTCTGAATGGCGAAATGAAAAACCATAACCCAAAGACATTAACTTTTCCATTATTCTGTTAATTCTTTTACGGATCTTTTCCCCATAACGACAAAGACTTAAACATGACCATTGTAACCTGGGTATAATCTCAGAGAAAATTATCACTGACCCAGGGTATAAAGCTTTAATCGTTCCGACATAGTGCTTCATTTGAAACACCAAATCCAACGTTCTCTTATGACCTATATCATTCCCACCCAGGTGCACCAATAGTACATCCGGGTGGGAATACATACCCGCCATAGTTCCCAACTCAGCCAGGAGATCCACCCACACCATACCCCTAATACCATGCCAACAAACAGAATATAATTCTTTATCCAAACCAAGGGATTCTGTATAGCTTCTAGCAGCAGCTCTTCTGTGTGCCCAAAATATGTATGAATGACCGACTATCCACACTATCCGATGGATACCTAGGTAAGTCAAAAAATATTGTTAGGTCTCACGTAAAATTTAAACATGTTCGATTTCCATCTACCAATTTGCTTAATTTTATCAGAATTTAAACCTAACCTTGCAGCCTCAGTGGCTGCTCCTATACGGAATGAATGCGAGGATATGACTAAATCATTCAACTTACAGTATCTTACCACTTTCTTCAAAACTGCTTGGAATTGGAATCTTGTCATGGGCGAACCATCCTGATGAATAAATAAGAAACCTTCCTTTTTCGGTCTAAACCCCAAATAAGTATTTAACAGACTCACCGGGCACACTACCCTTTTATCACACCGAGCCAAATTGATCCAACAGCCTTTTCCCATTTGGTCAGTTTTTGACCGCTGCAAGAATAATTTAATATTCTTTGAAGTAGCCAAAATATCATCCCTCCTCAAACCATCCCCACTCTTACCATTTTTGGGAACTAATTCTGATATCCTCAGAGCGGCAAAGAAACAAATTGAGAAAGCTGCCCTGAATATATCAGCCTCAAACAGTGAATAACAAACCTTATCTAAACTCTCACATAACTCATACAGAATCTGAAGCGTAATAGGACGTCTTTTGTCCCGTACTAAATTAGCCTTTTTATAACCTTTCATAGCTTGTCTTATAGAGAAGAATTTTAATAAAGATGGGAACGAATGCAACTGCAGAAAAAAGGATACCCCTGATAAAATCTTACTAATATGTGACCAAGAGTATCCTTTTTCCATCAAATTATTCAAAAACAACAAGGCTAGACTTTAAGATACTTCTAAAATTCCCATATTATGAGAATTCAAAAAGGCCAACCATAATAACCACACCGCCCTGTAACCCGACCATGTTGCAGGAGCCAAGGATTTTATAATGTTATCCGCGATCACACTATTTCCCATAGTTGCGGGGGGCAAGAAGATCCTTTCGCGTCTGCTTCTGGAAAAGACTGGAAGAAACGATTCATTTGAATCCTGGATAAAGCATCAGCTACTACATTACTTTTTCCTCTTACATACTGAGCTTTTACCCACATATTAAGGCACATGCATTTATACACTAAATACCTCAGCAAACGAATCACAGGCTTGGATTTGGATGATAAGCAATTTAGAGCATACAACACTCCTTTATTGTCCGTGGAGCATAGGATCCTCTTATTCTTAAAATAAGGTCCCCATATTTCTATAGCTACAATTATGGGGAATAACTCTAATAACACTATGTTTTTAAATAAACAATTCTTAATCCAAGCTACTGGCCATCTGGCAGCACACCAATGGGTTCTCCATATTGTCCCAAAACCAACAGATCCAGCAGCATCAGAATATAATTTAAAGTCTTGGTCGACAATAAATTCTTCCTGCCATGCTGATCTACCGTTAAATTCTACCAGAAACTTATACCATACTAACAGGTCTTCCTTTATTTCTGCTGTGACCCTGATGTGTGCATAAGGGTTTGCTAAGCTTGCAATTGCTAGGTACATCCTTCAGGAGAAAATACGCCCCATCGGAAGCACCCTCGTCGCAAATGCCAACAAACCCAATAACTGCTGCATCATTTTTACCGAAACCTTCTTAAGACGCATTACCTTCAGAATTGTATTACAGATATTTTCAATTTTTTCTAGAGGTAATCTATATTCCATTCTTACAGAATCTATCGTTATCCCCAGGAAATCAATACATGTAGTAGGGAATACAGTTTTATCATGCGCCAATGGGATGCCAAATTTCTCGCACACTTCAAAAAATTTTAAAAGCAACCTGACACAATCCTGAGAGTTGGGCTTTCCTATAAATAAGAAATCGTCTAGATAGTGTACTACGTTTCCAGACCTAGCTTCTTTTGCCACCACCCTCTCCACAAATGACGAAAAACTCTCAAAATATGCGCAAGAAATTGAGCATCCCATCGGTAAACATTTGTCAAAGAAGTACATACCTTCAAATTGAAAACCCAACGAATTGAAGCTTTCGGGATTTATGGGCAACAGCCTAAATGCTGATTTTATATCGGCCTTTGCCATCAACACTGCCTGCCCTACGCTTTGTAGTTTGACAATAGCTTCTTCAAAAGAATCATATGTAACCGAGCACAAATCATCACTGAACTGATCATTCAGAGAAAATTTGCGTGGGTAGGATAGATGATGGATTAGTCTATATTCTCCTGGTTCCTTCTTAGGGACGATCCCCAGCGGAGACAAGCGAAAATTTGAAAATGGAGGAAAAATAAACAGACCCGCTATTCTATCTTCTTGTAATTCTCTAATTAACTTACTCCTAACAATATCAGATAGCTCATCCACCGATTTTAAATTTTTTACCAAATTACAACCTACTCCATCAAAAACTGGTAAACTAAAACCTAATGCAAAACCCTGTCTAATTTGCTGTGCTGTCAACTGGTCTGGATATTGGCACAGCCATGGCTCCATGCTTTCCACTTTCACCGGCGTTTTGGCTTTTTTGAAAATTATCCTTACTTGATTGCTGAGCCAATTTCTTGAAACATTTGCTTATAGGGTGAGGACCAGTGCAAAAAGCACATTCATGACGAAATTTGCATGAATTTGGCCATTTACATTGTGTGTCATTAAATGCGAAACATACACCTTTTTTATAACCACTAGCTTGGCTACTCACTGCCACACTGTTCAATCGTGGTAGAGCAGGTCTCTGGGGGACAAATAGGTTCAACCAGAGACCCACATCCTTATTACCCCAACCCATATTAGAGTGAACAGCCATTTTTTGCCTATATGCCTCATCATAGAAAAACCATCCAAGCCCACCAAAATTTCGGTAAGCTTCCAATATTATGTCTATGTGTTGTAATAGACCTGAACTAAGTTCAGGAAACTTCTCACATAAAATACTGGAAAATATAACAAAGGCTTGTAGCCAATTGTTAAATGATCTTGGGATCGGTTTCTTTCTATCCTCTTCACTTTTCTTCTTTTCTGATTTAAAATAATATTCTTTTTGATTAGAAAGTAATGAAAATAATTCAATATACTCTCTCCACCATATCTTTTCTTTTGTACTCAATGCTACATGAAAACCAAGCGGTGACAGTATACAAGGCATAATTTCCCTGCACGCCGCAGAAGAGGAGTCTCTAACATCGTTTTTTTATAGCTGAACCTGCTGATAATTCAATTGGCAGCTTTTCTACTCTTGTATTGGTTGCCCCACTTTCACCTACCCATACTGATGCAAAATCCTCACTCCTCCTAGATGTGGGGGCTGTAGACAAGTTATTTACTAGCTGATACAAAGCTGCTGACAAGGAAGACAAAATATTTAGCTGCCCACACTCACCAGTACTTAACCTGTCTTGCTCTTCCAAAACCTCGGTGTCATTAATTGAAGCTGCTCTTTTCCTGCCAGGACCTGTGTTAGCACCTACAGCGTCCTGCCATTCATAACTCTGCTCTTCACTTCTTCTTTGATGCTCAGGTGAATTCACATTTGTCCCGCCTCCCAGCGGGACGTGCATGGCTTCGGCTCTACCCTGCTTCTTCTTTCACCGCCTCTTTTCTTCTTGTCTTCCGCCACCGCTCTCTTTTCTTCAGCCCTACTGGGCACAGATTTTGGGCTATACGGCTTCCTCAGCCCTCTTGATCTACGCTCGATCTTCCTTCCTCTTCCAGCTCCGCCTTTTTCTCTGCCCTGCTGTTCCTTCCTCCATGTCACGTCTTCTTGACTCACAGACTCCGCTCCGCTGTCTGCAATTTCAATACCGCCTTCGGCCGCTTGAGGTGCCATACCGCTTCCACCGGCTTCTTCACATAACACTTCTTGCTGCGCAGGTAAGTTCAGGCACTGCCGAATCCAGGCTTCCCCACCTTCTGCTTCAGCCCTCTCAATAAGTTGTCTGAGCAGAGTCTTCATGTCTTGAGGTGAACCGCCGTCCGCTATACAGTATAGCTCTCTTGCCTGAGCTCTGCAGCTTGTGTTATCCCGCGACGTCTGGCGCCAATTCCAGTCAGCACCTTTTATTTATAGACCCCAAAGGGGCTTCCAGAAGCTTCTAGCAGCCTCCAAAGCCCCCTACCTATCAGGTACAAGCCCCCCATGGAACCACGCCCTCACCTGATAGGGGGGGCCTAGAAACCCTCAGGCTGCAGTGATCCCACGAGGAAAAGGGTGGGCCTTGAAACCTATATCCCCCTTTTCTCAACATTTGTGCCAAAATTGAATATTAAAAGCAAACGCAACTTTAAACTACTTTCAAGCAACATTCACCAAGCCGTCAAATGTACTGAGAATTTTTGTAGGAAGTTTTTTTTTTTAAATGATTTTAGTACAACTTTTTGTTTGAAAATCTGCTGGTATATAGCCAGGGTAAGATAAATGATTGGTGTAGGCAAACACCTTTATATAATTAATGGAAGAAGCAATGCTGTGGATTGTGTGTGCCTTGATGTGATATAGTGACACATCAGTGAGGATATTGTGCAGCCAGCTGGTAAGAGGACAGCATTACATCTGGATGTTTTTGTATGACAGATGTCATCCTTGGATCACTGTGTCTCTAGCACAGTAATATGTGGCCGTGTCTTCCACTTTCACATTGTCTATTTGTAGATATGCCGTGTTTATGGACTTATCAGATGTTATTGTGAATCTTCCCTTGTATGTAGAGGAATAAACTGTACCTCCATCACCAGGATAAATCATCCCAATCCATGTCAGTCCTCTCCCTGGAACCTGTTGAACCCAGTGTATATTGTAGCTGGTATATGTATACCCAGATCCTGTACAGGACATCTTTAGGCTCTCTCCAGGCTTTTTGATTTCTGAGGAGGACTGAATAAGTGTTTGTGACATGACCCCTGTAACCAAGAATAAAAATATGATGAGAAATAAGATGATCCCATCAGAATGGGTTACTGCTTTTTTCTGTATTCCAGACTTACCAAGAAATGAGGAGAGACACAAAAGACAACAGGATAGAAACATGTTGTCTTATTGGCTTTAGATGTTCTGAATGTTCTGAGCGGACACCAAGATGTCACTAGAACATCCCAGCCGGTCAGTTCAGCTTTTCTACCTGGCAGGATGTGACAGGAAGCAGAGATGGGATTTGCATGAGAGGAAGAAGACTATAAAAGGCTGAACATCCTCTTCTACCTACAATGAGGTATATGACATAGATCCCAACTGTCCCTCATATGGAACCAATTCCCTCTGTCCCTCTTTCTTCATCAGTTGCCCCTCTTTTTGGCCTGATCTCTATAACAAATGCATCATTTAACTATTACAAGTGTTTTAGTGCACAATATATTTCATCAGCTTCTAAATGATTGCATTTGTTACATTGAAAAGCCAGTTAGGAAAAGATGTTGAAAAAAGCACTGGTGGGCTTAGGCAATAATGTTGTGCCTATTATTTAATTCTGGTCAATATAACCAGGGACATTGAAGAGGGTTGTTCTTGGCTTACATACTTTGTGCCACAATGCATCAATTTTTCTCATTTTAGAAAGTTGGGATATGTCTCAAAGATAAGGGGGGGATATGGGCCCCCCCAACTGTCTTTCTGTGACATGGTTACTTTTTGTCCCCAGTGAAGGGATTGACAGGCCACTGGGACAGAGGGGAAGAAAAACTCTGTCTACTTCAGAGGCTAAATGAGGTCCATCCACCAAACCCAGGGGAAGAGAGGACGGAGAAAGAGAGGCCGTGAACTGAAGCCCATGATGTGTGGAAATCAGAGACAGGGAGAGAAATAGGGGGACAGACCAGGCTTACCAACTGTCTGTAAATATGTATGAGCAGTTTGCAAAAATCCTGCTGACTTACTATCCATGACAATATTAACCCTGTCCATAAAAATTCCTCTTTACCATTCTTCCAATTTAAGTGTGGTTTAACACATTCTGTATGATAACTTTTTTTGCTTGTAAAAATTATGCAAAAAACGATAAAAATTATGGGGGGAAAAAAATTGCTCTGTTCCCCACCAGCAATAACCACAGCTCTGCATCTGCAAATACAGCAGCCGGTGATCTACATGTGCATTGTGTTTACACAGCAGGCTCCTCCTTGGCACTTCGCATCTCAGATCCACTTAGGAGGATAACGTGAAACAAAACTCCCTACTTTGTTACTTTTCTTGCCATACACAGACCTGGCCCTGGAAACAAATGAGTCAAAGCAGACGGCCCTTCCCTCCACAGAGTTTATTGCAGGAAAACATGCTGTGGGCTACTGGTCTGTATAACCCTGTCAGAGATTAGGATGCTCTATGGCAGTGGTCTCCAAACTGTGGTCCTTGGGCTGGATGTGGCCCTTTGCTTGCCTCTATCTGGCCCTTGGGGCACTATTCCATCCACAACTGACACTAATGATGGGGCACCATTCTTCCCACTGACACCAATGATGGGGCACTATTCTTCCTAGTGACACCAATTGACACCAATGATGGGGCACTATTTCTCCCACTGACACCAATGATGGGGCACTATTCCATCCACAACTGACACTAATGATGAGGAACTTTTCCTTCCACTGACACCAATGATGGGGCACTATTTCTCCCACTGACACCAATGATGGGGCACTATTCCATCCACAACTGACACTAATGATGAGGAACTATTCCTCCCACTGACACCAATGATGGGGCACTATTCCATCCACAACTGACACCAATGATGGGGCACTATTTCTCCCACTGACACCAATGATGGGGCACTGTTCTTCCACTGACACTAATGATGGGGCACCATTCCTCCCACTGGCACCAATGATGGGGCACTATTTCTCCCACTGACACCAATGATGAGGCACTATTCCTCCCACTGACACTAATGATGGGGCACTATTCCTCCCACTGACACCAATGATGGGGCACTATTCTTCCCACTGACACCAATGAGGGGGCACTATTCCTCCCACTGACACTAATGATGGGGCACTATTTCTCCCACTGACACCGATGATGGGGCACTATTCTTCCCACTGACACCGATGATGGAGCACTATTCCTCCCACTGAGACTAATGATGGGGCACCATTCCTCCCACTGACACCAATGATGGGGCACTATTTCTCCCACTGACACCAATGATGGGGCACTATTCCTTCCACTGATTCCAATGATGGGACACTATTCCTCCCACTGGCACCAATTAAGGGGCACTATTCCTCACACTGTTACCAACAATGGGTCACTATTGCTCCGACTAAAACCAATGATGTGGCATTGATGGAGCATCTGAGGCTGGGGCTTTTTCTACTAAAACACTGGCCACAGTCCGGCCCTCCAAAACTCAGAAGGACAGTAAACTGGCCCTTTGTTTGGAAAGTTTGGAGACCCCTGCTCTATGGCATCCGTTCTGTGTACTGTACATACAGATGATTTATAGAAGATCCTATAAAAAAATAGAAACGATGCACACCTATTTTGGTAGAAAACAAAATTAATATTGCTTTTTTATGACTGAATAACTTTTATTACTGACTTTTATTTATTATAAACATGGCTCCCAGTTGTTCCTCATGTTGGTCTGAAGTAAAGACCTCTAAAAAAATACAAAATTATTTAATTATCAAAAGAGTTCTATTACACTAAGGGCTGAAACACATTTATGTGGTCAGGAGCATTGAGGTAATGCATGCATTTTTACAACGTACATTAATACTACGTCGCTGGATTCCTCCCTCACTCGGCGGCGCGCACGCGCCACCGGAGGCTCGCTCCCGCTGTATTCAGACACAGCGGGAGTTGGGCCAGGGGAGGAGAGGCGGTGATCAGAGACCGCCGCTCTTCCCCGATCGTCTGGGAAAGAGTGAGGAAATCCGCCCGCTTGTGTAAACAAAGCGGGCGGATCTCCTCTGTGACAGGCAGGGACAGATCACAAGGTTCAGCATAGGTGAACCTGCGATCTGTGTCTATGTCACACAATTCCCTCCCCCCACACACATCAGTAAGCATGAGGCACACATTTAACCCCTTGATCACCAACAGTGTTCACCCCTTCCCTGCCAGTGTCATTATTACAGTAACAGTGCATATTTATAGTATTGATTACTGTAGTAATGTCACTGGTCCCCCCAAAAGTGTCAAAAATGTCAGTTAGGGGTCAAATCTGTCCACCGCAATGTCGCAGTCCCACAAAAAAAAACACAGATCGCCGCCATTACTAGTAAAAAAAAAATAAACAATAAAAATGACAAATCTTTCCCGTAGTTAGTAAACGCAATAACTTTTTGCGCAAACCAATCAAAATATGCTTATTGTGATTTTTTTTACCAAAAATATGTATCAGAAAACAAATTGGCCTAAAATGTTAAAAAATTTTGATTTATACATTTTTTTGGGGGAATTTAATATATCAGAATGTGAAAAATATTGTTTTTTTTTTTTTTTTTCATAATTGTCGCTCTTTTTTTTAAAAAATAAAAATTTAACAGGTGATCAAATACCACCAAAAGAAAGCTCTATTTGTGGGGAAAAAAAGGACATAAATTGAATTTGTGGGAAAGATTTGGTGGGGACCAAAAGAAACTGCGCAAATGGTTGGTACCGTGAAACTTGTGAACAAATAAATAAATAAAATAAAATACAAAAAACTGTATATCTTGGTGTGACTTTCTAAGGAATTTCTTCCTTACTGTGAGCAGCAAACAAAAAAGCTGTAGTGCTATGACGATTTTAAAGGTGAGGGATGTTGCGCTCAAACATGTAATAAAGTGCTTGTGCAGATATTATATTTCACATATAAATTTATAATAAATAAATGAATAATTGTGGAGATTATCAATCAAAGCTAAATATCACAAAGTGTAAAGTCCATATGCAGCAACAGAAACCCAAAGTCCATATAGCATTGGTGTCACTAAGCAAAGCAGAGACTTGATAGTGGTGCAAAAAAAGCCTTCACCTCCACACTTCCACCCAGTGCTCAAGTAAGGTACTCCTTACCGGAGATATATGACCCCTTGATTATAGGGGGTCACATAGACATTGAATCCACTCAATATACGATTCTCAGCTCCAAAATACATATTCCTAAGGCGAGCTCTCAGAATACAACCCAGATCTCATGGCGGACATAAATAGAGCAAAAGAGACTCTCATGGTGCAGTTCATGGTGCAGTGAGTTTAAACTTACTACTTTATTCATAAAGAGTTACACTTACAAGAATCTCCATGCATCAATCGCTTTATCATAAAAGATAACAAGCAGCGGGGCGATGAGCACTGCCGAACGCCAGCGCTCCTCCAACCCGGAAGTCGTTACGGTTTCACGTTCCCGACGCACGTTTCGTCAGTACGAGCTGACGTCATCAGGGGATCATGTGATCATGCGGCTGCAATGCTGCGTGTTAAAAACCTTCCCTTTTTTCCTCAATCGGGCTCCCGTAATGTGTATTACATTAGAATGATGGGCGGAGTAAGGATTGAAGGAGTTTAATTGGATGCCGAGCAGGTCACACTCTCAATATAAACGAGAAGTAAACATACGGTCACATGATCCCCTTTCACTTGTCCATTAAAGTCGTGCAGTGCCAAGTTGAAAAAAGTGGTCTGGACGTTAAGCAGGAAAATCCTCCGGTCCTAAAGTGGTTAACGTACAGGAACAGAGAGATGTAAATGGGCTTTCATCCATTCTTCCAAGTTCTATATTTTTTCATTTGTAATTTTAAAAAGTCAATATAAAGAAAAAGTATTGGTGGAATGTACCATATGTTACTTTGTACACAGTGAGCAAGCTCAGAATGTAAAGCCTTCCCACTGTTAGCACAATTTCGCCACACACACAATTTGCCATGACATGCATATGCCACCTCTTTCTGCTTTCTTAGTTTTCCAAGACCAAACTCCCTGGGGAAAAAACAATGCATCTATGGCCCTTTAAAACCAAATATACTGTATATATGGTAAAATGTGACAGAAATATCCACCAGTCCTTTTATTTCTGGGATGTCGCTGATTCTTGCATTGATTTTGCAGATCTCCCCAGCTGCTGCAGCCAGAACAGTCTGATCTGTTGAATGTTATGTAGGGGCACAGAAGGACACTTTATGAAATAAGTGCATTTTAAGCAGTCATTGGTGGTTTAATATGGGGAGACAAACTCAACAAAAATGTGCAAAATTATTTAGCCGAACACTAAGAACACTAAGTCCCGGTTCACACTTGTGCGATGCGGGAAGGCTGCGAATTCGCAGCCTGTTCCCGCATCGCAAACGCAACTCTGGCAGTTCACACTGCCATATGCGATACGCAGGGGGTGTCAATTAAATGTTAACGACACCCCCAGTATGATCGCATATCACAGTACGATCTGACAGTTCGCACAGGATCGGATCGCACAAGTGTGAACCACTGTGTGATCCGATCCTGATGCGGCTGGAAAAAAGGGTACAAAGTGTATGGCTGAATTCGCACTGCACATCTGATCGCATGTAATGAAGGAGCAGTGCGCTCCGATATTACATGCAATCACCGCAATCGCAAGAGTGTTAACCGGCCCTAAGAAAAGGCAATTTGTTGTCTCAGGTTGGGTTTCTCCAACATACACATGGGCTCTAGCTATTGTGAACAACTCAAGTTTGAAGCGTGCAGTGATTGCGCTCTTATCAGAGAGAGGTATCGCCACCAAGTGACGCATATGTGCGGCGTGTGGGCAATAAAGCCCACCCTTTTGTTGCTACACATGTCTGTTAGGTGGGTGGCAACAGGTTGGAGATTAGTCAACTACAATATATTACATTTTTGTATTTCAGCTAAGGTACACTTTTATGAATTCTTTACTTGAGACCTCATATACGTGGATACAAATGTTCAATAGTGTCAAATAGAAAAAGATATACAAAGTAACAGTCATGTCAATATGACATATGTTCAGGGCCGGCCTTAGGTGTTCAGGCGCCCTGTGTGAGCTAATCCTGTGGCGCCCCCCCCCCCTCCCCTGCGCGCGCATTTTCTTGCACCTTTTTTGCACTTTATTTGACTTTTCTTTTTATGATCACTAATAACTTAGCCCCCCTTACATCAGAGACCCCCCACACAGAGCCCCCTTTACATCAGAGACCCCCCACACAAAGCCCCCCTTAATTTAGAGCCCCCTACATCAGAGAGCCCCCCCACACAGCCCCCCCCACACAGAGCCCCCCCTCACATCAGAGACCCACCTCACATCAGAGACCCCCACACAGAGCCCCCCTCAAATCAGAGACTTCCCACACAAAGCCCCCCTCACATCGGAGACTCCCACACAAAGCCCCCCTCACATCAGAGACCCCACACACAGAGCCCCCTTACATCAGAGACCCCACACACAAAGCCCCCCTCACATCAGAGACCCCCACACAAAGCCACCCTCACAGAGACCCCCCAGACAAAGCCCCCCTCACATCAGAGACCCCACACACAGAGCCCCCTTACATCAGAGACCCCCCACACAAAGCCCCCCTAACATCAGAGACCCCCCACACAGAGCCCCCCTCACATCAGAGACCCCTACACACACACAAAGCCCCCCTTACATCAGAGACCCCCCCACACAAAGCCCCCCTTACATCAGATACCTCCCACATCAGAGACCCCTTTACATCAGAGAGCTCCCCTTACATCACAGACCCCTTACATCAGATCCCCCCCCCCACACAGAGCCCCCACATCAGAGAGCCCCCCTTACATCACAGACCCCCCACACAAAGCCCCCTTACATCAGAGCCCCCCCCCACACACACACACACAGAGCCCCCCTTACATCAAAGAGCCCCCCTTACATCACAGAACCCCCACACAAAGCCCCCTTGCATCAGAGCCCCCACACACACAGCACAGAGCCCCCCTTACATCAGAGAGCCCCCCTTACATCACAGACCCCCCACACAGCTCCCCCATACAGAGCCCCCCCTCACATCAGAGACTTCCCACTGTGTGTGTGTGGGGGGGACCCTTACATCAGAGCCCCCCCCCCCCACATCAGAGAGCCCCCCTTAAAAAGTCCCCCTCACACAGAGCCCCCCACATCAGAGACCCCCCTTACATTTTCTGAAGGAGACCTCACTTACCTCACGCTGTCTGCACATGCACTCTGCAGCTTTTTTTTTTCTTTAAACTTCCCGCCCACACATCCCCGGTGAGTGTGGACGGGGCGGGAGGAGGAGGAGAAGGGGCGCGGCGAGGAGGAGCTGACGATCTCTCCTCTGGTGTCCTGCAGGGAGGAGAGATCTGTCACCGTGGATCGGAGGCTGAGCTGTGTGTAATACACAGCTCGCCTCAGACTGCCTCAGTAGGTGACCATGAGGTGACCGAGGCACAGCCGCACAGCAGGAGGTAAGCACGCGGCCGCGGCCTGTGTTAACCCTGTCCAGGCCGCTGTCACTGCTTACCTCCCGCTGTGCGGCCTGAATCGCCTGATCTTCTGCGTGCTGTGATGGCCGCACGGCGCCCTTGTTGCCCATGGCGCCCTGTGAGGCCGCACAGATCGCACACCCCAAAGGCTGGCCCTGCATATGTTTTCACATCATTATTCTAGTAAAGCACCTCCAAAAAAGCTAGGTGACTAAGTTTAATCTCTTTATATATTAGGCTTTTCTTAATACATGACAGAGGTAAAGGGGGGAAGGGTTGGAGAAGATAGATGACCTTAAGTGCCGGTTCACATTTATGCAATCACAGGGATCGCATGTAATTCGGAGCGCACTGCTCCTAAAATTACATGCGATGTATGTACGGTGCAAATTCAGCCATACAGTTTGTATGGCTGAATTTGCATCGCAATCGCACTAAACTCGCACAGGACCCTTTTTTTGGTCCACAGCAGAATCGGATCGCATGGTGCTTCACACTAGTGCGATCCGCTTCTGTGCGAACTCTCAGATCGCACTGCGATATGCGATCTTATCTGGGGGGTGTCGTTAACTTTGAATTGACACCCCCAGCGTATCACATATGGCAGTGTGAACTGCCTGTGCTGCGGATGCAATGCGGGAACACGCAGTATATTTGCAGCGTTCCCGCATCGCATAAATGTGAACCGGCACTTAGATGAGGATTGTTTCCCCTTCTAGCTCCATGAAGTGTTATCTGTCTTTTCAGGGAGGGGGTAGAGGGGTAGAGAGAGGATAGGGACAGGACCTGCACAGGGTATGGAGGGGATACAGAGAAGAAGGAAGGGAAGGATTGGTTTTAGATGAGAAAATTAGAAAAGCCTAAATAGAAGAAGCAATGCACTAGATTTTGTGTGCTTTGATGTGATATAGTGAAATATCAGTGAGGATATTGTGCAGCCAACTGGTAAGAGGAAAGCATTACATCTGGAGGTTTTTGTATGACAGATGTCATCCTTGGATCACTGTGTCTCTAGCACAGTAATATGTGGCCGTGTCTTCCACTTTAACATTGTCTATTTGTAGATATGATGTGGTTATGGATGCATCAGATGTTATTGTGAATCTTCCCTGATATGAAGAGGAATATTTTTCATTTCCACTAACAGTAGGGTGAACATATCCAATCCATGCCAGTCCTTTCCCTGGAACCTGTTGAACCCAGCTTATATAGTGGTTGGCATACGTGTACCCAGATGCTTTACAGGACATCTTCACCATTTCTCCAGGCTTTTTGATTTCTGAGGAGGACTGAGTAAGTGTTTGTGACATGACCCCTGTAACCAAGAATAAAAATATGATGAGAAATAAGATGATCCCATCAGAATGGGTTACTGCTTTTTTCTGTATTCCAGACTTACCAAGAAATGAGGACAGACACAAAAGACAACAGGATAGAAACATGTTGTCTTATTGGCTTTAGATGTTCTGAATGTTCTGAGCGGACACCAAGATGTCACTAGAACATCCCAGCCGGTCAGTTCAGCTTTTCTACCTGGCAGGATGAGACAGGAAGCAGAGATGGGATTTGCATGAGAGGAAGAAGACTATAAAAGGCTGAACGTCCTCTCCTACCTACAATGAGGTATATGACATAGATCCCAACTGTCCCTCATATGGGACCAAATCCCTCTGTCCCGCTTTCTTCATTAGTTGTCCCTCTCTTTTGTCCTAAATGTAGATCTTTATAAAAGTTCTGTTATTTATCAAAAGTGTTTTGCATTTCACACAACCTCCAAATTACTGCATTTGTTATGCTAGTTAAGGAAAAGTAGTGTTTGAAAAAAGCCCTTTGCGAGATTAGCCAATTACTTTTTGCCTATTAAGACCACCTAACTGTAAATATATGTCAATATTTTGATATTAAATAGCGGGGTTATGGCAGCAGGTAGCTGCTATAACCCCAGTATATTTTTTTAGTTAGGCGGCCAGCTTTCAGATAAAAGGGGTCTAAGAGGTGCATTCAGTGCAAGATCAATTTTATAGCCTGCGGAAGAGAGGTGCCCCCTCCCACCGCTTATCCCATTTATCGGAACCATCGGTAATCCAGGAGCCGATCTGGTGTGGCCGATGGCTAGGCAGGAAGGCTATCTTGCCCTCACTCTTCTCTATGCCTGACGTTACTTCTGCCTCTCGGGCTTCAATTCAAAATTAACACACAACTAAGTCGCACCTGTATAAGTAAACGGTGTTCAAACCACACATGAAAGAAGAAAATGGTCACACACCACCACGGAATCCAATGAAGAAAAGTTCCTTTATTCACATAAGTGGTACAAGGTACAGCAGGGTAGGACAGTAGACATGTTTCACATGACTGCTACGTGCTTGTTCACTACCAGTACTAGGTAGTGAACAAGCACATAGCAGTCGTGTGAAATGCGTCTACTGTCCTACCCTGCTGTACTTCATACCACTTATGTGAATAAAGGAACTTTTCTTTATTGGATTCCAAGGTGGTGTGCGACCACTTTCTTCTTTCATGCTTCTCCTGGTGGCGAGCCGAGGTTCAGCACCCACCTTGAATCGTGGACTTTGACTAGCCTGATCTGTGTTCTCACCATCATCTCTCTTCATTGTTCAAACCACACATGTTAGGTATCGCCGCGATTGTTAGGATGAGAGGAATAATTCTAGCACTAGACCTTTGTAACTCTAAACAGAACCTGTAAAATGTTTTAAAGCATCGCCTATGGAGATTTCTAAGTACCGTAGGTTGTCGCTATTCCACGAGCGTGTGCAATTTTAAACCATAACAGGATAGGTATCTATATACTCAGCATAACATCATCTTTCACAATACACAAAAATTGGGTCAACGTTCATTAAAGTGTATTTTTTTCAAAAAAAGTGTGTTTAAAATTGCATTTAAATGATCTGATCGCTGTGCAAATACAGTGGGACGTAAAATGTTGCATTGATCGCCATTTTATTCTCTAGGGTCTATGCTAAAAATATATATATATATATATATATATATATATATATATAATATTTGGGGATTATAAGTGATTTTATAGCAAAAAATACAGATTTTTACTTATAAACAACAAATATCAGAAAAAGTCAGGGTCAGCAAGTGGTTGTGGTCAACATAACCTGGGACATGGAAGGGTTGTGTTCTGTGCCTCCATACTTTGTACTACAATGTGTCTCATCTTATAATATTATATTGGGAGATGTGTATATGAATATATAAATAAATAATAATAGACCAGTCAAATATACTGTATTAATGGTAAAATGGGAAAAAAAAATCAATCAGTTCCTATATCTCTGGGATTTAGATAATAAGATTCTTGCATTGATTTTGCAGATCTACCCAGCTACTGCAGACATAACATTCTGTTCAGTAAAATGTTTATGTGGGCAGAATTATTAACTTTGCATAATAGAGTACTATAAAATAAATACCCTATGTTAAATGTATACAGTATACAAGTTTATAGTACCCTTTGTTCACACTGGTGCAGCTTTGAAATCGTGCTTTAACACGATTTCAAAGCCGCACATCAGTGTGATTTTGCACTGCTAATTTTATTGCGGCTTGTGACTTCATACACCAGAAGTCTATGTAAGTCACAATGTAATTGGTAAAAAGTAGTGCAGGAACCTTTTTCATAGTCACTTTGACAGTCACGTGTGAGTTGTGGTGATATGAATGGTTCTATTGCTGGCAATGGTGAATGGGGTGTGACTTGTCATGTGATTTGGAATTGTCAAATTGTCAAGTCACACCGGTGTGAACTTGGCTTTAAAGAAACTTTTAATGAAATAAGTGCATTTTAAGCAGATATTTGTGGTTTAATACAAACTCAAAAATGTGCAGGACTATTTAGCATTAAGGGCTTGTTTTTTGGTTGGGTGATAGTAAAAACAGGCATTTGAGCCACATTTTTACAGCTCCCCCCCAACCCCCCACCCGTAAACATCAATGGCCACTGAATGGGGTGGTACACATGCTTTGCAGTTGTGACATATTATTTGCCATGTGGTGTTCAGTGGACAGTACCAGTGCCAAATGCAACTCATTCAAGTGAATAGGGACATGGGCGATGCACAGTCATACAGCATTTACAGGGTTAAAACAGGTGCTGAGTAGGTGACATATTACCTACCTATGATCTACCATGTATAAACTATTACTTTTTACCTGCGCACCCTGGATTAAACAAACAATCACTATAAATTCCGTATTTCAAAAATGTGTGATTAAAAATCAAATTCAGTGAAATTAATAATACTGATAATATATGACAGTAAATTCTAAATTGTGCAAATTGCTAACAAAGTGAAGCAGCAGGTTTAAAAGCCATGATAGGCCAGTTTAGTGAAATTAATATTATCATTTATTTTAGATACAATAAATCAAATGCACATCCCCTTTTATATATTGTAAAATGGTAACTTTTATTTTATTCTAAATACTTTTATTTAGGTATCTTCTGGAGCACTTCCAGCTCCCTCCGCCTAGGCGATTATGTCATTAGGCACTTCCCGTGGGCACCTGGGATATCTGTGTCATGTATCCCAGCAGATAATGAAAAGTGCAGCGCTAAAACAATAAGACAATAAAAACATCAATGGATAAATGAAGAGTCTATGAATGGCACACAGTAGTCTTGTAAAAAAGAGGAGAAAACAGTCCAATAAGAAATCCCAATGAAAGTGCTCAGTGCTGATCAGTAAACAGGACACAAGTGCTTGTTCAGTGCAATCCTTCACCGGAGGTGCTAGCCTCTCACCTGTAGGCTGTGAAAAGACAGCCTTAAAAGTACACTCCCAGCAATGTGAAAATCCTGACTAGGACAGCAATCACAGAGGGCATCTCTCCTTTTTGTTAAGGTGTTCACAACGATCCCCATGTAATAGAAAGGGGGCAGACCATAGTGCAATATGTTTCAAACACCACAATTTATTGATAAAACAAATGGACAGCCTCTTAGGTAATGCAAAAACGAGCAGTACAGCAATCCAGCTGGTCTCCAGACAGAGCGGAATGCTCTGCTGACAGGGGCTACGAGTGACGTCACGATCTCCTCCCCCTTGCCCACGCGTATCGTCCGTGGGCGGGACTTCCTCAGCGTATGGGCGGAGGGGCGGACGTCACTCTTTTTATATGCATCACTCCGCTCAATTCAGCGTCGCTGCTGGCATAGCAACGTCGGAGGAAAACCGGAAGTGCCCCAGGGCCCGCCCCACACAGGAAGCAGTACATTGACCCAGGAACATAAACAGAGTCCTCCATATACACCGAGATAGCAACAAGGGCTAAAGGGCTAGTAACGCCCATTACTGTTCAAGAGCGGGGGATATAGAATATCAGAACTAACATAAATATGGCAAAACATATATTAATAAAAATTACAGAAAAAACATATATTTGGGAACTAATGCCCCTAAATGTATAAATACATGAGGGGATCATGATAAATCACTCGCAGCCCCTGTATACAAAAGAAAGCAGTACAAAAAAAAAAAGACAATATATAATAAAAAACATATGATAAAAACATCAAATGTAAATCCATAAATACAATAGTGTTCAAATAGGTCAAAAAAACATACATAAAATGGGTATATAATAGAGTCCATATCATAAAAGCCCATATGTATAAGGGACCTAAAATTCATATGTTGATAAAAAGTATTGATAAAAAACTTGAGGGTAAAAACGAAGTAAAACTACCGATCTGAGATAAAACAGTTGAGGTCGAAGTCCACATTTAGACCTCTGGGGACCCCAACTTTTGTCTCAAAGATCCAGTAAGATTCACGCTTACTTATTTGCCTAATAAAATTACCCCCCCTCCAATGTTTCTTGACCTTTTCGATCCCCCAAAATTTCAAGTCCTTGGGATCTTTGTTGTGAAATTGTTTGAAGTGTTCTCCAACACGGACTTGTAGCGCCCTAGTGGTCCGTGTATCCCAGCAGTCAATGGGAGTCACTTAATCCTGAAATCTCATGCTATTTTCAGACCAAAAATGACGTGAATGGGAGGGGTTGCTATGGCAACATGTCAAGAGGAAGGAGCATCACGCGATGGCATTACCACGCAGGCACGAGATCGGGAGGTGCATGCTGGGTAGTCAGCTGTGTTAACTTCATGTACAAGGGATATAGTTGTTTAATATACTGCCATCTTGTGGTCATTTCGGTTACTGCATCTTTTTCAGTGTTCCCTCCTATTCTATAAATGTATTTCCCCTTCCTGTGTAGTTAGTGTGAAGGAGAAAATAAAGTACTGAGTGCAGAACCACGTCGTGTCTGTGGAGTTTTTCATGGTAGCAGAGGATGGTTTCCAACTATAGAGTACCACCTAAGTTTGACGAAATCAGACCATACGAGTGCTGGAAAAATGAAATTAGTATTTGGAAACTTGGACAAGAAGAAGCAGGCACTAGCGGTGGTGTTAGGGCTCGAGGGGCGAGCCAGAGAGACCGCTTTGGAAATACCCGCGAGCGATCTGAATGAAGACAATGGTATGGAAACCTTGTTAGCTAAGCTGGACTCTGTATTCTTGAGAGAAGAAAAAGACCGCGCTTATGAAGCGTACTCTCATTTCGACTCGATTTCCAAAGACAGCGTGATGTCCATGGCAGACTACATCATAGACTTTGAGCAGAGATACAACCGCATGAAGAAATACAACATGACCTTGCCTGACGCTGTGTTAGCGTTTAAACTACTGGACACGGCTTGTCTTGAAGAGAAGAGTAGGCAGCTAGCACTTACAGCGTGCACGGATTTAACATTTGCATCCATGAAGTCAGCGTTAAAACGGATTTTGGGAAGAAAAACCAGTGGAGCAAGTGGAGGCAGCTTGACTCAAGATGCGGCGTTTTTCACGGAGCAGAGGCCACAAGGTAAATTCAGACGGAACAACAGCCAGTCACAGAGTAGACAGTGGCAGCCACAGCAAGGTACAAACCCGCTCGACAAATATGGTAAGCGAACAAAATGCGTAATTTGTCAGAGCACGTACCATTGGTAGTGATGTCGCGAACCTAAAATTCGCCGTTCGCGAACGGCGAACGCGAACATCGGCAAATGTTCGCGAACCGGCGAACCGGGCGAACCGCCATAGACTTCAATAGGCAGGCGAATTTTAAAACACACAGGGACTCTTTCTGGCCACAATAGTGATGGAAAAGTTGTTTCAAGGGGACTAACACCTGGACTGTGGCATGCCGGAGAGGGATCACGCAAAAAAAAGTTCTTAAAAATTATAATTTTTTGATAGAGAGCCAATTATTGGAAAAATTAAAAAAAAATAAAAATAAAAAATTTCTTTGGATTTAGTGTCTGGGGGGTCTAAAAAGTGTACCTCTGAAGTTTCAGCTCTGTAGCATGTCCAGAACCCCTAAAAAACAGCATTTGTCTTATATTTTCAGGAATATGGCTTCTCTGCGGCTGGCTTTTTCTCTTGCAGGCATTTAGCGGGCATTTTTTTAGGCAGGCATGTCATTTTTTGTATTTAGTGTCTGGGGGGTCTAAAAAGTGTACCTGTCAAGTTTCAGCTCTGTAGCATGTCCAGAACCCCTAAAAAACAGCATTTTTCTTATATTTTCAGGAATACGGCTTCTCTGCGGCTGGCTTTTTTTCTTGCAGGCATTTAGCGGGCATTTTTTTAGGCAGGCATGTCATTTTTTGTATTTAGTGTCTGGGGGGTCTAAAAAGTGTACCTGTCAAGTTTCAGCTCTGTAGCGTGTCCAGAACCCCTAAAAAACAGCATTTTTCTTATATTTTCAGGAATACGGCTTCTCTGCGGCTGGCTTTTTCTCTTGCAGGCATATATATCAGTGGTGGGTGGGCAGTGGCACAGTACACTCTCTGTGGACCTGACAGCAGTCACTGGCACCCAGGCAACTGCAATTTAAAAAATATATATATATTTTTTTTACTTTGCAAGCTGCTGTGCCACTTTATATATCAGTGGTGGGTGGGCAGTGGCACAGTACACTCTCTGTGGACCTGACAGCAGTCACTGGCACCCAGGCAACTGCAATTTAAAAAATATATATATTTTTTTTTACTTTGCAAGCTGCTGTGCCACTTTATATATCAGTGGTGGGTGGGCAGTGGCACAGTACACTCTCTGTGGACCTGACAGCAGTCACTGGCACCCAGGCAACTGCAATTTAAAAAAATATATATTTTATTTTACTTTGCAAGCTGCTGTGCCACCTTATATATCAGTGGTGGGTGGGCAGTGGCACAGTACACTCTCTGTGGACCTGACAGCAGTCACTGGCACCCAGGCAACTGCAATTTTAAAAAAATATATTTTATTTTACTTTGCAAGCTGCTGTGCCACCTTATATATCAGTGGTGGGTGGGCAGTGGCACAGTACACTCTCTGTGGACCTGACAGCAGTCACTGGCACCCAGGCAACTGCAATTAAAAATATATATATATTTTTTTACTTTGCAAGCTGCTGTGCCACCTTATATATCAGTGGTGGGTGGGCACACAGTGGCACTGCAGTGGGCACAGTACACTCTGTGGACCTGACAGTAACTGGCAGCCCAGGCAACTGCAATAATAAAAAATATTTTTTTTTTCAATTTATTGCAACAAGATGCTGTGCCACCGTATATATATCAGTGGTGGGCAGTGCACTGCAGTGGGTACAGTGCACTCTGTGGACCTGACACAGCACTCACTGCAATTATGACAGAGGAAAAAAAAAAATATTTTTTAAAATGCAAGGTACTGTGCCTGTGCCACCCGAAATGAGTGTGGTGTGCACACAGTACAGTCTGTGGTAGGTCTGTGGCCTCTCACACACAGCGGGCAGGCAACTGCAGTGTACAATAGATATATATAGATATATATATAAAGAAAAAACTCTATTACCTTACCAGCCCTTAAAAGGGCTTTTGGGGACACTATATATATATATATATGTATATATATAAATAAAAAAAATCCTCAATTACCAGCCCTTAAAAGGGCTTTTGGGGACACTAGATAGATATAGATATATATATATATATATATATATATATATATATAAGAAGAAACAACTCAATTACCAGCCCTTAAAAGGGCTTTTGGGGACGCTAGGTATATATATATATATATATATAAAAAAAAAAAAAAAACACAAATACCAGCCCTTGGAAGGGCTTTTTGGGGTGCTGATATTACAGCAGTAATGGACCAAGAACACTGCAAGACCAGGTACACTGACTAACTGTCCCTAGCTTAACAGCAGCAGCAGCAGCAGCAGCAGCAGCAGCAGCAGCTCTCTCCCTACTCTCACTACACACACTGCTTCAGAATGATCTAAGATGGATGCTGCCCTTGCTTATTTATAGGAGGTGGGAGGGTGTGGGAGGGAGGTATGCTGATTGGCTGGAAATGTGTCTGCTGACTGTAAAGTTCAGGGTCAAAGTTTGCCTCAATGATGTCTTATGGGGGGCGGACCGAACATCGCATATGTTCGCCGGCAGCGGCGAACGCGAACATGCTAAGTTCACCGGGAACTGTTCGCCGGCGAACAGTTCTATACATCTCTAACCATTGGGCCAAAGACTGTCCTCATCAGAGAAATGAAGTAAAGCTAGCAGAAGATGAAAATGTCGAAGAGTGTAACATTACACTGTTTACAAAAGTTATGACGGACTCAGAGATCTTCCTAACTGAATCACTGGGATCAGCTATCATTGACACAGCATGCACACGTACTGTTTGTGGTGAAAAGTGGCTGGATAGTTACATGAAAGACCTGAGCCAAAGCCAAATAAACAAACTGATGCAAACAGAATCTTCAAGCTGTAGACCTTTCAGATTTGGTGATGGTCAGGTGGTACACTCCTACAGAAAGGTAAAGCTTCCCGCTAAGATCGGACCAACAAAATGTCACATTGAAACGGAAGTTGTTCCTGTTGATATTCCTTTATTGCTGAGCAAAATGGCTCTAAAGAGAGCAGGAACTGTTTTAGACATGGAGAATGACAAAGTTGTCATGTTCAAGCAACCAGTGCCTCTTGAGCTCACTAGTTCGGGACACTACTGTGTCGACATTAGAGATGGTAATACTGAAGTGGACACCAATGAAAGTGAAGTTCTTGTCATCACAGCAGAGATGTCTACAAAAGAGAAGCGTAAAGTTCTCCTGAAGCTTCACAAACAGTTTGGCCATGCCTCTGCAGACCGGCTGCAGAGGCTTATCCTCAGCTCTGGAAATACTGACAAAGACTGTCCAGTTATTCTGCAAGAGATCATCCGTGACTGTGAAGTATGTCAAAGATATAGCAGGACCAAGCCCAGGCCTGCTGTGTGTTTGCCTTTAGCCTCAGAGTACAATGAGACGGTGGCAATGGATTTACATGAGCTGGAACCTGGCATATGGTACCTCCACATCATCGACCATTTCACACGCTTCAGCGGTGGAAACATTGTGAGAACAAAGAAAGCCTCTGAAATTGTCAACTCTTTCATTCACTCGTGGATAAGTGTTCATGGTGCCCCAAAACGGATATACACTGACAACGGTGGTGAGTTCAATAATGAGGAGATAAGAGAGATGGCAGAAAAATTCAACATTGAGATGAAGACCACAGCGGCATGCAGTCCTTGGAGCAACGGGCTGCTGGAGAGACACAACATGACTCTGACTGAGATTCTTCTGAAGGTGAAAAGGGAAAACGGGTGTGGCTGGCAGACTGCTCTAGACTGGGCTTTAATGGCCAAGAACAGTATGATTAATGTGCATGGTTATAGTTCACATTAGCTGGTGTTTGGTCACAGTCCTAATCTTCCCTCCATTTTGGTTAATAAACTGCCTGCTCTAGAAGGCACTTCTATGAGTACTAGAGTAGGACAGCACCTAGCAGCATTGCATGCTTCCAGAAGAGCATTCACAGAGGTGGAATGCTCAGAAAGAATAAAAAGAGCTTTACGATAGCAGCTTAGGCCTACAGATGAAAAGTATGAGACAGGAGACAGAGTGTACTACAAACGAGCAGACAGTACAGAGTGGAAAGGTCCTGCTGTAGTTATCGGTCAAGATGGCTCTGTAGTGTTTGTCAGACATGGTGGTATCCTTGTCAGAGTACACCAGTCCAGGCTGAATAAAGTTAATGCACAGGATGGGGATACACTTGTACTATCTGATATTCCTGGAGATAATACAGAAAAAGAAAATGTAATACACACTGATATGTCAGAAAATTCAGATGATGAAATGAGTGTTAATAGAGGAGTGCAAATCCATGCAAACACAGAAACAGATGATAGAGAAGATGTGAGACAAACTAATGAGAGGGATGCTACTAATACAGTGGGTTCCACGGGTGTCAAACTGAAAACAGGTCAAACAGTGACATTTACAAACAGAAATGATGAGACAAAACACACGGCCAGAGTTTTAGGCAGAGCAGGGAAAGCAAAAGGGCAATATAGAAACTGGTACAATGTGCAGTATCTTGAACCAAATGGCAACGAGGGTCAAAAGGAAGCTTTAGACATGTCACAAGTTGATGATCTTCTCACTGAATGTGAGAACACCGATGGCGATGTACTTATTACCAAAGACATCTCTTTTGATGCTGCTAAACAGCAAGAGATTGACAACTGGCAAAATAATAATGTTTACGAAGAAGTCACAGACAAAGGTCAGAAATGTATCTCTACTAGATGGGTCTGTACGTTAAAGGAAACTTCTAGTGGTGTTGTTCCCAAAGCCCGCCTTGTGGCGAGAGGTTTTGAAGAAGTCAATATGCATGAATTACAGAAAGATTCTCCCACATGTGCATCAGAATCACTCAGGCTGCTGTTAGCTGTTATTTGTCAAAACAAATGGCAAGTGAACTCTATGGATATTAAGTCTGCTTTTTTGCAGGGAATGGAACTCTCAAGAGACATTTACATTCGTCCCCCACCAGAAGCGAGCGTGGACAATGTGTTGTGGAAACTAAAGAAATGTGTGTATGGACTTGCAGATGCTTCCCTCTACTGGTACAACAAGGTCAAAGAACTCATGCTGAACAGTGGGGGTAAAATGTCACGGGTTGATCCTGCAGTGTTTTATTGGCAGAATGAGCAGTCTGAGGTAACAGGAGTACTGGCATGCCATGTGGATGATTTTTTTTGGGCAGGTTCAGAGCATTTTGTAACTAATGTCATCCCTGTGCTTAAATCTGCATTTCACGTGGGTCGTGAAGAGTGTGAAAGTTTTTCATATGTGGGGATGAACATTGCTACTGTGGGTGGTGTAGTGCAGGTGCATCAGCACAGTTATATTGAAAACCTACAACCAATTAATTTGCAGGCAACACGTGCTGTACAGAGAGAGGCCCCACTGAATGAGAAAGAAAGAGAACAACTCAGATCCAAAATAGGACAGGTTCTGTGGGTTGCTAAACAAACAAGACCAGATGTTATGTTTGACACATGTAGCCTAGCATCCAACATCAAGAATGCTACTGTTCAGTCCATACATGAAGTGAACAAAGTGATCCGTAAACTTAAGTCAGAGAAGGTAACACTTAAGTTTCAATACTTGGGTAACAGTGAGGATTTGGGTTTGGTAGTATTCAGTGATGCTTCACTGGGCAATCTTCCAGATGGAGGTACACAGGGTGGGGCTCTAATTGCCCTCATGGAAAAATCAGGAAAGTTCTCCCCACTGTTTTGGCAATCTAAAAAAATTAGACGTGTGGTAAGAAGCACACTGGCCATGTCAGATGGTATTGACAATGCTATGTTCTTGGCTATGCTCTACTCTGAACTCACTACTGGTAAAGCTGACCTTAATGCTCTTCCTCTTATCTGTGTTACTGATAACCATTCCCTGTTTGACGCTCTTAAGTCTACAAAACAGGTCACAGAGAAGAGACTAAGATTAGAAATAAGCGGTGTCAAAGAGCTCATACATGCTAATAAAATCAAAGAAGTGCGTTGGTCAACAGCCAAGTCACAACTTGCTGACTGTTTGACAAAAAAAGGTGCTTCCTCTCTTATGCTTCTTAAAGCGCTGTATGAGGGTGTATGGAAACTGTAAAATCTGGTCCATTGAGCATATATCTTGGTATTTTTTTTGTTTGTTTAAATACGCAAACTCACTTGAATGCTACTGTGTTCTGAAAATCATTTTTGTGTGACAATGTTTTATGTCAAACTCACCCGTTCTTTTTATCTTAAGAAGAGAGTGAGATTGTTAACTTCATGTACAAGGGATATAGTTGTTTAATATACTGCCATCTTGTGGTCATTTCGGTTACTGCAACTTTTTCAGTGTTCCCTCCTATTCTATGATGTATTTCCCCTTCCTGTGTAGTTAGTGTGAAGGAGAAAATAAAGTACTGAGTGCAGAACCACGTCGTGTCTGTGGAGTTTTTCAAGCTGCACCTAATCCCGGAAAGAGATACAGGAGGGCTTGAGATGCCCACAGTGGACATGGACCCTGCCAGCTTCCGAGAACAAGGTATTTATTTTTTATTAAAAAAAAAAAAAAAAAATTGGAAGAACTACACTGTATATGCTATAGTAATGTTACAGATAAAGTGACCAAAATTGCAGCAGAGCATTTAAAAAAAATGACTTGGGAGACTGGAAATCCGCTTTAATTGAAATACTATACTATGAAGAGCTTTCTATTCTTTCCATTTCATGGTATTTTTGGAGTTTAACCACTTCAGCCCTGGAAGGTTTTACCTTCTTAATGACCAGGCCATTTTTGCAAATCGGCACTGCGTTAATTTAACGGAAAATTGCGCAGTCGTGCGATGCTGTAACCAAATACAATTGATGTCCTTTTTCCCCACAAATAGAGCTTTCTTTTGGTGGTATTTGATCAGCTATGCGGTTTTTAGATTTTGCGTTATAAACAAAAGAAGAGTGTACATTTTGGAAAAAAAACCCATATTTTTTACTTTCTGTTATAAAACATTCCCAATAAATTTTTTTAAAAAATCTAATTTTTTTTATCAGTTCAGGCCAATTTGTAATATGCTACATAAAAAAAATGCCAAAAAGCGTATTTTAATTGATTTGCGCAAAAGTTATAGCGTTTACAAACTATGGGATAGATTTTTGGACTTTTTATTTATTTATTTATTTTTTTATTAGTAATGGCGGCGATCTGCGATTTTTAGCGGGACTGCGACATTGCAGCGGACAGCTCAGACCCCTAACTGACATTTTTGACACTTTTTGGGGACCAGTAACACTAATACAGTAATCAGTGCTAAATAATATGCACTGTTACTGTTAGATGACACTGGCAGGGAAGGGGTTAATACTGGGGTTGATCAAAGGGATTAAATGTATGCCTAATATGCTTACTGACTGTATGTGTGGGTGTGTGGGGGGGGTGGGTTCTGTGACAGGCACAGAGAGATCGCAGTTTCAGCTTAGCTGAAACTGCTGATCTATCCCTGCCTGTCTGACAGAAGATCCGCCTGCTTTGTTTACATAAGCAGGCAGATCTTCTCTCCGTTTCTCGGACGATCGCGTGAGGGCAGCAGCAATCGCCGCCGCTCCTCCCGCAGCCCGCCTCCTGAAACCACTTGCACTCCAGTCACGTAGCACTACATGACTGGATGCAGCCGAGCCGCCCTGCCGCAGTAAAAGGCGGTCGGCAAGTGGTTAAATCGATCAGTGGCGCTTGTGGAGGATACTTAACAGTGTGGGGGGTAACTCTATTGACTGGATATGCACATACAGGGCCGGTGCTAGACTATTTAGAGCCCTAGGCAAGACCAGCTACTTGCAACCCCCCCCCCCCCTTCCCCTCCCATTAAAAAAAAAAAAAAAAAAATTCAACATATTTGTAGTACCCTCCCAGGTAGGTGCTAGAGAGTGAGTGTAGTTTCTGGCCCAGTCTGCCTATCAGAAGTGCAGCAGGTAAATTCTATATTGCACTCTGCTTAACAGGGAGCAGGATCTGTGAGTTAGGTCTGCTCAATGTGCTCAGTGTGTGATTCATATGGTCTGAGGGAGTGTTCCCACTGTGTCCAATGGGGAGGAAACCTGGCCAATGAGGACACAGGCTTTGATACAGCCCCAGGGATTGGCACAGGCTGCTGTCTCGGTGCATTGGTGCACAAGGTCTTTGGCGGGAAGCAGAGTCCCAGAAGGAGGGTGGCGGCTGCCTCCTCCTCTGAAGTAGCTGGTGTGTGGTCACAGGCAGTCGGCCTGGTGAGCCAGAGGAGTGAAGCTGAGCCCAGAGGTCCAGGAGAGCTGACTGGAGGAGTCAAGACACTGCGAGGATCTGGAAAGCAGTATCGTGAATACAGAGGATCTTGTCTAGGGTCTGCCCAGGAAGGGGAGTGGGAAGGGGTAGTGTAGTCTGTGGACGGGTGTCAGCTGGTGGAGGAAAGGGGGTACTAGGTGAGTGCCCTAAAGAGAAACACCAGAAGGAACATTTACCTCAGATTCATCCAGAGGCAGGATGAAATAGCGGCCTTTCCGCATTCTCAAGTTAGAAGTCCTCAGAATAGTGAAAAGTGTTGGAGTATCCCACTCATCCCTTCTCCCATCCCAATATAAAATAAAAACAACAAAAACATCTACCACTAAACTGATCATTGACTGAGCCAAGAACATAAAGTGTTAAGATTTCTGCATGCAGTTGCTACGGGTAACCCAGGGGAATCCAAAAGTGTTAAAAATCAGCAAAACTCAAGGGGGCAGTGCTACATTTAAAAAAAGACAGGTCACTTCAGTATGGGTGAACAGGGTCTAAGGTAAAAATGCATGTGCATATGTGGCGTCACTGGAAAAAAGAATGTCCCTGCATCCTTGGCGTCACTGAAAAAAAATGTCCCTGCATTTATGGTGTCTATGATGATGATACTATGGGTATGGTAGGGAAGGCTCCTACTGTCCTTGTACATTGCCACAGTTAGTGTTGGCACTATACTCAGTGAAGTAGAAAGGGGATGAACGGTGTACAGATAATGGGGAGCTGATACCCGGATGTGATTGCTGTGGATTGGAGGGGGGAGGAGCTGACAGACACAATGTGATTGCATTGTAGTATCGGCTGTGTCGCCTCTCTAGCTCTGGCCCAGGCTTTGCTCTCCTCCCAATCTCCACACCCTCTCCTCCCAGTCCCTGCCCTCTCTCCATGTCTCCACCCTCCCTCTTCAGTGTCTCCTCCCCCTCCCAGTCTCCGGGTGTCTGCCCCCCTCCAGTGTCAGTCTCCTGCAGGCTCCGCTCGCTGCTCTCCTGGCTCCTCTAACCATTTCCATCGGAGCCGTACCTGACTCGGTTCCCGGGGGAAAAGCCAGCAGAGAGGGGTGTTGAGAGGCGCAGAGAGGGGATGAAGCTCCCTGGCATCCCTCTATCCTTCTGCACCAAGACCTGTGCCACCCCCTCTTCCCCGTGCCGGGACATATATCTGCTGGACCACCCCCCCCCCCAAATGGAGCAGGGGACCCACACAGAGGAAGATGGTGTACCAGATCTCCCTGACACTGGTGAAAAAGGAGCTGGTGTCGGAGGAGAGCCCACTGGAGCAATGTCAAGAGGAGGAGGAGAGGCGACCGACACCTTCCCCCCGTATCCTGGACTATGGAGAACGAGGCACTGATAAGTTCCCGGCAACCCGTCCTCATGGAGTAGATTAGGGAAACCAGTGGTCATGGCTGCGCCCTAGGTTGCTGCCTAGCTCGCCTAGTGGTAGCGCCGGCTCTGTGCACATATAATCCTATTTTTGTTGAGTAGGCATTGCATATATTGGTGGTGGAAGATCACTTATCACAGCTCACAGTCCTTGGAGGAGTTGGAATTCTTCACGACTACGTCACTAATCTAGTTCCCTGGTGTTGATGGACATTAATATTATTATTGTTTTTTTTTTTTTAGCATTCAGTACTATTTGAGAGCGCGTTTTTTTCATATAGCAATAAAATAATTTCACTGTGATCTACCATGGCCTGCCTTACAGAGGGCCAGCAAGCACTACTGCTTGTGTAAACCTATCCTTACACCAAGAAATACCAGTATACTATCTCAGGTTGGGTTTCTCAAACATACAGAAGCTAAGTTATTCACAACAGTTAGAGCTCTCAGCACTAAGCAAGCACATGTGAGGTATAATCGCGAACGATATTGCGGGAGCAATAATTGTAGCTGTAGACCACCTTTTTTACTGTAAACTGGTAACCTTATAACATTTTTCAAGTATATTGTAGCTTGTCTCCATTCCATGAGCGTGCGCAATTTTAAAGTGTGACGTATTAGGTATTTATTCACTCGGCATAACATTATCTTTTATAGTTTACCAAATAATTGGGTTATATATTGTATTTTTTTGCATTAAAATTCATTAAACACTTAACGCCCAGCCTATAGACTAGTGCCGGCTGGGCGGTTGTTTTGTTATCCTGAGCGTCATATGTGCGTTAAGACACAGCCGGTGACTGATCAGAGTACCTGCTCCCTGCCGGCACCATGTGACTGTCATGAGGAATCACAGCAGGTCATGTGACAGTTGTACAAAATGGATGGCTTTCTTTTATACCATCCAATGTGTACAACTGTGTTGCTAGCTGTGATTGGTCAATTTGATCACAGACTGAATTAACTGAATGAATGAATCAGTTTGATTCAGTAAAATCCTTGCTGATAGCAATGTAATGAATTTTTTTTTTTTTTTTAATCCTAAACACTTCCCCAGAATAGTACAATGATACCATGGTAACATTATATTGCCCTAGTCACAGTCCATTTAAAAAATCATAAGGAAAAAATTGTAATAATAAAAAAAAAAATATAACTTTTTTTTTCTTACTGTCCCTGATCACCACCACAGCAGTTATATGATGACACTGTACTGAACTGGTGACAGTATGTAAAAAAAAGTGTGAGAATTTTTTCTTTTAATTTCTTAATTTTCCAAAACATTTTGACAACAAATTTACAAAACCAAAAATCCCGCCATGCCTCTTACTAACTACCTTGGACTATTTACTTTCCAAAAAGGGGTAATTTGGGGGATATTTGTACTGTCCTGTCATTTTAGGACCTCAAGAAATTACATAGTTACATAGTTACATAGTTAGTAAGGTTGAAAAAAGACATCAGTCCATCCAGTTCAACCTATGATGCGTGTGTGTGTTTGCTTTTAACCGTACATTGTATACCCCTGTATGTTGTGGTCTTTAAGGTGTCCATCTAATAGTTTTTTGAAATTATCGATGCTCCCTGCTGATACGACTGCTTGTGGAAGATAATTCCACATCCTTACTGCTCTTACAGTGAAGAACCCCTTACGCACTTTAAGGTTAAACCGCCTTTCCTCTAGTTTTAGTGAGTGGCCACGTGTCTTATTGTATCTCCTTTCTCTGAATAGTTTGTTCCTTATGCTCGGGTCACCAGTACAGTATTTGTACATTGATATCATATCCCCCCCTCAATCGTCTTTTCTCCAGAGAGAAAAGGTTCAGTGCTTGTAGTCTTTCCTCATAGCTGATGTCCTCCATTCCCCTAATTATTTTTGTTGCCCTTCTCTGGACTTTCTCCAATTCCAGCACATCCTTCCTGAGGACCGGTGCCCAGAACTGGACAGCATACTCCAGATGTGGTCGGACCAGAGTCTTGTAGAGTGGGAGAATAATCTCTTTATTTCTGGAGTGAATCCCCTTTTTTATACATCCCAGTAATCTGTTGGCTTTGCTTGCGGCGGCTTGGCATTGCATGCCACTGCCAAGCTTGTTGTCTACCAGTACCCCCAAGTCCTTTTCCATCCTAGACTCACCCAGAGGTTCCCCCCCTAGTGAGTAGCTTGCTTTCTGGTTTCTGGCCCCCAAGTGCATTACTTTACATTTTTCTACATTAAATCTCATCTGCCATGTAGTTGCCCACCCCGTTATTTTGTTCAGGTCTGCTTGCAAAGTTTCCACATCCTGCATAGAAGATATTGGCATGCCTAGTTTAGTATCATCTGCAAATACTGAGATTGTACTCAATATCCCCTCCTCTAGATCATTTATGAACAAATTAAACAGGATTGGTCCCAGGACAGAACCCTGGGGGACCCCACTTTCCACACACCGCCCAATCCGAGTACTCCCCATTAATCACCACCCTCTGTACTCTCCCCTGGAGCCAGTTCTCTATCCAGGTACTCACCTTATGGTCCATACCTACCTTCCTTAGTTTGTACAGTAATCGTTTGTGGGGAACGGTGTCAAAGGCCTTTGCAAAGTCCAGATACACCACATCCACAGGCTTACCTTTATCTAGGTGGCTGCTCACTTCATCATAGAAGGTTAATAGATTGGTTTGGCAAGAACGATTTTTCATGAATCCATGCTGATTACTACTTATAATACCGTTTTCATTACTAAAGTCTTGTATGTGGTCCCTTAACATCCCCTCCAAAATTTTGCAGACTACAGATGTTAGGCTGACCGGCCTATAGTTACCCGGGATATATCTCGGCCCCTTCTTAAATATTGGTACCACGTTGGCTTTTTTCCAATCAGCTGGCACCATACCCATCCGTAAACTATCCTTAAAGATCAAGAATAATGGTCTGGCAATCACCTGGCTGAGCTCATTAAGAACCCTCGGGTTCAAGCCATCCGGTCTCGGGGATTTATTTATGTTAAGTTTCTCTAGTTTAGCTCTAAGTCTATCTTCTGTTAACCATGGCGGCACTTCCTGAGGTGTATTATCGGCCTTACAAGCTGGGTTCATGTAGCCCCCCGATTCTTTTGTGAAGACTGAAGAGAAGAAATTATTTAACACTTCCGCCTTTTCTCTGTCCTCAGTGGCCATATTTCCTTTATCATCTTTTATGGGGCCAATGTGTTCTGGCCTCGCTTTCTTACTGTTTATATACTTAAAGAACTTCTTGGGGTTCTTTTTACTCTCCTCCGCTATATGTCTCTCGTGTTCTATTTTAGCCGCCCTGATTTCATCTTTACATTTTTTATTACACTCTTTGTAATGCTTAAATGCTGCCAATGACCCCTCAGTCTTGTATTTTTTGAAGGCCTTTTCTTTAGCGCTAATATACATTTTTATGTTGGAGTTTAGCCATCCAGGGTTTATTTTTGCTCTTTTAAATTTATTTCCCTTTGGAATGCACTGGCCAATCCCCTTGTTAAGTATGCTCTTGAAGCAGTCCCATTTTTCCTCCGTGTTCTTTGTTTCCAGGGTTCTATCCCAATTGATATTTTCTAGCAGCGAGCGCAGTTTAGGGAAATTGGCTCTTTTGAAATTCAGTGTCCTTATATTACCCCTCTGCTTCCTATAACTGTAATTAATACTGAAACTTATTGACCTATGGTCACTGTTTCCTAAGTTGTCCCGTATTTCTATATCCGTGATCAGGTCTGTATCGTTGGTAATCAGTAGGTCAAGTACCGCATTGTTTCTTGTCGGTGCATTCACCATCTGACCCATGAAATTGTCCAGCAAAACATTTAGGAACTGCCTAGCCTTGGCTGAGTGCGCGGTTCCTTCTGCCCAGTCTATATCTGGATAATTAGTCCCCCATTATAATGACATTTCCCATCCTTGCTGCCAATCCTATCTGTAAAAGGAGGTCTGCCTCACCCTCCTCCCTCTGGTTGGGGGGCCTATAGCATACGCCCAATATTAACTTCCCTGCCGTGCCATCCCTTTGAAGCTCTACCCATAGGGATTCTGCCTCATCCATAGCTCCATTATTAATATCATCCCTCATATTTACCTGTATGCTGTTCTTAATATACAGACATACCCCTCCCCCTTTTTTACCCTCTCTATCTCTGCGATAAAGGGAATACCCCTGAATGGTCGCCATCCAATCATGAGAGCTGTCAAACCAAGTCTCAGTTATCCCCACAAAATCTAAGTCCTCCTCAAACATCAGCAGCTCCAGTTCTCCCATCTTGTTGGCCAGGCTTCTGGCATTGGTATAAAAACCTCTTAATTTTGATCGGTTACATTTATCCTCATTTGATGTTTTTAGGCTGCTCTCTTGATTTTTCCCCATACCCACCCTGGGTATAGGAGCTCCGAACACCCTACCGCTAATGCCCCCATTTCTGCCCTCTGAAACTTGCTTTCCACTGGCTAATTCTACATCTGTACCCTCCCCCCCATTCCCTAGTTTAAAAGCCCCTCTAACTTTTTGGCCATCCTCGCACCCAGTACGGCTGCACCCACCCCATTTAGGTGCAATCCGTCCCTACCAAAGAGCCGGTGACCGACTGAGAAGTCAGCCCAGTTCTCCAGGAACCCGAAACCCTCCTTACTACACCAGCTCCTCAGCCACTCGTTAACTTCCCTAATCTCCCGCTGCCTCTCTGGTGTGGCTCGAGGTACAGGTAGTATTTCGGAAAATACTACCTTGGAGGTCCTAGTCCTCAACTTAGCGCCTAAGTCCCTGAAATCGTTTAGGACTCTCCGTCTTCCTCTGCCTATGTCATTGGTACCCACGTGTACCATGACAGCTGGGTCTTCCCCAGCCCCACCCAATAATCTGTCCATCCGATCCGCAATGTGCCGAACCCGAGCGCCCGGCAACAACAGACTGTTCGGCACACACGGTCTTTGTCACAGATTACACTGTCTGTCCTTCTAATAATTGAGTCCCCTACCACCAGCACCTGTCTTTCCTTTCCCTTTCTCCCAGCCTCACTGGAGGAGTTCTTCCCCTGGCAGCTAGGGGCGTCCCTCTGCTCCAGCAATGCTGGTCCCTGACTGGTTTCCCCAACATCACACAATGGGGCGTATCTATTGGGGTGCTCCAGCCCAGGATCAGCCTCCTTGCCTTGTCCCCTTCTACCCCTCCTAACTGTCACCCCTCTAAACTGCTCTGATGCCTGCACCTCCGATACTCCGCCCACCTCTGTGCAGACCCCTGCCTGCACCTGGCTGGTACGATCCTGGCTCTCATCCGGTATGGACATTCATCTCAGTGTTGCCAGCTGCTTCCCTAGATTCAGGACCTGAGCTTCCAGGGAAACAACGTGCTTACATTTTGCGCATTTGTATTCGCCCTCGATCACATGTCTGAGGAACGCATACATATTACAAGATGTACACCGAGTCGCATCTCCACACCCGCCGGGCATTGTACCTACTTATCTAATCTAATGGGGATTCAGTAATTTAAGTCTATCCTATGTGGCTATTTCCTGGCTTCCTAACGCTACCTTCTCACCCTCTGGTGTTCCGCTACACTCACTTGACACTCAGTTGCACAACACTCACAATCTCACAGCCCGGTCAGTCTCACGACACTCCCAGTCGCACCACCCGGTCAGTCGCACAACACTCCTGCGAATGAGATACAGTACATCAGGATTGACCAATTTTCAGTAATATACCATAGTTTGTGGACTATATGCTGATTTGGGTTATTTTCATTATAGAAATGTAGCAGAATACATTTTGGGCTAAAATTATGAAGGACAATTATTTATTTGCAAATTTTTTTAACAAAAACAAAGAAAAACGCAATTTTTTTAAAAAAAAATTGTCTTTTTTCATTTATTTAGCAAAAAAATAAAAACCCCAGTGGTGATTAAATTCCACCAAGAGAAAGCTCTATTTGTGTGAACAAAATGATAAAAAAAAGTTTGAGTACTGTGTTGCATGACCACGCAATTGTCATTCAAAATGCAACAGCTCCGAAAGCTGAAAATGCCTGGGCAGGAAGGGGATAAAAGTGCCTGGTATTAAAGTATATTTCTTTCAAGAAATTGAGTTTGCAAAGCTGCAGCGCAAATGTCATGTGACATAAAAACTGCAATGACCACCATGTTATGCTCTAAGGTCTTTGCTAATATATATATAAATACTGATTTTAACTTGTAAACAAAGTGTTAGAAGAATGCCTGGTCCTAAAGTGCTTAAAAAGTTAAATGAGCTCAGTTTGAAGCAGAATGGGGTGTTTTTGATCACTTAGATGCCAATGGGAGCACCTGAAAATGCCTAAAAATAAATATTTTTCAGCCTTAACAACCATTTCCTTCTCTTAATAACTAGCTTTCCATTGGCATAAACAAAAATGCTCAGGTCTTAATACACTGTACAGTTTAGCACATTGCTTTAACATGCATGTGACTGTAGTGAATGTTAATGCATGTTACATTTGGAATACACTAAGACAATGCACCTCTGACACACACAAGCAGCGTAGCACAATATACAGTAAGCTACTACCATGCATTGTGGTGTGTTGTGGCAAAAAAAAAATGCAGCATGTACTTTTTTGTCCATTATTGTGCATTTATTTTGAATGGGTTACCTTAAAGCAGAACTATGGAAAAACTTTTTTTCATTTTGGATAGAGTAAGGGAGGTTATAACCTCTTTCAGTTTTTTTTTTTGTTTGTTATCTGTGTCATCTTCCACTCACATGGGACAGATCAATGGACAGATCCCCTGCTGAGCAGAATGAAGCAGCCAAATGACAGGTCCGTGTCCGTGACTTCTCAGTCGGCTACCGGCTCTTTAGTAAGGATGGGCTGTACCTTAATGGGGACAGTACAGCTCTATTGGGGAGAAAGATGGCCACAAAGTTGCAGGGGCTTTTAAACTAGGAGATGGGGGGCGGGCTCAGAGGTAGAGTCAGTCAGGAGGGAGCTAAGGACAGAAGGTATTATTGGGGTTAGCAGTGACAGTAGATCCGTAATGTCAACCATTGGGGGGATCTGTGCGGAAAAACCTCTGACCAAACAGGAATAAAATTAAGCGCTATTCACTATCAACTTCCACAAAACTAAGAGGGGTATATGCAAATGCCCGGAGCCTAGCTAATAAAATGGATGAGCTGGAACTGTTAGTACATGAGGAGGACATAGACCTTGTGGGAATAACAGAAACTTGGTTCCACCCCTCACACGACTGGCTGGCCAATATTGAAGGGTACTCTGTGTATCAGAAGGACAGGGTAGGAAAAATAGGGGGAGGGGTATGTCTCTATGTCAAGAATAGTGTAAAGGTGGTAGAAAGGAGTGATATTTTGGAAGGCATGAGTACAGAGTTAGAATCTGTATAGGTAGAACTCCATAGGGAAGAAGTAAAGGGGAAAGTAATTGTGGGGGTTTGTTATAGGCCACCCAACCAAAGTGAGGAGGTAGAGCTGGAATTTTTAGCACTGTTGGGTAACGCGGCAAAGCTGGGATCAGCCATCATATTAGGGGACTTCAATTATCCCGACATTGACTGGGAAGAGGGGACTACACACTCACTAAAGGTCTGTCTCTTCAGGACAACTACATGTCTCAGTTGGTGGATTCTCCTACTAGAATGAATGCAGTGCTGGATCTATTAATTACTAATGACCCTGATCTAATCTCAGATGTAGGAGTCCGGGACAACTTGGGTTCTAGCGATCACAGGATGATCACACTCACATTTAGCATAAATAACAATATAGCAAGGCAAGAGGGGAACATAAGAACCCTAAACTTCAGAAGGGCAAACTTTCCCAAACTGTACTCAATGATAGAGAAAATAAACTGGGACCAAACCCTAGGAACACTGACCACGGAGGAAAAATGGGAATGCTTTAGGAACATATTAAATGAAAGCATCTCACAGTGCATTCCTATGGGAAATACATTTAGAAGAGCCAAAGCCAAACCTGGCTGGCTAAACCGTAATGTAAAAAAACTTATTAGGGAAAAAAAATGGCCTTCAAGAAATATAAATCAAAGGGCACTTTATCGGCTTTCCAGCAATACAAGGAATCAAATAAGAAATGTAAATACGAAATCAAAACTGCTAAAATCAACTTCGAGAGACAAATAGCAGAGGATAGTAAAAAGAACCCTAAGAAATTCTTTAAATATATCAACAACAAAAAAACTAGGTCAGAGCATGTTGCACACATAATAACAATGATGGGAGAATGGTTACAGAGGACACAGAAAAGGCAACCGTGCTTAATGCTTTCTTCTCTTCAGTCTTTACACAAAAAAAGGAGGGATACACTGACCATGACTGTATGGTTAACAGTACTTCACAGGACTTGCCGCTATGGCTAGCAGAGGGTGAAATCAGGGAAAGGCTTGATTATATTAACACAAATAAATCACCAGGACCGAATGGCGTAAATCCGATTACTCAAAGAACACAGTAAGGATATATCTAGACCACTGTTCCTGATCTTTGCTGATAGTATTTTGACAGGAACTGTACCAGGTGACTAGAGGAAAGCCAATGTGATACCAATATTCAAAAAAGGGCAGAGGCATGTCCCGAGAAATTATAGGCCGGTTAGCCTGACGTCAATAGTATGTAAACTTCTGGAGGGGATGATAAGGGACTATATCCAAGAGTTTGCTAAAGAGAACAACATCATCAGTAGTAATCATCACAGGTTTACAAAAGGGCGTTCTTGTCAAACCAATCTGTTAATATTCTACGAGGAGGTGAGCTGTGAGCTAGATAGGGGGAGACCAGTGGGTGTGGTGTACCTGGATTTTGCTAAGGCGTTTGATACAGTTCCCCACAAACGCTTAATTTATAAAATAAGGTCTGCAGGTATCAACCACGAGGTTTGCTCTTGGATACAAAACTGGTTAAAGGGGCGTGTCCAAAGGGTGGTAATAAATAATGCGTACTCAGACTGGTCTGGGTGGTAAGTGGTGTCCCCCAAGGCTCAGTCCTGGGACCAATTTTGTTCAATTTGTTCATAAATAGCATTGAGGATGGGATCATTAGCTCAATCTCAGTTTTTGCAGATGACACAAAATTAGGTAGGGCAATAACTTCACATCGTGAGGCAGAAATCTTACAGAATGACCTGACCAAAATAACAGAGTGGGCAACTACGTGGCAAATTAGGTTTAATGTGGAGAAGTGTAAGGTATTGCACTTGATGACTAAAAACATAAACGCCCAATACACTTTGGGGGGGGAACCTCTGGGGGAATGAAAAATGGAGAAAGATCTGGGAATCTTAGTGTAAGATAGACTTGGCAATAGTATGCAATGTCAAGCTACAGCTGCCAAAGCCGGCAGAATATTAGACATACAAACAAGGAGCTGGGGGGGGGGGGCACACCCTGAACATGCATTTCTAAAGCTGGTGCAGCTATGAACCAAGCAACATGCATATTTACAGAGAATAGCGCACCCATGCAAAAGAAATGACTATCAAATATAAAGGCAATCAATAAATAAAAATGGGGATTTAGTCCCACCATATGGCCATATCGTGCTCAAGCCCACCACTACGTCAAAGTACCCCATTGTCAGTGGGTCCTACACTATCCATAAAAAGAAGGATGAATCCTGTCTCTAAACTAGGCATGTCCAACCTGCGGCCCAGAACCTCAGGCACTGCCCCCTGACAATTTTTTTTTCTGGGGAGGAAGGAAGTCAGGTCAGGGGCACGGCCACAGCAGCTTCCAACTAACGGTAGGCAGAGGCTGCCTCAGAGGGGGGAGGGGAGCATGTGCAGTGTTTCTGACTCCTACCACCAAGACCACTTCAAATCACTGAAGTGGTCATGGTGGTTACAGTGTTCCTTTCTTATCACTCAGAAGAAGTAAACCTCTGTATACTGATTCCATTTCATTTGATCATCCTCTAGTTGTGTTAAATTAGTGCGGGGGACGTGACGGCGCGGGAAGGGGCGTGGCAGCATTTTATTACTCATATACTTTAACTATAGTATATATTTAACATGTGGCCTGAGAAAATTTCTCTACACCCAATGTGGCCCAGAGAAGCCAAAAGGTTGGACACCCATGCTCTAAACCATTGGAGATACTACTCCTTACTGGGAGAGATGTGCAACTGCACTATGAGGGACTCCTCCTATATCTACTTGCTAGTGGACACTGATAAGGTACAGGTGTGGGAGGGTGGGGTGCTCAACCCCAGAAGTCTGGTCAGACCGAATACATAACAAACAAACAAGGAGCTGGGGGGGCACGCCCTGAACATGCATTTCTAAAGCTGGTGCAGCTATGAACCAAGCAACATGCATATTTACAGAGAATAGCGCACACATGCAAAAGAAATGACTATCAAATATAAAGGCAATCAATAAATAAAAATGGAGATTTAGTCCCACCATATGGCCATATCGTGCTCAAGCCCACCACTACCCCAATGGGTACTTTTTTTTTTTTTATTTGCTATCACACATACACTTTATTTTTAGGTTTAAAATATTTTTGGTAGCGCATTGGTTTGTTACACTTTATATTCTGAATATTGAGTGCTCAGAATATTTAAATTATATTCCCCAGATGTAACAATCATCATAGATTTTTCTTTAACTTTATTTTTGTTTTTCTAAATTTCACTATTCTTTGTTTGGCACTATCTTAGCGAACCAGTTTCACGTTTTACGTAGTTTTCACTCCAACTGCAGAGGAGTAACTGTTGGTTACGCAAATCGCAGACGTTTTTGTCTGATAATAATTCTTTATTACATGGTTTTTACTTATTCTGGGTATTGTGAATACATGTTTTGTGAATAAATATTTATATTCCCTATTTAGTCTGTACTCATATCGATTGGTGTATGCTGTTAAAAAGAAATTGATTGACAAAAAGAACTCGTTATAACTATCGTTCGGGAAATTATTCCCAAAGGTATAGCGCACAACAGGGCACAGCGTTGCACGACAGCGCAATTGTCCATTAAAGTAACGCAGTTCCGAATCGCTAAAATATGCCTGGTCATTACCCAGTTCTGGACCGGAAGAATTTTCCCCCTTAATGACCATGCCATTTGTTGCGATTCGGCACTGCGTTAACTTAACGGAAAATTGCACGGTCATGCAACACTATACCGAAATATAATTGATGTCCTTTTTTTCCCCACAAACCGAGCTTTCTTTTGGTGGTATTTGATCACCTGTGCGATTTTAATTTTTTGCGCTATAAACAAAAAAACAGTGACAATTCTGAAAAAAGAAAAATAATATTTTCACATTCTTCTATATAACATTCTTAAAAAAAAAAAATTAAAAATCAACATTTTTTCATCCTTCTAGGCCAATTTGTATTCTGTTACATATTTTTGGTAAAAAAATCCCAAAAAGGGTATTTTAATTGGTTTGTGCTAGTGATCGACCGATATTGTTTTTTCATTGCCGATACCAATACCCATATTTTGGTCAATGCATATCGGTATCTTTCGATATGCGCCGATATTTTTGTACATGTAACCACTTTACCACCGGAGGATTTTGCTGTGTTACGTCCAGGCCACGTTTTGCGATTCGGCACTGTGCAACTTTAACTGATAATTGCGCGGTCGTGCGACGCTGTACCCAAACAAAATTTACGTCCTTTTTTTCCCACAAACAGAGCTTTCTTTTGGTGGTATTTGATCACCTGTGCGATTTTTACTTTTAACGCTATAAACAAAAAAAGCGTAAATTTTAAAAAAAATAACAATATTTTTCACGTTTTTTTTATATGAAATCCCCCCCCCCCCCCCATAAAATGTAAAAATCTACATTTTTTTAAATTTTTGGCCAATTTGTTTTCTGCTACATATTTTTGGTAACAAAAATCGCAATAAGTGTATTTTGATTGGTTTGCGCAAAAGTTATTGCGTTTGCTAACTAAGGGAAATATTTCTGTAATTTTTGGTGTTTTTTTTTTTTAACGAGTAATGGCGGCGATCTGCGATTTTGTTTGCAGGACTGCGACATTGCGGCGGACAGGTCGGACCCTTGACTGACATTTTTGATACTTCTAGTTGCAGGCATCACTCCGATACAAGCACTTTCCCGAAATATCGGCAATATTGTTAACCTTGGTGGTCGATTCCAATATATCGGGGAAAGTGCAGATCGGCCCTCGATATATCGGCGTTGCCGATAATCAGTCGATCTCTAGTTTGCGCAACAGTTATCAGGTCACCTATCTGTTGGTCTATATAAACTATTACATTTTTCTGGATTTTCATAGGCAGCATGCACTTGTGTTTTATGCCTTTTTTTATGGTCTTTTCTTGTTTTCATTCATTATATTTCAATACCTCATAATTGTATTGATACCTTTTGAAAACTTCTGTATTAAATGTATTTTTATATCATACTAATTAGACTTTTACTTTGTATAAGGTTGATTGATATTTGAGGAAAAACAATGAGGAAAAACAATGCCCACATTCCTAATAACTGGACTGTATGAACAGAATCCCCTTTAACGGGATTTTTAAGAGCATAAATGTCAACGTAATATAAAAAAACAATATGCTTTATTAACATGTATAAAAAACAGTAAACAGTATATACGCTAAAATATCAATGCGGTTCTATACAATACTATTGTGGGATTTGAAGAGGTAACCACATTCATCTGTATACAAACAGAGATATATGCACCTAACGCGTTAAAGAAAAAAAAACAACAACAAAAAAAGAAAACAATAATTTCTTCTTTAGGGGTAGTGGTTACACTATGAGATCATTCCTGTAGGCCCCATAACAATAGTGGAGAACCACATCATTTTAAAAGCAATACACATGGATTTTTGCTGTTGCTTGCTGCCAAAAATCTATTTGCCAGAACCCCCATGACCCACATCGCTGAACCCACAAGGGGTTACAAACGCAGGTCCAAAATAATCAGGAATCTCTACCCCACCCTTTGGTGGTCATCTCAAAAAGGCCCACATGGGAAGGGTAAGGACAACAGCAGGGGATACCACTGAATCAGAGTCCTAGAAATTTGTATTTTGGGTATGGTATTTGAATTTCAGAGTGAAAATTTTGTAATCTCCCCCCATACCATAAATCCAGCAGTCTAGTGTCTTCATATGGTTTGTTTGTCAAACGGGTCAGCAGCTCCACCGCTCCACTTTTACTTTGGTTCCCAGATGCCACTAAGTTGGGCAATTGAGTTCATTTGACTTGGTAATATACTCTGCTAGTCAAGCCACTTCATTGTAAGTGCAATTTTACACATTTCTATTCATTAAAATGTATTTTCTACATGACCCGGTGCACTCTGTTTTGTGTCTCAGATTTGCATAACTCCTCTTAAGGCACAGCCTACTGCTTATCTCTAAAGGAATCTTGAGAGGAGTTGTTTTTATGAAGCTATGTACAGCACTCTGTTGCCCCCTCCCACCAGTCATGATCTACCTGCATAGAGAAGCACAGAGACCTAATGATGACACTGGGTCTAAAGTAAAGCATAAAATGAAAACAGATTTAAGTTAGAAACTTCATTAGCATGTTGGTGGGTAAACTAGGCAAGGTAAATGATAAGCAGAATAAACCTCAGCTTTAACTATTGGTCTACAGATCAGAATCAACATCCTAAATTCTAGAAACAATATATCAGTTCTAAAGCTTTAGTTTTATGCTAAAGTGGCTTTTCTAGTGTTTGATCATAGCAGGGGATAACTGCCCCACCTTGTCTTGTTATTCTGTATACATTTTCAAATAATTTGGGGATTTATTTATTTTTGTTTTTAAAAGCGGTCAATTATTAAAACTTATCAATGCCAAAAATTGCTGTCTGTTGTCATCGGTGGTATTCATGACTTTACAGTTACTTCTCTGTTACCCAACATACAGTTATGCCCTTTAATATTAGATAGGATTTAGAGAACAGTTTTTATTTTATTTATTTTTGTTGCCATTTGTTTTACAGATGCTATAGCAATAATCTTGGTAATTAAAAATGGTTAAATTAAAAAAAGTGGGGGGAATTTTCTTAGGACCCAAAAACACTTTTGTGATGCAGCCTCTTTCTCAAGATTGAACTAAGGAACAAAATAAAACTCATGTTTTGTTCCTGTATTTTTACTTTTACAATACCTATAGGAATATCTGAATATAAACATGTAGTGCAGATAACTTTCCTGCTGATCTTCATTGGTTGCTAATCTATGGAAATGTTGTGATGCAGCCTGTCTCAACCTTTTTACTCTGGAGGAACCTTTAAAGTAATGTCTAGATCTTAGGTGTCCAACCTTTTGGCTTCTCTGGGCCACATTGAGTGTAGAGAAGTGTTCTCGGGCCGCATATAAAATATATACTATAGTTAAGGTATTTAATAAAATGCCGCTGCTCCCTTCCCGCGCCACCGCGCCCCCCGCACTAATTTAACACAACTAGAGGATGATCAAATGAAATGGAATCAGTATAAAGAGGTTTACTTCTTCTGAGAGATAATAAAGGAACACTCTAACCACCATGACCACTTCAGTGATTTGAAGTGGTCATGGTGGTAGGAGTCAGAAACACTGCACATGCTCGCCTCCCCCACCCCCTCCGAGGCAGCCTCTGCCTACCATGAGTTGGAAGATGCTGCGGCTGTGCCCCTGACCCGACTTCCTTCCTCCCCAGCAAAAAGAAATTGTCAGGGGGCAGTGGGCCGCATTGCCTGCGGCTCTGGGCCGCATGTGGCCCTCGGACCGCAGGTTGGACATGCCTGGTCTAGATCATGGTGAACCTCTTCTAAAACCAATTTATTAGGGGTAAATAAGAACAATGCTTTGTACTTAGATGGTCAGCGGGAATAATGTTCCCAATTACAGTGGTGGTCAGGATGCTACGCTTTCAGACCGCTCAAGGATCCTTAGTGTCCTTCTGTTGACAAATGGCGATCTCCCCTGAAACTGGGCAGTTACCATCAGAAGCAAAGCCAATCTGCCACAGGTCAGTGAACCCCTACAAACCTTCAGGATTCCCGAGGACCCTGGTTGAGAATGGATTCTTTAATATGTACTTGATCTTTGGACCCAAACCTACGGTCCTTAAGCTTGAACACTGACTTCTTGGCTGTATCATCAGCAACTGCAGTGTTTTGCATTTTTATTCAGCATGCCCTGAAAGCATTGAACATACCGTAGTATTTAGAAAAGTGTACCCCTAGGCTTCCCTGTAAGTATACTAAAGATTTACTGACTAATGGGTTTTGGTGGTAGATTGCCACACATAATTAAAATTACATTTTTTTTTTCACTAATTTCAGTAAGAGTTGATTCTAATCACACAAGATAAATTGTTCAAGGGATAAAATATTCATGTGCAGAATCAATAAGAAATACTTTACATTGTGTGTGCTTTGATGTGATATAGTGAAATATCAGTGAGGATATTGTGCAGCCAGCTGGTAAGAGGAAGGTATTACATCTGGATGTTTTTGTATGACAGATGTTATCCTTGGATCTCTGTGTCTCTAGCACAGTAATATGTGGCCGTGTCTTCCACTTTTACATTGTCTATTTGTAGAAATGATGTTGTTATGGACTTAACAGATGTTATTGTGAATCTTCCCTGATATGAAGAGGAATATGTTATCTCTCCATCAGAAGGATCAATCCATCCAATCCATGTCAGTCCTCTCCCTGGAACTTGTTGAACCCAGCTTATATAACGGCTGGTATATGTATACCCAGATCCTTTACATGACATCTTCACACTCTATCCGGGCTTTTTTATTTCTGAGGAGGACTGAGTAAGTGTTTGTGACATGACCCCTGTAACCAAGAATAAAAATATGATGAGAAATAAGATGAACCCATCAGAATGGGTTACTGCTTTTTTCTGTATTCCAGACTTACCAAGAAATGAGGACAGACACAAAAGACAACAGGATAGAAACATGTTGTCTTATTGGCTTTAGATGTTCTGAATGTTCTGAGCGGACACCAAGATGTCAGTAGAACATCCCAGCCGGTCAGTTCAGCTTTTCTACCTGGCAGGATGAGACAGGAAGCAGAGATGGGATTTGCATGAGAGGAAGAAGACTATAAAAGGCTGAACGTCCTCTTCTACCTACAATGAATTGCAGTTTATTGTTCTTGTGATTGTTGTGCCTTTGAGTTTTTTGCAATTGTAAGATTAACAAAGTTTGTTTTAAAATGTAACACAATTGTTCACCAGCTTCCTCTTCCTGGAACTGGTTTCAAAGGTCTACCCACCTCCTACAGCATGACAATCTGTTCAGTTATGTATATTCTTTTTATATAGGTAGTAAAACTCATGACTGAGGTGAGCTTTATAATACAACTCATTTACTGATTGGTATAAAATAATAATAATGGTAATAATATAGAACTAAAGATAAACATTTTTTCCTTTTGGATAAGAGGTTTATAACCCTTGTCAGATTTTTTTGTCATCTGTGTCCCATTGGGGAGATTTTCCTTAATTTTATGTCCCAGAGCCTCAACAGGAAGTGAGAAAAAATCCCTCCAAAGTGAGAGAAATCCCTGGTTGTCACCAGAACTAGAATCCCTATAAAAAATGTCCTCAATGTTACTGTTCTGGTGCCAACCAAAAATTTGTCTTATATTTTTATGCTCAGTGATAGTGGTAAACAGGACAAATAGAGAGGGTGAATCTCACTAATGAGGGCACAGACAGCAATAAAAATCCAACAGTCGTTTTAATCCTGCTCCACTCTATCCAAAACAAAAAATTGTTGTCTTACTTACATAATACCTTAAATATAATTACACACGATTTGCCAAAAAAGTGATGCATAATCCTGTATAAACACAAAAACAAATGCTATCAATATTCTAAGAACACTGTATATACTGTATATAAATGCTTTATATTTATAAGCAGCTACTTTGTGCTTAACAACTAATACTTAGTAGTAAACTGGTTGTAACCTATTTGTCATGCTTCTGGATGTTTTTTCTTGTGAACTCACTGTATTATCCCTCTTTCAATTTATTTATTTTTTATTTTTTGAAAAAAGCAGCAAATCACTAGACTGTTGTTTTGTGTGTATTATTCTTAGCCCCTTTACTAACAACCAGTTCCCCACATACTGGGACTGAGCTCTTGGCATAGAGTACCTAGAGACCTAGCCTGGAGTCATGGAGAGAGATTTTTTTTTTTTAAGCCCATGGTGTGTGAACACACTCAAACTCCACCCAGTGCATAAAAAGTGCACACACGCAAATGTGAAGAATGCAAAAGTGCACAGGGTGTGCAAACGGTCCACCTCCGAAGAGGATGGACACTGACCTTGATCCCCCGAGGCGCAAGACTCCTGACAGGGACTGAGGTACTCACTATGGTCTGCCCGGCCAAAACCAGGCAAACTCTGTTCTCTGGAAAAAATGCTGAAACAGCCCACCCCAAGTACTAGGTGGGGCTCCCCCGAAGGGAGACCCCATGAGAGAGGGCAAACTAAGCCAGAAGGACATATCCAACCCCTCCCAAGACTTTCAAGGTAGGCCCAAGGACCCACACCCTACTCGTCGTGAAAAAAGTGAGATAGAAAATTACAAACCACAAAGAAGAAAACACACAAATACAAGAGTGGGGGGAAGTGGAAGTGTGCTGGAGTGTCAAGGTGCAAGACCTTGACAGGCCCTTTGGCCAGGAATAAAAAAAATTCCTCTGGTCCCAGCCAAAAGGGCCGTCCCAAGAGGCAGGTGCGAAAAAAGTGTGTATGGTGCAGTGACCAAGGTGCCAAAAAAAACCTCTAGGTGAGCTCCCCCACCGTGAGAATCAAGGCACCCCTGGGCTGCCACCCCAGGCGCCCATACACCACGGGCTTCTTTCAGGACCCAGCCTTCGGCCAGACCAGTGCAGCCCCATCCCTACCAGGAGGCATCAGAATTAAGACAGCTTAGGGAGAGCCTGCCTTCAACTGGGGACAAGCCTTTTTCAAGACCAGATTCAACCCAGGAGGAAAAGGCCCTCCCACCACCATCACCATTCCTTACCAATTACATCCAGGAGCAGTACTAACCAGCTAGGACATACCAGCTTTCTCGCTCCGTTCAAACTGATAAGAACAGATACTATACTTGATCTTAGCCAAAAGGCTGAGAAGCTCAACCCTCAAAAAAAGCTCAACCCCCCTGTACAAATCATCCCAGGCAAATCTTCTTCCCCCTTCCTCAGCACAAGTCCATTTCCACCTTCCCCAAATCCCCAGTCCCAGCACAATTCCCCCTTCTTCCCTATCCTAGCACTTATCCCCACGACCCTCAGTTCCCCCTCACAGGACAAATCCTTTCCCCCCAATCTACCTTCCCCGCACAACAAATCCCCCCAAGTTTCTTCTCCCAGCAAAAATTCTCTCCTCCCCTCAAGCACAAATCCACCACCACACCAATCCCTCTCCTAGCACAGGTCCTTATCCTCCCAGCACAAATCTTTCTCCACCCCCCAAAATTCCCCCTCCCTCTGCGTTCCATGCTCATTTCCCGAATCATGTTTAAAAAAATGCATTGTAGTTGTGATTTGCCTTGGGTGTCAGTGTGAACTTAACACCCCAATTGCCAGTCACAAAAGCAGTGTGTTTGCCCGCATGGTAAAGCTATACCATGCAATTCAGTTGCTGTGCATTTTTTTTAAGCAGTGCATGCACTACTTTTGGTGTGATCTGGTGTGATTTCAGCCCATTCAAATGCATAGGCTGAAATTGCACTGCACCCAGGTCACATGTGAGTTGCACAGAACACACAGCACATTCCTGTGCGATTTATGATGTGAACCAGCCCTGTGCCCTGTGCCCTGGAACACAAACTTGACTCCACTAACTTGCCTAGCAAGGGGGCACTAGTTTGGGAAATTGCGCTGCATCTTTTGTTGGGTGCCTGGGACTGTCCCCTCTGTGGCAGCCAGTAGGGATGATCGAACTTTTTAAAAGTTTGGTTCGACCAGAACACCCGAACTTCCCAAAAGTTCGGGTCCGGATTCCAGAACCCCATTGAAATCAATGGGACCCGAACTTCGGTAATCAAAAAACACCATTTTGAAGCCCTAATACCCAATAAATGCCCCTAAAAAGTGCCTAGGGTTCTGGGTCATGCCCCAGGGACTATTAATCACACAAAAAAAGTTCTTAAAAATTGTCGTTTTTGATAAAGACAAAAGCAGGCGTTTTTCTGGGCATTTTTGGGGCGTCTTTGGAGGCAGGCATAACAACTGAAATTCTGTATAGGGGTATATATACACACACACATATATGTATATATACACATACACACATATAGGTGTGATAGGAGCGGAGCCACATCCCTGCAAATAATTTCATTAGCGCAGGCATAGGGTTCCACTACTTTCACACCTATATGTGTGTATGTGTATATATACATATATGTGTGTGTGTGTATATATACCCCTACACAGAAGTCCAGATGTCATGCCTGCCTCCAAAGACGTCCACAAAAAAGCCCAATAAACGTCTGCAACAAAAACGGCCAGGTGTGAAAGTAGCGGAGCCCTATCCCTGCTCTACTGCAATTCTAAGACAAACAATCTTTCTCTTACGTCCTCCGACAGTCGCCGCCTCTTCATATTCGTCACATATGGGGTATTAGACTTTGCTCCGAAGGAGTAGCTAGGCAACAGAATATGTTAACATTAAAGCTTTTAACATATCCCACCCTCAAGGGGTGGTCCCCTCAGTCAATACCCTCCTACTTCCTGCAACCATATCTCAGTTTTAATGTCTAGCTTGTCAGGAGTGGCTGGCTTTCTCTGTGCTGGGGCTTTCTGCCCCAGACTCTTTCTTCTTTTTTGAATTTTTTTTTGAGTTTTCTCTCTACCTTTACTTAGCTGTTCTTTTTGTCAGCGTTAGTTAGTTCTTCTGATGAAGAGGATCATGCGGGCTGGGTCTCGGGCTGATCCCCCTGGTCGCAGGTCGTGGGTCAGTGGCTTCCCAGCCTGCCATCGAGCGTTCAGCCAGGTAACGCTCCTGGCACAGTGAACGACCCATCCCTGTTCGGTGAAGGGATGATTGGTGAGGTGGCTACCTCACTGGACGCTGTGTGGTTTCTTAACCCCCATTCTGTGCGTCTTGTATGCGACTCTCCCTGTCTCATGTGCAGCGGCTTGTTCGCCTGTGCGGGTCCCCCACGCCATGTGAGGTAAGTGTATTTATGTGGGGACCTGTCTGTCTGGGGGGGGTGTCAGTCTGGGACTGTGTAACCTGCCTCTATTCACACTGTTTGTCTCCCTATCTCTCGGCTGCATGCTGTGGGCTGCAAGGGGGGGGGGGGCTGTGTGACACTGTGTGTGTCAGCCTGGTCAGTGTGAGAAGCTGTGTGCTGTGGGGCATGTTTTATGGCATGTTTGGGCATTATACAGCGATCGCTGCGGCGATCTGACATGTGTTCTTATACATGGATGACATGTGTGCTTTTCTGCACTGTGGAGCGGCGGTTTCGGCGCCAAACGGCGCCATTTTGCCTACACTCGCTCCGGCCGCATGTTTTACATGCATGGCGGCCATTTTCTTGTAGCCTCCCATAGGCTTTCATAGAGCGCCCTGGCAGCATCACTTCCTCTTCTCCAGGAACACCGATCGAGGCAGCAGCAGCGGCGAGGGTCTCCTCAGGTTTTATCCTTCTGTTCTTGCTATCCATTGCCTGTGTTCAGTTTGCATATTCCCTATGGGGGTCTCATTGTGCTTGTGTGTAGTGCGGTGGGCTGCGCTCGGCGCGCTTGCTTAAAGGGGCAGTTAACCCTTTATTATCCGGCATTATAGGGGCAATGGATTCTCAGGAGGGCAAATTTCCTACCGCCTTGGTGGAAAGCCAGGGGACCGCTGTTTCCCCCCCCAGGGGGGGATTTAGCCACTATTGTGGCTGGCCTTGCTGCTCAGGTGCAGATGCCGGTGGCTGCTCAATCTACTAAGAGACCCAGAGTTGTTCTTTCCTCTGATTCTGAGGGTGAAGGTGATGGGGGGGGCCTCCTTATCGGGGTCCCGCTCCTCCCTTGATCTAGTGGGGTCCGAGGTGGAGGCTGAAGTTGAGGGGGTTGATAATTCTCCTCCTGGCTCGCCTGAAGAGCTTGCAATCATGGATGAATTGATTGCTTCCATAAAGCAAACGCTGCGTTTGCAGGATGAAGTGTGTCCCCCCGCTGCCTTGGCGGCCTATGGGACGCAGAGGAAACGCAGGACGCCGCAGGTTTTTCCCTGCAATGATGATTTTCAGCGCGCTGTTAAGGAACAATGGCGCAATCTGCGCAAACCTTTTGCTGTGCCAAGTAGGTTCAAGCTGCGTTATCCTTTCTCGCCTTCCACTGATGAAAGGTGGTGTGTGCCTCCCCCAGTGGATCACGCAATTGCGGTTTTAAACAAAGCCACTGCGATTCCTGCAGAGGATTCCCCTGTGTTCCGTGATGCCACGGATAGGAGATTGGAGTCTCTTGCCCGTCATACTTATTCTTTTACGGGTTCTATGCTTAAGGCTCTGTTTGCTTCTCTCATGGCGGCCCAGGCGATCGCAAGCTGGACGCAGATGCTTAGGCGCGTCCTAGTGGCCGATTCGGCCTCGCCGGCGACCCTGGATATGGTGGATCAAATCCACCAGGGTGTCATGTATCTGTGTCATGCGGACCTGGACCTGGTTCCGTTGGCTGCACGTGTGCACAGCGTGGCGGTGTTGTCTCGCCGCCTGGTTTGGTTGAAATGTTGGTCGGTGGACCAGTCCTCACGTAAGACCTTAGCCAATCTACCTTATGATGGGTCTCGCCTTTTTGGGGAATCCTTGGATGTGTTGATTAAGGGGATCACCGGGGGTAAGAGTACTCTCTTGCCCCATTTCCCCAAGGCTAAGGGGGCTTCTGGGAAGAAGCATGCTAATTTTCGGCCCCCTCAGGGGTCCTTTCGTGCCTTTCGGCCGCACTACAAGGGCAAGCCGTTCAAAGGTCAAGGCTCTCAGAAGAAGCCCTGGTCTGGTAAACAGAAGTCCGGTCAATCCGGATCTGCAGCCCATAACAGTGCGGCCTGAAGGGGCGCCCTCACCCAGTTTTGGGGTGGGGGGACGCTTGCTCGGTTTTCTTCAGCCCTGGTTGGCCAGTGTGCGGGACAGATGGGTTCAGGAGATCGTTCGATCTGGTTACAAGATCGAGTTTCTCTCTCGGCCGGAGAGCAGATTTTTTCCCTCAAATCTTCAACTGTCTCCAGAGCGTTTGCGGGACCTACACCTGGCGGTGCGGGACCTGAGGGCTCAGGGAGTGGTGGTTCCGGTGCCTCATCGGGACAGATTTGGGGGGTTTTATTCCAATCTGTTCACCGTGCCCAGGAAGGAGGGCAAGGTTCGTCCAATTCTGGACTTGAAGGCTCTGAACCGCTCTGTGCGGGTTCGCAAGTTCCGAATGGAATCCCTGCGGTCGGTGGTGGCTGCCCTGGTTCCGGGGGAATTCATGGCCTCCATCGATTTGAAGGATGCGTATCTTCACATCCCCATTTTCAAGGGTCACCAGAGGTACCTTCGATTTGCCATTGCGGAGGATCACTACCAGTTCGTGGCGTTGCCTTTTGGTCTCGCCTCGGCTCCGCGGGTCTTCACCAAGGTGCTTGCACCGGTTCTGGCATTGTTGAGAGCCCAGGGCATTTCTGTCCTGGGGTATCTGGACGACATTCTGGTTCGGTCTGCGACCAGCCAGGGTCTGGAGGAGGACCTGTCTGTCACGATACAAACTCTGCAGGAGTTTGGTTGGACGATAAATTATCCAAAGTCGACGCTGAGTCCGTCGGTTCGTCTTCCCTACCTGGGAATGATTCTGGACTCGGTACAGGCGAAGGTCTTCCTGCCGGAAGACAAACTCAGGACTCTCCAGGAGGAAGTCAGGTCCCTCAGGGACGTTCCGCACTCGTCTCTAAGGACGTGCATGAGATGTCTGGGATTGATGGTCTCGGCTTTCGAGGCGATTCCCTTCGCCCAGTTTCACACGCGGGGTCTCCAAGCGGAGATCCTGTCCATGTGGGACGGGCGACCTCAGTCTCTGGATCTTCCAATCTCGTTGAGTCATCGCACCAGAAGAGCCCTTCTGTGGTGGCTCCAGTCCCCGATGGTGTCCGGGGGCAAGTCGTTTCGTCCTATCTCGTGGACGGTAATCACCACGGATGCCAGCCTGTCGGGCTGGGGTGGTGTTCTGGGCGTTCTGTCCGCCCAGGGGACTTGGTCGGAGGGGGAGTCCTCCCTTCCGATCAACATTCTGGAATTGCGTGCGATAAATCTCTGTCTTCATCGCTGGACGGACCGGCTGCAGGGCTGCCCGGTTCGGGTGCAGACGGACAATGCCACGGCGGTGGCCTACATCAACCACCAAGGGGGCACCAGGAGTGCCCGAGCGGCCCGAGAAGTGGCCGACATTCTGACTTGGGCCGAGACTCATGTCCCGGCGATAACGGCGGTTCACATTCCGGGGGTGGAGAACTGGCAGGCGGACTATCTGAGTCGCCAGACCCTGGATCAGGGGGAGTGGTCTCTCCACCCGGCTGTCTTCCAGATGTTGTGCGCGAAGTGGGGTCTTCCAGATGTGGACCTGTTCGCGTCTCGTCTCAACAACAAGGTGAGGAGGTTCGTGGCAAGGACGCGCGACCCTCGGGCAGACGCGTCGTTGGCCCCGTGGCATCAGTACAGGCTGATGTACGCGTTTTTACCGATTCAGTTGCTGTCCAGGTTCCTTCGCAGGTTACACTCGGAACGCAGCACGGTGATTCTTGTGGCACCGGACTGGCCTCGCCGGTCCTGGTACGCAGACCTCGTGAATCTGGCGGTCGACGCCCCGTGGCGTCTGCCTCTTCGAGACGATCTCCTGTCTCAAGGACCGATATACCATCCTGCTTTACAGTCGCTGGCTTTGACGGCCTGGCTGTTGAGACCGAGGTCCTGAGGGAGAAGGGTCTCTCCCCAGAGGTCGTTCATACCTTGATCAACGCGAGGAAGTCTTCCTCGGGGAAGGTTTATTACCGTACTTGGAAGGCCTATTTTGCTTGGTGTGAGTCCAGGGGATTTTCTCCCCGCACTTACTCGGTTTCCCGAGTGCTGTCCTTCCTTCAAGCGGGTGTCGATCAGCGTTTGGCGCTGGCTACGATCAAGGGTCAGGTGTCTGCGCTGGCCGTTCTGTTTCAACGTCCCGTGGCTTCCAACTCATTGGTTGGCACTTTTGTTCAGGGTGTGCGGCATCTGGTTCCTCCTAGGAGGGATCCTTTGCCCCCTTGGGACTTGAATCTCGTTCTGTCTGTGTTGCAACGTGCTCCTTTTGAACAGATCAGGGAGATCTCGTTGTCTATGTTGTCCAAAAAGGTCGCCTTTTTGGTGGCAATCACTTCGGCTCGCAGAGTGTCGGAGCTGGCAGCTTTGTCCTGCAAGTCTCCGTATCTGGTTGTTCATTTGGATAAGGTGGTCTTGCGACCTAATCCTTCTTTTCTTCCGAAAAGAGTTTCGGAATTCCATCTTAATGAGGATATTGTCTTGCCTTCGCTGTGCGCGAAGCCTAAACGTCCAAAGGAGGTGAGATTACACTCTCTGGATGTTGTTCGGGCGATAAGGGTTTACCTTAAATCGACTGAGTCTTTTCGAAAGACGGATTCCTTGTTTGTTCTTCCAGAGGGTCCTCGGAAGGGCATGGCGGCGTCGGCCTCTACCATCGCCAAATGGATCAGGCAGACCATTGAACAGGCCTATGCCTTGCAGGGGAAGGTTCCCCCTGTGCCTGTGAAGGCGCACTCTACTAGATCTCGGAGTACGTCTTGGGCCTGTCGTCATGGGGCTTCTGTAGCCCAGGTGTGTAAGGCGGCGACTTGGTTGACCGTGCACACTTTCACAAAATTCTACAAAGTAGATGTTCAGGCATCGGTGGATGCTTCCTTTGGCCGCAAGGTTCTTAGTGCGGCAATTCCCTAGGGTCCCTTATTGGGGACCTCTGGCTGTTGGGATAGATTTTTTATCCCGTGGTTATTTGTCTTTTCCTGGGTTGTTGCTCCTGTTGAGCACTTGTTTTTTCCTGTTGCCCATCTGGTTTCCTTCCTTTGGTAAGGTTCCTTTCTTTGATGCGGAGACTGCGTTGCCTTTTTGGCGCGGATGCGTTTCCCACCCCTCATGTTTGCACTGCTTTGGGACGTCCCCATATGTGACGAATATGAAGAGGCGGCGACTGTCGGAGGACGTAAGAGAAAACTGAATTTTTGTAAAATCTTACCTGTAAAATTCCTTTCTCTGAGTCCTCCGACAGTCGCCGCCCCCGCCCTTCTTTTGGGGTTTGGTTGTATACTCTACTGCTATTCCACTAAAACTGAGATATGGTTGCAGGAAGTAGGAGGGTATTGACTGAGGGGACCACCCCTTGAGGGTGGGATATGTTAAAAGCTTTAATGTTAACATATTCTGTTGCCTAGCTACTCCTTCGGAGCAAAGTCTAATACCCCATATGTGACGAATATGAAGAGGCGGCGACTGTCGGAGGACTCAGAGAAAGGAATTTTACAGGTAAGATTTTACAAAAATTCAGTTTTTTTCTATGAAGAATGAAAAAGTTGCTTAGGGGGTATTATGAAAGTACTGTCTGACTGTTGGCAACTTGCAGGTCATTAGTGCAGCATTAAGTCTCATTGATCTCCGAGTATCAGGTGTTCCATAGGCCCTGGTATGGCTGCAATTAGTGGAGGTTCACTCTGAGGTGGACTGATTGGATCCTCAGATGTGGAGAGTTATCAGAAAGCTGTTGTCAGTTCGCACTTGAAAGGGATCCATGTCCAAGAATGACAAACTCCTTTGACACTTAGCGCTGCTCTCCATCTCCTCATCTGTGTACAGGAAAACATCACAGCAGGAGGAGGAGAGGTGGGTTCAGTGCACTCCACTCTGCACTGAGTGTGTGTGTGTCGGAGGCAGCTGGTGTGGAGAGAGTTCGGATGCCACACAAAGTACTAGTGGCATGTGATACCCAGACACTCTGCACAAGCGGCTGGTTTCTGGGACTCAGCCCTGATTCGACGGGACTTTGGGACATAGATCCATTTCCGGGACAATTCCGGTGAATCAGGGACAGTTGGGAGGTATGGATCATGGAAGTTAACAGAGTGCCACCTCTGGGGATAATTCCTGTGCAAAGTACAACTTTCCTTACAAAGTGAACAGTCTATTTGCCTTTAGTAAATAAAGCCCATAGTATTCAAACAATCTCATTACTTCTGACTTATTACTTTGTGTTAAAGGTCCAGCAATATGTTCACTTCTGTTGTCCTCACTTAAATTGATCCAAGAAAACAGAAAAAAAAACCCACCCTCTATTGAGCCCAGTCCACTACGTACATTCTCATAATGTCTAGGGGAGAGATGATGAGACTCTATCAGTTGCACTGAAGCCTGTTTTTGCCAGCTCCAGTGTCCTTCTTCTATACCCGAAGCTCCAGTTTGTGAGTCATCATGTATAATATAGGAACATTAACCCTGTATGGTACACTGAGGAGGGTGGAGTGTGACCAGAGCCAGTTGCAACTTACAGGGCAGACTATAGGAGGACTGGTCACCTGTGGCGGCAGATGCGTTGGGGGCGCAGGGGCGCCGCCCCATCCATCTGTCCGGCCCCCTAATCTACATGCGGGGTGCCGGACGTATGGAGTTCAATTTTTTTTTCTGAATTACCTGATTATAGCCAGAGGCACTAATAGGCTTCAGAAAAGGGTGGGTCTGGGGCGCAGAGAACTGCACCCTAGGCCCACCCCTTTGTTTCCAAAAGCGAATGAAAATTTGATATTGTCACCCGGATCCTCCTCCTGGTCAATCAGGAAGTGGATCCGAGACCCGTTTCCTGATTGGCCGAAAGGCGAACCCATGCCATTGGCCAAGGAGGAGTGGGAGGCAGGAGGACTCGAGGAGATGCAGGGAGATGGGGGGGGGACTGAGGAGAAGCCACCAATGCAAATCAGGTAAGTGCACTGCTCACTCTGCATTGAAGGGGGCACGATGGTCACTCTGCATTGAAGGGGGCACACTGGTCACTCTGCATTGAAGGGGGCACGCTGGTTACTCTGCATTGAAGGGGGCAAGCTGGTCACTCTGCATTGATGGGGGCACACTGGTCACTCTGCATTGAAGGGGGCACACTAGTCACTCTGCATTGAAGGGGGCACGCTGGTCACTCTGCATTGAAGGGAGCACGCTGGTCACTCTGCATTGATGAGGGCACACTGGTCACTCTGAATTGAAGGGGGCACGCTGGTCACTCTGCAGTGAAGGGGGCACGCTGGTCACTCTGCATTGAAGGGGGCATGCTGATCACTCTGCATTGATGGGGGCACACTGGTCCCTCTGCATTGAAGGGGGCATGCTGGTCACTCTGCTTTGAAGGGGGCACACTGATCACTCTGCATTGAAGGGGGCACGCTGGTCACTCTGCATTGAAGGGGGCACACTGATCACTGGTAACTCTGCATTGATGGGGGCACACTGGTCACTCTGCATTGAAGGGGGCACACTATACCTAGATTACTGAAGGCGTTTTTTGCCGCAATGCAATGTCTATTACATTTTTCTATTTGCGAACCAGCCGCCACTGCTGGTCACAGCACTAGGGGAACCCTGCTGCGCTGAGCAGTAAAATAAGTATTTACTCCTTAATCTAGAATAAATGAGTATTTAATCCTTAGAGTGCATGGAAAGGGTGCCTGCAAGGGTGGATTTTTCAATTTCATGGATTTGTGTTTAAAGAGTACTTGTAATCCTTTTACCTGTAGCAAGGGGGCGTAACTAAAGGGGTTGCAATTGCAACTGGGCCCCATGCTCCAGGGGGCCTTTGCAGCTCCCCTGTACACCAGGATAGGAGGGACGGGGGGGGGGCAGCATGTAGAGAAATCACTGCCCTACTTTTTCCTTCTGAAGCTGCAGGCAGAAAATGAAGGAGATTGGTTCCTCTATATACTGCCCCCGCCGCTCCTCCTATCCAGTTCACTTGTGTTCTGCGGTCTCTGGGCCCCTGTGTGCTCCACTGGTTCTCCACCCTTCCACTGTGCTCCCGGCTTCCTCCCTCCCCTCTCCTACCGGCTGCTGCAGGGGATGTGTCACAATAGAGAACCAGGAAGGGGGTCGGTAAATATGTAATTTACCAGCTCCTTCCTTTTCTGAATGCACAGTCATAGTCAGTGACATTGTAAAAAAATAAAACAAAATGATAAAAAATAATACAATTAAAATACAAAAAAATAAAAACTACTGACACCAATGGGTGAACTTCCAGGATTTCAAAGGTCACACTTGCGACCGGGCCCTGGCATTCCACCACCGTGGAGAGGCCCCAAGATGGCACGAAGGGGGCCCGCTGCAGAACTTGCGAAAGGGTCCTGCTGCAGGACTGTAATAAAGGGCCCCGCAATGAGAGTACAGGGCCCCAGAATCAGTGGGAAGAGCCCCGGGCTTGAAGGGAAGGGCCCGGCCAGGGGTCTGGGGGGACCTTCGTGGTTTCTTGCACTGGGGCCCTGAAGGTTCTAGTTACGCCTCTGCTGTAGCACATTATTTAGAGAGGGTTCAAAGATGATGGCATACTGTAAGTGTATACAATAAGTAGGTTCCTACTCTATTCAACCATTCTTTGCCCAATGTTGAGTCAGGTCTGATGGTGCCTGCCTGCTATATAGCATGCTGTTGTTTGCTCACAACTCACAATGCCAGGTACAGCTAGATCCCCTAGCAGGACAGTATATCACTCTACGCTACTCTCTGACACTTTATTTGGCCTCTAAATCTAAACCTTTCATGTAAATACTAACCTCCTGAGTGATGACCATACATGTGGCAGCAGGTCAGGTGGACCTTAACGTCCAGATTTTTATATATACATTCATAGGGGCTGAGGTTTCTGTGCAGATAGCATGCTCACTGTGACCGAGCTGTCTAAGACTGCTTCTAGTCCCTGTTTATGATTGAGACCGGGCAGGATGGGCTTTCTGATCATGTGATCACTGTGACAGTCAATCACAGTTATCGCATACCGCGGTCTGTCATTTTTTGTGATCCCTGGTCTAGTAGAACACCTTTATATTACTAATGGAAGAAGTAATGCTCTGTGTTTTGTGTGCCTTGATGTGATATAGTGAAATATCAGTGAGGATATTGTGCAGCCAGCTGGTAAGAGGAAAGCATTACATCTGGATGTTTTTGTATGACAGATGTCATCCTTGGATCACTGTGTCTCTAGCACAGAAATATGTGGCCGTGTCTTCCACTTTCACATTGTCTATTTGTAGATATGCCGTGTTTATGGACTTATCAGATGTTATTGTGAATCTTCCCTTGTATGAAGAGGTATACTCTGTATTTCCATTAGCAGGATCAATCTGCCCAATCCATGTCAGTCCTCTTCCAGGAACCTGTTGAACCCAGCTTATATAGGTGTCAGCGATCTGAAATCCAGACCCAACACAGGACATCTTCACCCTCTCTCCGGGCTTTTTTATTTCTGAGGAGGACTGAGTAAGTGTTTGTGACATGACCCCTGTAACCAAGAATAAAAATATGATGAGAAATAAGATGATCCCATCAGAATGGGTTACTGCTTTTTTCTGTATTCCAGACTTACCAAGAAATGAGGAGAGACACAAAAGACAACAGGATAGAAACATGTTGTCTTATTGGCTTTAGATGTTCTGAATGTTCTGAGCGGACACCAAGATGTCACTAGAACATCCCAGCCGGTCAGTTCAGCTTTTCTACCTGGCAGGATGAGACAGGAAGCAGAGATGGGATTTGCATGAGAGGAAGAAGACTATAAAAGGCGGAACGTCCTCTTCTACCTACAATGCGGTATATGACATAGATCTCACCTGTCCCTCATATGGAACCAAATCCCTCTGTCCCTTCTTCATTAGTTATCCCTCTCCTTGGTCTTAAGTATAGATCTCTATAAAAATTATATGTATTTATCGCAAGTGTTTCACATTTCACCCAACCCCTAAACATTGCATTTGTTATGTTTAAAGCCAGTAAAGGAAAATTAGTGGTTGAAAAAAAGCACTTGTGAGTTTAGTCAATTACCTTTTGCCTATTAATAATAATTGTGGCCAACATAACCAGGGGCATGGAAGGGATGTGTTCTTTGCCTAAATTCTTTGTGCAACAATGTGCCAATTTCTCTCATCTTGTAATATTATATCAGGAGATATGTGTAAGAATTTATAAACAATAATAGACCAGTAAAATATATATGGTAAAATGTGACAACATTATCCTTTAATCCTTATATCTCTGGGATGAAGATGATGACATTCTCGCATTGATTTTGCCCATCTCCCCAGCTACTGTAGACAACCGTCTGTTCAGTAAAAGTTTACAGTATGTAGGGGCAAAGTTATTGATTGAGTATAATAAAGTACTATAAAATAAATAAACTTCAAAGGTAAATATATACAATAAAAACAAAACTGTAGCGCTAAAAACCCTTGGTTATGACAGTGGGACTGTCATAACCAAGGGTTTTTAGCGCTACAGTTTTGTTTTTATTTCTTTTTAATCTGCTACAATCCGGATTAGTGTGGCTGCTGGACCCAATTACATTTGCTGTTTTTACAGTTTTTATATTTTTTCTTTAGCGCAGCAATTTTATTGTTTTAAATATATACAATATACAAGCTTATAGTGCCTTTCACACCGGTGCGACTTTGAAATCACAATTGCAATAGCGATTTGCACTGCTGATTTAATTGCAGCTTACAACTTCATACAAAAGAAGTCCATGCAAGTCGCAATTCAATTTGTAAAAAGTAGTGCAAGAAACATTTTTTTCGTAATCGCTGCGATATGAGTTGAGAAGATGTGAACAGTTCTGTTGCTGGCAATGGGGTGCGACGTGTCATGCAATTTGGAACTGTCAAATCAAATCGCATGACAAGTCGCACCAATGTGAACGGGGGCTTTAAAGAAAATCTTATGAAATAAGTGCATTTTTAAGCAGGCATATGGTGTTTAATACAGGCAGACAAACTCAGAAATGCACAGAGCTATTTAGCAATAAGGGCTTGTTTATACTTGTGGTTCAGAGATGTCAATAACAGGCATTTGAGTCTCATTTTTGCAGCCCCCCCCCCCCCTAACCACACCCCCATTAAACTTCAAAGGCCACTGGATGAGGGTGTACACATGCAATGCAGTGGTGGCAAATATTATTTCCCATGTGGTGTTCAGTGGGCAGTACCAGTGCCAAATGCATCCCATTCAAGTGAATAGGGACATGCTGTACCTGGCCTGCAACCATGTGTGATGCACAGTCATGCAGCATTTATAAGGTTAAAACAGGTGGTGAGGAGGTGACATATTACCTCCTCACTGCCTCAAAAATTGATCTACCATGGACTGAGTGGCAGTAAGCACTGCTGACTGTGTAAACCTATCCTTACACTAAGAAATACCAGTATACTATCTCTGGATGGGTTTCTCAAATGTACAAAAGCTGATAACATAAGTTATTCACAACAGTTATAGCTCTCAGCACTAAGCAAGCACATGTGAGGTATAATCATAAACGTTGTAGAAAGAGCAAGAATTGTAGCTCTAGATCTACTTTGTAACTCTAAACTGGTAACCTAACCTGTAAACATTTTTTAAAGCATCTCCTATAGAGATTTTTAAATATTGTAGTTTGTCTCAAATCCACGAGCATGCACAATTTTAAAGTGTGGCGTGTTAGGTATGTATTTACTCGGCATAACATCATCTTTTTTAGTTTACCATAAAATAGGGTTGTAAAAACAGGTGCATACATATAATAAATCACATGCATACACTAACAGCGCTATGATTAGTCACATAGTCCATCCTGTGACATATTAAATATAGTCCAGCTTGCTGGTATAATCTGCAATCTTAAAGTCCTTTGTGAGTATTCCAGTGCTCTGGCATAAAGGAAGTGTGAACCAGAAGGAGCCCCTTCACCACACCAGCATGCCCCCCAAGCAGTGCCCACGTACCTCACTGAGGGGTAATAAGCGCCCAACAAAGTATGCTCGGGATGGAAAGCCTCAATCTGCCAGACAAGGAACCTCTCAAGGATGACTGCTCCCCACAGGAAAAATACAGATCAAACCACTCAGATGTTTTTCCTAGCCCAACTCCGGACTTCTTTAGGGCTGCAGGCTGGATCACTCCATGTATGTCATTTCATGTATAAATAAAAAACGCTCATAGCGTGATTCCATACACATGCAATTTAATAAAATAAAATAAACAATATGCACTCACAAAGTAAAATGATTTCAGTAGCATCAAGGATAAAACAGACTGTGGTCCCGGACCGGGCTACCTGCACGGCTCCCGCTGTCCCATTGTGGAGCCAAAGTAGCGTCTGGAAACGCCGAACGACTATCGGGTTCCGACTTCCGGGTTGGCGTGACGTCAGACGTCCGGGACGTAGGGTTGCTATGGTCACCGCGTGTCCACGCCCTAACGCGTTTCGTCATTGGCTGACTTCAACGGAGGGCGTGGACACACGGCGACACCTCTCCTTAATATATCAGACAAGTGAGGGCGGAAGTGCCGCTCAGAGCGGATCCATTACTGGCGATACAGGACGTTCTCATCGTCCCTACCCACTCCTATTAACCCACTTGTTTCCAGTCTCTGACGTCTCGGGCAATATTAACCCTTTAAGCTCCGCCAGAGTAATGGAATTGGAGATAACGGCACGCAGACTTACCAAAGTCACAGCCATAAAAAAATCTCCATGGTGACCATGCAATCAAAAATACCATATAATACACTTGATTAGATATATATCACACATTTATGAAAAAGATGTTTGCAAAACAACCGAGCGTATTTAATGCAGGGATAATGCAATGTACCGTTGACTGTTAACACAGACAGGTACCTACACCCTTCATGCACCATCCCCCCTCCCCAGGGAAGACGGAGTACTATTATACTCTTCTAAGAAGTAATTTAGGAAAAATAGCACTGCTATTCCCTTTGATATTACACCCAGGGAATTTATCACTCCTCACCCCAGCAATAGGTCCAGGCACAAGTTCATTTACGAACCATGTCGGGATCGCTAGCTGGGAACAGTCATTGGGGCGACATAAATATCCCCTGGTTTTCAAAATGCCATTAAATCAACATATGTATACACACCTGTACCTCCCATATGTCAACTTACTACTACTCTTGTTTTGCAGCATGCTTTCTCAAAATACATACATGTGTGAGAACAATAATTACACATCAGTATAAAAATCAAAATAAAACCATAAAATTCTAAAATTCAAATTTTATGCACCTCGCCCACCCAACTGCGAAACAGGAGGGGGGGAGAGGGGCTCAACAACCGAAATCCGATCGGCTATTGGATTTATATATATATATGATGTCCAAGGTGAATCGATCCAAAAATTATTATAAAGTTAAAATTACTAAAATATCCAAAACCAGGCCCCACACCTGGTCCATGTACCAAGAGGAACTAAAACTACTCATAAATAAAAAACCAGGTATCTTCAAACCTAGACGGTGCCGCTAAGTATCAAGCAATATTAAATCAAAAGATGTTTACACTATCGGCCCACTGGGATCTCAACGATCGCTAATAAAGCAATTGAGATCCAATTCTACGTTGAGTCCATGGGGCTGGAGTGCATTCGTGAGGTAAATCCAATAGGTTTCTCTCTTGGATATTTCCCTCACCATATTAGAACCTCTCCATGCTTTATTTATCTTCTCTATGCCCCAGAAGACCAGACCGCTTGGATCCTGATTGTGCTTTTCTTTAAAATGTACCGACACACTATGGTCTTTGTATCCATTCCGTATGTTGGCAATATGTTCCGACACACGTTTCCCTAAGGTCCTTTTCGTTCGACCTATATAAATCTTATTGCATGGACACAAAAGACCATAAACCACGTGTGTGGACATACATGTAATACAGTCCTTAATGTCAAAAGACTTCCCATTAGCTGGGGATACAAAGGAAGTATACCCTCTAAGGTGTGTACGAACCTGTCTACAGGATATACACCTCCTGCAGGCATAAAAGCCTTCTCTATTGTCCCAAAAGAAGGTTTGTTTCTTTGGAGGGTCCAAGACCTTCTTTACCAATTTATCGCCAAAAGTGGGTGCTTTCCTATAGATGAAGGTCGGATTCGGGGGTAAGACTGCCCCCAAAATCCGGTCCATACACAGGACATTCCAATGTTTTCGGAAGACATGCTCCACGTCCTTATGCTGCGCATTGAATGTAGAAATAAAGCCCCACTCATGGCGATTATCCACACTGTTTTCTTTATTAATCAGACACGATGCTTGGGAATTTTGTCCCACCTGTCTTATCGTGTCATCCAAAACACTGCCACTATAACCCTTCTCCATGAACCGATTCTTAATAATACCTGCTTGCTCGAAGAAATCTGCATCTCCAGTACAGTTTCTTCGAATACGTAGCAGTTGCCCTTTTGGAATGTTAGTAAGCCACTTCTTATGGTGGCCACTCTGGATAGGTAAATAGCCATTCCTGTCTGTGGGCTTGAAATAGGCACGTGTCACCAGTGTAGTGTCTTTTAACAGTATCTCTACATCTAGGTAATGGATTACTTCTTTACTCCAATTAAACTCCAGTTTTATGTTATTGGAGTTACTGTTCAGGTAATTGGCAAATTCTTGCAATGAACTCTCTGGACCCACCCACACGAAAAACAGGTCATCGATGTATCTTTTGTATATAATCAATTCCTGTCTTCGAGCAGCATAGACGAACCTATCCTCCCATTCCCCCATAAACAAATTAGCGAGGCTAGGGGCGAACTAAAATAGGGTTGTATATTGTATTTTTTTTGCATTAAAATTCTTAAAGTGTATTTCTTCAAAGAAATTGAGTTTGGAAAACTGCTTCGCAAATACTGTGGGACGTAAATAATTGCAATGGCCGCAATTTTATTCTTTATGGCCTCTGCTAAAAAATATATACACTGTTTAGGGGTTCTAAGTCATTTTCTAGAAAAAAAAAACTGATTTTAACTTGTACACAAAAAGCGTACAAGGAGGCCTGGTCTTAAAGTACTTTAAAAGGTAAATGAGCTCAGTTTGAAGCAGAATTTGGTGTTTTTGGTGACTAAGATGCCAATGGGAGCACCTGAAAAATGCAAGAAAACGCCTAAAAATAAACAAATTGTAGCCTAAACAACCATTTTTTTCTCCTAATAACTAGCCTTCCATTGGCATAAACAAAGATGCTCAGGGCTGAATACACTGTACAGTTCAGCAAATTGCTTTAACATGCATGTGACTGTAGTGAATGTTCATGCATGTTACATTTGGAATACACCAAGGCAATGCAGCTCTGACACACACAAGCAGCGTACCCCAATACACAGTAAGCTACTACCATGCTTTGTGGTGTGTTTTGTAAAAAAAAATGCATCATGTCCATTATTGTCCATTGTCCATTATTGTTCATTTATTTTGAATGGGTTACCCTAATGTAAGACTATAGGCAAAACTTTTTTTCATTTTGGTTATAGTAAGGGAGGTTATAACATCTTTCAGTTTCTTTTTCTTTTTTTTTTTTTTTGCGATCTGTGTCCCATTGGGGAGATTTCACTGCTCTTCCTGTCTCGTAGCTAAGACAGAAAGTGAGAGGAAATCTCTGCAAATTAGACAATCTCTTGGGGTTCCCCAGGTCACCAGAACTAGTGTCCCATTGGAAGATTTCCCCTCCATTACTATTTTAGGGACAACCCAATTTAAATTTCACTTTGATTACGGTAAACAGGACAAACAGACAAATAGAGAGGGTGAATCTCCTTAACAGAGACAGAGGTAGCAATAGCAATGGAATAGGTGTTCTAATCCATCTCTGCTCTGCCTACAACTATAAAAAAAAATAATTTTCCTTTTTGGGGAACACTGGGGGCCAGCTGGTGTCCAGCGCAGTTTGAACCAGTGGGGAGAGGACCTCCCCCACCAACCCTGGAATGTTCTCAGACCCTTATTGGTTCAGGCCTCATGGGTGGGCTTGGGGGTGGCTTTTGGGAGACCTGGAACTTATATAACGGAAGGGGGAGTGGACACTCCTACTTCTGGCAAACATTTGGTGACATGTGGTAATGGATCAGGAACCCTTGATATGAGGATTAAAGTGGAATTCCAGTCTAAATTAAAAATTTGCCCATAAATTCTATGTTTAATATCTTTAATTTCGATATTATTCATTTACAGACTTGCTGATTGTCTAGCTTAGAAAGATTAATTTGAGCTAGACAGTTAGCAGTCTTCTATTCTTTAACAACAATGGTTTGCCTGCTTAGCTGAATTTGACAGTTTTCAGGCACTTCCTGAAACTGTTGTGAGAAATCCAGCAGAGGTTCCAGTAAACCCGCTCCCATCCCTCACAGCCATGAGCAAAATGTGCAGTTTAGCAGAGAAGCTGGTGATGAGAGGTGAGCCATTGAAAAGATAGTACAGGAACTCACACACTACAAAGTGGAATCCAGGGGATTTCACTGCACACCTTGAGTTATATTCACACTACAAGGTGGAATCATGTGGAGTTTTCTGCTTGTTGTGCATTACACTCACAATACAAAGTGGAATCATGTGGAGTTAAGGTGTTCATTGTGGACTGTGAGCTGAGCTGAGACCCCAGAGCACTTCCAGCTACACTCACAGTTCCTCCTGTGCCCAGCTCCCTTCTCTTGTGGTATTCTTGATTCAAAGCCCTGCAAAGCTATACTGTATATGTGCACTGAATCTCTCAGCCCTCCTGTGTCCTGTGTGAATGGTTATTTTTTATTTCTTAATTATTTTATGAATGAAGGTGCACAAGCTTCCTTATTGATGAGAGAGCACAGACCAGGGAACCCATGATCAGCTCCTCCCATCCTATATCCAACCACTGGCTACACAGAAACAATGTCACCTCTGGAAGTGATGTCACTAGCCTTCAGTAATCGCACCCACTGGCTGCTCTTAGACTCAGAAAGGAGAGGAATTGAAGTCACGTGACAAGCACTGGATTCTGCAAAATAAAGGGATAAAAACTGGGATTTTTCATTTTGAGACATAAGGCTGAATTTAGCTTGCATTAGTAATTGCAGGGGAGAAATTAAGTAGTTGGCTTTCCTTCCACTTTACCCATAACATCTTGCTTCTTGCTAGAGGCTGTCATTTTGCTGAAGCCCAGAGCCCCCAAGCAGCAGTAAATTATGAAGTAGAACTAAACCCATTGATTTAACGGTTTCAAAAAAACTGTTCAATTCCTGGAATACCGGGATTGCTAACTGTCACATTTGCTTGTATCCTAAACCAAACTGTAAAACCATCAAATGGCTGGTGTCATAACTGATCACATGTGCACCACCATGGCAGTTGCAGTTTAAACAAAAGCTGCATCCTTGGCTTAAAAGGATAGGAGGGTTTAATTCTGCTTTAAGGCTGTCAGCAGATCGGACCTTACAAATTTAGCAGTGCCTAAAAATGCCTAAAATGGGAGAGCAACTGAGCATGTGCAGAGCAGGGTGAAACAGTGTATTACTGGATTTTAAACTAGCAGAATATAATTTTCTGACTAAATTTCCACTTTAAAGTATGCCATATTCTCTTTTTTGTTTTTTAGAAATTAGTCATTGGATGTTTTTGGATAATTTTTTGGTACTTAGAGGCACTTTCTTTGACTTTTTTGATAGGAAGTAAAGAAGCAACAGTTGACAACAATCCCTGTGGGAAGACTGCCCAACCAGGTGCACTCACGGTTACAGCAACGTGAACAGACATGATTCCAGCCAGAATGACAGTGTCTGTAGAGAGGAGCTGAATGTGGCCTGACCATCTCGTGCCCAATGGGGAAGATGTCCAGAAGAGATCCAACCCTATGCTTTCCCTCCATCAGGAACCTTTCCATACCGCTAGTACTGTCCCTAAGAGATGGGGTACTTTTTCCTGCACTACCCACTCGCATAAAGCCAATCCCGGGAGCCATGGTCTTAAATGGGCTCTGCCTGACCCAAGATGGCTGCCAGAGTAACACGGGCAACAGCATCCAACCAGATCGCTTTCCCAGTGACCCAGGAAACCATATGGGAACCAGGTTCCTCCTGACTTCCTCTCCAGCTGCAGAGCCGCTGCGGTTGAGCGCCACCTGCAATGGAAACAAACTGCACCTGCCTACATATGGACTACTTGTTTCTATTCCTTTGTTAAGTGCATATGTATAAATATTGAACCGATATTGATAAAACATGGATGGATATTGTTGTGTATCTATATCTTTAAATGTAATTTCAACTCTGTTTATTTCTGTGGATGTATTGATACTATTTCAAGATTTTTTCAGTCCTGAAGAAACAGGGAATCTGCAAAATGCATCAACTTATGTATGCTTTGGATAGGAGACAACTGTGCCATGAGATACGTTCTCGGATGTATTTTTATGGAATAAGTGGATATTAATGATTATTTGTACTAAAGTATTGTTATATATTTTTTATAGGTGTAAATTGTTCATTCTAGATATTTCTGGGCTAGTCAATTAAAATCCTTTTTCTATATCTTATTTAGTTTGGGATTTTTTTATATATACGCCCTAGAGTTTCATAACCCTTCTGCTAAATGGCATTCAAATACTGGTATTTCCATCTAGGTGTCTTTATATTTATATCTCAAATAAATTACAATGCTAATACATTGGCATCTTGGCTTTATAATGGGCACCCACAGGTGTCAGCACTGACCTTCAGTGTAAGCCCAGCGCCCCGTGGAAGCCTAAGGCCCCTTTCACACATACGTTCCGTTCAGTTCATCAGTTCAGTCACGTCAAAATGTATCAGTTGTTCACCCATTTTTTCATCAGTTTTTTCATCCGTTTTTCATCCTTTTTTGGCATCTGTTTTTTTCTACATCCACTACCAATGCAAAAACGGATGAAAAATGGACCGTTTGTCTGTTTACATCTGTTTTTCGTCCGATCCGTTTTTTTGACGGATGAAAAATAGGGCATTCATCTGTTCCAAAAAACGGATATTGACAGAAGCGGATGAAAACGGATGTTAACTGATGATCATCCGTTGTCATCGGTTTTTACATAGAGATACATTGATGTCCGTTTTTCATCCGTCAACGGATGGATGATAAACAGACAAACGGACCGTATGTGTGAAAGGGGCCTAAGAGTTTGTATTTGTATAGTATAGTGACACTGCCTGGGGGTTTCTGGGATATTCTAGAAGTAAAAATGTAAATTCATAACACATACAACAGGCACATATCAGGAATATAAAGTGTTGGGGTAACAAACACTTTAAGATTTCACTCTTTGTGATCTTCTATACACAAGAATGGATACCCCAGAAGTAAATCTGTTGTAGGTAATGTCCTGTAAAGCTGGTTATAGGCTAGAATGATTTATTTCAGAATTTTAAATTAGTAAAGTCAAAGTGGGGCCCGTTGCTTGCTTTTATCTGGCCCTCGGGGCACAACTTCATCCACTGATACCACTGATACCAATAATGGGGGATAGCTCCCCCACTGAGACCAGTGAAGGGTCACAAATCGTCCCCATGGCACCAACAATGGGGCACAATTCCTCCCAATGACACCAATGAGGGGGCACAATTTCTCCCACTGACACCAACGATGGGGCGCAATTCCTCCCACTGACACCAATGATGGGGCAAAATTTTTCCTAATGACACCATTAATGGGGCACAACTCTTCCCAGTGACACAAACGATGGGGCACAATTCTTCTTAATGACACCAACGATTGGATCACAATTCCTCCCACTGACACCAAGGATGGGGCATTGTTTTTTCTCTGCTAATGTCGGGACCTTTTCTACTCCCAATGGTCCCAGTCCAGCCCCCCTAAAGTCTGAAGAACCATAAACTGGCCCCCTGTTTGGAAAGTTTGGAGACCCTTGGTCTAAGTGAACACCTTTATATAACTTAAGGAAAAAGTAATGCTGTGGATTTTGTGTGCGTTGATGTGATATAGTGAAATATCAGTGAGGATATTGTGCAGCCAGCTGGTAAGAGGAAAGCATTACATCTGGATGTTTTTGTATGACAGATGTCATCCTTGGATCTCTGTGTCTCTAGCACAGTAATATGTGGCCGTGTCTTCCACTTTCACATTGTCTATTTGTAGATATGCCGTGTTTATGGACGCATCAGATGTTATTGTGAATCTTCCCTTGAATGCAGAGGAATAATCTGTACCTCCATTACCAGCATAAATCCATCCAATCCATGTCAGTCCTCTCCCTGGAACCTGTTGAACCCAGGCTATATAGTAGCTGGTATATGTATACCCAGATCCTTTACAGGACATCTTCACACTCTCTCCAGGCTTTTTTATTTCTGAGGAGGACTGAGTAAGTGTTTGTGACATGACCCCTGTAACCAAGAATAAAAATATGATGAGAAATAAGATGATCCCATCAGAATGGGTTACTGATTTTTTCTCTATTCCAGACTTACCAAGAAATGAGGAGAGACACAAAAGACAACAGGATAGAAACATGTTGTCTTATTGGCTTCAGATGTTCTGAATGTTCTGAGCGGACACCAAGATGTCACTAGAACATCCCAGCCGGTCAGTTCAGCTTTTCTACCTGGCAGGATGTGACAGGAAGCAGAGATGGGATTTGCATGAGGGGGAGAAGACTATAAAAGGCTGAACGTCCTCTTCTACCTACAATGAGGTCTATGACATAGATCCCAACTGTCCCTCATATAAAACCAAATCCCTCTGTCCCTTCTTCATTAGTTATCCCTCTCATTGGTCTTAAGTATAGATCTCTATAAAAATTATATTTATTTATCGCAAGTGTTTCACATTTCACCCAACCCATAAACATTGCATTTGTTATGTTTAAAGCCAGTAAAGGAAAATTAGTGGTTGAAAAAAAAAAGCACTTGTGAGTTTAGTCAATTACTTTTTGCCTATTATAATAATTGTGGCCAACATAACCAGGGGCATGGAAGGGATGTGTTCTTTGCCTAAATTCTCTGTGCAACAATGTGCCAATTTCTCTCATCTTGTAATATTATATTAGGAGATATGTGTATGAATTTATAAACGACAGTAGACCAGCAAAATATATATGGTAAAATGTGACAACATTATCCATCAATCCTTATATCTCTGGGATGTAGATGATGACATTCTTGCATTGATTTTGCCCATCTCCCCAGCAACTGTAGACAGTGCCGTTACAAGGTCATCCAGCGCCCAGGGCGAACATTTCAAATTGCGCCCCCCCCCCCCCGACCACGCATGACTAATCATCATCTTACCTATACCTGTTAGCCACATATAGTGCAGAATTCAGGATTGGATAAATTACAAAGTTCAAGGGTTGGAAGCAAAAAAAAAAAGTGTGAGTGCAGGAGTCAGGAACGGGGTTATTTTTAAAATAATAAATTGGGACCTGCTTCTAGAGGAAAGTGCAGTGTGTGGCAAAAATTGGATCCAGCTTTCACTGTGCTGACTATTGGGTGTGGCAAGAGATGTAAGGGCAGGAACAGTGCAAGGGCTCAGTAGCAAATGACTCAGAGTTCAGACTTTTATGATTGTGGAAGGGGGGCATTCAGAAGGTCCAAAGGTTTTTAGGGTGGGGAGGGTCCACTTTAAAGTTTTTTTACTGTTTGTTCCGAATATCTACAATACTTTAGGGTGCATGAACTGGGGAGTGGTTCACTTAAAGAAATAATTACCTGAAAACCAAAAATGTAATATATTGCAGCTTACCAATCATTAAATGTGGTGGCTGCATTCGTTTTCTTTTCTTAGGCTTTTTTCCCACCGTTTTTCGTCTGGCGCTCTGGCCAGTAACACACCTGCTTTATTAGAGCACTCCCACTCTGGATGAAGAAGCACAGGCAGCACAGCAGACAGCAGTGCTGTCAGTCTGGGGGGAGGGGAGTGTTAGATGAACTCGCAGATTTAGATACACTAACAAATTGAAGCCAAACTCCAGCTCCCACTTTATAATCATTTACTGTAACATTTGTTTTTCTTTTAGTATAAAGGTTTTACTTAAACATATGCTGACCTTTGTAAGCACCCCTGCCAGTGGTAAATGGTTTGTCACATCTCTGTAACTGCAAGTGAGCTTGTTCTTTTGAAAAACAGACTTGCTGGCTGGATCACTATATAAAAACAAACGGAAGAAAGAAAGCCTAAAAAAGGAAAACAAATTCAGCCTTCACAACTAAGAATTGGTAACCTGCAATATAATGTTTACTAGTGGGTTTAATGCCACTTTAATGTCTTCTTTACACTGGTGACCCTGTTGCTGGTGACAGGTTTGCTAGTGAGAGCAGAGAACATCATCACCTGACATTGCCACCATGCTGACAAACTGTGGAATGTCCTTTGTCAGTCTGGCTGATGAGGGATCGATGCTGTAGGATCGGGTCAGTAGTTTTCCTGTCCTCTCCTGTTGCTGGCTAGTTGACACCGATACCAGGATCACAATTGAGACAAAATATACTTTGAATTTGGTTTGCTAGGAGTTTAGTAATCCTGACAGTTTGATCTGTTACTACATTCCTGCTAGTTTCTAGACCAATTCACAACATACATCACTAGCCTATGGAAAACCGGAGCCACCACTCCGCACTTCAGCACACCTCTGCTTTCTGCTCACCTGTTTGAAGTGAATCTGGGAAAGAGAATGAGAAAGTCACACAGAGAGCTCTGATTCCTAACAAGGACTCTATGGCATTTGCAGCTTGCTGAAATGTTTTTCTACAGCTAAACTCCCAAGATTTCTCCCCAGCACTGCCCCAGTCTGTACATGAAGAGCTCTGTGCTTCAGGACAACTCCTCTATCTCTGCTGAGATCCTGAGACTATCAGAGCAATTCTGCACATTTCCTGTGCCTGCACTGAGCTGTAGAGGCAGGGGATAAATGAAGCAGGACACACAGGAGGGACATCAGGGGATAAATGAAGCAGGACACACAGGAGGGACATCAGGGGATAAATGAAGCAGGACACACAGGAGGGAGATCAGAACTGACACTGCCATGTGCATGAAGAGCACAGAGAAAAGAAACTTACAATGGCCACCAATTCTCACTGTGCTCTATCACCACTATATCCATCTTTGCTGCCTGCAGCTACAAGTGTCAGTCACATAATGGAATGGAGTTATTTTACACTTTGTGGAATACTGAAACATCTCAGTATATTCCCACTATATGAATCCATTTTACTTTCACTTTCACATTTGGCAAAGTACAGGACAAGTTTACAGCACAGCCAGGTACAGTTTGGAAGGCAGAATAGATCTGGACTCACAGGTGCAGAAGACAACCATCCATCCTGGCTGTCACATCTTCATTCTGCCATTTGCTGAGCTCTGATGTCTTCAGTGCTGGGCGAGTGGGCGGGAGTAATGATCGGGGCTGCAGTGTAGTCTCCTCTTCTTGCTCCGCCCCCCTGCAGAGAAGCTCTGCCTGTTACAGCCCCGATCTGGCCACACTGAGGAACTAAAGCCCGGGAGAAAGCTCCCTTCTCCCTTCTGTAAAGACATGTGAGTCCCCCCTGTACAGAGGAGGCAGCCACTGGGTGAGGGCGCATCTTTAGCCCCGTTTTTGGACTGGCAGTTGCAGCATACAGAGGAGTGAAAGCCATTGTGTGAGTCTTCTTACTGGCAACCCAGCGCCCCTCCCATACTCCGCCCAGGGCACCCTCCCCTCCCGCCCCCCCTTGTACCGGCCCTGACTGTAGACACAGCAGTCTGTTCAGTAAAAGTTTACAGTATGTAGGGGCAAAGTTATTGATTGAGTATAATAGAGTACTAAAAATACTTAAATAAATAACCTTCAAAGGTAAATATATACAATATACAAGCTTATAGTACCTTTCACACCGGTGTGGCTTTGAAGTCACAATTGCAATAATGATTTGCACTGCTGATTTAATTGCAGCTTACAACTTCATACAAAAGAAGTCCATGCAAGTCGCAATGAAATTTGTAAAAAGTAGTGCAAGAAACATTTTTTTCGTAATCGCTGCGATATGAGTTGTGAAGATGTGATCGGTTCTGTTGCCGGCAATGGGGTGCGACGTGTCATGCAATTTGGAACTGTCAAATCAAATCGCATGACAAGTCGCAACAATGTGAACGGGGGCTTTAAAGAAAATCTTATGAAATAAGTAAATTTTTAAGCAACATATGTGGTTTAATACAGGCAGACAAACTCAGAAATGCACAGAGCTATGTAGCACTAAGGGCTTGTTTATACTTGTGGTTGGGAGATGGCAATAACAGGCATTTGAGTCTCATTTTTACAGCCCCCCCTAACCACACCCCCATTAAACTTCATATGCCACTGGATGAGGGTGTACACATGCATTGCAGTAGTGGCAAATATTATTTCCCATGTGGTGTTCAGTGAGCAGTACCAGTGCCAAATGCAGCCCATTCAAGTGAATAGGGACATGCTGCAACTGGCGTGCAACCATGTGTGATGCACAGCCATGCAGCCATGCAGCATTTATAAGGTTAAAACAGGTGGTGAGGAGGTGACATATTACCTCCTCACCGTCTCAGAAATTGATCTACCATGGACTGAGTGGCAGTAAGCACTGCTGACTGTGTAAACCTATCCTTACACTAAGAAATACCAGTATACTATCTCTGGATGGGTTTCTCAAATGTACAAAAGCTGATAACATAAGTTATTCACAACAGTTATAGCTCTCAGCACTAAGCAAGCACATGTGAGGTATTATCATAAACGTTATAGCAAGAGCAAGAATTGTAGCTCTAGATCTACTTTGTAACTCTAAACTGATAACCTGTAAACATTTTTTAAAGCATCTCCTATAGAGATTTTTAAATATTGTAGTTTGTCTCAAATCCACGAGCATGCACAATTTTAAAGTGTGGCGTGTTAGGTATGTATTTACTCGGCATAACATCATCTTTTTTAGTTTACCATAAAATAGGCTTGTATATTGTATTTTTTTGCATTAAAATTCTTAAAGTGTATTTCTTCAAAGAAATTGAGTTTGGAAAACTGCTTCGCAAATACTGTGGGATGTAGTATATTTGCAATGGTCGCAATTGCAAATATAATTGCAATGGCCGCAATTTTATTCTTTATGGCCTCTGCTAAAAAATATATACACTGTTTAGGGGTTCTAAGTCATTTTCTAGAAAAAAAAAATGATTTTAACTTGTACACAAAAAGCGTACAAGGAGGCCTGGTCTTAAAGTACTTTAAAAGGTAAATGAGCTCAGTTTGAAGCAGAATTTGGTGTTTTTGGTGACTAAGATGCCAATGGGAGCACCTGAAAAATGCAAGAAAACGCCTAAAAATAAACAAATTGTAGCCTAAACAACCATTTTCTTCTTAATAACTAGCCTTCCATTGGCATAAACAAAGATGCTCAGGGCTGAATACACTGTACAGTTCAGCAAATTGCTTTAACATGCATGTGACTGTAGTGAATGTTCATGCATGTTACATTTGGAATACACCAAGGCAATGCAGCTCTGACACACACAAGCAGCGTACCCCAATACACAGTAAGCTACTACCATGCTTTGTGGTGTGTTTTGTAAAAAAAAATGCATCATGTCCATTATTGTCCATTGTCCATTATTGTTCATTTATTTTGAATGGGTTACCCTAATGTAAGACTATAGGCAAAACTTTTTTTCATTTTGGTTATAGTAAGGGAGGTTATAACATCTTTCAGTTTCTTTTTCTTTTTTTTTTTTTTGCGATCTGTGTCCCATTGGGGAGATTTCACTGCTCTTCCTGTCTCGTAGCTGACAGGAAGTGAGAGGAAATCTCTGCAAATTAGACAATCTCTTGGGGTTCCCCAGGTCACCAGAACTAGTGTCCCATTGGAAGATTTCCCCTCCATTACTATTTTAGGGACAACCCAATTTAAATTTCACTTTGATTACGGTAAACAGGACAAACAGACAAATAGAGAGGGTGAATCTCCTTAACAGAGACAGAGGTAGCAATAGCAATGGAATAGGTGTTCTAATCCATCTCTGCTCTGCCTACAACTATAAAAAAAAAAAAAATTTCCTTTTTGGGGAACACTGGGGGCCAGCTGGTGTCCAGCGCAGTTTGAACCAGTGGGGAGAGGACCTCCCCCACCAACCCTGGAATGTTCTCAGACCCTTATTGGTTCAGGCCTCATGGGTGGGCTTGGGGGTGGCTTTTGGGAGACCTGGAACTTATATAACGGAAGGGGGAGTGGACACTCCTACTTCTGGCAAACATTTGGTGACATGTGGTAATGGATCAGGAATCCTTGATATGAGGATTAAAGTGGAATTCCAATCAAAAATAAAAATTTGCCCATAAATTCTATGTTTAATATCTTTAATTTTGATATTATTCATTTACAGACTTGCTGATTGTCTAGCTTAGAAAGAATATTCTGAGCTAGACAGTTAGCAGTCTTCTATTCTTTAACAACAATGGTTTGCCTGCTTAGCTGAATTTGACAGTTTTCAGGCACTTCCTGAAACTGTTGTGAGAAATCCAGCAGAGGTTCCAGTAAACCCGCTCCCATCCCTCACAGCCATTAGCAAAATGTGCAGTTTAGCAGAGAAGCTGGTGATGAGAGGTGAGCCATTGAAAAAGATAGCACAGTAACTCACACACTACAAAGTGGAATCCAGGGGATTTCACTGCACACTTTGAGTTACATTTACATTACAAGGTGGAATCATGTGGAGTTTTCTGCTTGTTGTGCATTACACTCACAATACAAAGTGGAATCATGTGGAGTTAAGGTGTTCATTGTGGACTGTGAGCTGAGCTGAGACCCCAGAGCACTTCCAGCTACACTCACAGTTCCTCCTGTGCCCAGCTCCCTTCTCTTGTGGTATTCTTGATTCAAAGCCCTGCAAAGCTATACTGTATATGTGCACTGAATCTCTCAGCCCTCCTGTGTCCTGTGTGAATGGTTATTTTTTATTTCTTACATTTTTTATGAATGAAGGTGCACAAGCTTCCTTATTGATGAGAGAGCACAGACCAGGGAACCCATGATCAGCTCCTCCCATCCTATATCCAACCACTGGCTACACAGAAACAATGTCACCTCTGGAAGTGATGTCACTAGCCTTCAGTAATCGCACCCACTGGCTGCTCTTAGACTCAGAAAGGAGAGGAATTGAAGTCACGTGACAAGCACTGGATTCTGCAAAATAAAGGGATAAAAACTGGGATTTTTCATTTTGAGACATAAGGCTGAATTTAGCTTGCATTAGTAATTGCAGGGGAGAAATTAAGTAGTTGGCTTTCCTTCCACTTTAGCTATAACATCTTGCTTCTTGCTAGAGGCTGTCATTTTACTGAAGTCCAGAGCCCCCAAACAGCAGTAAATTATGAAGTAGAACTAAACCCATTGATTTAACGGTTTCAAAAAAAATGTTCAATTCCTGGAATACCGGGATTGATAACTGTCACATTTGCTTGTATCCTAAACCAAACTGTAAAACCATCAAATGGCTGGTGTTATAACTGATCACATGTGCAGCACCATGGCAGTTGCAGTTTAAACAGAAGCTGCATCCTTGGCTGAAAAGGATAGGAGGGTTTAATTCTGCTTTAAGGATGTCAGCAGATCGGATCTTACACATTTAGCAGTGCCTAAAAATGCCTAAAATGGGAGAGCAACTGAGCATGTGCAGAGCAGGGTGAAACAGTGTATTACTGGATTTTAAACTAGCAGAACATAATTTTCTGAATAAATTTACACTTTAAAGTATGCCATATTCTCTTTTTTGTTTTTTAGAAAATGGTCATTGGATGCTTTTGGATACCGTATTTATCGACGTATAACACGCGCCGGCGTATAACACGCGCCGGCGTATAACACGCACCCCAATATTAGGAGGGAAATTTCAGAAAAAAAGCTTAAATTTAAAATAAACAGCTTTGAACTCAGAACATTTTTTTTTTTTAAATCAAAGGATATCTCACCAGTGCCCATGAATGCAGCCTCATCTGCAGTCCAACAATGCATCCTCATCAGCAGTGTCCATATATGCAGCCTCACCAGCAGTGTCCTTATATGCAGCCCCACCAGCAGTGTCCATATATTCAGCCCACCAGCAGTGTCCATAATGCAGCCCACCAGCAGTGTCCATACATGCAGCCCACCATCAGTGTCCATAATGCAGCCCACCAGCAGTGTCCATAATGCAGCCCACCAGCAGTGTCCATAATGCAGCCCACCAGCAGTGCCCATAATGCAGCCCACCAGCAGTGTCCATAATGCAGCCCACCAGCAGTACCCATAATGCAGCCCACCAGCAGTGTCCATAATGCAGCCCACCAGCAGTGTCCATAATGCAGCCCACCAGCAGTGCCCATAATGCAGCCCACCAGCAGTGCCCATAATGCAGCCCACCAGCAGTGCCGATAATGCAGCCCACCAGCAGTGTCCATAATGCAGCCCACCAGCAGTGCCCATAATGCAGCCCACCAGCAGTGTCAATGCAGCCTCGCAAGCGCAATGTCCAAACATGCAGCCTCGCAAGCGCCATTTGAACTGACCATATTTGAAAAGACAGGAAAGGAGCGCCGAGAGCAGAAGGGGCGGGCCGGGCCGAGGAGAAGGAAGGACTAGCTGTCTGTCATAAGAGCAGAAGGGGGCGGGCCGTGCCGAGGAGAAGGGAGAACGAGCTAGCGCAGTCATTGGAAGTCCCGCCTCCTCTGCCGAGACGTGTGACGTCTGTCATAGGCGGGACTTCCGATGACTACGCTCGCTCGTTCTCCCTTCTCCTCAACACGGTCCGCCCCCTTCTGCTCTTATGACAGACAGCTAGTCTTTCCTTCTCCTCGGCCCGGCCCGCCCCTTCTGCTCTCGGCAATGCTTCCTGGCCGTTTTTTTTTTTTAATATCGGCGTATAACACGCACTGCTGCTTTTTCCTCCATTTTTAGGAGGAAAAAGTGCGTGTTATACGCTGATAAATACGGTAATTTTTTGGTACTTAGAGGCACTTTCTTTGACTTTTTTGATAGGAAGTAAAGAAGCAACAGTTCACAACAATCCCTGTGGGAAGACTGCCCAACCAGGTGCACTCACGGTTACAGCAACGTGAACAGACATGATTCCAGCCAGAATGACAGTGTCTGTAGAGAGGAGCAGAATGTGTACTGGCCATCTCATACCCAATGGAGAAGATGTCCAGAAGAGATGCAACCCTATGCTTTCCCTCCGTCAGGAACCTTTCCATACCACTAGTACTGTCCCTAACAGATGGGGTATTTTTTCCTGCACTACCCACTCGCATAAAGCCAATCCCGTCTGGAAGCCATGACCTTAAATGGGCTCTGCCTGACCCAAGATGGCTGCCAGAGTCACACAGGGCAACAGCATCCAACCAGATCGCTTTCCCAGTGACCCAGGAAACCATATGGGAACCAGGTTCCTCCTGACTTCCTCTCCAGCTGCAGAGCTGCTGCGGTTGAGCGCCACCTGCAATGGAAACAAACTGCACCTGCCTACATATGGACTACTTGTTTCTATTCCTTTGTTAAGTGTATATGTATAAATATTGAACCGATATTGATAAAACATGGATGGATATTGTTGTGTATCTATATCTTTAAATGTAATTTCAACTCTGTTTATTTCTGTGGATGTATTGATACTATTTCAAGATTTTTTCAGTCCTGAAGAAACAGGGAATCTGCAAAATGCATCAACTTATGTATGCTTTGGATAGGAGACAACTGTGCCATGAGATACGTTCTCGGATGTATTTTTATGGAATAAGTGGATATTAATGATTATTTGTACTAAAGTATTGTTATATATTTTTTATAGGTGTAAATTGTTCATTCTAGATATTTCTGGGCTAGTCAATTAAAATCCTTTTTCTATATCTTATTTCGTTTTGGATTTTTTATATATACGCACCCTAGAGTTTCATAACCCTTCTGCTAAATGGCATTCAAATACTGGTATTTCCATCTAGGTGTCTTTATATTTATATCTCAAATAAATTACAATGCTAATACATTGGCATCTTGGCTTTATAATGGGCATCCACAGGTTTCAGCACTGACCTTCAGTGTAAGCCCAGCGCCCCATGGAAGCCTAAGGCCCCTTTCACACAAACGTTCCGTTCAGTTCATCAGTTTAGTCACGTCAAAATGTATCAGTTGTTCATCCGTTTTTTCATCCGTTTTTTCATCTGTTTTTCATCCGTTTTTTCATCCGTTTTTTATCCGTTTTTTTCCACCTGTTTTTTCTACATCCACTACCAATGCAAAAACGGATGGAAAACTGACCGTTTGTCCGTTTACATCTGTTTTTCGTCCGATCCGTTTTTTTGACAGATGAAAAATAGGGCAATCATCCGTTCCAAAAAACGGACATTGACAGAAGCGGATGAAAACGGATGTTAATGGATGATCATCCGTTGTCCTCCGTTTTTACATAGAGATGCATTGATGTCCGTTGTTTCATCCGTCAACGGATGGATGAAAAACAGACAAACGGACCGTATGTGTGAAAGGGGCCTAAGAGTTTGTATTTGTATAGTAAAGTGACACTGCCTGGGGGTTTCTGGGATATTCTAGAAGTAAAAATGTAAATTCATAACACATAGCTGTTTAACCACTTAAGGACCAAGCCCATTTCTGACACATGTTGTTTACAAGTTAAAATCATTTTTTTTTGCTAGAAAATTACTTAGAACCCCCAAACATTGTATATATTTTTAAATATACACCCTAATGTTATGTTTTTTTTTTGGAAAAATCACATTTCACTGCATTTAAAAAACTAAACAGTAAAGTTAGCCCATTTTTTGTATATTGTGAGATGATGTCACGCCAAGTAAATAGATACCCAACATGTTACGGTTTAAAATTGCGCACACCCGCGGAATGGAGACAAACTACGGTCAATGAAAATCTCCATAGGCAACGCTTTAAAAAAATTTAATGGTTACCAGTTTAGAGTTACAGAGTAGCTCTTTTTTTTAAATATTGCTCTCGCTCTGGTGATCGCGGCGATACCTCAAATGTGTGGTTTGAACAGCGATTTAATTTGGGGGCGCAACTTCCGTATACGTTTTTTTTCGTGCGCGAGCTCACAGCGACGGGGGCGGTTACAATTTTAATTTTTTTTTCCTATTTATTTTATTTTTTTTTTACATTTTAGCACAGGTTTAAAAAAAAATATATATATATTACTTTTATTGCTGTCACAAGCAATCTAAACATCCTTTGTGACAGCAATAGGCAGTGACAGGTACTCTTTATGGAAGGATCAGGAGTCTAAAAGACCCTAGACCCCTCCACTGCACTTCAATTTATTCAAAATGCCGAAAACCTAATTTCTGAATACAGTTACTTTTTAAATTTGGTGCCTTTAGCAGCTTAGTAACCCGGTCGTGATGTTATGGACGCCGCCTCTGGGTTACATCATCAGAGACCCAATTGAAGCCGAATCCAGTGGGACGGGAGACCCGGGCAGAGCCGTGGAAGGCGGCTGGGGGGGGGGGGGGCTTGTGTGTCCCCTCCTGCTCGCTGGGGTAAGGATTGATCACCTTGTAAAACAATCCATTCAGTTTAAAATAGAAATGAAAGGCAAAACATTTCTGTATAGATATAAAAAACATCATAAATACCTTTTTTCATTTTTTTATAAGTGATCACATTCTCTCTGTTTTCAGCTACAAAATATCTGGGGGAGGAAAAGCAGCAGCACCCTGAGTTTCACAGTGAATGGCTGTGCAGCGGGGGCATGTCAGGACAAGTCTGATCATTGGAAGAGAGCACACTGAGTTCCCAGTATAGCTAGAGAACTGACCACGGTGTGCTCTATGGCTTAGTGTGGTTAGTTTTAATAGAAAGGCAGAGGGACTGACAGGAACACCAGGAATTTCACACAAAGGAAGCAATACAAAGAGAACAGGATACTTTTTCATACAAGCACATGATACAACAGGCACATATCAGGAATATAAAGTGTTGGGGTAACAAACACTTTAAGATTTCACTCTTTGTGATCTTCTATACACAAGAATGGATACCCCAGAAGTAAATCTGTTGTAGTTATTGTCCTGTAAAGCTGGCTAGAATGATTTATTTCAGAATTTGAAATTAGTAAATCAAATCAATGTTTATTTTTGACTGTAAAAATTTCAAAAGAGCAGGACAGAAAGTTTTTTTTTTTTTTAACTTTTAAAAATCTACTAGTATATAGCCAACTTAGGGTAAATGATTGTTCTAGGTCAGTGTTCTCCAAACCATGCCTCAGGGGCCAGGTGGGGCCCGTTGCTTGCTTTTATCTGGCCCTCGGGGCACAATATCATCCACTGATACCAATAATGGGGGATAGCTCCCCCACTGAGACCAGTGAAGGGGCACAATTCCTCCCCATGGCACCAACAATGGGGCACAATTCCTCCCACTGACACCAATGATGGGGCGCAATTCCTCCCAATGACACCAACGAGGGGGCACAATTCCTCCCACTGACACCAATAATGGCACGCAATTCCTCCCACTGACACCAATGAAGGGGCGCAATTCCTCCCACTGACACCAATGATGGGGCAAAATTCCTCCCACTGACACCAATAATGGGGCAAAATGTTTCCTAATGACACCATTGATGGGGCACAGCTCTTCCCAGTGACACCAAAAAATGGGGCAGAATTCTTCTTAATGACACCAATGATGGGATCACAATTCCTCCCACTGACACCCAGGATGGGGCATTGTTTTTTCTCTGCTAATGTCGGGACCTTTTCTACTCCCAATGGTCCCAGTCCAGCCGCCCTAAAGTCTGAAGAACCATAAACTGGCCCCCTGTTTGGAAAGTTTGGAGACCCTTGGTCTAAGTGAACACTTTTATATAACTTAAGGAAAAAGTAAGGCTGAGGATTGTGTGTGCCTTGATGTGATATAGTGAAATATCAGTGAGCTGGTAAGAGGAAAGCATTACATCTGGATGTTTTTGTATGACAGATGTCATCCTTGGATCTCTGTGTCTCTAGCACAGTAATATGTGGCCGTGTCTTCCACTTTCACATTGTCTATTTGTAGATATGCCGTGTTTATGGATGCATCAGATGTTATTGTGAATCTTCCCTTGTATGCAGAGGAATATTCTGTATCTCCACTACCAGCATAAATCCTTCCAATCCATGTCAGTCCTCTCCCTGGAACCTGTTGAACCCAGGCTATATAGTAGCTGGTATATGTATACCCAGATCCTTTACAGGACATCTTCACACTCTCTCCAGGCTTTTTTATTTCTGAAGAGGACTGAGTAAGTGTTTGTGACATGACCCCTGTAACCAAGAATAAAGATATGATGAGAAATAAGATGATCCCATCAGAATGGGTTACTGCTTTTTTCTGTATTCCAGACTTACCAAGAAATGAGGAGAGACACAAAAGACAACAGGATAGAAACATGTTGTCTTATGGGCTTTAGATGTTCTGAATGTTCTGAGCGGACACCAAGATGTCACTAGAACATCCCAGCCGGTCAGTTCAGCTTTTCTACCTGGCAGGATGAGACAGGAAGCAGAGATGGGATTTGCATGAGAGGAAGAAGACTATAAAAGGCTGAACGTCCTCTTCTACCTACAATGAATTGCAGTTTAGTGTTCTTGTGGTTGTCGTGCCTTTGAGTTTTTTTTGCAATTGTAAGTTTAACAAAGTTTGTTATGAAATGCAATACAATTGTTCACCAGCTTCCTCTTCCTGGAACTAAATCCCTCTGTCCCTCCTTCTTTATCCGTTGTCCCTCATTTTTGTCTGATGCATACATAATATGTATTATTTACCAATCAAAATAGTTTTTATGCACCACACATTTCACCTAACCTCATAAATGATTGCTTTTATTATGTTGATAGGCCAGTAAAGAAAAATCCACTTCAGCTCCGGAAGGTTTTACCCCCTTCATGTCCAGGCCATTTTTTGCTATACAGCACTGCGTTACTTTAACTGACAATTGCACGGTCATGCAACATTGTACCCAAATAAAATTGATGTCCTTTTTTGCCCACCAATAGAACTTTCTTTTTGCGATATTTGATCACCTCTGCGGTTTTTACTTATTGTGCTATAAATTGATTGGGTATTGATTGGTTTGCGCAAAAGTTATAGCGTCTACAAACGTTGGGATATTTTTATGGAATTTTTATTTATATTACTAGTGATGGTGACGATCAGCAACTTATAGCAGGCCTGCGACATTGAAGGCAGACAAATCTGACACCCATGACGCTTTTTGTGTACCAGTGACACCAATACTGTGATCAGTGCTAAAAAATATGCACTGTCACTGTGCTAATGGCACTGGAAGGGAAGGGGTTAACATCAGGGGCGATTAAGGGGTTAATTGTGTCCCTAGGGTGTGCTTTCAGACTGTGGGGGTGCTTGTACTATGGGAAGACAGAGATCCGTGTTTCTGCTTAGCAAAATACATCATCTCTGTCTTCACTTGTCACAGAATGGCGATCTGCCTTGTTTATTTAGGAAGACCGCCATTCTGCCTCTGTCCCGAAACGATCTGTGGGTTCGCCGGAATCGCTGATTGGCTCCTGCTGTGTCCACTCACAGCGGGAGCTGGTCACCGGTGGCAGACATGCGTGCCGCAAACCCGAAAGATGCGATCACGTACAGGTACGTGATTTTGGCTGTAAGAACCCACACCCCGCAGTATATATACAGTATGTGTGCGGTTGGAAATTGGTTACAAATGTATTGTAAAATGTGACAAAAATAGTTACTGTAGCCATACCAGTCTGCTCAGTAAAATGTTCTTTATATAAGGACAGAACTTTTGGCTGGGTAAAATATAATACTATTACTTATGCACTGTATTTACACAAACTTATTATATCCTAAGAAGGACTCTTTATGATATAATCAGACATTTGTGGTTTCAAAGAGAAGTTTGGGATAATCATACTTACCTAGGTGGATGCAACATTGGTCCAATACTGCATCTGTTCCCTGCCGGCTCTAAGACTGAGATCTGAGCGATCTAACACTGCTGATCACTCAGTTCTCAGAGCTCCGTGAGCAGTGAGCTGGTGACCATCAGCCACGACAGTGATCCCTCCCCGCTGAGAGAGAACACCGGTCAGCTGTTGTAAACATTAGAAAATGCGCCCCTAAGCATACATTTAACCCTTTGATCACCACTGGGTTAACCCCTTCCCTGCCAGTGTCATTATTACAGTAACAGTGCATATTTTTAGCACTGATTACTGTAGTAATGCCACTGGTCTCCCCAAAAGTGTCAAAAATGTCAGTTAGGGGTCAAATCTGTCCGCCGCAATGCCGCAGTCCTGCAAAAAATTTGCAGAATCCTGCCATTACTAGGGATGATCAAACTTTTCAAAAGTTCGGTTCGACCAGAACACCAGAACTTCCAGAAAGTTCGGCCCTGATTTCAGAACCCCATTGAAATCAATGGGACCCGAACTTCGGTAATCAAAAACCCATTTTGAAGCCCTAAAACCCAATAAATGCCCCTAAAAAGTGCCTAGGGTTCTGGGTCATGCCCCAGAGACTATTAATCACACAAAAAAAGTTCTTAAAAATTGTAATTTTTGATAGAGAGCCAATTATTGAAAAAATTCTTGAAAAAAAGAAAAAGCGATTTCTTTGGATTTAGTGTCTGGGGGGGTCTAAAAAGTGTACCTCTGAATTTTCAGCTCTGTAGCATGTCGAGAACCAGAAAAAAAAAATTGTTTCTCTTAGGTCACTTATAGAACAGGGATATGGCTCCGCTATTTTCACACCTTGCCGGTTTTGTAGCAAGTGTTTTTTTGGGCATTTTTTGGGGGTTATTGGAGGCAGGCATAACATCAGAAATTCTGTGTATTGGTATATATACACACACACACTTATATGTATATATACACATACACATACTGTATATAGGTGTGAAAGTAGCAGAACGCTATGCTTGCGCTAATGAAATAATTAACACCCATATGGCTTCTCTCCTTTCACACCTATATATGTGTATGTGTATATATATATACATATAAGTGTGTGTGTATATATACCCCTATACAGAAGTTCAGATGTTTTGCCTGCCTCCAAAGACCCACAAAAAATGGCCCAAAAAAAAAATGACTGCAATAACACACCTGGGTGTTTTTTTTTTTTTTGGCGCAGGCGTTTTTTTGGGCATTTTTTGTGGGTCTTTGGAGGCAGGCAAAACATCTGAACTTCTGTATAGGGGTATATATACACACACACTTATATGTATTATACACATACACATATATAGGTGTGATAGGAGCGGAGCCATATGCCTGTTAATTAATCATTAGCGCAAGCATAGTGTTCTGCTACTTTCACACCAATATATATGTATGTGTATATATACATACATGTGTGTGTATATATACCCCTATACAGAAGTTCAGATGTTTTGCCTGCCTCCAAAGACCCCAAAAAAATGCTAAAAAAACGCCTGCGCCAAAAAAAAACACCCAGGTGTGTTATTGCAGGCATTTTTTGGGCATTTTTTTGGGGTCTTTGGAGGCAGGCAAAACATCTGAACTTCTTTATAGGGGTATATATACACACACATGTATGTATATATATATATACATATATAGGTGTGAAAGTAGCAGAACACTATGCTTGCGCTAATGAAATAATTAACAGGCATATGGCTCCGCTCCTATCACACCTATATATGTGTATGTGTATATATACATACATGTGTGTGTATATATACCCCTATACAGAAGTTCAGATGTTTTGCCTGCCTCCAAAGACCCCCAAAAAATGCCAAAAAAAAACGCCTGCAATAACACACCTGGGCCTTTTTTTTTTTTGGCGCAGGCATTTTTTTGGGCTTTTTTTGGGGTCTTTGGAGGCAGGCAAAACATCTGAACTTCTGTATAGGTGTATATATGCACACACACTTATATGTATTATACACATACACACATATAGGTGTGATAGGAGCGGAGTCATATGCCTGTTAATTATTTCATTAGCGCAAGCATAGTGTTCTGCTATTTTCACACCTATATATGTGTAGGTGTATATATACATACATGTGTGTGTATATATACCCCTATACACAAGTTCAGATGTCATGCCTGACTCCAAACATGTCCTCAAAAAAGCCCTATAAACGCCTGCAGCAAAAAGCAGGCTGACCGGCGAGAAGCCATATCCCTGTTCTATAAGTTACCTAAGAGAAACGATCTTTTCTCTATAGCGGTCACCCTGAAATGGAAGGGTTTGGTCACCCTGCCATAGCAGTCAGTGTCAGTTCACCCTACACTACACTACGGTCACCCTGTGTAATGTTCCGGTACCTTTGGTACCCTAAATTACACTTTCCACAAGTGTATGCGCCCTACCATTTACTTTTGGAAAGGTGCGCATACACCTTTAAGACTGGAGCTGTCATCACTCAGCGCCGGACTAGATGGCTATTTAAGGCGTCGGTTCTCACTCACATGTGTTCGTTCAAACACCCTTATCTGGATGCTAACCTTGCTTGAAGCTTCCATGCTTGCAAGCTTACTTCGCTGACGGAACCTCGCTGCGCTGATCCCTGTATCCCGCTACTGGATCATCCGCCTCTCCTGAACCACCCTTCGGCTGTATCGCTAATAGTGCTAAGTACCCCGCAGGGGAATTCTCTATAAACTTATACTAAGCTTACACTATCTAGCTCTGCATAGTAGAGACTGTTTATCACATCTGCATAAACTAGATTGCTAGCTCTTGAGACTACTGCTACTTTTCTGCACTGGGTTGATCTCTTTTGTATGTCCACCTGCTATTCTATCATCTGCTATCATACAACATTGCTAAACCTTCCTGCATCCATCTGCTACTGTCTCACCTTCAAGTGTCTATCACCTACCACCTCCACTCAACCTATCCCTCAACCTTCATCATTGTGTTACCACATGCATAAAGTCACTCTAAGAACCAGCTTGCTAATTGTGTGTATTTACTGGCTGAAATAAGACCTTCCACACATGATGAGTCATTGAGGTTGGGAATGGTATCTCGGCATATCTCTTACATGACTGCTGACGTGGAACTATTTCTGCAGCTGAAAATCCACACCATATAAAAACGCAGGAGCGTTACACCCTGGCACTTAACACTTTCCCTACAGAAACTAGATTTTTGAAGCTAACTAAAGTGGAAAATAGCACCCAAACTACACTAGATATCCCTTTCCTCACACTAATAATTGCTAAATGACACTTTTGAAGCAGAAGTAACAGAACTGCATCCACTCTCTTCCACGTCCCTGTATTAAAATGGTAGAGATTTGGCGGGGCTATCTTATATACTGGGGGGCGTATTAACTAATGATTGGCCTCTGGACCCCCTAGTCACTCCAATCACATTCCTAGCATTCTCCTGCCCCCTCAATTGGCTTTTACTAATGGTTCTGGTCCAATCACGGGCTTTTAAAGCCCATTTTACTGTCCCATTGCATTTTGGTCGGTTCTGGTTGCCGAATTCCCAACTTTTTCAGCAAAAAGTTCGGAATTTGGCCGAATCTCGAACACCCAATGTTCGGGTCGAACCGATGGTCGACCCGAACCATTCGATCATCCCTAGCCATTACTAGTTAAAACAAAATAAAAAATAAAAATGACTTAAATCTTTCCCCTAGTTTGAAGACGCAATCATTTTTGCGCAAACCAATCAAAATAGGCTTATTGAGATACAAATTGGCTTAAAAACAGGAACAATTTTGATTTTTAATTATTTATTTTTTTTGAGAATGTTATATAGCAGAATGTGAAAAATATTGTTTTTTGTTTTTCAGAATTGTCGCTCATTTTTTTTCTTTATAGGGCAAAAAATAAAAATCGCACACGTGATCAAATATCACCAAAAGAAAGCTCTATTTGTTGGGAAAAAAGGACATCAATTTTATTTGGGTTGTCAGAACTATTATGAAGAAATAGACATATTTTCATAAATTGCATATGGTGATTTAAGAATAAATAAGCCCCAAAACAGGTTTAAACCCAGGTCATTAAAAAAGGTTTTCAGACAGAACATCCTGGTTTTTGCCACCATATTGAAGAGTTGTAAAATGGCTGTGTGCTGAAACGAAATATAAAAGCCAAGGACGGCTATATTCTATGGTCACAAATAGATTGTATTTGAAGAACCTTGAATATAATACTTCCAACTCAATTGCTTCTCCCAGGTGAGACAACCTTGGGGGAAGGTTTACATACAAGGTTTACATACATACAAGTCCTAACAGACTTCAAGGAAAAGCAGCAATATGGGTTATCCAATTACCAGACTTTTGTCTCAACTCTGAGAAAGTTAAATACAGAGCAGAAGAGCCCTCAATAGAAAGAACAGCTTTTCTTGTCACTAATTCAAATTACTCAGACATTATTTTAAAATATTTGGGAATATGATCATGAGTATGTACAACTTCCATGGCCCATCATATGCCAAGAGGGGATATGGAAATTATGCTTATATTTTCAGGATAATGTTCTATTAAAAAATGAATTATATAAAAGTGTATGATGATCAGACTATATCCCATATAATATATCCAATTCCAAGTCATGATTGTATTGTTTGCTGGCATAATAAACCTCTAGTAGATAATATTCTGATTGGAAATATCACATATGTAGAGATGGGTGCATATACAAGTTATTGTATAGCGATAGATTCTATAACTGTATATGTATCCATATAGTTTTCTGACTCTACTAAATGTGTAATTAGAATATATATAGGTAAATCATATATTCCTGATCAATAAATATACTGTATTAATAATACAGTATATAATAATACAGTAATATAATAGTATACTCCTTAAACGGTGTTACCAGATCTGAACCTTTCAGAGATTAATAATAGAAATATCAGATGGCCATGCCTGTACTATGAGAAAATGGACATTTTTACCACAACTTAGTTATAATAATTCAGACCATATATTTTTGCTCCAGGATGCACTTGGTGGTTAAAAGAGGTAAATGCCTGATCACACAAGAAGTTCATTGTTTTCTGCCTCAACCAATGGAAAGAAGTTCCACCTTCTGGGTTTGGCTTATTATACTTTTTATGGCCTTTTTGTCCCAATATAGTATATAGGAGAACCCAGACAAGACATAGGGACACACTGACTGACACACACACATCTTGACCACATACCGGTCTACGGCAGTGACCGAAAGTTCTGATTTTCAACACGCTGCTCAGTGCCCGGACCCAGCGGTCCATCTTTCCATGAACATCTCTTCATATTTACTTGTAAGTTTTACTATAGCTTTTCATTAAATACTACTAAATAATACACTATGGAGCTCCTATTTTTCTTTATATAAATATACCAATGAGATATCACTTCCAAAATGTTTGACAGTCCATCTACACCTCTATTGTTATTTGAGTCATCTGTAAATTCATCTACATCTCTATTGATATCTGTGTCATCACCAGATATACAGAAGAACCCTATACTTTAGATGAATGCTTGGTTTATTTACCATTGAGGTGAGCGGCCATTGCACTTATCGGTGGATTGTGTGTTGGGATTTTCTCACATATGGCACCATGTGAATGATTTTATGATCACGTTTTGGAGCACTACTATATTTATTATACCTCTATTGCACATTCACAGGAACTTTTTTTTATGGACTTCTACTATTTACCTTTATTTATCAAATCAAGTTATTTATTGTACAACCACAGGAACTTTTTATGGACTTTTTATATTTATCACTCTCAATAAATTAATATATATGTGTTATGCATTTTAATTCTATACTTTGAGATTGTTTTATTGTATCACACATTAGAATTAGCACCGGTCTATATTATTACTATTATAATTTTTATTGTTATGTGGTGAGACTACACAGATTGGCAGCTCTTTCCTTTATTTGCTATCACACATACACTTTATTATTAGGTTTAAAATATTTTTGGTAGCGCATTGGTTTGTTACACTTTATATTCTGAATATTGAGTGCTCAGAATATTTAAATTATATTCCCCAGATGTAACAATCATCGTAGATTTTTCTTTAACTTTATTTTTGTTTTTCTAAATTTCACCATTCTTTGTTTGGCGATATCTTAGCCAACCAGTTAAATGTTTTACATAGTTTAACTCTCACTCCAACTGCAGAGGAGTAACTGTTGGCTACGCAAATCGCAGACGTTTTTGTCTGATAATAATTCTTTATTATATTGTTTTTACTTATTCTGGGTATTGTGAATACATGTCTTGTGAATAAATATATATATTCCCTATTTAGTCTGTACTCATATCGATTGGTGTATGCTGTTAAAAAGAAATTGATTGACAAAAAGAACTTGTTATAACTATCATTCGGGAAATTATTCCCAAACGTATAACGCACAACAGGGCACAGCGTTGCATGACTGCGCAATTGTCCGTTAAAGTAACGCAGTGCCGAATCGCAAAAAAATGCCTGGTCATTACCAAGTTCTGGACCGGAAGAATTTGCACCCTTAATAACCAGGCCATTTGTTGCGAATTCGGCACTGTGTTAACTTACCGGAAAATTGCGCGGTCATGCGACAATATACCGAAATATAATTGATGTCCCTTTTTTCCCACAAATAGAGCTTTCTTTTGGTGGTATTTGATCACCTGTGCGAAAATCAAAATGTTTTCATCCTTTTAGGCCAATTTGTATTCTGTTACATATTTTTGGTAAAAAAATCCCAATAAGTGTATTTTGATTGGTTTGCGCTAGTTATCGACCGATATTGTTTTTTCGTTGCCGATACCAGTACTGATATTTTGGTCAATGCATATCGGTATCGGCCGATATGCGCCAATATTTTTGTACATTTAAAAAAATGTTTTTTTGTTTCTTTTTTCTTTGATAGGTACTCTTGTGGAGGAATCTGGGGGTCTAAAAGACCCCAAACCCCTCCTCTGCACATAAAAGCATTCAAAACGCTAAGTTTGGCTGTTTTGAATGATGTCATTTTTTTTATCTGGCGCCAGTACCTGGAAGTGATGTCATGAAATCCCTTCCGGGTTTTTGCATGGAGACCCGATTCGAGCCAAATGCGGCTTTGATCGGGTCTTCGGTGTTGGGACAGGAGACCCGGGCGAGCCGCAGAAGGCTTCTCAGCCGCATCGGTTGTCATTACAAGTCAGCCGACTGTGGGCTATGGACGTCGGTACCAGGGTGATGCCTCTAGCTGCAGGCATCACTCCGATACAAGCACCTTCCCGAAATATCAGCAATATCGGTAACCTTGGTGGCCGATTCTAATATATCGGAGAAAGTGCAGATCGCCCCTCGATATATCGGCGTTGCGGATAATCGGTCAATCTCTAGTTTGCGCAAAAGTTATCAGGTCTACAGACTAGGGGAAAGATTTATGTCATTTTTATTTATTTTATTTTTTTACTAGTAATGGCGGTGATCTGCGATTTTTAGCAGGACTGCAACATTGCGGCAACATATAGTATATTGCAAGATTACTTTGGTGAAAATAACCCAAATCAGTGTATATTATTTAGTCTGTAAGTTATAGAGTATACAAACTATGGTATACATCTAAAAATCGATTAATCCTGATGTACCGACAGCCTATCTCATGTTTTGAGGCCCAAAAATGCATGAACAGTACAAATATCCCCCAAATTACCTCTTTTTTTGGAAAATAAACAGTCCACATTCTTTAGTAAGATGCAAGACAACAATTTGAAGTTGTACATTTTTTGTCACAATTTTTTGGAAAATGAATGTTAAATATTTGTATGTGTTACATATTGTCACCAGTGCAGTACAGGGTCATCATATAAATGGTGTAAAAACCATTGCCTCCTCTTAGTAATTACCTTTCCTGTAACAAAAACAAAAATGCTCAGGCCTGAATACACTTGGAAAAAAAATCTGCAAATAAACATAAAAAAAAAAACCCACAAAAACTTAACAAAGCAAAAAAATTGTAATGGTTCGCTTTTAGATTCTGGTGACATCTATTGGTCTATATAAACTATTAAATTTTTCTGGATTTTCATAGGCAGCATGCACTGGTGTTTTATGCCTTTTTTATGGTCTTTTCTTGTTTGTTATTACTCATTCATTATATTTCATATACCTCCTAGTTTTCTTGATAACTTTTGAAAACTTCTGTATTAAATGGATTTTTATATCATACTAATTGGACTTTTACTTTGTATAAGGTTGATTGAAATTTGAGGAAAAACAATGCCCACATTTCTAATAACTGGACTGTATGAACAGAATCCCCTCTAATGGGATTTTTAAGAGCATAAATTTCAACGTAATATACAAAAACAATATGATTTATTAACATGTATAAAAAACAGTATACACGCTAAAATATCAATGCGGTTCTATACAATACTATTGTGGGATTTGAAGAGGTAACCACATTCATCTGTATACAAACAGAGATATGCATCTAACGCGTTAAAAAAAAAAAAAAAAAAAAAAAAGAAAACGATAATTTCTTCTTTAGGGGTAGTGGTTACACTATGAGATTATTCCTGTAGGCCCCATAACAATAGTGGAGAACCACATAATTTTAAAAGCAATACACATGGATTTTTGCTGTTGCTTGCTGCCAAAAATCTATTTGCCAGAACCACTGCGACCCACGTCACTGAACCCACAAGGGGTTACAAACGCAGATCCAAAATAAGCAGGAATCTCTACCCCACCCTTTGGTGGTCATCTCAAAAAAGGCCCGCATGGGAAGGGTAAAGACAACAGCAGGGGATACAACTGAACCAGAGTGCTAGAAATTAGTATTTTGGGTATGGTATTTGAATTTCAGAGTGAATTATATACAAGATTGTCTCTTGGGGACAAACTGAAATTTTGCAATCACCCCCCATACCATAAGTCCAGCAGTCTAGTGTCTTCGTATGGTTTGTTTGTCAAACGGGTCAGAAGCTCCAGCGCTCCACTTTTACTTTCGTTCCCAGATGCCACTAAGTTGGGCATTTGAGTTAATTTGACTTGGTAATATGCTCTGCTAGTCAAGCCACTTCATTGTAAGTGCAATTTTACCCTTTTTATTCATTAAAATGTATTTTCTACATGACCCGGTGCACTCTGTTTTGTGCTTCAGATTTGCATAACTCCTCCTAAGGCACAGCCTACTGCTTGTCTCTGAGGGCTCTTGAGAGGAGTTGATTTTATGAGGCTATGTACAGCACTCTGTTGCCCCCTCCCACCAGTCATGATCTACCTGCATAGAGAAGCACAGAGACCCAATGATGATGTCACTGGATCTAAAGTAAAGTATACTGTATAATGAAAACAGATTTAAGTTAGAAACTTCATTAGCATGTTGGTGGGTAAACTAGGCAAGGTAAATAATAAGCAGAATAAACCTTAGCTTTAACTATTGGTCTACAGATCAGAATCAACATTCTAAATTCTACAAACAATATATCAGTTCTAAAGCTTTCGTTTTATGCTAAAGTGGCGTTTTCTAGTGCTTGCGTTGAGTATAACAGGGGATAACTGCCCCACCTTGTCTTGTTATTCTGTATAATTTTTCAAATAATTTGGGGATTTATTTCTTTTTGTTTAGAAAAGCAGTCAATTATTAAAACTTATCAATGCCAAAAATTGCTGTCTGTTGTCATCTGTGTTATTCATGACTTTACAGTTACTTCTCTGTTACCCAACATACAGTTATGCCCTTTAATATTAGATAGGATTTAGAGAACAGTTTATATTTTATTTATTTTTGTTGCCATTTGTTTTGCAGATGCTATAGCAATAATCTTGGTAATTAAAAATGGTTAAATTAAAAAAAGTGGGGGGAAATTTTCTTAGGACCCAAAAAACACTTTTGTGATGCAGTCTCTTTCTCAAGATTGAACTAAGGAACAAAATAAAACTAATTTTTTGTTCCTGTATTTTTACTTTTACAATACCTATAGGAATATCTGAACAAGTAGTGCAGATAACTTTCCTGCTGATCTTCATTGGTTGCTAATCTATGGAAATGTTGTGATGCAGCCTGTCTCAACCTTTTTGCCCTGGAGGAACCCTTAAAGTAATGTCTAGATCATGGTGAACCCCTTCTAGAACCAATTTATTAGGGGTCATTAAGAACAATGCTTCGACTTCCGGTTCTGGCGCCTGATGAGGTAGATGTGGCAGTGGCAGCTCCGGTCTAACCCGCATAAAAAACCCGCACACAACACCCCTGCAGGTGGCAGACTACCTCCTCTGTGCTCCCCGCACCCTCCGGTAACGGTTAGCAATGGACCGGTATGTCACACATGGCACTCCGCCGCCTGGAGATCCCCGATCAGCCGCTATCGCTGCTGCAATACAGGCAGCTAATATGGCGGATGCTGCATCTCCCCACGCAGCAGGCCCGGCGGAGCCAGGGTTGATGCCTCTCTTTCCCTCAACGCTGACCCCAGAGGATGACCAATACTCCCGCATTGCTCAAGCAGTGGCAGCCCTATTATCCCCCACAATTACCTCGGCAGTGGACCGGGCAGTCACTGCAGGGATAGTGCAACTCTGTAAGGAGATGGGAGAGCAATCTAAGAGAATCTCTGATATATAGTCCCGCATATCTGATGTAGAGGAATAAATTCAGGCCAATATGGCCAACGACCAACGCGGTTCCCAGACCCAGCTCTATATACTAGAGAAACTTGAAGATTTGGAAAACCGTTCCCGCCGGAACAATCTCCGCTTTATTGGAGTTCCAGAAACCGTCACAAATGCAGCATTAGAAGAATATTGCTCTTCAAAGATCCCCCAGGCCTTGGGGATTTCTGATCCGTGCACAGTGGAAAGGGCACATCGCTTGGGCCCCCCATCCAACGACAGGTGTTCCCCGCACCCTGTAATTGCACGATTCCTTAATTACGCTGACAGGGTGGCTGTTTTAAAATCTTTCCGGAACGCAAAATCTTTGCATCTGGATGGCCACAAAATTCTGCTGTTCGCGGACTATTCACAGGAGGTCGCAAGGTGATGGAAAGCATTCCAACCGATTTGTTCCGCACTTTTCCACGCTGGCATATCCGGCCATTGTTCGTTTTTCCACATTAACTGGCGAGGCCAAATCCTTTTCCCACCCGGATGAGGTGGCAAATTATATACAGGCGTACATGCAAATCTGGATGGAGACTCAGGCTTCTCCTTCTTCCGCGCGCTCCCCGGGAGTCAGAGACCTGCGCAGTCACAGAAAGGACTCCCCCAAAAGGCCTCGTTATGAGCATAAATCACACAAGTAATCACCTATGGTAACCTCACTGGATCTCCATTCCTTTCTAGGAAATTTTCATCCTGTCTGGCAACAGTATATGCCTTCACAGTGAGGCCCTCAGCTAGTTAGTCATGTTTTATTGCCTTCTCTTAAGTGCGATAATGATCCTATAAGGTTTTATTGTTTGAGGCATTCATCATTTATGTACCTAGCATGTGATCCGGTTTGCTCCCCTACTTACATTTATTTTCTTTTCTCCTGCAAACCCCCACAGCCTTACCGGAGTTGCACCGGCACCCGTGTTCTGCCTCAGAACCCGGAGGAAGACCCATTTCTCTGGTGTGTCTCTCTTTGCAGCACCTCACCGTCACAGAGGGGTGCGGATGCAATGCGGGAACAGGCTACATATTCGCAGCATTCCCGCATCACACAAGTGTGAACCGGGACTTAGTCCCGATTCACACTGGTGAGATGCAGGAAACCCTGCGATTCAGTGCCGGTTCCCGCATCACACCAGAATTGCACACTGGTTCACACTGAGATCTGCAAATCGCTGGGGATGTCAATGTAAGGTTAATGACTTCCCCAGATTGGTTCAAAGATCGCAGTGCAAACTGTGAAATGGTGCAGGAATCAGATCGCATAGGTGTGAATATCCATGTGATTCAATTCCAGTGCGGACCAAAAATAGGGACCTGCACCATTTTGGTGCAAATGCGATGCGATTTCAGCCTTACAGTTTGTATGGCTGAAATCACATCGCACAGACATTGCATGTGATCTGGGTAGCAATGTGGTGTCAATCACATGCGATGTCTGGCATCGCACAAGTGTGAACCAACACTTAAAGTTGTATTAACCACTTCTGGACCAGAAGGATTTGCCCCCTTAATGACCAGGCCATATTTTGCGATTTGGCACTGCATTATTTTAACGGACAATTGCGCAGTCATGCGACGCTGTGCTCTAATAAAATTGATGTCCTTTTTTCCCACAAATAAAGCTTTCTTTGGGTGGTATTTGATCACCTGTGCAATTTTTTTTTTTTGTGCTATACACAAAAAAAGAGCGACAATTCTGGAAAAAAAAAAACAATATTTTTCACATTCCGCTATATAACATTCCCAAAAAAAATTTTAAAATCTAACTTTTTGATCCTTTTAGGCCAATTTGTTTTCTGCTACATATTTTTGGTAAAAGAAAATCCCAATAAATGTATTTTGATTGGTTTGCGCAAAAGTTATCGCGTCTACAAACTAGGGGAAAGATTTATTTAATTGTTATTTATTTATTTTACTAGTAATGGCGGCAATCTACGATATTTAGTGGGACTGCAACATTGCGGCGGACAGATCAGACCCCTAACTGACATTTTTGACACTTTTGGGGGGACCAGTGACATTACTACAGTAATCAGTGCTATAAATTTGCACTGTTACTGTAATGACACTGGCAGGGAAGGGGTTAACCCAGGGTGATCAAAGGGTTAAATGTGAGCCTAGGGGAGTGATTCTAACTGTGGGGGGGGGGCGTGGCTTCTGAAATTACCATAGAGACCTGTGATCCTATATAGAAGGGGCTCTGTGATCATTCCAGAGAGAAGAACGGTCGGCTGTGTTTACAACAGCCGACCATCCTTCTCTCTCAGTGGGGAACGATTGCGGGTGCCCATTGACATTCACGGCCGCCTGTCCTGTGGATTGGAATCCCTGCTGCCTAGTAGGGGAGCGCACCAACGGCAGCGCGTGCTTGCCCCCAGCACCACGCGCGCGATTGACATAGAGCTATGTTGTTTTGCGCAGCCTAGCCAGCCTGCCACAGTAAAACTGCGGCGGGTGGTCAGCAAGTGGTAAAGCAAAGCAAAATATTTATTACTGCAGCTTACAAGTTCTTAGATGGGTGGCTGCATTCGTTTTCTTTCTTGCTTTTAGGTTTTCTCGCTTTTGTTTTCACATACTCATCCTGCTAGTAAGTCAATCGTTTTTTAAAAGAACAAGCCGTCTTGCAGATGTAGCAGTTAGAGGGTTGAATAAAACCATTTAACACTGACAAAGGGGTGGAGTCAGGGGCGGAGCCAATGGGGCGTCAAAATTACGTTTTGCCTAGGGTGTCAAAAATCCTTGCACCGGCCCTGTTACTGATCCTCACATGTCTCCCTCAACCCCCATCTGACGCTTTCCATCTTACCTATCTGACAATAGGGATCTGCAAAACCTTCTAGAAAAACCTCCTGGTCCTCTTTCCTAAAGGATAACGAACCACATACTGATGACCCCATCATTCTATTGGAGATAGGGAAGGCGGTTATCCGAGGTAGGATTATCGCTTTCGCTGCAACCCACAAGAAGGCAGCCAATGCTAGCGTCCCTGGGACCTGTGACTACGCCAACTACACTTCCGGCATCTCGGTGCTACACTCGTGGAACGCGGAAGGCGTTCGTACACCGGAGACCGCATGTTCTGACTAAACGCTTTGTTATATCCATATTAATGTAAGTGCATCCTTTTCTTCAATAAACTATATTAGTTTAACGTACTTCACCATTGAGCCCATTCTTGTTTTTCCCTGGTTGCATTATTTGGAAGCCCATCTCCCAGGATATAGATTGGGTCTTTATTGATAAGTGGAAAAGGTGCCTCCTGCTGATGCCTGGTGTTTCTGATCTTACCTGCGTGTCTGACCCTCTGTAACAAAGGGTCCGCAGTTTCTGGTAAGCGAACATGCATTTTGGGTGATCTGGTGGAGGTGTGCTGTGCCATTGTCTGTCTTTATCCAAGAAATCTGCTGCTATTTATGGACTGATTCATGGACACTTTATTCAATTGAATGTGCTATTTGTGTTATCATACACACAAATTTTTCATTGTTTAACACAATTTGTTGATTTATTATATTTGCACTATTTTGTTTATCACAGTGGTCTTGGGAAATATGCTATTCTTAGCTATCAACATACCCAATTCTTCACTATATCATTTTTACACAGTGGTTTTGGATTAGCGCAATCGTATATTTAGTAATAAGTATTCATTTTTATCATTACTATTTCTCAAAATACCTTACCATTTGGGGGCACCCCCTATTCCCCCAAACCAGACAATACCAAGCTTTCTCTCATTGGCCTTCAGGCGGACTCACGCATTTTGCCCAACTCTTCGACCTGATCTCGGGTCTTCCACGCCCTCACTCAGAACTTTGCACTACTTAAAACATTCCAGGTCATCACTTTATTCACTTACGGCAAGCGATCTCATTTGCAAAGGATCTATGTCCAACACAGTTCAAGCGCACCTGGGAGTCTTTGCTGGATGTACTATTGCTAAACCAGAAACTTCAACTTTTGAACATTTACAAACCACTCCTGGCTCTTCGTTCGCAGCAGAATATCTCTAAACCCTCCTCTCCTTGGAACAAAGACTTTGATTTCCCAAACCTTGAAATCTCCATCCTACAAGGGTATAACATGATGTGTAAATTCAACATGAATGAATTTTGGAGGGAACAACAGCTGAAGATCATGCACAGGGCCTACTCCCCCTTCTCTTTCTCCCCAGACATGCCAGAAGTGCAGCCATGTTCTTGGTGTCACCTCCACAGGCCCACCCTAGCCCACAGACTCTGGTCATGCCCTATCCTCTCGGCATTCTGGTCTGAGGTTCAAAAATTGATCCATACCAGAACAGGCCTGACCCCGATGAACAACCCACTTCTTCTGGTCTTTGGCAACCTACAGTACATGGTCCCTCCTTGGCTGTGGACCATACACAGACAATATCTCTTAACCGCTACAAGGCCTGGATCTCAACGTGCCTCATGATAGCGCGGCGAACTATACTCAGGAAGTGGACAGTTCCCCAACCCCCCTAAATCCAAGATGTCATGGAAGAACTTATGAAGCTGTACACCAAAGAACTCTTGGACTCAAATCTTCTTTCAGGTCCCTCCCAACATATCCTCCCCAAATGGATCCCTTTTCTGGCTGCTTTCCCTCAGGCCATCCCCAACCCTACCCAATGTGCTGTAAAATCTACCGACACATGTGTCTCCACTTGAATGTCTCCGATTTCTTAATTTTGTCTTTATTCCTCACCAAGGTATTCCCCCCATGTTTCCCCCCCCCATCCTATTTTGCTCCCCCTCCACCTGATGGATCCTATCTTCTGCTTTGTTGTTTTACAGTTTACTGATTTCTAGTTACAGTTCATACTCCTTTACACTGTGGATTCATCACCGGTACTGTATGTTTGTTTTTGTTTGCAAAACTCCAATAAAATTTGTTTAAAAAACAAACAAACAAAAAAAAAAAAAACAAACAATGCTTCGTACTTAGATGGTCAGCGGGAATAATGTTCCCAATTACAGTGGTGGTCAGGATGCTACGCTTTCAGACAGCTCAAGGATCCTTAGCATCCTTCTGCTGACAAATGGCGATCTCCCCTGAAACCAGGGGTCGGCAAGGTGTCCGCTCACCGGTGTCCGTGACTGGGCCTTGCCTGGTCCGCCACGCTGCCCCGCTATCGCAGCCATCCATCGTCATCATCATCAATCATCAGCGAGTGCTTACTCGCAGTCGCCGGCGCCGCCCGCCGCTCACTGACAGTCCCGCCTCCCGCCCAGCACCGCCCAGAAGTTGCAAAGAAGGCCTGTTTTGCGCGGGCTGCGGGCTGCGGGCTGCCAGTAAACTATCGTGCTGCTGGCTGGGGGAGGGAGTGTTGAATTGGCACGGTGGTGGGACTTGTCCAGAGAGCTGTCCCTCTCACTCTGGAGGAGGGACTAGGGAGTGGCACTGTGGCTGGCCTGTAATGAGACCGTCACCGCAGGCTCACAGCAGAAAGAGGAGCCGAGGAGAGAGTGCTGCACACACAGCACAGCATTCTTGAAGTCAGTCAGAGACTCGGGGAGCAGTGCCAGAAAGAGTGAGAGACTGAGGGGAGACACTGACAGTGACACAAGGTACAAGTTTTTAAAGATTACACTGAAGTCTATGGGGGAGGGGGGCCAGTAGGCCACCTCAGGAAGGGATGGGACCTGCCCTGGCCTCTTTTAAGGGTTTTTTTGGTGGGGGGGCCTGGCCCCTGGTCCCTGGCCCACCCTGGGGGGGACTGACTGTCACTGGGGGGGGGGGAATGGGGATCCATCCTGGCCCACTGCCCACCTTGGGGGACTGACTGTCACTGGGGGGATCCATCCTGGCCCACCGCCCACCCTGGGGGGACTGACTGTCACTGGGGGGATCCACCCTGGTTCCTGGCCCACCCTGGGGGGGGACTGACTGTCACTGGGGGAATCCACCCTGGGGGGACTGACTGTCACTGGGGGGGGGGGGTCTATGGGTTGGGACCAGTTACCAGGCCAGGGGTCCACCCCATATATCCATATATATCCCCCCTAGAGCAGGCCAGGACCACCAGGGTCCCCATATAGATCCCCTTAGAGCAGGCCAGGCCTGCTCTAAGGGGAATCTATAGGGAGGGGGATCATGGCCTGCTCCAAGGGGGATATATTGGTAGGGGACCCTGGCCTGCTCTAAGGGGGAATGGGATCTATGGGGGGACCTGCCTGTGCTAAAGGGGGATCTACAGGGGGCCTGCACTAAATGGGGATATATGGGGGACCTGCCCTTGCCTGCACTAAAGGGGGATCTACGGGAGACCCGCCCTGGCCTGCACTAAAGGGGGGATCTATGGGGGACCTCCCCTGTCCTTCATTAAAGGGGATATACGGGAGACCTGCCCTTACCTGCTCTAAAGGGGGGTCTATGGCAGGAGACCTGCACTAAAGGGGGCTCTATGGCAGGAGACCTGCACTAAAGGGGGCTCTATGGCAGGAGACCTACACTAAAGGATCTATGGGGGACCTGGCCTGCACTAAAAGGGGATCTATGGGGGGGGGACCTGCCCTGATCTGCTCTAAAGGGGGATCTAGGGAGACCTGCCCTGGCCTGCACTGAAGGGGAATCTATGGGGGACCTGGCATGCTCTAAAGGGGGAATCTATGGGGGACCTGCCCTGGCCTGTTCTAAAGGGGGTTATTTCGCTAAATATATGTATATATTCTTTGCAGGGAGAGCTTGGAGTACCTGGTGGTGCAGGAAAACCTGGTAGCAGCTGCACAGGGAATATTGGTGAACAAAGGGTAAGACTAAAGGGAAACCTATATGGTAGGGGGACCCTGGCCTGATCTAAGGGGGTTATTTTGGCTAAATATATGTATATATTCTTTGCAGGGAGGACTTGGAGTACCTGGTGGTGCAGGAAAACCTGGTAGCGGCTGCACGGGGAATATTGGTGAACAGGTAAGACTAAAGGGGGATCTATGTATGGGATCCTAGCCTGTTCTAAAGGGGGTTAGTTTGGCTAAATATATGTATATATTCTTTGCAGGGAGAGCTTGGAGTTCCTGGTGGTGCAGGAAAACCTGGTAGCAGCTGCACAGGGAATACTGGTGAACAAAAGGTAAGACTAAAGGGAAACCTATATGGTAGGGGGACCCTGGCCTGATCTAAGGGGGTTATTTTGGCTAAATATATGTATATATTCTTTGCAGGGAGGACTTGGAGTACCTGGTGGTGCAGGAAAACCTGGTAGCGGCTGCACGGGGAATATTGGTAAACAGGTAAGACTAAAGGGGGATCTATGTATGGGATCCTAGCCTGTTCTAAAGGGGAATGGGATCTATGGGGGACCTGCCTGCGCTAAAGGGGGATCTATGGGGGACCTGGCCTGCTATAAGGGGATCTATGGGGGACCTAGCCTGGCCTGCACGAAAGGGGGATCTATGGGGGACCTGCCCTGGCCTGCACTAAAGGGGGATCTATGGGGGACCTGCCCTGGCCTGCACTGAAGGGGGATCTATGGGGGACCTGGCCTGCTCTAAAGGGGGTCATGTTGGCTAAATATATATTGTTTGCAGGGAGAGCCTGGAGTACCTGGTGGTGCAGGAGAATCTTCGTCTGTGACAGCCTGGTGCTGGTGTCTGTGTGAAGAAGACTGCTGCCTAGACCTAGAGCCTACTTTCACCTGCAACAAACCTTACCTAACCAAGTAAGTAACTAGCATCCATGATGATCAGAAGTTTCATTTAATTTAGATGACAGTCTTTATAATTTGTAAAACTAAAGCAAACATTTTTATAATTTGTAGGACTGCGTCTTGCTCTCGCACATCTAGTTTGACCGCCTTAACAATTTTGTTAATTGATAATGGCATCGAAAAATGTCAAAAAGAGAACATTCAACCCTGCTTGGGAAGTTGAATATTTAGTGTTTGAAAGATCAACAGATTGTCTCATGGAATGTGGGAGATGTGGACAAGTAATGAAACAACTAAAGTCAACAGTAGCTCGTGATCATGCTGAAAAATGGTGTCAAAACATGTCTAAAACGTCAAATATGACCACTTTACAAAAACAAAAATTTGTTCAGGAATCAAAAACAAAGCGAGTCACAGAGGTAAAAAATGTGTCAAATTTTTTTAAAAGAGATGCCAAAGAGGAGCAGAATGACATTAATCTGGCCTTTTGTTTGGCTAAAGCCAAATTACCATTCACTGCTGGTGTTATTTTTAAAGAAATTGCAGTAAAAATTGATCCAAAATCCATACCGTTTCAACACCTACACTGTAGTGCCAGAACTGTAGCAAGAAACACTGAACACTTGGCGACTATATGTTCAGTGAGACAATTAAAGCAGTAAAAAAGGCCCCTTTCATTAATTTAATGTGTGATGAAAGCACTGACCATAGCGATAAAAGTCAACTGATTATTTACCACCGCTATGTAGATACTGATAAATCTGAAATTTGTTCTGATTTTTTAAGCTTAATTGAGATATCAGAACGTTGTAATGCTGAAAACCTAGCTACGGCCATCATAGATTGTTTGGAAAAAGAGCAATATCCTACCCAAAAAAATTGTTGGCTTTACATCAGATGGTGCATCTGTAATGCTAGCAAAACGTGAAAGTGTGTCAAAGAATCTGAAGGATCACTTTGGAGATTTATTTGTTCAACATTGTGTGACTCATCGACAAGCATTAATGGCTAGAGATGCTGAAAGCGTTATTCCTGACTTTGTTGAGGATACCATAAAAGCAACCTTAAAACACTTCTCAGGTGCTGCAAGAAAAAAGGAGTTCAGACAAATCTGCAAGTTAAATGAAGAAGACTACACAAATTTAATAAGCTACAAAAAAAATGTGTTGGTTAAGCTTAGCAGCATGTGTTGAAAGATTTGTGAGTTTACGTGACTCTCTAGTTCAGTATTTTGAGAGAGAATCATTTGAGAATGGGCCAGCAAGTTACAAAAGTAGCTGTCAAAATATTTGTGAAATGTTACAGTCACCAAAATGTATCCTTTACTTACATTTTCTAAATTGGGTATTACCTCTTCTGGCATCCATGAATATATCATTACAGAAAGAGAACTCTGACCTTTACAGTGCATACTGCTGTTTGGAATAATATTGCAAGGTTATTCTAAACCCTTTTAAAAAAAAAGATCTTCTCTTGAGTCTGCAGAGAAATATTTCATCTCTCCTTCAGACCTGTGTATTCCTAGTGACGAAATCAATAAAATGTTTTTAGAGTGTGAAGAACAGCAATATCTGTCCAAAAATGAAATTCTTCAAGTTAAAAATAAGTTTATTGAATATGCCAAAACACTTGAAAAGGCTTTTAAATCAAGGTTTCCAGAAAGTGATTTGGTCAAATGTATGCTGTTCTTAAACCCCTGCAACGTTAAACCACCTCTTTTGTGACATGAAAAATATTTTTGACAAATTTTCAAACCACATTAATTCTAAAGAGATCGAAAAGGAGTACACTATATACTGTGAAGATGATGCTGTCAAAACCCTGTTCCTCTCTGACCATTGTTCCAGTAACATTGTTAAATTGTGGAGTACTTTATTCAAATCAAGTGATGGTGAATACACTGAACTGTCCAAACTGTCTATTCTGTTGTTAACACTGAGCCCTGACACGTGCTGCTCTGAGAGAGGCTTCAGCCATATAAATGCTATCAAAACCTCTACAAGAAATCGCCTTGAGAACTGTCGTGTTGACGCATGTTTGCATATTGCTACATCATCCACTTCTACAAAGGACTTTGATGCTGCTGCTGCGACTCAATACAACCGAAAAATATAAGGTAAGAATTTTGAAAATATTTTAAACCGTTTATAACAATATATCACAAGCAGTAAATGTTATTTTAAACGTATTTGTAATTGTAGAACTAGGCCAGAGAGTAGACAGCATGTTTGTTTGTTTTTTGATGGTTTTAATTTGAGATGTACCTTGGTGTCCTTCACTAAGGTCTGTACTTTAGAAAATGTCCGCCACGGCCTTGGTCCGTGCCTATCCCTGCCTGAAACTGGGCAGTTACCATCAGAAGCAAGGCCGATCTGCCACAGGTCAATGAACCCATACAAACCTCCAGGATTCCAGAGGACCCTGGTTGAGAATGGATGCTTTATTATTTACTTATACTGATCTTTGGAATCAAACCTATGGCCCTTAAGCCTGAACACTGACTTCTTGGCTATATAATCAACACCTCCAGTGTTTTTCATTTTTATTCAGCATGCCCTGAAAGCATTGAACATACTGTTGTAGTGTACTCCTAGGCTGCCCTGTAAGTATACTAAAGATTTACTGACTAATGGGTTTTAGTGGTAGATTGCCATATATAATTGGAATGACAATTTTTTTTTTTTTTTCGAGATTCACTAATTTCAGTAAGAGTTGATTCTAATTATGCAATATAAATTGTTCAAGGGATAAAATATTCCTGTTCATAATCAATAAGAAATGCTCTACATTGTGTGTGCGTTGATATGATATAATGAAATATCAGTGAGGATATTGTGCAGCCAGCTGGTAAGAGGAAAGCATTGCATCTGGAGGTTTTTGTATGGCAGATGTCATCCTTGGATCACTGTGTCTTTAGCACAGAAATATGTGGCCGTGTCTTCCACTTTAACATTGTCTATTTGTAGATATGATGTGGTTATGGATCCATCAGATGTCATTGTGAATCTTCCCTGATATGAAGAGGTATATACTACATCTCTATTATTAGTAGGATGAACCCTCCCAATCCATGTCAGTCCTCTCCCTGGAACCTGTTGAACCCAGTGTATAAAGTAGCTGCTGTATGTATACCCAGATCCTTTACAGGACATCTTCACACTCTCTCCGGGCTTTTTTATTTCTGAGGAGGACTGAGTAAGTGTTTGTGACATGACTCCTGTAACCAAGAATAAAAATATGATGAGAAATAAGATGATCCCATCAGAATGGGTTACTGCTTTTTTCTGTATTCCAGACTTACCAAGAAATGAGGACAGACACAAAAGACAACAGGATAGAAACATGTTGTCTTATTGGCTTTAGATGTTCTGAATGTTCTGAGCGGACACCAAGATGTCAGTAGAACATCCCAGCCGGTCAGTTCAGCTTTTCTACCTGGCAGGATGAGACAGGAAGCAGAGATGGGATTTGCATGAGGGGAAAAAGACTATAAAAGGCAGAACATCCTCTTCTACCTACAATGAGTTGCAGTTTAGTGTGCTTGTGGTTGTTGTGCCTTTGTGTTTTTTGCAATTGTAACTTTAACAAAGTTTTTAAAAAAAAATGTAACACAATTGTTCACCAGCTTCCTCTTCCTGGAACTGGTTTCAAAGATCTACCCACCTCCTACAGCATGACAATCTGTTCAGTTATTTATATTCTTTTTATATAGATAATAAAACTCATGACTGAAGTGAGCTTTATAATATAACTCATTTACTGATTGCTATAACATCATAATAATAGTAATAATATAGAACTAAAGACAAACTTTTTTTTTCATTTTGGATAGAGTAAGGGAGGGTTATAATCCCTGTCAGATTTTTTTGTCATCTGTGTGTCATCACAAAAGGAAGTGAGTAAAAATCCTTCCAAAGTGAGAGAAATCCCTGGTTGTCACCAGAACTAGAATCCCTATAAAAAATGTCCCCTCTATTACTGTTCTGGTGCCAACCCAAAATTTGAGATTGTCTTATATTTTTACTCTCAGTGATAGTGGTAAACAGGACAACTAGAGAGGGTCAATCTCACTAATGAGGGCACATACAGCAATAAAAAAGCCAACAGTAGTTTTAATCCTGTTCCACTCTATCCAAAACTAAAAAAATGTTGTCTTACTTATATAATACCTTGAATATAAAAACACATGATTTGCGAAAAAGTGATACATAATCTTGTATAAACACAAAAGAAATACTGTTCATCAATGCCAGAAGTCTACCAAGCAAAATCGGTGAGTTGGAAGCTCTAGTGCACGAGGAGAACTATGATTTCATTGGTATTGCTAAATCTTGGCTTCATTCTTCACATGACTAGGCTATTAATATTCCTGGCTATGCTCTCTTTCGGAAAGACAGGGTAAAACGGAGGGGTGGTGGTGTTTGTCTCTATGTGAGAAGTGATCTCAAAGTGAGTGTGAAAGGTGACCTAGTTGATGGAGAGTGTGCTGAATCTGAAGCAGGGATTAATGAGGAGGTGGAGACTCAGCTCCTGGCACAGATAGAAAGGGCTGCAAGGGCTGGGACAGTGTTAATAATGGGGGATTTTAACTACCCAGACTTTGACTGGAGTAATGGCACTGCTGGAACAATTAAAGGGCACAAATGTATAAACCTATTACAAGACAATTTTATGGTGCAGTTTATTGAGGCCCCCACTAGAAATGATGCTCTGCTGGACCTGGTAATCTCAAACAATGCAGAGCTTATTAACAATGTTCATATAAAAGAACATCTGGGTAGAAGTGACCATAATATGATTTCATTTAATGTTAGCTGTAAGCAAAAAACGCATACAGGAAATACAAAAACACTTAACTTTAAGAGAGCAAATTTTCCAAGGATGAGGGCTGCTCTCCAGGATTTAGACTGGGAGGGAAAATTTTCAAAAAGACTTTATGCAAACTCACTGTAATGTATATTCCCATGGGTAATAAGTTTAAAAGGCTAAAAATAAAACCTATGTGGCTCACAGCAAAAGTTAAAAAAGCTATAGATAAAAAGAAAAGAGCTTTTAAAAAAATATGAAAATGAGGGAACACTATCATTGTTTAATTTTTAAAAAGAATATAACAGAATATGTAAAAAGGAAATCAGGGACGCAAAAATTTAAAATGAACGACAGATTGCGACAGATTGCAAAAGATAGTAGCACAAACCCCAAAAAAGTCTTCAAATATATTAACAGTAAAAAGGTTAGGTCTGAGCCCTTTACAAAATAACCAGGAGTGGGTGACTGGGGACAAAGAGAAGGCAAATTTATTAAATACTTTCTTCAGCTCTGTATATCAGAGGTGGGGGACTTTAGTCACGTGACTTGACTTAAGTCAGGCTTAAGTCACCAGTTTGAGGACTTGAGACTTGCTTGACTAAAATTAATAAAAGACTCGACTTGACTTTGACTTTGTATTCATGACTTGAGACTTGACTTTGACTTGAGACATATGACTCAAAATGACTTTACTTTTTTAAGTTATTAAATATTTGCATTTTCTCAAGATGTGTTAAAGCAAAATTAATGTGCTGTTATGTTTCTGACACCACAGTTACTTGTTCTGATTTTTAGGACACTGGTTGTTTAACAATGGAAATACTTAACATGTTTTTAGTGACTGTGGTGTTGAAACATGACCGGACGAAGGATTTTGAGTTGTTTGGGCATTCAAAGTGTTTCTTTAATATGCCAAGAAAAAAGCACTAAGCAGTTTTGTTAATGTTGAAAATAAAACAAAACCTTTCCTGACCACTGACTTTCAACTGATTTAAAGGTGAAAATTGGGGTAGATCAGTATTTTGACTTGATTTGTGACTTGATCAAAATAAATGACTTGACTTGACTTGCTTGACTTCTAGCAGGGACTTGACTTGCTTGCTTTTCGCCACAGTAACTTGGGACTTGCTTGAGACTTGAAGGTTAAGACTTGAGACTTGCTTGTGACTTGCACATGTGTGACTTACTCTCATGTCTGCTGTATATACAAAGGAGCATGGGTGAGCTCATCACCATAACGAGAACGGTATTGACACAGCCCCAAATGATCCACAATGGCTCAAAAGTAATATGGTCCAGAAATATTTAGACACAATAAGGGTGGATAAAGCACCTGGACCAGATGGCATTCACCCACGCATCCTAAAATAATTGAGCGCTGTAATTTCTAAGCCTTTGTTTCTAATTTTTAGGGACTCGTTAAGGACTGGAATAGTACCACTGGATTGGCGTAGGGCCAATGTGGTGCCTATATTTAAAAAGGGATCAAAGTCTTTGCCAAGTAACTATAGACCTGTTAGTTTAATGTCTATAGTCGGGAAGATATTGGAGAGTTTAATAAAAGACCACATTGATGAGTTCTTGCTGGAAAAAAATATTTTAAGCAACAGACAGCATGGATTCATGAGAGACAGAAGTTGTTAAACAAACCTGATTTCTTTTTATGAGGAGGTAAGTAAAACCTTGGACAGAGGGTGGCTGTGGACGTAGTATACTTGGATTTTGCAAAAGCGTTTGACACAGTTCCCCACAGACAGCTAATGTGTAAGGTAAAGTCTATAGGCTTGGAACGATCGGTTTGTAATTGGATAGAAAATTGGCTAAAAGATATAATTCAGAGAGTAGTGGTTAATGATTCTTACTCTGAATGGTCTAAAGTTATCAGTGGTGTACCCCAAGGTTCAGTGTTGGGAACCTTACTTTTTAATATCTTTGTAAATGATATAGGGTCTGGGATTAAAAGCACCATTTCAGTCTTTGCAGATGACACCAAGCTTTGCAGTGGAATAACTTCTTTACATGTCTCCAACTTACAATCTGACCTCAATGCACTGTTTAATTGGGCAACTATGTGGCAAATGAGGTTTAATGTTGATAAACGTAAAGTTATGCACTTGGGGGCTAAGAATATGCATGCATCATACATACTAGGTGGAGTAGAACTGGGGATATCCATAGCGGAGAAGGATCTGGGTGTTCTGGTAGATCATAAGCGTAATAATAGCATGCAATGCCAAGCTGCTGTTTCCAAAGCAAGCAAAGTTCTTTCTTGTATTAACAGAGGCATGGACTCCAGAGAGAGAGAGATGTAATTTTGCCCCTGTACAAATCATTAGTAAGACCTCACCTGGAATATGCATTTCATTTTTGGGGACCAGTTCTTAAAAAGGATATTGGGGAACTGGAGAAAGTGCAGAGAAGGGCAACCAAACTGATAAGAGGCATGGAGGAGCTCAGCTATGAGAAAAGATTAGAGGAACTGAATTTATTCTCTCTTGAGAAGAGGAGATTAAGGGGGGGATATGATCAACATGTATAAATACATAAGGGGTCCATATAGTGAACTTGGGTTTGAGTTGTTCACTTTAAGGTCAACACAGAGGACAAGGGGGCACTCTTTATGTCTAGAGGAAAACAGATTTTGTCTCCAAATACGGAAAGGTTTCTTCACCATAAGAGCTGTGAAAATGTGGAATAGACTTCCTCCAGAGTTGGTTCTGGCTAGCTCACTAGATTGCTTTAAAAAAGGCCTGGATTCTTTCCTAGGTGTAAATAATATAAATGGGTACTAAAAATTTTTTTTAGGTAAAGTTGATCCAGGGAATATCCGATTGCCTCTCGAGGGATCAGGAAGGAATTTTTTACCCCTGCTGTAGCAAATTGGAACATGCTTTGCTGGGGTTTATTTTCGCCTTCCTCTGGATCAACAGCGGGTATAGGATTGTGTATATGGCATTTTATGGTAGGGTTTTCAATACTGTTTTTTTTTATTTTTTTTTTTTTTTATGGTTGAACCGGATGTTTTTTTCAACCTGATTAACTATGTAACTATGTAACTATAAATATTCTAAGAACACTGTATATACTGTATATATTAAACGCTTTATAAGCAGCTACTTTGTGCTTAACAACTGATATTTAGTAGTAGACTGGCTGTAACCTATTTGTCATGCTTCTGAACTCACTGTATTATCCCTCTTTCTAATTTTTTTTTTTTTTAGAAAAAGCAACGAATTGCTGTTGTTTTGTGTGTGTTATTCTTGGCCCCTTTAATAACAACCGGTTCCCCACATACTGGGACAGAGGTCTTGGCATAGAGTACCTAGAGACCTAGCCTGGAGTCATGGATGAGATGAGTAGGAGCCCCGGGAGGAGAACAAGCATGGAGTTACAGAAAGTGAGTTTCCTGTATCCATTAGTAACATGCTGATCGGTCATTGGGTGTAAAGTGATGGACACTGCTGGATTGGTGGAGACCGGTACAGAAATGCTGCCCACCTGGGGAGAGGTGTTCTCCAACAGAAGTTATGTCCAATGTGCAATGAGTGTCATCAGTGTAAGAGGTATGCCCGCGGCTTACAAACAATGTAACTGTGTAAGTTTCCTGCTCACTTCTAAGTTTGGAGCGCCACCTTAACCTCCCTGGCGGTATGATTATTTCAGATTTTAGGTGCTGAAAGCGGTACCATTATTTTGCATGTAATTCTTAAGGATGAGCAGCCCAAACCAACTATTTACATATGATTTTTTTTTACTGTGCGTTCTTCTTTATAACATCTCGGGTATGATAAAGTTTGAAACACAAAATCATAAATTATAATATAATATATAACTATAAAAATAACAAATAATATAATAATAATAATAATAATAATACTTTTTATTCAATAAATTATAGTAAATAATGTAATCAAAAACACTGACATTTTTTTTGGCCAAACAAGGATGCAGTATTAGTAGTCATATTGCTTCAGTAAACGTCCCGGTATGGAAAATTTTAAAACAGGGTACAGCACAAAGTGTCACGCTGGTTAGGAGACGTGTAAAAATTGTCTGTGGTTACACAGTACCCCTGATTCAGCAATGGCTCAATCAACGTAAGAACCGAAGCGGTTGCCATTCCATAACTGCTGAACCCTTCATTAAATTTGGTTCCTTTCCCGGTGTATAGGACCGAATTCCATATGTAATTAGTGCTGGATTCACATAGCATGAATGACTTTATGCCAAATCATGCTCTCTTTGACGCTATATACTATATCCAGCTGAGTCTTCCTTTGTAGGTCATTAGACTTTCGTCTATACAAATGTCTCTATCTGGTACATAGGACTGCTGAACATTTTTCAAAATGATTTGATAAATGTCCCAAATCTTTTAGAGTTTTAGAGCTGGGTGAGAAGTCTCGTCAAATTCATCATTATTTGCAAAGTGCAAATATTTTATAATGAGCGAAAATTTGTATTCCGACATGACCGTGCCAAAAAAAGGAGTGGCCAGTAATTTGTTGGTGGTCCAATACCACTTCTGCAGGGGATTCCCCACCACTCTCTGCAGAATAATTAGGCCCAGAAACTTCCAGATGTCCGCTTTGGTCACTGGTTCCCACATTCTGCTCCTTGAAAACCTCCGATGCGCTGCAGCTTGTTGCTCCTGGTACCGATTCGTTTCCATAACAACCTTTTCAATAACCTCATTGGTCAAAAAGAGTTGGAGGTATGCCAAGGGGTTATCATCCTCAACATCCACTTTGGTACCAGGTGCTCCAGTAAACGGGAACCCTGGGGTCGCTACGTGCTCCATACCGCAGTCAATTGAGCACCAAGTCTGCACATCGCTGGGCACAGTCGCAGGATCATCGCTAAAATCGCTTTCTGCGTCCGATGACGAACTTCCCCACTAATCACTATCACTCCATTCTGCAAGCGATTCTGTATCACTGTCACAGTTTTCCAGCAGGTCATATACCGCTTTTGAGGTGACGGCGCGCTTTTTTGATGCCATGGTCGCTCTGCAGTTTCCAGACACAAAGTACAGGAAAAATGCAGAAAGGGCAATGGAAAAAGCACTGGGGGGCAAGCTAAGGTCAATATATTTTATTTTAGTAATGTAATCCAATAGGATTACAATATATCAGTGTGTTTGGGTTTATAACTTTTTGAATTTGCGGCCGGTTCCACCCCCCTGCGAACGTCCTGTCGCAGGAGACGGAAGTCGGGGCACAGAGCATCGAGAGGAAGATCCGGCCTCCGTAAGCTGCCGGGATACATCGCTGGATCCCGGGGACAAGGTGAGTACCCTCTCTTTCAGGATCCAGCGATGCTCCCTGGCGGTACCCTGAGTGTGGCTCCCTGGCGGTACCCCGAGTGTGGCTCAGGGTTACCACTAATGGCACTGAAATTTAACCCCCGAGCCACACTCGGGAATACCGCTAAGGAGGTTAATGTTGATTTTACATGACCATGGCTCCTGCCTGCGAATCAGCTGGGGTTAGAAGCTGATTGTTTTTTCTGCGGAATTTTGACTAATTTTGCCCTCTCTAGCTTTAAAAAATAAACCGCTTTATCTCTCAAGGTCTGATTGATGCATCTTTCCCCTTTTTTATCCCAACCCTGTGAAATAAGTAAAGGCAACATCTTCTGAATGTAAAAGGAAATAAAACACATCCTTAGGACAAACGTAAACTGGGGCAAAAAAAAAACAAGCCCCTCAGTTCCAGGAAATATGTAGTACCATACCCCCAGTAAGAACCTATCAATAATATCAATAGGTCCCACCCTTATGAATGTGTTTTAATTAACTACCTCTCCCTCCAAAGTATCATTAGAGTTCTCTCAGCGAAACCACACTTTCCTGAACTCATTGGGAGAAACACGTGCCTCATATGTCATGCGATAGAGCTGAATGTCTCCATTGATTAATTTCATCCACATTCCCAACGCCAGGCTCTCAGTATATTTCCACCTCCTTGCTATGAGCCTACGGACACCAAAGAAAAGGAGTCTAAAGCTGGATACACACTATCCAACTTTTGTGGTTAGATTTCCTTCAGATTTACCTTTTCTATGTAGTGTAAGGGCCTGCCAGATTGCATACAAATGGAAAGTGTTTAGGTTTGACCTCATATTATCTGGTTTTGGTAAGTCTAAAGGAAAAAGTCTTCAGAAAATCTTATAGTGTGTATGGCCCATTAGGAACAGTTTTGTAGCCACATCCATCTCCTCATTTTCAATAATTCCCAAAAGACACCGCAAGGGGGAGCAAATTTAACAGCTATAAACTCCGCCAACCTTAGACTACCGAGGCCTTACAATGAAACGCTCCCACACCATATGACAGAAAATTCCTTTAACCCTTTTACATTTATGATACATTTGAAAAGTCTCTCTTATGCATATGAAATAGATGTTTAGGAGTATAGTGCATCTGATGTAAGAACCGTAGAAGCGCTATCTTTAAGGAATATCTGAATATGAACATGTAGTACACATAAAAAGAATAAATAATAACAGCACTTGCTAAGAAATTGCATACGTAAATAATTTAACCACTTTACCACCGGAGGATTTTGCTGTCTTATGTCCAGGCCACTTTTTGCGATTCAGCACTGTGCGAATTTAACTGACAATTGCGCGGTCATGCAACGCCGTACCCAAACTAAATTTACGTCCTTTTTTTCCCACAAACAGAGCTTTCTTTTGGTGTTATTTGATCACCTGTGCGATTTTCATTTTTTGCGATATTAATTAAAAAATGCGACAATTATTAAAAAATAACAATATTTTTCTACTTTGACAGTTAAAAAATATCCAATATATAAAATTTTTGTCATATATTTAGTCCAAAATGTATTTAGCTACATGTCTTTGACAAAAAAATTCTCAATGAGCATATTTTTAACCGCTTTATGACCGGAAGGTTTTACCCCATTCCTGACTAGGCCATATTTTGTGATTCGGCACTGTGTTACTTTAACAGACAATTGTGCGGTCGTGCAACACTGTACCCAAATTAAATTTATGTCCTTTTTCCTCTACAAATAGAGCTTTCTTCTGGTGGTATCTGATCACCTGTGCGATTTTTACTTTTTGCTCTATAAACAAAAAAAGAGCGACAATTTTGAAAAATAACAATATTTTTCACATTTTTTTATATGAAATCCCCCCCCCCCCCCAAAAATGTAAAAATCAAAATGTTTTATCATTTTAGGCCAATTTGTTTTCTGCTACATATTTTTGGTAAAGAAAATCGCAATAAGCGTATTTTGATTGGTTTGCGCAAAAGTTATTACGTTTACTAACTAAGGGAAAGATTTCTGTCATTTTTGGTGTTTTTTTTTTTTACGAGTAATGGCGGCGATCTGCGATTTTTTTTTTTGCGGGACTGCGACATTGCGGCGAACATATCGGACCCTTGACTGACATTTTTGACACTTTTGGGGGTACCAGTGACATTACTACAGTAATCAGTGCTATATATATGCATTGTTACTGTAAAAATGACACTGGCAGGGAAGGGGTTAATTTTTATTGGAGAGGGAGGGGTTAATGTATGCCTGGTGCTTACTAACGTGTATGGGGGGAGGTGACTGAGTGACACAGGGACAGATCGCAGGTTCAGCTATGCTGAACCCTGCAATCTGACCCTGCCTGTCACTTAGGAGTAAATAAAGCGGGCGGATTTCCACACTAGATCCCCGACGATCGGGGAAGAGCAGCGGTGATCACCGCCGCTCCTCCCCTGGCCCGACTCCCACTGTAAATGAATACAGCGGGAGCGAGCCTCCGGCGGCGCGTGCACGCAGCCGAGAGAGGGGAATGTCTGGTGACGTAGGTGTACGTCACCAGACGATAACGAGCCACTTTGCTGCAGTACAGTCAACGTGACTGGTCGGCAAGTGGTTAAAGGTGACTAAAGTGCTAGAAAATAAAGTGATAAATGCATAAGATCCACATTAGAATATGATGTTCATTGATGACTGTCAGGGTACAAATACCAGGTGAAGGGCACTAGGACCCAGCAGCGCTATCAGCACTTTGCCAGGAGAAGGACTTTAGGACCCAGCAGCACTATCAGCAATTTACCTGGGCCTATATAAGGAAGCCTGCCAGTGATTTTAGTTGCTGTTTGATCTATGGCTCCTCCAGTGTGTTAGCCTTGTGATATTCCAGTTCCTGTTTCCTGTTACCGACCCGGCTTGTCCTTGACCTGTCTCCTGATTGCTTCCTGTGTTCGACCTCGGCTATCCACCTGACCACGTCAGCTCTGATATCCACCTGGCTCCTGATCTTGTCTATCCACCTGACCACGTTTTCTCTGATATGCACCTGGCTCCTGATCTTGGCTATCCACCTGAACACGTTCCAGTCTCAGCATTATCCAAGTCCTGCAAACACCTCACGGGCGCCACCTGTCTGCGGATTGCAATCCAGCACTCCAGCTGTACTCTGGATCCTCCTGCACACCATCCAGCAGGCGACCCGTGCTACTTTGGGCCTGACCTCTCCTGTTCTCATCCTCAGGGGGGTCTGGAACTTAGCCGCAAGGTAAGCCTTCTCTCTCCATTGGCCTCCAGCACCAGGTATGTGATAATGACGCTCAGGGAGGCGGGCAAAATGCTTTGACGTAACTTCCGATGTACCTTAACCATCTACGTCACTTCCTGTTTCCTGGTGTTCCAGCAAGTGTTTTGTAAGTGATTCACTGCTTATTTTTATCTTCGTGGTTGTGAGTATACTTGCTTACTCTCAATATTAAATGAATTTTAAACAGTACTTCACTATGATTCCTTTATTTTAATTGGGCTGAGTCCGTTAAGGAAATACCATTTGTCACCTGAAGTGAGCGTTTTTTTCTGGATAGTACTGTATTTATCGGCGTATAACACGCACCTCAAATTTAGGAGGGACATTTTAGGAAAAAAGCTTAAATTTTAAATAAACTGCATTGCACTCAGAACTTTTTTTTTTTAAATCAAATGCAGTCTTACCAGTGCCCGTGAATAGTGTTGAGCGAACACGGACTGTATTATTCGTGTTCGTACCGAATAATTGGATTTTTGTTACCCGAACACGGACCCGAAATCTTTACTGTATGTTCGGGTTTAAAATCTGTGTTCGGTCATTTTATTTCCTGTTTTGTATGTAATGGCGCACTTTTAATGGCGGGCTTTCAACAGCCAATCAACAAGCGTTTAACTGGTGTGTGCCATCACAGCCATGCCTACTAATGTATTAGTAGCTGTGATTGGCCATCTGAAGCATGTGACCATGTCTTTATAAGTTCGAGAGCCCCAGCACGCCGCGTCATTCTGCTGTAGTTTAGGGACAGAGCACACATCATACGTGCTGGCTGCTGATTAGGGACAGACAGTGATTCTGTGAAAAATTGTGTCCGAAAAGAATGCAGGGACAGGTTGGAGTGCAGGCAGGGAGAGTTATTAGAGCATTTTAGGGCAAGGCTGGAGATTAGTCAGGGTCAGTCTTCTATATCGATTTTGCTGTGTGGGGGGTGGTGCAGTAAACGATCTTATTGAGCATATTAGGGCCAGGCTGGAGATTAGGCAGGGACAGTCTACATCAATTTTGCTGTGTGGGGGGTTGTGCAGTGAACAATCTTTTTGCCCTCACTTGAGCCCACTGAGGAGGAGGGAGAAGAAAATCTATTTTTATCAGTCTGTTGTGTGCAGCGTTCAGCTAAATTTCACTACAGATTGCTGTTCTAATCTGCTATTAAAAATTAAATTTAAAGGGGAAATTTTTTTAAGAGCACTTGCCATGCTCTTAACTACATTTTGCTGCCATTTGCAGCACTCTAGCCCTTTCCATTGGTGTCTTAGAGCCATTTTAGTGACTGAAAGTTCGGGTCCCCATTGACTTCAATGGGGTTCGGTGTCCGGGTAAAGTTCGGAAAAAGTCCGGGACACGGACCCGGACTTTTTTTTCAAGTTTGGCCGAACCCGCCGAACACGGACATCCAGGTGTCCGCTCAACTCTACCCATGAATGCAGCCTCATCAGTGCAGTGTTCATCAATGCAGTCTCACCAGCCCAGTGTCCACCAATGCAGCCTCGCCAGTGCAGCGTCCACCAATGCAGCCTTGCCAGCGCAGCGTCCACCAATGCAGTCTTGCCAGCACAGTGTCCACCAATGCAGCCTCACCAGCACAGAGTCCACCAATGCAGCCTCGCCAGCGCAGTGTCCACCAAAGCAGCCTCGCCAGCGCAGTGTCCCCAAAGCAGCCTCGCCAGCGCAGTGTCCCCCAAAGCAGCCTCGCCAGCGCAGTGTCCCCCAAAGCAGCCTCGCCAGCGCAGTGTCCCCCAAAGCAGCCTCGCCAGCGCAGTGTCTCCCAAAGCAGCCTCGCCAGCGCAGTGTCCCCCAAAGCAACCTCGCCAGTGTAGTGTCCCCAAAACAGCCTCGCCAGCGCAGTGTCCCAAAAGCAGCCTCACTAGTGCCATTGCATAGAGCGACTATATATTTTTAAAAAAAGGCCAGGCAGCGCTGAGGCAGAGGGGGTGGGCTGGGCCGAGGAGAAGGGAGGATCTGACATCCCAGTGCCTATGATACATGTCACACGTCCCGGCATTGGGCCACTGTGCTGTCTATCATAGGAGGCGGGACTTCCTATGACAGCAACTACTCGTCCTTCCTTCTGCTCGGCCCAGCCCACCCCCCTCTGCCTCTCAGCGCTGCCCGGATTTTTTTAATATATCGGCGTAAAACACGCACTGGTGTTTTGACCTCCATTTTTTAGGAGGAAAAGGTGTGTGTTATACGCCGATAAATACGGTACCTTGATCATACACCCAGGATTCCATACTCACCCCTAAAGCTACATTCAACCCAGAGAGGGTCTTTATTTTTAGAGAGTAGGGGTGCAAGAGGGGAGTGTGGTACTTTGGCTCTGATGAGCTCTTTTTAGCACACAAAAATTAAAGGAACACAAGCACAGTTTGAGCACTTTCGCACGTTTTGTTGGACATTTTATGGACTTTTATTAATATATTAATTATTGCATAATTGAAGATTTTTCAACACCTGTTGTATCTTTTGCACATTTCTATATATATATATTATATATATATTTTTGCATTTTTATTCTAATGCAAGTCTTATGCATGTAGCACTTTACTTTCTAGCACTTTAGTCACCTTTAAATTATTTATGTATGCAATTTTTTAGCAAGCGCTGTTATTAATTATTCTTTTTAGTCCATTTTCCTATTGGGTGAACAGCAGCTGCTTTTTTTTTTTTTTATTCACTATCCAAGCACAGTTTTTTTTTTTATTTTGTTATGTAGTAAACATAACTTTCCGGCTGCTTTCCTGCTGAATGGCATTTATGTTCTGCACTGGTTACTCATTTAAGTAAATACTCTGATGCAACCTGTCTCTACCTTTTTTAACCCAGAGGAACCCTTTAAATCATTTTTTAGGTCTTGGAGAACCCCTTCTAAAATCAGAGGTTCGTAAGAACAATGCCTCTTATTCAGTGGGAAGAATTCTACCCCTTACAGTGGTGGTCCTTTCAGACAGCTCAAGGATCCTTAGTGCCATGCTACTGGCTCTAGCAACCATCAGATGGACAGTCAATCAGCCACAGGTCAAGGAACCCTTTACAACCTCTGGAGGAACCCTAAGATTTCCCAGAACCCTGGTTGAGAATGGCTGCTATAATGTATAGTTATACTGATTTTTAAAACCAAACCTACAGGGTCATTAGGCCTGAGCACTGACTTCTTGGCTCAATAATCAGAACGTGCCTGTTGTGGAATTTTCCTCAGGTACAAAATACCTGTTACCTGTTAGTCAGTGATTCCAAATCAGACAATATAAATAGCTATGTATATAATGAGATCAGACAGATTCAAAATGGCTGAATCATAGTGACCTGATTTTATTACAGTGTGTTGGAGTTTAAATATACTCATATGACGTATAAAAATGGGTTTGTCATTAAGATCTGACGTACAAGAAACGGGCTGTTAATAACATCTTTTGTCCAATCAAGGTTAACAATTAATTATGGTAAGCATAGGGTTAATCTATATTGTGATTTTCTGTCATCAGGGAATTTTCTTGGTGATGCTCATCGAGAAGTTTCCCAAGGGACTTTTAGAAGATATTAATGGCTCTGCGGTCAGCTGTCCAGACAAAGTTCTTCTTATGACAGATAGGGAGTATAGTTGCGGGTAGGAACATCTCAGCTTATATATATTTTTAGCTTTTGCAAGCTCAGTGACACATGTAAAGAAATCAAAGAGAAATGAGATTAATTAACTCAAAGACATTTTGTCTAAGTCAACCATTTTGTATGACAATCAAGGCATCCTGTATATTTAGAAAAGCATAATGCCACCCCATGCCCTATAAACAAACTGAAGATTTACTCACTACTGGGGTTATAGCATACCTCCCAACTTTCTGAGATGGGAATGAGCGACAACTATTAGTAAAAATATGTAGGCATAGGACACACCCCTGCCACACCCCTCTTAAAGGAGAATTGTACAAAAAAATTATTGGGTAAACCCACAAGCGCTTTTTTTACCACTACTATTCCTTTACATTGACTTCTGGACTATACAAATGCACCAATTTAGAGATTGGATGAAAGGTCTAGCCCTGTAAAACACTTTTTGATAGATATGTGTTATATACAACTATATAGATCAGACAAAAAATGAGGGACAAATGAGGTGGAAAGAGCGACTATTTTTTTCTAAATGAGGGACAGTCCCTGGAAATCGGGGACAGTTGGTAGCTATGGATATAGTGGTGAATTACCACACATAAATAGAATGACAATTTTTTTTAAAAGGTGCACTAATTTCTGTAAGAGTTGACTCATGCAGGATAAATTGTTTAACCACTTAAGCCCCGGAAGATTTTACCCCCATTCCGACCAGGGGGTATTTTGCGATTCGGCACTGCGTGACTTTAACGGAGAATTGCGCGGTCGTGCGACGCTGTACCTAAACGAATTTGGCGTCCTTTTTTTCCCACAAACAGAGCTTTCTTTTGGCGGTATTTGATCACCTGTGCGATTTTTTGATCACGCGCTATAAACAAAAAAAGAGCGTCCATTTTGCAAAAATAGCAATATTTTTCCCTTTTTTTTTATATGAAATTCCCCCAAAAAAAAATGTAAAAATCAAAATTTTTTAAAATTTTCGGCCAATTTGTTTTATGCTACCTATGTTTGGTAAAAAAAATCGCAAAAAGCGTATTTTGATTGGTTTGCGCAAAAGTTATTGCGTTTACTAACCAAGGGAAAGATTTTTGTAATTTTTGTTGTTTTTTTTTTTAACGCGTAATGGCGGCGATCTGCGATTTTTTTTGCGGTACTGCGACATTGCGGCGGACAGATCGGACCCTTGACTGACATTTTTGACACTTTTGGGGTTACCAGTGACATTTCTACAGTAATCAGTGCTATACATATGCACTGTTACTGTAAAAATACACTGGTAGTGAAGGGGTTAACTTTATTTAAGAGGGAGGGGCTGTGTGTGTCCCTAGGGGCGTGATTCTAACTGTGATTGGCTGGGGCTTCAGCTGTATGCAGAGTGATCAACGGATCTACATAGTAGATCCAGATGATCAGCTCTCATACAGCGAGGAGAATGACAGGCAGCTTGTTTACACAAGCTGCCTGACTTTCTCCCTCTCCCCCGCCGATCGCAGAGTGGCCGGCGGACATCGGGTCCGCCGGTCACACGCGCGGGGGGGTCCGTGACCACTCGGGAGCGGGAGCGCGCCTCCGGGGGCGCGCGCTCGCTCCCTAGACCCTCACAAGCTAGTGACGTAGCCCTACGTCACTTTGCCTGTGAGGGGCTGACCGCCGACGTAGATAGTCGTGCGGCGGTCGGCAAGTGGTTAAGGAGCAAAATATTCATGTGCATAATTAATATGAACTTTTGTGTGCTTTGATGTGATATAGTGAAATATCAGTGAGGATATTGTGCAGCCAGCTGGTAAGAGGAAAGCATTACATCTGGATGTATTTGTATGACAGATGTCATCCTTGGATCACTGTGTGGAGCACAGAAATATGTGGCCGTGTCTTCGACTCTCAGATTGTCTATTTGTAGATATGATGTGGTTATAGACGCATCAGTTGTTATTGTGAATCTTCCCTGATATGAAGAGGAATATTTTACATCTCCGTTATTAGTAGGATTAACATATCCAATCCATGTTAGTCCTCTCCCTGGAACCTGTTGAACCCAGTGTATATAGTAGTCGGTATATGTATATCCAGATCCTGTACAGGACATCTTCACCCTCTCTCCGAGCTTTTTTATTTCTGAGGAGGACTGAGTAAGTGTTTGTGACATGACCCCTGTAACCAAGAATAAAAATATAATGAGAAATAAGATGATCCCATCAGAATGGGTTACTGCTTTTTTCTGTATTCCAGACTTACCAAGGAATGAGGAGAGACACAAAAGACAACAGGATAGAAACATGTTGTCTTATTGGCTTTAGATGTTCTGAATGTTCTGAGCGGACACCAAGATGTCAGTAGAACATCCCAGCCGGTCAGTTCAGCTTTTCTACCTGGCAGGATGAGACAGGAAGCAGAGATGGGTTTTGCATGAGAGGAAGAAGACTTTAAAAGGCTGAACGTCCTCTTCTACCTACAATGAATTGCAGTATATTGTTCTTGTGCTGTAATACCTTCAAATGTCTTTATAATTATATTAATAATTTTAAGCAGTTATAAAATTTAACACAATTGTTCACTAGAAATCAATAAAAAAAAGTAAGGCGCTATTCACTTCAACTAAAAAATGTGTATAGTAAAATCCATGGTGTTCTTTATTGTGTCAAACCTCTATACACCTAAATTCATTCCTTACTAGGATACAAGAACATTCTGTATCAAAATGACATATAGTGTTGCAAAATCAACAAAAAATGCAAATATTAATTAAAACTGTGGGGAAAAAAATGTGCAAAAAATGAAAATATAAAAAAATGTCAAAGTTCTTTAATAAGTTCTAGTGTTCCTTCAAACACTTCTTCTTATCCACTGTGCTTGTGTATAAATAATTTTGAAAAATAAGCAACCAGTGCTCCACCACTTGTGATAATGCAGATGCACTCGCCAGAGCCCTATGGTCACAGGGACTAATACAGCTTTAGTATTAAACCAGTGGGACCAGAAGTAGTAGTCAATCCTCCTCCTGCAACAACCGCATAGTCCTCCAATATGTTTATTCTCCCATCAAATGGTTAGCATCAATCACCAAAACAGAAATGTCAGAATAATCAGGCAATACCGTTTATTTAAACAATTTCTTAAAACCATACACAATCAATTGAGCTTACATTAGAGAGACCAGACTGGTACCAGCTCGTATGCACAGCGAATGTGCCAAAATTCACTGAATAATTCAACCGCACTACTGTTACCTTCCAGACCCCAGCGTGTGTTCCACCTCATCCGGATGTGACATCTTTTGCTATCCAAGACATTGATCAGTGACCCAACCTCTATGCATTTCTTTGGAAAGGCATCATCAGGAAGATTCTTCTGGTGAGTGCATCTGCATTATCACAAGTGGTGGAGCACTGGTTGTTTTTTTTTCAAGATTATTTTTACTCAAGCACGGTGGATGGGAATAAGTGTTTCTTTGAAGGAACACTGGACTTTATTGAAGAACTTATTAAAGAACTTTGACATTTCTGTATATTTTCATTTTTTGCACATTTTTATTTTTTGCACATTTTCTTCCACTGTTTTATTATTTGCATTTTTTTATTGATATTGCAACACTGTATGCAATTTTGTTATGGAATTTTCTTGTATCCTAGTAAGGAATGAATTTATGTGTATAGAGGTTTGACACAATAGACCACACCATACAGATTTCACTATACTCATTTTTTAGTTGAAGGGAATAGCGTTATTTATTAATTTCTGTTTTAGTGTATATCACACATACAGGGACAGCTGGTACACAAGAGTCACATCCAAAGTCCAGAAAGAGGCTTTAATGTCTCCTAAATCAGCTTTGTAGAAGCTTTGAAGTCATTGAGCTCACTTTGTTCACGAGAAAAAACAAGCAGCCATTATGATTACTACCTTAGGCTGGCCATATGCTGTTAAACGGGCTATGTTGTCCGCCGGACGGACTCCGTTTTTCCCAACGGGGGATCGATCCCCCGCTGAGCAGGAGGATGACAGCTGTTCTCCGTGCTGTATGCGGAGACACAGCTGTCAGGTCCCATGCATCTCTATGGGGGAATCAGATGGGAACGGACCGTCCAAAAAAACGGACAGGCGGATCTGAAATTTTTGACATCCTGATGAACCAGCTGAGGTTTGCTTCCTGGGTAATCTGTAGGCCCTCTTCCATCCACTGATGGCTATTAGAATACAATGGCTTAGCAGGGGAATGCCTCCATACATGAACTGTATAACAAATATGAATAGCAAAAAATGAAGGAATATGTTTGATTTTTTTGTTAAATTTGTGTTGACAAGGGTTTATCCCACATAGAAAACTCAAGCTGTCCACAATGCAGGGCATTGAGATCTATCAGCAATGAGGGAGGAGAGGGCACGCAGGAGGGCAAGGAGGAGGGGGGGATGGAGGTGTGCTTAAAGGCATTTGTCCTGCAAATGAGAGTGATCTTAGTTTTCCAGGACAGTAGGAAAGAGTGAAAAAGCAGTGCTAAGAGGAGATGGAGCAGGATCAGGGAAGAGGAGTTGTAATGACAGTAATTCAGCTTGTGTTAGACTCCACCTGCGCTATAAAAAGGGGGAAGGCTGGGGTATAATGCGCCCAGTAGCTGCATTAGTTGGTTCCATAGCTCATGGTATCTGGACTTCTGCCCATTGCAGTCTGCTGAAGTCACTGGAAAATTTGGAGAAATGCAAGCCACGAAGAATGCTAAGATAGACTCTCACCTCATGGAGGTATGCCTGGGCAGCCACACTGCAGTCGTTAGTTTAGGGAAAAGGACATTGTTCATATTGAACTGTTATGCTGCAACCTGTTCAGTAAAGTAACATTAACCATTCTGAGCCTGGTCGGAAGTTATTGAAAGGGGTGCATATTGGTTAAGGTGTAAATAAAGAACCTGGATTTATAAAGCACTATGGGTAGGGATGGGCCGAATATTCCCCTGTTCGGTTCACAGCAGAACTCCCAAACAAGGGAAATGTTCTAACACGAACTGCAAACCCCATTGAAGTGCATGGGAGCTGAACAGGAAAAATCAAACGTGCCCATTTTGAAGGCTTATATACAAGTAATTGGCCATAAAAGGGGTATGGGAGTCTGGGTACTTCCCTGGGGGACAAATACCATTTTTTTTTTTTTTTAAATGATCGTTTTTTTCAGGAGCAGTGATTTTAATTATGCTTAAAGTGAAACAGAAAAAATGAAACATTTCATTAAATATAGTGCCTGGGAGGTCCCTTTAACCGCTTGCCGACCGCCCGCAGTAATATTACTGCGGCAGTAAGGCTCCCCAGCGTAATGTAGTACTACATGACTGGAGTACATGTGATTCCAGCAGCACGTGCTCGTCCGGGAAACGAAAAGAAGACCCGCCTGCTTATGTAAACAAAGCAGGCGGATCTTTTTACAGACAGGCAGGGACAGACTATGCAGGCTATGCTGAAACTGCGTTCTCTGTGCCTGTCACAGAACCCCCCCACACACAGTCAGCAAGCATTAGGCATACATTTAACCCCTTGATCACCCCCAGTATTAACCCCTTCCCTGCCAGTGTCATTATTACAGTAACAGTGCATATTTTTAGCACTGATTACTGTAGTAATGTCACTGGTGCCAGTATCTAAGCCCTGAAGATTAGAGAGAGAGAAAGAGGGCACCGGTGCGGGCCCTGAAGTGTTCAGCAGTGCAGCAGTATATTCAAGTAGCTACCTCAGCAGGAGTGCTTAGGGGAGCTTGAAGAGGACTCCTTTAGAAAGCAGTCCCAAGTCAATTCAGCATTAACAGGCATCCAGCCTGCGTTAACCAGCCTCAAGTCAGCGTAGGTAGGCATTCAGCCAGGGTCAAGTCAGCGCTGATAGGCATTCAACCAGCGGCGCCAAACAGCAATATTCAAGTGTTTCCACCAAATGTGCCTAGTTTAGTTCCAGGAGTATCCCACTCATCCCTTCTCCTATCCAAGTTACAAAATAAATACAAAAACCCAAAGATACTGGACTGGTCATTGTCTGTCTCAGAGCTCACACTTGGAGAAACATGCACAAAGGTACTTTCGTTGCACCCGGTGACCCAGGGGGACCCACAGCCAGCAAAACAGCTGGGAATTGTGCTACACTAGCCACTGTAATTTTTTTGCTGAGATGCATTATGTGCTTTACTACTAGTCCTGGCTCTTTGGGCTGACATCTGTTTTGCAACCATTATAATAATTTCTTGTCTTCCTGTCATAGGGTGTCACAGGGATAGGAAGTGAGGGGAAATTTCCCCAATGGCCGTCATTGCTACAGAAAAATTCAAAGGCTCATATGTGGCTAAAGCATCATCTTTTTTTTTTTTTTTTTTTTTAAAAAGTTTTTTATTAGCAGACAATAAAAATTACAAAAAGTGTCAAAGAGCATTGCACATAAGTTACATTGACAGTAAATATACAAAAGACTGGCACCAAGGCCAAACTCGTATATACAGGAAATTACATGTATTTCTCCATTGACAGCATAACACTAGACACTTTGGGGTTTATTTACTAAAGCTAGAGAGGGCAAAATTAGTCACAATTCTGCTGAGAAACCAATCAGCTTCCAGGCTTTATTGCTAAAGCTTAATTAAACAAGCTGAGGTTAGAAGCTGATTGTTTTTTCTGCAGAATTTTGACAAATTTTGCCCTCTCTAGCTTTATAAAATAAACCGCTTTATCTCTCAAGGTCTGATAGATGCATCTTTCCCATTTTTTTCCCCAACCCTGGGAAAGTAAAGGCAACATCTTCTACATGTAAAAGGAAATAAAACACATCCTTAGGACAAATGTAAACTGGGGCAAAAAAAAAACAAGCCCCTCGGTTCCAGTAAATATGTAGTACCATACCCCCAGTAAGACCCTTTCAAAAAATATCAATAGGTCCCACCCTTATGAATGTGTTTTAATTAACTACCTCTCCCTCCAAAGTATCATTAGAGTTCACTCAGCAAAACCACACTTTCCTGAACTCATTGGGAGAAACACGTGCCTCATATGTCATGCGATTGAGCAGAATGTCTCCATTGATTAATTTCATCCACATTCCCAACGCCAGGCTCTCAGTATATTTCCACCTCCTTGCTATGAGCCTACGGCCACCAAAGAAAAGGAGTCTAATGAACAGTTTTGTAGCCACATCCATCTCCTCATTTTCAATAATTTCCAAAAGACAGCGCAAGGGGGGAGAAAATTTTAGGGAGACCAAATTTATCAGCTATAAACTAAGCCAGCCTTAGATTTCAGAGGCCTTACAATGAAACGCTCCCACACCATATGACAGAAAGTTCCTTTAACCCTTTGACATTTATGATACATTTGAAGAGTCTCTCTTATGCATATGAAATAGATGTTTAGGAGTATAGTGCATCTGATATAAGAACCGTAGAAGCACTATCTTTAAGGAATATCTGAATATGAACATGTAGTACACATAAAAAGAATAAATAATAACAGCGCTTGCTAAGAAATTGAATACGTAAATAATTTAAAGGTGACTAAAGTGCTAGAAAATAAAGTGATAAATGCATAAGATCCACATTAGAATATGATGTCCATTGATGACTGTCAGGGTACAAATACCAGGAGAAGGGCTCTAGGACCCAGCAGGGCTATCAGCACTTTGGCAGGTGAAGGACTTTAGGACCCAGCAGCACAACCAGCAATTTACCTGGGCCTATATAAGGAAGCCTGCCAGTGATTTTAGTTGCTAGTTGATCTACGGCTCCTCCAGTGTGTTATCCTTGTGATATTCCAGTTCCTTTCCCCTGTTACCGACCCGGCTTGTCCTTGACCTGTCTCCTGATTGCGTCCTGTGTTTGACCTTGGCTATCCACCTGACCACGTCAGCTCTGATATCCACCTGACCACGTTACAGTCTCAGCATTATCCAAGTCCTGCAAACACCTCACGGGCGCCACCTGTCTGCGGATTGCAATCCAGCACTCCAGCTGTACTCTGGATCCTCCTGCACACAGTCCAGCAGGCAACCTGTGCTACTTTGGGCCTGACCTCTCCTGTTCTCATCCTCAGGGGGGTCTGGAACTTGGCCGCAAGATAAGCCCTCTCTCTCCATTGGCCTCCAGCACCAGGTACGTGTTAATGATGCTCGGGGAGGCGGGTGAAACGCGTTGACGTAACTTCTCGTGTACCTTATCCATCTACGTCACTTCCTGTTTCCTGGTGGAATGCACGTGAGACGGCATTCCAGCAAGTGTTTTGTAACTGATTCACTGCCTATTTTTATCTTCGTGGTTGTGAGTATACTTGCTTACTTTCAATATTAAATGGATTTTAAACTGTATTTATCTATGATACCTTTGTTTTAATCGGGCTGAATCCTTTAAGGAAATACCATTTGTCACCTGAGCGTTTTTTTCTGGAGAGTACTGTATTTATCGGCATATAACACGCACCTCAAATTTAGGAGGGAAATTTTAGGAAAAAAGCTAAAATTTTAAATAAACAGCATTGAACTCAGAACTGCTTTTTTTATTATCAAATGCAGTCTTACCAGTGCCGTGAATGCAGCCTCATCAGCGCAGTGTTCATAAATGCAGTCTCGCCAGCGCAGTGTCCACCAATGCAGCCTCGCCAGCGCAGTGTCCACCAAGGCAGCCTTGCCAGCGCAGTGTCCACCAATGCAGCCTCACCAGCACAGTGTCCACCAATGCAGCCTCGCCAGTCCGGTGTCCCCAAAGCAGCCTCGGCAGTGCAGTGTCCCCAAAGCAGCCTCGCCAGCGCAGTGTCCCCAAAGCAGCCTTGCCAGTGCCATTGCACAGAGCGACTATATATTTTTTAAAAAAAGGCCAGGCAGTGCTGAGGCAGAGGGGGATGGGCTGGGCCGAGAAGGGAGGACGAGCGGCCGCTGTCATCTGACATCTGACGTCACACATCCCGCGTCCCGGCATTGGGCCACTGTGCTGTCTATCATAGGAGGCGGGGCTTCCTATGACAGCAACTGCTCGGCCCGCCCCCCTCGTCCTCTCAGCGCTGCCCGGCTTTTTTTTTTTTTCTTAACCGGTTGCCGACCGCCGCACGACTATATACTGCGGCGGTCAGCCCCGGCCAGGCAGAGTGACGTATCGGTACGTCACTCACCTGTCACTGACTTGCGAGCCTATCGCGCCCGCCGAGGCGCGCGCCCGCCGAGGCGCGCGCCCGCCGCGGCTCGTTCACAGACAAGTCAGTGCGTGTGACCGGCGGACTCGATGTCCGCCAGTCACACTGCGATCCCTCCTGTGAAGGGAGAAAGACAGAGCAGCTTGTGTAAACAAGCTGCCTGTCAGTTCTCCCTGTGTAAAAGTGAAGATCTGTCCGTTCTACTATGTAGAACGGTTGATCTTTGCTTTTACACCAATAGGAATGTCCCTACTAGGGATGATCGAACGGTTCGGGTTGACCATCGGTTCGGCCCGAACATTGGGTGTTCGAGGTTCGGCCGAATTTAGAACTTTTTGCCCAAAAAGTTCGGAATTCGGCAACCAGAAACCGCCAGAACCGCCCAAAATGCAATGCTTCAGGAAATGGGCTTTAAAAGCCCATGGTTGGACCAGAACCATTAGCAAAAGCCAATTGAGGGGGCAGGAGAATGCTAGGAATGTGATTGGAGTGACTAGGGGGTCCCTAGACCAATCATTAGTGAATACGCCCCCCAGTATATAAGATCGCCCCCGCCATAATCCTAGCATTGTTATACTGGACATGGAAGAGAGTGGAAGCAGTTCTGTTAATTTTACTTTAAAAGTGTCATTTAGCTATTTTTAGTGTGAGGAAAGGGATATCTAGTGTAGTTAGAGTGCTCCTTTACACTCAAGTTAGCTTCAAAAATTTAGTTTCTGTAGGGAAAGTGTTAAGTGTAAGGGGACCGTAGTGTAGTGTAGGGTTAACTGGCAGTGACTGCTATGGCAGGGTGACAAAACCCTTCCATAGCAGGGTGACCGCTATAGAGAAATGATCATTTCTCTGAATTGCTTCGGCACACCCATATGGCTTCTCCCCAGCCAAGCATTTTTTATGCTGCAGGGGCTGCCACTGCCAGTGCTTTTTTGAGGACATGTTTGATGTCAGACATGACATCTGAACATGTGTATAGGGGGTATATATACCCCTAGACATATATAGGTGTGATAGTAGCAGAAATAAATGCTTGCGCTAATGAAATCATTTACAGTAATATATTTCTGCTACTATCACACCTATATATGGCTAGGTGTCTATATACATATAATTATGTGTGTATATATACCACTATACACAAGTTCAGATGTTTTGCCTGCCTCAAAAGAACACAAAAAAATGCCAAAAAAAACGCTAGCGTCAAAAAAAAATGCCCAGGTGTGTTTTTGCTGGCATTTTTTGGGGGGTTTTGGAGGCAGGCAAAACATCTGAACTTGTGTATAGTGGTGTATATACACACATCCATATATTTATATACACACCTAGACATATATAGGTGTGATAGTAGCAGAAATATATGCTTGCGCTAATGAAATCATTTACAGTAATATATTTCTGCTACTATCACACCTATATATGGCTAGGTGTCTATATACATATAATTATGTGTGTATATATACCACTATACACAAGTTCAGATGTTTTGCCTGCCTCAAAAGAACCCAAAAAAATGCCAAAAAAACGCTAGCGTCAAAAAAAAAATGCCCAGGTGTGTTTTTGCTGGCATTTTTTGGAGGCAGGCAAAACATCTGAACTTGTGCACAGTACCACTATACACAAGTTCAGATGTTTTTCCTGACTGCAAAGAACCCAAAAAAATGCCTGCTTTGAAACTGGCAAGGTGTGAAAACCGAGGAGAGAAGCCAACCCCCTAAGCTGAAAGTTTTCTAATACATACAATCCTTTTTTTTTCTGGTTCTGGACATGCTACTGAGCTGAAACTTCACAGGTACACCTTTTAGACCCCCCAGACACAAAATCACACAAAAAAGTTCTTAAAAATTGTCATTTTTGATAAAAAAGCCAATTATTGAAAAAAAAAAAAAGAGATTTTTTGATTTTTACTTTGGATTTCAGATCTGGGGGGTCTAAAGGTGTACATGTGAAGTTTCAGCTCTGTAGCATGTCCAGAACCATAAAAAATAAGATCGTTTGTATTAGAAAACTTTCAGATCACCAATATGGCTTCTCTGTTTCCACACCTTGCCGGTTTAATAGAAGGCATTTTTTTGGGTTCTTTGCAGTCAGGAAAAACATCTGAACTTGTGTATAGTGGTACTGTGCACAAGTTCTGATGTTTTGCCTGCCTAAAAAAACTCCCAAAAAATACTGGCAAAAACACACCTGGGCATTTTTTTTTTTGACGCTAGCGTTTTTTTGGGGTTCTTTTGAGGCAGGCAAAACATCTGAACTTGTGTATAGTGGTATATATACACACATAATTATATGTATATAGACACCTAGCCATATATAGGTGTGATAGTAGCAGAAATATATTACTGTAAATGATTTCATTAGCGCAAGCATATACTTCTGCTACTATCACATGTATGTGTGTATATACACCACTATACACAAGTTCAGATGTTTTGCCTGCCTCAAAAGAACCCCAAAAAATGCCAAAAAAAAAACGCTAGCGTCAAAAAAAAAATGCCCGGGTGTGTTTTTGCTGGCATTTTTTGGGGGTTTTTGGAGGCAGGCAAAACATCAGAACTTGTGCACAATACCACTAAACACAAGTTCAGATGTTTTTCCTGACTGCAAAGAAACCAAAAAAATGCCTTCTATTAAACCGGCAAGGTGTTACAGCAGCGAAGCCAACCTCCTGTGCCAGAGGCGTAACTAGAACCTTCAGGGCCCCCGTGCAAGAAACCATGAAGGGCCCCCCGGACAGCAGAACACAAGTGAACTAGATAGGAGGAGTGGCGGGGGCAGCATACAGAGGAACCAATCTCCTAATTTTCCTGCTGCAGTTACAGGAGGAAAAAGGAGGACAGTGATTTCTCTACATGCTGCCCCCACCGCCCCTCCTATCCAGGTGTACAGGGGAGCCACATAGGCCCCCTGGAGCATGGGGCCCGGTAGCGATTGCAACCCCTGCAACCCCTGTAGTTACGCCCCTGTCCTGTGCTGAAAGTTTTCTAATACAAACAATCTTTTTTTTTTTTTAATGGTTCTGGACATACTACAGAGCTGAAACTTCACATGTACACTTTTTAGACCCCCCAGATACTAAATCCAAAGTAAAAAATCAAAAAATCTCTTTTTTTTTTTTTAATTTTTCAATAATTGGCTTTTTTTTATCAAAAATGACAATTTTTAAGAACTTTTTTTGTGTGATTTTGTGTCTGGGGGTCTAAAAGGTGTACCTGTGAAGTTTCAGCTCTGTAGCATGTCCAGAACCAGAAAAAAAGAATCATATAGGTGTTAAAGGAGGGTCCCGCATCCCTGTTCTACTGAAAAATTATCTTTTTTTTTTTCCATGGTTCTGGACATGCTACAGAGCTGAAACTTCACATGTACACTTTTTAGACCCTCCAGATACTAAATCCAAAGTCAAAATCAAAAAATCTCTCTTTTTTTTTTCAATAATTGGCTTTTTTAGAAAAAATTACAATTTTTAGAACTTTTTTTTGTGTGATTAATAGTTAATGGGGCATGACCCAGAACCCTAGGCACTTTTTAGGGGCATTTATTGGGTTTTAGGGCTTAAAAATTGTGTTTTTTTGATTACAGAAGTTCGGGTCCCATTGATTTCAATGGGGTTCTGAAATCCGGGCCGAACTTTCGGGAAGCTCGGATGTTCTGAAAGAACCGAACTTTTCAAAAGTTCGATCATCCCTAATCATCAGTGCCACCTATCAGTGCCTATCAGTACCCATCAGTGCCACCTAACAGTGCAGCCTCATCAGTGCCTCCTAAACAATGCCCACCAGTTCCGCTTCAGCAGTGCCACCTATCAGTGCCCACCAATGCCGCCCTATCAGTGCCCATAAGTGCAGCTTCATCAGAGCACATCAGTAATAAAGGAGAAAATTTACCTGTTTGCAAAATTGTATAACAAGCTATTAAAACTGTTTTTATTTATTTGTTTGATTGTTTTTCAAAATTTTCGGTCTTTTTTGTTTGTTTAGCAAAAAATAAAACCCCCAGCAGTGATTAAATACCTCCAAACGAAAGATCTATTAGTAGGAAAAATATATAAAAATGTCATATGGGTACAGTGTAGCATGACTGCGCAATTGTCATTCAAAGAGTGACAGCGCTGAAAGCTGAAAATTGGCCTGGGCAGGAAAGGGATAAAGTGCCCAGTAAGCCAGTGGTTAAAGTGTCCGCTATAGAGAAGTGTGAGTAGCGTAGTTTGCCGCCATTCCACGGGTGGACACAATTAAAGCGGGACATGTTAGGTATCTATTTACAAGGCGTAACATCACTTTTTATATTTTATATAAAAATGAGGTATTATTTTGTGTTTGTGTGCAATAAAATGAAAATTTATTTTTTCCCCAAAAGTTGCTTTAGAAAAAAAACGCTGCTCAAATACCCTGTGACATAAAATATTGTAACACCCGTCATTTTATTCTATAGGGGCCTCTGCTATAATGTTTGAGGTCCTAAACATTCTCTAGCAAAAAAAAGTCTATATTTTTCATGTAGGAGAGAAATGTCAGAATTGGCCCAGTTGGTTAAAATAACGGAAAAAAAAAAAGCTTTTCCTGAAAAATCTGCAGCTTCATTCCAGAGACAATACTTTGTCCTGCCACTAGATGTTCTCAGACTGATGTCCAGCATCATTAAATCCACGACAGTAAAACCCTGTTATATCGCGGTTCAGTTTTCGCGGTCACGGTATTTTGCGTTTTTTTCTGTAAGACCTATTAATATTGTTTTATTAAATAAATCTTTGTTAATTCAATATCTTTGTCTTTTCCATTGCTCTTGCTCTGTCTCTCAATAACTTTAACCACTTAAGCCCCGGAAGATTTTACCCCCTTCCTGACCAGGGAGTATTTTGCGATTCGGCACTGCGTGACTTTAACGGACAATTGCGCGTTTGTGCGACGCTGTACCTAAACGAATTTGACGTCCTTTTTTTCCCACAAACAGAGCTTTCTTTTGGTGGTATTTGATCACCTGTGCGATTTTTTGATCACGCGCTATAAACAAAAAAAGAGCGTCAATTTTGCAAAAATAACAATTTCCTGACAGACTCCATGGCAGCATACGTTTGGGTAGCCCCACCTCCACTCCTACCCTATAGGACCCCACTCCCATAAATCCTTGCTCCCTTTCAGCATCCGTGTTCTTTTTTTGTCCTCCTCCATGCACCTTTTGGTGCTGATTTCCTACATTTTTTATTGGTTATTTTGGAAAGAAGACCGAGACGCAGGGACAGTGATGTCAGCAAGATTTGAGTCCCCGATAAGCCCTTGCTGCTGCGGGGTATGGGGTGGGCAAATTGAAGAGGAGCCCAAGATGCCTGACTAAGCAGGCCGTATGGCATGGCCGATTAGTCCTGCTGCTGCGGGTGGACGTTTATATTGCCCCAACGTTGGATTCTGTGTCCTGGCTGCTGACTGTTATCTTTCCCTGGTGTCTAGAGGTAAGCATCTGGTCAGGTAAGTACCTTTTTTATTATTATCATTACCTGGTGGTGTAGTGGTTCAGTCGCCCTGGTGTCTAGTGTGTGGCTGTACTCTTCTGGCTTCCTGGTGGTCCGGGAGGTTCTCTGAGCGCCATGGAACGCTATGCGTTCCATCTTCGGTGCCTCTCGGCCGCTCTGCGCATGCGCGCCGACCGGCCGGGAACGAGGCTTGGTTCGCGCATGCGCAGTAGCGGCGATTGCCGCTATTCGCGCATGCGCAGTTGACGCGGCCGTGACGTCACGGCCGGCGCCAAATTTAAAGAGCTGTCAGTCCCACAATCGGTGGGACTGACTGTAGAATCGGCGTTCCCACGCCCATTGCAATGAATTCCAGGTATGTGGATCTGCACCAAGGGGGGGCATTGCTGCTTATATATATACATTGTCATATACTGATTTTTTTGCACTGTACTGCATCAATCTCTTTTAGTGCATCTGCTGTGTGTCAAATGGACACCTCACCGCTCCCCTGCGACCAGCCCTCTCTGAGGTAAGCTCAGGGCTGGTATGGGGGGGGAGCAGAACGTTTGTCAGTCGATCCTGTATTCCCTATATATATTTTTTCTTTGCAGCTCCTCCTCTAGGTCCGATCGACCTCAGGGCACGCGGGAAGATCGCCATGCTAAATCGCATCATCGCTCTTCCTCCAGACATGGCTCATCTAAGTCCAGATACCGTAGTAAAGACCGGTCACCTCCTAGGTCTTCACGCCAAGCCAGCGAGACAAAGTGCTGGGGCTGTGGTATCCGATTATTGGACGGAAAATCGCTATGCGACTCCTGTTATTCCCGGGCAGCGGGTGAAAGAGGAAGTTCTGACCAGCATCTTGAATCTATGGTCAAACGCATAGTAAAAGACTCCCTGGCTGGTCTTAACAAGCAACCGTCTCCAACGCCAGATCCATCCGCCTCTCCTGCTAGAGAGTCCACTGGCGGACGGGCCCTGGAATGGTCTGAACCTAGCCATCCCTCCGTGTTTGAGTCTGACAGCGATTCGGATCAAGACGAGCCTAGCTTGGGATTTTCATTTAATCTGGTTCCGCCATTAGTAAAGGCCGTCAGAAAAACCTTAAATTGGGAAGACCCAGCGGTCTCCGCCCCAAAGCAGAGAAAATATTTTAAGCAGCTGAGCAAGGAGCGGCTGAACTTTCCATTTATTCCCGAATTGGGGAAAATTATAACGGAAGAATGGAGCAAGGTGGAGAGAAATCACTCCATGGTCTCAAAATTGGCTAAACTCTATCCGTTCAAAGAAGAGGAAGTCAAACACCTGGAATCTCCTCCGCTTGTGGATGCGGCTGTTATGAGGCTAGTAAAACATGTCACTTTGCCTCTTGAGGATACGGTTTCCTTTAAGGATCCCCTTGACAGAAAAATTGACACGGATCTGAAGCGTGTCTATCTTTCAGTGGGTGCTGCTTGCAAGCATCTCTGTCCAAAGCCATGGAAGTATGGGTGGACAATGTCGATGATTCCCTCAGAAGCTTCTCTGAAGATGCAGCCAAGAGCTCTCCTATCCAGGAGTTAAAACTGGCATCAGCCTTCCTGGGGGAGGCGTCTATTGATATGATCCGCCTGTTAGCTCGAGGGATGCTATCATCAGTTACGGCAAAGCGTGCACTTTGGCTACGCCCTTGGTTGGCTGATCCTGCTTCTAAGCAGGTATGGTGCCGCATTCCCTTTGAGGGTTCTTCCCTCTTTGGGAATAAGTTGGATAGCGCCATCTCTAAGGCTACTGGTGGTAAGTCGGGCTTCCTCCCCCAGGATAGGCGTCTTCTTGGTCAGAAAAGACTTCCTCCCAGAAAACAAAGTACTGATCGTGCCAGGGAGGCACGTACTTATAGGCCAGGAAGGGAATTTGGAAGAAATTGGAAGTCCAGGCAATCTTCCTTTCGGAAGGCCCCAAGAGCAATCCATCTGCGGATAGAGACTCCACAATGTCCTTTTGAGATTGGGCCCGCTCAGGCCAGTCAGGTGGGAGGTCGTCTCTTTCACTTTTGGCAGGTCTGGGCGGCCTCAATCCGGGATGCTTGGGTCGTCAACACGGTCTCTGCAGGTCATTCTTGGACCTTCATCAGTATTCCCGGAGACAGATTTTTTCCTACCTCCCTTCCTCGGTCAGGCGACAAAAGAGAGATTCTCTTGTCTTACGTAGACTCGCTAGTCACTCAAGGAGCAGTGGTTCCAGTGCCAGAATCCGAAAGAAGACTCGAAGTGTACTCTCCTCTGTTCATGGTGCGCAAGAAGAGCGGCGCCTGGAGACCAGTGATAGATTTGACGCACTTGAATCGCTTCATCGAAGGAGAAAAATTCAAGATGGAGACTCTGTTCTCCATTCAGCAAGCCGTCCAACCGGGGGATTGGATGGTCTCAGTAGACCTGAAGGATGCATACTTCCACGTGCCAGTGGCAACAGAGTTTCAGCAATATCTAAGATTCTCGGTCGGCCAACGTCATCTACAATTTGTATGTCTCCCATTCGGGCTTTCCACGTCGCCTCGTACCTTTTCGAAGGTCTTATTAGCGGTGGTAGCCTTGATAAGACTGAGAGAGGTCCGTCTTTTTCATTACCTGGACGACCTCCTTCTTCTGGCCCAAGACAAGTCTGTCATCCTGGAACATCTAGCTCTGGTCATCTCGTCTCTAGAGAGGTTCGGCTGGATCCTGGACAGAGAAAAGAGCCATCTGATTCCCACTCAGTCCCTGGTCTTTTTGGGCGCGCTGTTCAACACCAAGAACAGTACCATCTCTCTGCCAGAAGAAAAGATTCCGGTAATCAGGGACAGAGTGTCTTTGGCTTTGTCGGCATCCCGTCTCACAGCAAAGCAATGCCTAAGGGTAATTGGCACCATGGTGTCAGCAGCCCCTATGGTGAAGTGGGCTCTCTGGAAGATGAGGCCTTTTCAGAGGGGTTTTCTTCAGCAGTGGAACGGAGTCAGCAATTCTCAGAGAATAGTGATAACCACAACCATGAAGAGCTGGCTGCCTTGGTGGCTACAACTGAAGAACTTGCGCAATTGTCACTCCATAGCCCCCATATCTTGGGTGATAGTGACATCAGACGCCAGCAACACTGGCTGGGGCGGTCATTGCGGAACGGAGATGGCCCAAGGGAAATGGGACTTTTTGTCTCGCCAGACTGTGTCCAACATCTTGGAACTACGAGCGGCCTTCCAAGTGTTACTAGCCTTTGGCCACCTCATTCGGGGCACCTCAGTCATGCTGAGGTTAGACAACACGACTGCAGTAGCCTATGTGAGGAGACAAGGCGGAACTCGCAGTGCATCCCTGCTTCGGGAAGTAGAGCCAATAATGACCTGGGCTCAGAGAAACCTGGTCAATCTGTCAGCAGTTTACATACCAGGGGCACAGAACACACAAGCGGATTTCCTCTCGAGAACACAACTCAACAACAACGAGTGGTCTCTCCACGAGGATGTGTTCAACTGGATCCTGTCCTTGGGGTTCATCCCAGAAGTAGATCTATTTGCCTCCTTCAACAACAGGAAGTTGCAGAAGTTTTACTCAAGGAACAGAGATCCCAGAGCATTCGGGGTGGATGCCCTGACAGATTGCTGGAAGTTTCACAAGGCTTATGCCTTTCCCCCAGTGCCAGTCATCTTTCAATTTCTGCGGAGAGTCCAGATGGAGTCAGTCAAAGTGGTTGCAGTAATCCCGTTCTGGCTCAAGAGACCGTGGTTTCCCCTATTATTCCAGCTGAGCTACCGCGATCCAGTCCCTCTTCCTCTCAGGGCAGATCTGCTGTCCCAGGGCTCCATCCTTCACCCATGCCCAGCCCGTCTGCACCTTCGGGTCTGGTTTTTGAGAGGGGAAGGCTGGAAGCGTTAGGATGTCCAGAAGTAGCCATACCAACTCTTTTGAGTGCTAGAAGACAAAGCACGAATAAAACCTATGAAAGGATTTGGGCTAGGTTTACCTCTTTCCTAGAGTCCAAAGGAAAGTCCTGGTCATCTCCTTCCGTGCAAGATATTCTGTCTTTTCTTCAGTCGGGATTGGAGTTGCCTCTTTCAGTGAGCGCCTTGCGAGTTCAAGTTTCAGCCATATCCGCTTTCACAGGCATTTCTTGGGCTGCACATCCTTTGATCAGGCAATTTTTCAAAGGGGCAGTAAGGCTAAGGCCACAGAAGAAGCTGAGATTCCCCAAGTGGGACATGCCTTTGGTCCTTGATTTCTTATCCTCAGTTGGCTCAAGTCTTGAAGATCCCATATCCGTGAAACATCTCACCCTTAAGACGGTCTTTCTGGTGGCCATCACATCTGCAAAGAGGGTGTCAGAGATCCAAAGCCTGGGAAGTAAGGAACCTTTTCTGACTTTCTTCCCGGATAGAGTTGTCCTCATTCCAATGATGGGAGCAAGGCCAAAAGTCACGTCGGTCTTTCACGAGAACCAAGAAATTGTTCTCCCTACTTTCAATTCATCGACCGAAACTCCGGTAGTCCATCCTCTGGATGTGGGCAACACGCTCAGACAGTACTTGGAAGCTACAGCCTCTTTCCGAAAGACAGATTATCTCTTTGTCCTATTGTCTGGGAAGAACAAAGGTATGCGTGCCTCTTCAAGATCAATTGCCTCCTGGATAGTAGAGGCGATTCAGTGGGCTTATAGAGAGAAGGGCTTGGTTCCTCCTAAAGTGGTGACTGCGCATTCTACTCGTGGTGTCGCTACTTCATGGGCAGCTTCACGACATGTCGCTCCGGATGTGGTCTGCAGAGCAGCGTCTTGGTCGTCCATTCATACATTTATGACACATTATTGTGTTGAGCCGGCGGCTCTTTCTTCTGTTGGTTTTGGTGCTCAAGTGTTATCTGTTGCAGGTGTTAATTAAAATTTATCAGCATCTGCCCACCCAATTGTGTTTTGGCGAGTTATTTCCCAAACGTATGCTGCCATGGAGTCTGTCAGGAAAACGGAAAATTTGTATCAAATACTTACCGTAATTTTCCTTTCCTGATGGACTCCATGGCAGCAGGAGTCCCCTCCCAGTTCCTGAGTAGGCTAGTTACAGAACACGGATGCTGAAAGGGAGCAAGGATTTATGGGAGTGGGGTCCTATAGGGTAAGAGTGGAGGCGGGGCTACCCAAACGTATGCTGCCATGGAGTCCATCAGGAAAGGAAAATTACGGTAAGTATTTGATATAAATTTTCCGTTATTTTTCACATTTTTTTATATGAAATTCCCAAAAAAAAAAAAAAAAGTAAAAATCAAAATTTTTTAAAATTTTCAGCCAATTTGTTTTAAGCTACATATGTTTGGTAAAAAAAATTGCAAAAAGCGTATTTTGATTAGTTTGCGCAAAAGTTATCGCGTTTACTAACAAAGGGAAAGATTTTTGTCATTTTTGTTGTTTTTTTTTTTAACGCGTAATGGCGGCGATCTGCGATTTTTTTTTACGGTACTGCGACATTGCGGCGGACATATCGGACCCTTGACTGATATTTTTGACACTTTTGGGGTTACCAGTGACATTTCTACATTAATCAGTGCTATATATATGCACTGTTACTGTAAAAATACACTGGCAGTGAAGGGGTTAACTTTATTTGAGAGGGAGGGGCTGTGTGTGTCCCTAGGGGCGTGATTCTAACTGTGATTGGCTGTGGCTTGAGGTGTAGGAACAATGATCAACGGTCCTACATAGTAGATCAGTATGATCAGTGTCTCTACACAGGGAGAACTGACAGGCAGCTTGTTTACACAAGCTGCCTGCCTTTCTCCCTCTCCCCCGATGATCGCAGAGTGACCGGCGGACATCGGGTCCGCTGGTCACACGCGCGGGGGGATGCGTGACCACGCGGGAGCGCGCCGCCGGCGGCGCACGCTCGCTCCCCAGACCCTCCCAGGCTAGTGACGTACCGATATGTCACTCTGCCTTTGAGGGGCTGACCGCCGCAGTATATAGTCGTGCGGCGGTCGGCAAGTGGTTAATGTGTTTAAATGAGTTTCTATTGTTTTTAAAGACCTTAAAATGCTTTTAAAAGTACTGTAAAAGTTATAAAAACCTGCCTAGGGTGTATTTAAATAGGGGATTTCTATTTTGCGGATTTTCACTTATTGCGGGTGGGTCTGGAATGTAACCCCCGCAATGGAGGGGGGTTTACTGTACCTATGAGTGCAGGTTGTCTTTAATCTTCCCCCCAGCAATAGTGAAATGAGAAGCAACACAGGGGTGAGTTCATCTCTCTGTCACTGTGCTCTCTCCTCCTATCAGCATGCCATGACATTGTCAGCACATAAACTGATTGGCTGCTTGTGCTGCTTCTTTCTTCTCACACTCCAGCCATGCTGTACAGAGGATGCCACCAGGTCACACACCACTGCCACCTATCAATGCCCATCAATGCTGGAAATGAGTGCCTCTTCATCAGTGCCACCTATCAGTGCTGCCCACCAGTGCCCATCATTGCCACCTATCAGTGCAGCCTCATTAGCGCACATCAGTGAAGGATAAAAATTACCTATTTGCTAAATTTTATAACAAACTATAAAAACAGTTTTTTGTTTTTTTGTTTGTTTAGCAAAAAATAAAAACCCCAGTAGTGATTAAATACCACCAAAAGAAAGCTCTATTTTTGTGTAAAAAGAAATTATAAAAATGTGATATGGGTACAATGTAGCATGATCGCGCAATTGTCATTCATCATGACATGACATGACAGCCCTGACAGCTAAAAATTAGCCTGGGCAGGAAAGGGTTTAGGTGCCCAGTAAGTAAGGGGTTAATGAAAGCTGCATAACATGAAATTAGTGTTTTAAAGCTTATATGAGATCTACTTTAACCCCTTGCCAACCGCAATAGGTATATATCCATTGTGATCTGCAAGTGGTTTCCCGGGATTATAGCTGAAAATATCCCCTATAACCCCAGTACCCGGCTTTCTCATGGAACCGCTCCAAGCGGCTCATGAAACACTTACTGTTTCCGCCGGCTGCTCCTATAACCCATCAAACAGTTAGTACTCTTTCATCCACTCTATGACCTTGGAGGACCAGAGAGACGTCATGAGCAAAAAAATAATACATTTTTGTTATCATTTGCTTTTAACCACTTTACCACCGGAGGATTTTGCTGTCTTAAGTCTGGGCCACTTTTTGCGATTCGGCACTGTGCAACTTTAACTGACAATTGCGCGGTCATGCTACGTCATACCCAAGCGAAATTTACGTCCTTTTTTTCCCACAAACAGAGCTTTCTTTTGGTGGTATTTGATCACCTGTGCGATTTTTACTTTTTGCGCTATAAACAAAAAAAGAGCGTACATTTTGAAAAAATAATATTTTTTACATTTTTTTATATGAAATTCCCCCCAAAAAAATGTAAAAATCAACATTTTTTTAAATTTTTGGCCAATTTGTTTTCTGCTACCTATGTTTGGTAAAAAAAAATCACAATAAGTGTATTTTGATTGGTTTGCGCAAAAGTTATTACGTTTACTAACTAAGGGAAAGATTTATGTCATTTTTGGTGTTTTTTTTTTTTAACGAGTAATGGCGGCGATCTGCGATTTTTTTGCGGGACTGCGACATTGCGGCGGACAGATTGGACCCTTGACTGACATTTTTGACACTTTTGGGGGTACCAGTGACATTACTACAGTAATCAGTGCTATAAATATGCACTGTTACTGTAAAAATGACACTGGCAGGGAAGGGGTTAATTTTATTGGAGAGGGAGGGGTTAATGTATGCCTGGTGCTTACTAACGTGTGTGGGGGGAGGTGACTGAGTGACACAAGGACAGATAACATGTTCAGCTATGCTGAACCCTGCAATCTGTCACTGTTTGTCACTGAGGAGATCCGCCCGCTCTGTTTACACAAGCGGGCGGATCTCCAAACTAGATTCCCAAACGATCGGGGAAGAGCAGCGGCTCCTTCCCTGGCCCGAATCCCGCGAAACTGAATACAACGGGGGCGAGCGCCGCCGAGAAAGGGAAGTGCCTGGCGACGTAGGTCTACGTCACCAGACGATAATGAACCACTTTGCCGCAGTAGTGCTCGAGTGAGCAGATGGCAAGTGGTTAACCCCCTCCTTCCCAAACCTATTCTGACACTTTTTTTTTTGCGAGAAAATTACTTAGAGCCCCAAAATATTATATATTTTTTTTTAGCAGAGACCCTATAGAATAAAATAGTGTGTGTTGCAATTTTTTATGTCACACGGTATTTGCACAGCGGTTTTTTAAACGCAATTTAAAAAAAAAAAGAAAACACTTTCAAGTATAAAAAAACAATAAACCAGTGAAGTTAGCCCAATTTTTTTGTATACTGTGAAAGATAATGTTATGCCGAGTAAAAAGATACCTAACATGTCAGGCTTTAAATTTGCGCCTGCCCGTAGAATGGCGGCAAACTACATTGCTTAAAATTCTCCATAGGCGACGCTTTAAATGCCTTTACAGGTTACCAGTTTAGAGGGGCACAGGAGGTCTGGTGATAGAATTATTTCTCTCGCTTTGACGTTCGCGACAATACCCAACATTTACATATATGCGTGGGAATAACGTATGCATTCCCATTTGCGCGTAAGCACAGCGGTACAGGGCGCTTTATTTATTTTTTTATTATTATTTATTTTCTGAAAAAAAAAAAAAGTTATACTTTTTTTATTTATTTTTTTATAATAACTTTATTGCTATCACAAGGGATGAATAACATCTCTTGTGACAGCATGGGACATTGACAGCTCCTCTTTATGGAGAGATTTGGGGTTAGACCCCAAATCTCTCCTCTGACCCCCCCCCATGCTGCAGAACAGACTGAGATCGGTCCGATCGGCTGATTCTCTGGTCGCTGGTGGACAGGTAAACAAAGGGGGCGGAGCTGGGAAGTGATGAACACTCGTCGCTCCCGGTTTCCAGAGTTACAGAGAGAGGAGAATGACGTCAATTCCTCTCTCTCTGTACAGGGCAGTCACTGCCACCGGCCACACCGCTCCCGGCCTCTGCTATGGGACTGGAGAGACGGGGGCGGGGAAGGGGACCTCCTTCCGCCACCCGCAGAAGTGATCCAGTGGCTAATTGGCCCCTCGGATCACTTCTGCCTTGTAGAGAATTCGCTGGCTGCAAACAATGATACGGAGATGATGCCTGTATGTGCCCCCACCATCCCGGTATTACCAGTGAAGCCCGAGGACGTACGGGGCGTACATTTGGGGGAAGTGGTTAAAGGTAAAGAAGAGATTTGGGGTCTTTTTGACCCTACATCTCTCCAAAAAGAGGACCGGTCATCCTTATCCTTATATTCTATTACCAGGGATGTCTACATTCCTTATAATAGGAATAAAAGTGACAAAAATGAAAGGGACCGTGTAAAGTAAAGAATAAAATAAATAGGAAAAAAAACACTTTTAGTGCCCCGATCCCTCAGTGCTGGCACGCAGAAGCAAATGCATATTCAAGTCGCGCCCACATATGTAAACGGTTGAAAATGTAATCTTTATTTGCATAAAAGATATACAAAAAACAATACTTTTGTCGGGGTACATTCTCCCCTGTACTGCGACGCAGCGCATAAATACACTACATTACAATACATTTCCGGTCATACTAATAAATACATTCAATCACATACATTCATTCTGCGGTATGATGCCTGATGTGGTGTGCGGAGTAAGGATACCCCGAGCCATCACATCATGCATTACGCCGCAATACCCCTATAAGCATGAAACTAAGAAACGTTATCTATACGTAGCATGAATCAATCAAACATTATTACATTTCAAAAAGCAACAGGTGTGATAGGGGAGTGGGAGAGTGGGGTAAGGGGAGGGGAATGAAATCACAGGCCCGAAGCTTTATTGAATGGACAAAGACACACAAGGGAGAGTGGGGGAAGGGGAAATCTTCAGACCTCCTCTTCCTCCATGAGATCCATCAGGTTATAGTCTCTGAGCAGACTGTGAACCAGTCTGCGACAGTCCTCAATGGACATCCTCTCCCGCTGGTGGATAAGGCGCTTTCTGGCACACCATAAAGCGTCCTTAAAGCAGCACAACACCCGCCAGGCGTTGTCAATGTCCTCTTGGGAAAAAGTCCCATGAAAAAGTCCATTCAGCACAGCAAAATGTGTGATGGCAGTCTGTGGGACAAAGTCTCTCAGTTCAGGTTCCAAGGCCCTCAACAGGCTCTGTGCAAATGAGCACTCCCAGAAAACATGGTAAGACGTTTCCTCATGGATGATACAAAAGGGGCAGTGCCTGTATCTGCACAAGTTTCTGGCATGCATAAATGTCCTGAGTGGCAAACCCCCCTGGACAGCCATCCACGCCAGATCTTTATGCCTGTTGGTGAGTCTCTTTGAAGAAACATTCCTCCAGACCACTTTGCAAGTGGCTGAAGGGAGGCCTGGAACAGTCTCAGCAATGTCCGATGCTCTGATCAACTTGTAGATAGTTTTTGGCTTCCACAAGTCGGGCTTAACTCCATGCAGCCCCAGCTCCTTGATGAACTTGAAAGTGTCCAAGTAGTACCAAGGAGTGTCCCAGTTGTAGGGGATGGAGCTGTCCCATTTGTCCCATCCAAGGGACCTCCAGAGAGGCAGGAGGAAAAAACGGGACATGGAGTTGCCTCCAGAGTCCGAAGTTCTGTCAATCAAAGTTCTGCGGATGCAGTTGCAGGCAAAGAACACCCCCAGTAACGTTGCGATGTCGGGCACGCCCTTACCGCCCTTGAGGGGTTCCTTGAACATGACTGCTCGCTTCACTCTGTCCATCTTGGAGCCCCAGATGAAGTGGAACACCGCCCTGGTGATGGCCTTGCAGGTGTTGACCCGGGGGGGCCAGGCCTGGGCGAGGTACTGCAACACAGGGAGGATCTCGCTGCGGAGTACCAGTGTTTTCCCTTCGATGGTGAGTTCTCTGAGGCTCCATAGTCCAAACTTTTGTCTCATCTTGGACAGTCTCTCCTCCCAAGACTTCAGGGCTGCGCCCTCAGCTCCAAACCAAACTCCAAGAATTTTGATGAAGTCCGCCTTGATGCTGAAAGGGATTGATGCAGAAGAAGGCAGGAACCACTTTCCGAAGAGCATGATCTCCGACTTCCCGCAGTTGACTTTTGCCCCTGAAGCTTTGCCGAAGTCCTCACAGGTCTGGACGAGCGAGTCGATGGAGCGCTGATCAGCACAGAACACCGTTACGTCGTCCATGTAGAGTGAGCACTTGACAACCCTTCTGTCCGGTCCCGGTGCGGTGATCCCTCTGATCTCTGGGTTCTGTCGGATGCATTCGGCAAAGAGCTCTATACAGCAAACAAAAAGCAGAGGTGAGAGAGGGCAGCCTTGTCTGACCCCAGAGAGAACAGGGAAAGGGTCAGTTTTCCAGCCATTCACCAACACCGTACTACAAATGTCATCATACATCACATTCACATACGAACAAAACATGTCCCCAAGACCAAACCTGCGCAGAGCTCTGCACATAAACTCATGGGAGACACGGTCAAAGGCCTTTTCCTGGTCAAGACTGACCAGGGCCGCGTGCACACGGCGGCCTCGAATGTACTGGACCGTGTCCCGGACAAGCGCAAGGCTGTCCGCAATCCTGCGACCAGGAATGCCACAAGTCTGATCCGGGTGGATGATCTGTCCGATGACAGATTTCAGCCTGTTGGCCAGAACCTTGGCGAGGATTTTGTAGTCCACATTCAAGAGAGAGATGGGACGCCAGTTTTTCAGATCCCCTCTCTCCCCCTTACGCTTATACAAAATCGTGATCATCCCCTCCCTCAGCGACGGAGGCATTGTGCCCTCCACCACCATCTCCTCGTACAGCTCGAGCAGGTCCGGGCCAACGAGATCCCACAGCGCTACATAGAGCTCCGCTGGGAGACCGTCGCAGCCCGGGGTCCTGCCTTGCCTAAAGGATCTGACGGCAGAGTGCAGCTCCTCCAGCGCCAAGGGGGCGTTGATTGCCGACATACCTGCAGGATCAATTTGGTTAGTGATACCTGACAAGAACCTGTCGGCCTCAGCCGTATCTGTTTCTTTCGGGGAGTAGAGGTTGGTGTAGTAGTCGCTGACCACTTGCATCACAGCCTCCTTCCCCTTCTGGAGTGTTCCGGTCTCGTCCCGCAGCTCAGACAAGGGAGTGTGTCCTGAGTGAAGTTTCCTGAAAAAGAAAGAGTTACATTTCTCACCTTTCTCAAGATTCTCCACCTTGGAACGGAAGACAAGGTGCCTGGATTCTTCCTCGAAGTGTCCTTTCAGGCTCTTCTTGGTGTCCTCCAGGTCCTGCCTAACGTCCCAGCCGCAGTGGTGAAGGTCCTGCAGGGACTGCATCTGACGTTGCAGTCTCCTGAGTTCCCTCTTCCTGGCACACACTTGCTGGCGTCCCCTTGCCTGAAAGAAGCTGCGTAGCTTGACTTTCACAAACTCCCAGTAGTCACTTACCTTTCTGAAGAACCTCTTGTCCTCCTTCCAGGTAATGTAGGCCTCCCTGAGTTCCTCCAGCAGTTCCTCATTTTCCAGCAGGGTACCATTCAGCTTCCAGGAGCCCGGACCGGGGGCAAAGCCCTCGCCCAGGTCACCCTGAAAGTGAATGGCCCTGTGGTCAGAGAAAAAGCAGGGGACCATGGAGACCCCGCGATGTCTGACTGTCTTGGAGGTGAGCACGAAGTCTATCCTAGAACGCACGGATCCATCAGGACGGCACCACGAATAGTTCACGGAACCTTTCCCTATGGATCCCACGGCGTCCTTCAAGGAAGCCTCCGCGATCATCTCCTTGAGCAGCCTAGACGTGGTGTCGAGCTTTGCGTACATGCTGGAGCTGCGCCCATCCTCCTCAATCGGACAGTTAAAATCACCGCCGATTACTACTGCCCTGGTGGTGACGAGTTGGGTCCGCAGGGTCTGGAAAAGCTCCAGTCGCTCATTCTTATCTGGGGAGGCGTACACGTTGATGAGCCTAACTGGCTCTCCCGCCCACGAGCCGTCTATGACCAAAAGACGGCCACAGACGAGCTCATGGACAGAGTCAAGCGTGAAACGACTACCCCTGACAAGAATGGCTACCCCTGCAGACTTACAATCGACACCCCCAGACCAGTAGGAGGGACCATGGGTCCACTGGGAGGACAGATGAGTGTACCTCCTCGAGAAGGGTAGGGCACACTCCTGGAGCATGTAGACATCACTCTGCTGAGTGGAAAGAAAAGTCAGCGCCACCTGTCTTCTAGACGCATCCTTGATGCTCCTAACATTAATGGAAAAGATGGAGATCTCTGCCATCATGTAAAGGAGATAAAGGGGCTAGCTAGCAGGTGGGCTGAACTTACCTCCCCTGAGGGGGGGGTGGTTCTTCCACTGCCTCTTGTGCCTGTCCAGTGTCCTGGTTCAGGCCGTTCTCCTCGAGGATGCTGTCCATCAGGTCCTGGGTGAGGTCAGTCTCTGGGGGAGCCAGATCCTTACCTTCCTGCATTTCTCCTTCATCTTCCCCCGCAGACTCAAGGTCCTCGAGGTCCTCCACCACTGGGTCCAGTCCAGCGTTGTCATCTTGCTGGGCCACGGTGGGCCGCTTGGTGGGTTCTTCAGTTGTCGGGCTGTCTAGGTTCCGTTTTCGGCCTTTGCTGGTGGGGGGTGGGGTGGGGGGGGCGGTGGGCAGGGTGGGGAAGTCCTCCATGGAGGACAGGGCGGGGGGGGCTGGGAGGGGGGAGGGGCAGGGGCAGGTGAGGTCACCTCCGACTCAGGGGGGTTGGGGAGGGATGGGTCGGAGGAGGTGGAAGGGGCCTGGGGAGGGGGGGACTCACCAGTGGCTTTCCGAGGTTCCTTCGCAGTCTTTTCCCCTGGCTTCTTTTTCCCAGCGCTGTCTGGGGCTCTACCCTTGAGCAGGGCTCCAGCGTAGGACCGGGATCTCTGGGGGCAGTCTCTGTAGATGTGCTCCGCCAATCCGCAGAGGTTACAGGTCTTGGACCTCGGGCAATCCTTGGTCTCATGGCCTGCAACCCGACAGAACCTGCAAGAAGGTTCCTGACATTCCATACTTACGTGGCCATGCTTGCCACACCTGTGGCAGATATGGGGCATGTCTGCGTAGTACAGGAGTCCTGCGGAGGCTCCCAGAGAGAAGTGGGACTTCAGGTGTTGGAGATCCCCCGAAGGCTCTCTCCTTAACCTGCAAGAAACTGCCCACTTACCTGTCCAGAAGCCGTTGACATCGAGGATTCGGACTGGGTCTTTGGCCACGATGCAAAACCTCTGGAGGTAGGTGGCGATGTCTTTTCCTGGGGTATGGGGGTTCCTCATGGACACCGTTACCCGCCTTTCATCCCGTTGAATGGGAGTGTTCGCAACGAAGTTGCGGAAAGGGGATTCCGGGCCACAATTCTTCACCGCCTCCCAGTATCTTCTACAGACCTGTAAAGACACAAAAGTTATATAGAATATACCTTTCATGAAGGTCTGCACGGACAGTGTCTCCGCCTTGCTGAACCCCTGTTCGAGGATCATCTTCTTGCCGAAGATTTCCGGGGTCATGTCGGGAACTCTTCCGTCCACCTCCTTCAGCTGCAGCACCACTGTCTGCCTCATCCAGGGTTCCAGGGTAGGAAGCCCGTCTGCGGACCTGGTTGGCCTTGCTGAGCCCGGCTTGCTTGTGGCGGCCGGGGTGGGGGTGGAGGTTGAGGCGACTTCTCCCGGAGTCTTGGCAGAAGTGGCGGGGACGTTCTTTTTCTTCCCGGTGCTCTTCCCCATGACGGAGGAGTTCGTCGGTAGTCGCTTCAGGAGAACTTCGGAGGCTTCCTTCTTATTCCTCGGCGTCTTCACTCTTTTGCAGCCTTTAAAAAGGCCCTTGTGCGCCTACTGCCCGAAGGTAGTAGCGCAGAGTGGGGGGGGAGGAGGGAAGATCGCAATCTCGTTCCTTGTGGGGGCTAAGCCTCTAACCCAATAGCAGCGAGTAGGTGAAGCTGAATTTAATCAACGATCCTACAAGGCCGAGCAGAGGGTACCCCACAAGGACCAAATGGCTTGGATAGATACAAATGTTTCTCAACGTCCTAGCCGTAAAGCAGAGACACCCCTAAGGGCTAAAGTCGATACTACACTTGATCTTAGCCAAAAGGCCGAGAAGCGATCTTTACATATGTAAACGGTATTCGAACCGCACATGTGAGGTATCCCTGCGAACAATAAAAAAAAGTGACCCGGAACACGCAATGCGCTACTTTGCCATGTTTGTCGCACATAGGGCGACCCAATGAAATCTATAGACTGCTCTATGCTTGCTGGGTAAAAAAAAAAACGCTTGAAAAAATGGGCGTTTCCCATACAGGTGTATGTCAGAGGTGTGACTGGGCGGGGCCTTCATCATTTCACAAACTATGGAATGCTTTAAAGGCAGAAATGAGCAATTAGCACATTGGAAAAATGAAAATACATAAATAAATGTCCAACAGTGAAATGGTTAAAATGACTATCTGAGCGCTCTCCCTCCCCCTCTCTGAAAGCAGCAGTTGCTCGTGTCTGCAGACACTCCACCCCGCTGAGTCCCATGTGTAATATGCTGCACCCGCTTTCAGGCTCCCCATCACCCCCCACATACAAGTTAAAAGTTAAAATAGAACTAAAGACAATGTTGTTTTTTCCCCATTTAGAATAGAATAAGGGAGGGATAGAACCTCTGTCAGGTTTTCTTTGCCATCTGTGTCCCCATTGGGGAGATTTCCCTTCACTTCCTGTCCCATAGCCAAAAACGGAAGTTAGAGAAATCCCCCCATAATCCCAGGGTGTCACCAGAACTAGTGTCCCCACTGGAAGATTTCCCCTCTAATTCTGCTTCTGGTGACAACCCAAATATTGGAATTTTCTTTCACTTTTGGTGATAATGGTAAACATGAAACACAAAGAGTGTGAATATCCCTAAAGGGGGCGCACACAGCGATAAAAACCTATCAGGTGTTCTAATCCCTCTCCACTCCATCCAAAACTAAAAATAAAAATGTTTTCCTTTATTTATATTTTAACATATGGGCTAAAAATGGAAAAAAAAAAAAAAAAAAAAAAAAAAAGATCTGGCAGTGAAAGGGTTAAAGTTTGTGTGGAGGGGGTTATTTGGTTTGGCAGTGAAAGGGTTAATAAATGAAAGGGGGACAGCATTGGTTTTACAGTTAAGGGTTTAAAAAAATGAAATATATAGTTTGGTACTGAAAGGGTTAAAAGCTGAAAGGGAAAAAAAATGGTTTGGCAGGTAAAGGGTTAAATATGGAAAAATAATTGGTTAGGAATACAGATCTTTATTTCAGCCATGGGACTGTAAGGGTTAAATGTCAGTGAAAATAACTGTAACTTCCAGAAAAACATGTTATTACAGGAGCCGTATCCCTATTAGATCCGTATACTGAGCCTACAGCCTGAATTCACACAGCTCACAAACAAGGACGAGGCTCCTTTAAGAAAAATCGTCAGTTATTTTTTTTTTGCTGAGTCATCATGAGATTAAAAAAAAAAGGTCACATGACCAGTGGGAGGAGCCAGAGGAGGCTGGGCCTATATAAGGAGCCGCAGGAGCGGGAAATCACTGAGACAAGTGTTGACACCGACCAGTGAAGACCTGTCTTTATCTCTGCTGAGATATTTCTTGCGATTTCATTGGATTTGATTTCATTTGAATTCAATTTCATTGCGATTTCATCGTTGTACGTTTAAAGCGTGTTTCATTATTCTTAATAATGAACCAATTTAAATGTAAACAGCTTGTTTCTCTGAAAAACACCAAAGAGAAACCCCCCATAGGAAGATCAGCTATGGAAGAAGGTATCAGTGACCATCCTGCAGATACCCCAACCAAGAAGCCCCCCAAAATGAAGAGGGCTCGGGCTTTTGTGCGCGGCTGCGCCAGAGCCGTTCTTAGATGTATTGGTTCCGGCCGTAAAGCCAATGGACCGCCCCGAAATACCGACACTGGGATTGGTAAGTGTTGTGGATATTAATAGATACAAAATAACTGACAGCCTTTCATTGGATCCTTCCAGCCCATTGATGACAGGTCACACCCCCCCCATATGTACACATGTATAGGGATTGCCATTGATGACAGGTCACACCCCCCCCATATAAAAACATGTATAGGGGTTGCCATGGACGTTGCTGACTTTTGTCTTGTAATCAGCAATCTGCAGATTTTTAAATCAAGAGAAACAAACTGTAAATCTTGGAGCCAAGTCTCCCCCTCCCCCAACTCTCTCTCCACACCTGTTCGCTGCCAACCGATTTTTTTTTTCTTTTTAAACTGTCAGTGTGAAGGAGAGCGGCATGGTACCCGGGATCTGCTAATCTCACTGCAATGCTTTACAGGAAAAGTAAATGTACGATTTCTTACCTGCTAAAAAATTGCCATTTATTATTCTTAAGGTAAAAGGTGAAATAATCCTTTATGGTCGGCTCAGATGAAGTGTCAGCTCTCCATTTATTTTCAATGTACACAAAATCAGACACAATGGAAGAGTTTTATTTTTATTTTTTAAATAATTGTGCTGAGGTTTATACAGTATCTCACAAAAGTAAGTACACCCCTCACACTGAAGAAATGAGACTTTGCTACAATGTAAAGTAGTGAGTGTACAGCTTGTATAACAGTGTAAATTTGCTGTCCCCTCAAAATAACTCAACACACAGCCATTAATGTCTAAACTGCTGGCAACAAAAGTGAGTACACCCCTAAGTGACAATGTCCAAATTGGACCCAAGTAGCCATTTTCCCTCCCCCGGTGTCATGTGACTCGTTAGTGTTACAAGGTCTCAGGTGTGAATGGGGAGCAGGTGTGTTAAATTTGGTGTTATCGCTCTCACTGTCTCATACTGGTCACTGGAAGTTCAACATGGCACCTCATGGCAAAGAACTCTCTGAGGATCTGAAAAAAAAGAATTGTCGCTCTACATAAAGATGGCCTAGGCCAGAGGTAATGAATTCAAGGAGGTCCGGCCTCTAAAATTTTCTTTGGGCCGAGGTCTGAATCTCAAGTCTGTGCTATGACTCAGAAAGATGGGCAAAACAAAACGTGTCCATCAGAGTGTCCCTTAACATAAAATGTGCCCATCACCATGACCCTTAGCATTAATTATGCCCATCAGTGTAACCTTTAGCATAAAATTTGCCCATCGGCGTGACCTTTAACATAAAATAGGGGCACGCTGATGGGCACATTTTATGTTAGAGGGCACTCTGTTGGGCAAAACAAAACGTGTCCATCAGCGTTGCTCTTAACATAAAATGTGCCCATCAGCATGTCCCTTATCATAAAATATGCCGACCAGTCTGCACTTTATAAAATAAGCAACCCCCTTAAAAATGTGACCCACATACCTTTGGGGGCAGAAAATGCGAGAGCCAGGAGCCGCAAACAGCAGGGGGGCGGGGTGCACACGTGATGTCAGGCCCCAACTCGCAGCCCGGCTGAGAGTGAGAGTCAGGAGCCGCAGTTAGGAGCAGGGGGGCGGGCGTGCACTTGACATCACGCCCCAACTCGCGTCCTGACTGGGAGTGAGTCGGGAGCGGTAGAAAGAAGCAGTGAGGTGGGGGGCATACACGGGACGTCACTGGTTGCTGGGACACGCGAGGTCCCAGCAAACCAATGACTGCTTATAGTGGCGGCCTGACGGTCCGGGTGGAAGCATTGTGCAGTCCATTCTTTGACCGCAGGCTACCATTTAATGACGGCTGGCCTAGGCTATAAGAAGATAGCCAAGACCCTGAAACTGAGCTGCAGTACAGTGGCCAAGACCATACAGTAGCTTAGCAGGACAGGTTCCACTCAGAACAGGCCTTGCTTTGGTCAACCAAAGAAGTTGAGTGCACATTCTCAGTGTCATATCTAGAGGTTGTCTTTGGGAAATAGACGTATGAGTGCTGCCAGCATTGCTACAAAAGTTGAAGGGATGGGGGGTCAGGCTGTCAGTGCTCAGACCATACGCCGCACACTGCATCAAAATGGTCTGCATGGCTGTCATCCCAGAAGGAAGCCTCTTCTAAAGATGATGCGCAAGAAAGCCCGCAAACAGTTTGCTGAAGACAAGCAGACTAAGGACACGGATTACTGGAACCATGTCCTGTGGTCTGATGACACCAAGATAAACTTATTTGGTTAAGATAGTGTCAAGCGTGTGTGGCGGCAACCAGGTGAGGAGTACAAAGACAAGTGTGACTTGCCTACAGTCAAGCATGGTGGTGGGAGTGTCATGGTCTGTGGCTGCATGAGTGCTGCCAACACTGGGGAGCTAAAGTTCATTGAGGGAACCATGAATGCCAACATGTACTGTGACATACTGAAGCAGAGCATGATCCCCTCCCTTCAGAGACTGGGCCGCAGGGCAGTATTCCAACATGATAACGACCCCAAACACCTCCAAGATGACCACTGCCTTGCTAAAGAAGCTGAGAGTAAAGGTGATGGACCGGCCAAGCATGTCTCCAGACCTAAACCCTATTGAGCATCTGTGGGACATCCTCAAACGGAAGGTGGAGGAGCGCAAGGTCTCTAACATCCAAGAGAACGCATGTGCAAGTCGCGCACACATATGTAAACGGTATTCAAACCCCACATGTGAGGTATCCCTGCGAACAATTGATCGAGAACAATAAAAAAAAGTGACCCAGAGCACGCCATGCGCTACTTTGCCATGTTTATCGCACATAAGGCGGCCCATTGAAATGAATAGACTGCTCTATGCTTGTTGGGTAAAAAAAAAAACACTTGAAAAAATGGGCGTTTCCCATCCAGGTGTATGTAAGAAGTGTGACTGGGCGGGGCCTTCATCACTTCACAAACTATGGAATGCTTTGAAGGCAGAAATTAGCAATTAGTACATTGGAAAAATGAAAATACATAAATAAATGTACAACAGTGAAAGGGTTAAAATGACCATCTGAGCGCTCTCCCCTCCCAGTCTCTGAAATAGCAGTTGCTCGTGTCTGCAGACACTCCACCCCCGTTGAGCCCCATGTGTAATATGCTGCACCCTCTTTCAGACTCCCCATCACCCCCCACAAACAAGTGAAAAGTTAAAATTGAACTAAAGACAATGTTGTTTTTCCCCATTTAGAATAGAATAAGGGAGGGATAGAACCTCTGTCAGGTTTTCTTTGCCATCTGTGTCCCCATTGGGGAGATTTCCCTTCACTTCCTGTCCCAAACAAAAACAGAAGTTAGAGAAATCCCCCAAAGTGACATAATCCCAGGGTGTCGCCATTGGAAGATTTCCCCTCTAATTCTGCTTCTGGTGACAACCCAAATATTGGAATTTTCTTTCACTTTTGGTGATAATGGTAAACATGAAACACAAAGAGTGTGAATATCCCTAAAGGGGGCGCACACAGCGATAAAAACCTAACAGGTGTTCTAATCCCTCTCCACTCCATCCAAAACTAAAAATAAAAATGTTTTCCTTTATTTATATTTTAACATATGGGCTAAAAATGGAAAAAAAAAATCAAAAAACAAAAAAAGATCTGGCAGTGAAAGGGTTAAAGTTTGTGTGGAGGGGGTTATTTGGTTTGGCAGTGAAAGGGTTAATAAATGAAAGGGGGACAGCATTGGTTTTACAGTTAAGGGTTTAAAAAAAATGAAATATATAGTTTGGTACTGAAAGGGTTAAAAGCTGAAAGGAAAAAAAAAAATGGTTTGGCAGGTAAAGGGTTAAATATGGAAAAATAATTGGTTAGGAATACAGATCTTTATTTCAGCCATGGGACTGTAAGGGTTAAATGTCAGTGAAAATAACTGTCACTTGCAGAAAAACCTGTTATTACAGGAGCCGTATCCCTATTAGATCCGTATACTGAGCCTACAGCCTGAATTCACACAGCTCACAAACAAGGACGAGGCTCCTTTAAGAAAAATCGTCAGTTAATTTTTTTTGCTGAGTCATCATGAGATTAAAAAAAAAAAAAAAAAAGGTCACATGACCAGTGGGAGGAGCCAGAGGAGGCTGGGCCTATATAAGGAGCCGCAGGAGCGGGAAATCACTGAGACAAGTGTTGACACCGACCAGTGAAGACCTGTCTTTATCTCTGCTGAGATATTTCTTGCGATTTCATTGGATTTGATTTCATTTGAATTCAATTTCATTGCGATTTCATCGTTGTACGTTTAAAGCGTGTTTCATTATTCTTAATAATGAACCAATTTAAATGTAAACAGCTTTTTTCTCTGAAAAACACCAAAGAGAAACCCCCCATAGGAAGATCAGCTATGGAAGAAGGTATCAGTGACCATCCTGCAGATACCCAAACCAAGAAGCCCCCCAAAATGAAGAGGGCTCGGGCTTTTGTGCGCGGCTGCGCCAGAGCCGTTCTTAGATGTATTGGTTCCGGCCGTAAAGCCAATGGACCGCCCCGAAATACCGACACTGGGATTGGTAAGTATTGTGGATATTGATAGATACAAAATAACTGACAGCCTTTCATTGGATCCTTCCACCCCATTGATGACAGGTCACCCCCCTCCCCCCCCCCATATGTACACATGTATAGGGATTGCCGTTAATGACAGGTCACACCCCCCCCCCATATAAAAACATGTATAGTGATTGCCATGGACATTGATGACAGGTCACCCCCCCCCCCATATAAAAACATGTATAGGGGTTGCCATGGACGTTGCTGACTTTTGTCTTGTAATCAGCAATCTGCAGATTTTTAAATCAAGAGAAACAAACTGTAAATCTTGGAGCCAAGTCTCCCCTCCCCCATCTCTCTCTCCACACCTGTTTGCTGCCAACCGATTTTTTTCTTTTTAAACTGTCAGTGTGAAGGAGAGCGGCATGGTACCCGGGATCTGCTAATCTCACTGCAATGCTTTACAGGAAAAGTAAATCTACGATTTCTTACCTGCTAAAAAAATTGCCATTTATTATTCTTAGGTAAAAGGTGAAATAATCCTTTATGGTCGGCTCAGATGAAGTGTCAGCTCTCCATTTATTTTCAATGTACACAAAATCAGACACAATGGAAGAGTTTTATTTTTAAATAATTGTGCTGAGGTTTATACATGTCTGTGGGACTCTTGCATGTTCTGTTTTATTTAACCACCCCTTCAAACCCCTCCTACCATTAATATAATTTGTCCACACCCACTGTTCACCACGACATGCTACGTGAACCGTATTATTCTTCTACTTGGTGTGCCCAAAGGTGCCCCAGGTCTCTTACAATCCTAGCACCACCCCTGGCACAATGAACGCCATGCTTACTCTTCACTGCGCCACACTAAGTACACCACTTTTTTTATTTTTAATTTAGCAGCCGAGCCCAACTTATGATTTTGCACACAGGCCCACCGATTTCATAAAACGCCCCTCATATGACAGAATCAGTCCTGTGATTGGCTGGTCCCTCCTGCCCTCCCCCTACTGGGGTAAAGATTCTGTCAAAGGGGGGTTAAGCATAACTAATATATAGCAATTGAAGGAACAGCATGAATATCTATAAAACAATGATAAGAATATAGGAAACCATACATTACTATTCCTACTACATTAGTCACTTGTTTTCTCTCCCGGCCAATGCAAACCTATCAGCTGGTGCCAGGCTGATGTATGACCCCCATAGAGAGTGACCCCTCTCCTGTCTGATCTCAGGGCTGAGAAATGACAAGCTTTCTGGGCAAAACTGACAGTTAACAAAGCATCTGCTTAGCTGGTCTGATGATTCACAAGCCCCTACCACAATGCAAAGCCAAGCAAGTGACACCAAAACCTCCTGTTGCAACTTCTTTTGTGACGCACCCACTCATTTAAACATGAAAGCGCATCATCACACCACTAAAAATACTTGTTACCAGCTTCCTGAGTCATTGAAATTTAGTGGGTTGGCATAACTGCCAGGCAACCAGAATTTTTATACGAAGGCCAACAGTAGTCATCCCTGTGTCCCTGTCATGTTGGGTTTATTTATTGTTCCTTGCACTGAATTATTCTCTGTATAATTTGATGTTGTATGAAGAAAATATATATGAAATGTAGATGAAGGTGCTAAATCTGATTCTTCTTTTCTATTGCAGATGAAGGCAGAATTTTATTGCAGACGGATCCCACGCAGCAGGCCTTCCCCAGTGAGCAACAACGTGACATCCACATTGAGGGCCAACCAAAATGTGATGTACACATTAAGACTGCAGACGAATGTGACGTTCCTGTTGAGACTTCAGCAGAATATGGCATTCCCACTAAGACTCAGGCAGAATGTGACATTCCTGTTGTGACATCACCAGAATGTGACGTTCCCCATGAGACTGCAGAAGAAAGAGATGTTCATGTTGAAACTTCATCACAATATGAAGTTCACATTGAGACTGCTCCAGAATGTGACATTCACAATGGTACTCCTCCAGAATGTGATGTTCACAATGAGACTAATCAAGAATGTGACTTTCACATTAAGACCTCTCCAGAAATTCATCATCACAATGAGTCTCCTCCAGAATGTGATGTTCCTGCTGAGACTCAGGAAGAATGTGATAGTCCTACTGAGACTCAGGCTGAATGTGACATTCCTGTTGTGACATCACCAGAATGTTACGTTCCCGTTGAGACTACAGTAGAAAGAGACGTTTATGTTGAAACTTCATCACAATATGACGTTGACATTGAGAGTGCTCCAGAATGTGAAGTTCACAATGGTACTCCTCCAGAATGTGATGTTCACAATGAGACGTCTCCCGAATTTCATCATCACAATGAGTCTCCTCCAGAATGTGACGCTCCCGCTGAGACTCCAACAGAATGTGATGTTCCCTCATATACTCCGGAAGAATGTGATGTTCCCGCTGACACTCCGGAAGAATGTGATGTCCACATTGAAACTCCAAAACAATGTGACATTTACACTGAGACACCTCCAGAATGTGAGGTTCACACTGAGACTTCTCCTGAATATGAGGTTCACGAAAAGAATCCACCAGAATGTCACATTCACATTGAGATTTTACCAGAATGTGACATTCCCTTTGAAACACCACCAGAATGTGATGTTCACGTTAAGACTGTAGCACAATGTGATGTTCATGTTGAGACTACAGCACAATGTGACGTTCATGTTGAGAATGCACCAAAATACCAGGGGAGCCATGGGATCACCTCCTCCAGTGAAGATGGGAGCAAGCTCACAAAAATAGAGAGGCAGATACTGGTGGTAGGGGATTCAGTTATTAAAGGGACAGAGAGAGCAATCTGTCAGAAAGACTGTGATCAACGAACAGTATGTTTTTTCCCGAATGCACGGGTTCGGGACATTGCAGAACAGATGGACAAATTGTTGGATGAGGCTGGGGAGGACCCAGCTGTCATGGTACATATTGGCACCAACGACAACATCAGAAGAAGATGGAGCATTCTACAAAATGATTTCAGGGCCTTAGGGGCTATATTGAAGAAAAGGACCTCCAAGGTAGTATTTTCAGAAATACTGCCTGTACCTCGAGCCACAACAAGGAGACAGCAGGAGCTTATGGGGCTTAACAGGTGGCTGAAGAACTGGTGCAAGGAGGAGGGTTTTGGCTTCATGGAGAACTGGACTGACTTTTCAATGAATTATTACCTGCTCTACAGCAGGGACGGATTTCACTTAAATGAGCAGGGTGCAACTCTGTTAGGAAAGAAAATGGCTAAAAAGTTGGAAAAAATGTTGAATGCACCAAAATGTGTTGTTCACATTGATAATTCTCCACAATGTAACATTCCCGCCGAGACACTGGCAGAATGTGACATTCCGGCTAAGACTACAGCAGATTGTGACGTTTCCGCTGACACTCCAGCAGATTGTGACATTCCCACTGAAACTTCGACAAATTGTGATGTTCCTCTTGAGACGCCGACAGAATGTGAGGTTCCTGTTGAGACTCCAGCTGAATGCGACATTCCCAATGAGACTCCAGCTGAATGCGACATTCCCAATGAGACCCCAGCTGAATGCGACATTCCCAATGAGACTCCAGCAGAATGCGACATTCCCAATGAGACTCCAGCAGAATGCGACATTCCCAATGAGACTTCAGCTGAATGCGACATTCCCAATGAGACTCCAGCTGAATGCGACATTCCCAATGAGACTCCAGCAGAATGTGACATTCCCAATGAGACTTCGGCAGAATGCGACATTCCCAATGAGACTCCGGCAGAATGTGACATTCCCAATGAGACTCCGGCAGAATGTGACATTCCCAATGAGACTCCGGCAGAATGTGACATTCCCATCGAAACTCTACCACAATGTGATGTTCACATTGCGACTTCACCTGCATGCGACATTCACATTGCGACTCCACCAGAATGTGATGTTCATGTTGAGACTCCACCAAAATGCCAGGGGAACATCTTCTCCAGTGAAGTTGGAGCCACGGTTACAAGAAAGGATCGGCAGATACTTGTGGTAGGGGACGAAATCATTAGAAGGATAGAGAGGGCAATCTGTCACAAAGATCGTTATCGCCGAACAGTATGTTGTTTAACAGGCGCTCATGTTCAGGACATTGTGGATTGCATGGACAGATTGTTGGATGGAGCTGGGGAGGACCCAGCTGTCATGGTACATATTGGTACTAACGACAAAGTTAGAGGAAGATGGAACGCCCTACAAAATGATTTCAGAGACTTAGGGACTATACTGAAGAAAAGGACCTCCAAGGCCGTATTTTCAGAAATTCTGCCCATACCTGGAGCCACACCAGAGAGGCAGCAAGAGCTTGCAGCACTTAACAAGTGGCTGAGGAGCTGGTGCAGGGAGGAAGGATTTGGGTTTCTGGAAAACTGGGCTGACTTTTCATACCGTTTCTGGCTCTATACCAGAGATGGGCTGCACTTAAATGAGCAGGGTGCTGCTCTATTGGGAGAGAAGATGACCAAAAAGCTGGAAGAAATTCAAGTTGAGGCTCCACCAAAATACCAGAGGAACCTTGGGAACAACTCCTCCAGTGAAGATGGGGGCAAGGATACAGGAAAGAATAGGCAGATACTTGTGGTAGGGGATTCTATTATTAGAGGAACAGAGAGGGCAATCTGTCACAAAGATCGTTCTCGCCGAACAGTATGTTGTTTACCGGGCTCTCGGGTTCGGGACATTGTAGACTGCATGGACAGATTGTTGGATGGGGCTGGGGAGGACCCAGCTGTCATGGTACATATTGGTACTAACGACAAAGTTAGAGGAAGGTGGAACGCCGTAAAAAATGATTTCAGGGACTTAGGAGCTATATTGAAGAAAAGGATCTCCAAGGCAGTATTTTCAGAAATACTGCCTGTACCTCGAGCCACACCAGAGAGGCAACAGGAGCTTAGGGAGCTTAATAAGTGGCTGAGGATCTGGTGCAGGGAGGAGGGGTTTGGCTTCATGGAGAACTGGGCTGACTTTTCAGTCAACTACCATCACTATGGCATCGATGGAATGCACTTAAATGGGACAGGTGCAGCTTTTTTGGGAGTGAAGATGGCCAAAATGTTGGAAGACATTTTAAACTAGGTGTCAGGGCCTGAACTTGAACCTGGGACCTTTGCTGTGTCTATCAAAGACTATTCTCACTGAGCTTGTTTACCAACTACAGCTCTGTTTACACCTTCTATATATGCTATATATGCTACTGGACCCTGGCTTGCTTACCTCCTAGTGGGGGGGGGGGGGCAATCCTGAGGACAGCGACCTGGTACTAACACGCAGCAAAACCCATCTCCACCATCAGGAGCTCTGGTGAACTCCAGTTAGTACTTAGACTCCACCCCTCAGGTGAACCCATGTCATCTGCCAGGGTGACCTGCTTCTATACCGGCATATCTCTACACCCACCACAGTGCTCCAGCAAGCCAGCCACCCACAACAGGGCGACACCAAGCCAGCCACCCACCACAGTGTTCCAGCAAGCCACCCACAACAGGGTGACACCAAGCCAGCCACCCACCCACCACAGTGTCCCAGCAAGCAAGCCACCCACAACAGGGTGACAACAAATCAGCCACCCACCACAGTGTTCCAGCAAGCAAGCCACCCACCCAAAACAGGGTGATACCAAGCCAGTCACCCACCACAGTGTTCCAGCAAGAAAGCCACCCACCCACAACAGGGTGACACCAAGCCAGTCACCCACCACAGTGTTCCAGCAAGCAAGTCAGCCACCCCAACAGGGTGACACCAAGCCAGCCACCTACCACAGTTTTCCAGCAAGCAAGCCACCCACAACAGGGTGACAACAAGCCAGCCACCAACCACAGCGTTCCAGCAAGCAAGCCACCCACAACAGGGTGACACCAAGCCACCCACCCACCACAGCGTTCCAGCAAGCAATCCAGCCAGCCACCCCCAACAGGGTGACACCAAGCCAGCCACCTACCACAGTGTTCCAGCAAGCAAGCCACCGACAACAGGGTGACACCAAGCCAGCCACCCACAACAGGGTGACACCAAGCCAGCCACCCACCACAGTGTTCCAGCAAGCAAGCCACCCACAACAGGGTGACAACAAGCCAGCCACCCACCACAGTGTTCCAGCAAGCCAGCCATCCACAACAGGGTGACACCAAGCCAGCCACCTACCACAGTGTTCCAGCAAGCAAGCCACCCACAACAGGGTGACACCAGTCCAGCCACCCACCACAGTGTTCCAGCAAGCAAGCCACCCACAACAGGGTGACACCAAGCCAGCCACCCACCACAGTGTTCCAGCAAGTCAGCCACCCACCACATTGTTCCAGCAAGCCAGCCACCCACAACAGGGTGACACCAAGCCAGCCACCCATCACAGTGTTCTAGCAAGCAAGCCACCCACAACAGGGTGACACTAAGCCAGCCACCCACCACAATGTTCCAGCAAGCAAGCCACCCACCACAGTGTTCCAGCAAGCCAGCCACCCACCCACCACAGTGTTCCAGCAAGCCAGCCAGCCACCCACCACAGTGTTCAAGCAAGCCAGCCAGCCACCACAGTGTTCCAGCAAGCCAGCCACCCACAACAGGGTGATACCAAGCCAGCCACCCATCACAGTGTTCCAGCAAGCCAGCCAGCCACCCACCACAGTGTTCCAGCAAGCCAGCCACCCATAAAAGGGTGATACCAAGCCAGCCAACCACCACAGTGTTCCAGCAAGCCAGCCACCCACCCACCCACCAGTGTTCCAGCAAGCCAGCCACCCGCAACAGGGTGACTCTAAGCCAGCCACCCACCCACCAGTGTTCCAGCAAGCAAGCCACCCACAACAGGGTGACACCAAGCCAGCCACCCACCACAGTGTTCCAGCAAGCAAGCCACCCACAACAGGGTGACCCCAAGCTAGCCACCCACCACAGTATTCCAGCAAGCAAGCCACCCACAACAGGGTTCCAATAAGCAAGCCATCCACAACAGGGTGACCCCAAGCCAGCCACCCACTACAGTGCTCCAGCAAGCAAGCCACTCACAACAGGGTGACACCAAGTCAGCCACCCACCACAGTGTTCCAGCAAGCCAGCCAGCGACCCATGACAGTGTTCCAGCAAGCCAGCCACCCACAACAGGGTGACACCAGGCAAGCCACCCACCAAAGTGTTCCAGCAAGCCAGCCAGCCAGCCACAACAGGGTGCCAGCAAGTCGCCTATACTTCCAGGCATCAGCCACCGACCCACAACAGTGTGACAGCAGCCAGCCACCCCACAACAGGGTGCCAGCAAGCCACCCACACTGCCAGGTGTCAGCCACCGACCCACAGCAGGGTGCCAACAAGCCACCCACACTGCTAGGCGTCAGCCACCGACCCACAACAGGCTACCAGCAAGCCACCCAAACTGCCAGGCGTCAGCCACTGACCCACAACAGGGTGACAGCAGCCAGACACCCCACAACAGGGTGCCAGCAAGCCACCCACACTGCCAGGTGTCAATAACAGATATGTTTATGAAAAAAAACAGGTATCACTGTCTAGATTTAGATGGAAGATCCCAACTGCTGGACAGAGTAATCACAGAGATGATTGTCACTGATAACCAGCCATTTACAATGGTGTCTGACTCAGGATTTAAGTGGTTGATGTCCATACTTGAGCCAAGCTACACACTGAAGAGTGAGAAGTATTATCGAACCAAAATGCTGCGAAAGATTCAACAAAAGGTCGTCGAGAAAGTAAAAGGCTATGCTGCAACCAGAGAATGCTGGCAACTCACTCTCATTCACGACTGACTGCTGGTCAGGACAAAAAGTCAGGCGAGTCATTAACGATTCTTACATGCCACTTCATTGACAGCGGATGGACAAAAAGCCAATTGGTGTTGGATACAAAAGTGATGCACGGATCCCATACTGAGTACAGTAGAGAAATGTTTCTAGGCATGCTTGAAGACTGGGGAATCAACAAAGACTGAGTGATGCTTGTGCTTCTTCGAGACAATGGAGCAAACATGCAGAAAGGAATGAGGCGTGCTGATATGTCAGACTTCAGTGTCATGGCACACAACACCCTCCAACTTTCAAATGATGGTCTGTCAAGCCAAAGAGCTTTGGTTGATATATGTTTTCAGAAGCATGAAGAGATTAAAAATGTTGTGCTTGCAAGTCTTTTGAATCCTTGATACAAAAACCATGCTTTCTCTTCTGATGATGTATTGGCTAAGGCAAAATAATGGCTGACAGAAGATATTCAACAGGAGCTGCAGGAGGTTACTGCCGAGAAGACAAGTCCAGAACAGCATTTTTATAATGTGAAAGAGCACCATGCTACAAAAACAGAAAAATGTCCAAAAAGGCCGGTATTTTTCAGGCATGTGTTGGACCAGCTATGAGGGGAGGGGAGGTTGGAGGCCGGTACTTTTTCTTTTTATGTGTGTGTGTTGGACTGGCTATAAAGGGAGATTGGAGGCCGGTACTTCTTTTTTAAAGGTGTGTGTTGGACCGGCTATGAGGGGAGGTTGGAGGCCGGTATTTTTTTAGGCGTGTGTTGGACTGGCTATAGGGGAGGTTGGAGGCCAGTACTTTTTTCCCCCAGGTGTGTGTTGGACCGGCTATGAGGGGAGGTTGGAGGCCGTTATTTTTTTCAGGTGTGTTTGACCGGCTATAAGGGAAGATGGAGGCTAGTATTTCTTCAGGGATGTGTTGGACCGGCTATGAGGAGAGGTTGGAGGCCGGTATTTTTCAGGCGTGTGTTGGACCGGCTATGAGGGGAGGTTGGAGGTCGGTGTTTTTTTTTAGGCGTTTGTTGGACTGGCTATGAGGGGAGGTTGGAGGAAGGTATTTTTTCAGGTGTGTGTTGGACCAGCTATAAGGGGAGGTTGGAGGCTGGTATTTTTCTCAGACAGGTTTTGAACAGCCTGTAATGGAAGGTAGTTTCACATATGATTGCAAATATATGTAACCAAAACCTCTGTTTTGAATGAAATTATTGAACTAGTTTAGACTCTGAATGTTTTTTTACTTTGTATATCACAATTTGGAAATGACAGTAGAGTAGAGTTAGGGACTGCACTTTGCAGAGGGGCCTTGACGTGGCAGTGCAGCTTCAGATATATTTGCAAATGTATCCAACATAAATCCAATACAAATTGCTGAAACATTGTAGATTTTTTCTTATTTTGCTGATTGGCTGCCCATGCGCACCTTACTTTAACCAGTTCCTGACCACCTGCCGCCTTTTTACTGCGGCAGGGTGGCTCATGCAGGAAAAGCGACGTAGGTCTACGGGGCTATGGGGCGCCCTCCCGCATGCCCTCGGTCCCCGCGATGGTCTGATTCGGTATAGAACTGATAAGTCATCGGGTCCAGACCAATGATGATATTTGGCCTGGACCTGGTGATTGGTTCTGACCAATGACAGGCCGACCTGTGTAATGTAAACACAGGCACAGGAAAAGGTCCTCCCTTCCCTCCTGGAGTCTTTTTTGGATTCCAACGTGAGAGAAGAGAGGATCAAACTGAGTACACCAACAGCACATATACACACACCTAGCTAGGCATATTTAACGCCCCGATCACCCCCCAGTTAACCCCCACACCCCCTGTCACGTTGCACACTATATACAGTATATAGTGGTTTTGCTGATTTCTGTAATAGTGTGCCTTGTGACTTCATTTAGCGTTAGCGACAGTTTCTGTCCCAAATAGGTTTAGGGTACCCACCATCCCCCAATAAAGATTTAACCCCCTGATCACCCCCAGTTAACCCCTTCATTGCCCTGTCACAGTGTCACTTTTATAGTGTACAGTTTTTTTTCTGATCACTATTATTAGTGTCACAGGTGATGTTAGTTAGCATTAACGCTAGTTAGCGTCAGTCTAGGACAGCGCAGATCCCCGCCGCATAGTTAGAAATATAATTTAACCCTTTGATTACCAGTAACACACACATACACACACTAGCATCCCCAATAGTTTTAGGGTTCCCAAAATGCAGCATTAGCAGTAGCAGGATCGGCCAAGACACCTGCCAGCACCTGCGCTTAGCCCCTCCGCCCAGCCCACTCCACCCAGGCAAGAGCAGTAATCAATAGATTACTGTCACTTCCAAAAACACACAAAATCGCAGCGTTATGTCAGGGTTATTTGGGGAAGTTAATTTCACAGATAGAAATGAAATGTCATATTTTGATCTACATAGAAATGAAGCAGTAGCATCCATTTTGGTCAGGTTACTAAATGGTTAAAATATCCTTTAACAGAAAATTGCCTGTTCAGGAAATGTTCTTAAACAGGTTTACCCAAACAGGCTGTGTGGATCTAAGGTAATAAATAGTCTGTTGACTTTCTTTAAGATAAAGTCCAGCTGACAATAGTCTGTTTAAATTTTAAGACAAAGACTAACTGACAATATACCAAGGTAATCCTGTTTGTGTGGGATCATAAAATTAGTCAGCATTTACTAAAATCCTTAGTTAAGTATTTTCTATGCTTAGACCTATGTAAAACTAAAAATTTACAAATATGTTATAATCTTATATGTAACATAATATTAACACTGAAATATGAAATGTATATATAACTAGCATACATAAATATGTAGGAAAGCGTTATACATTATAATGTTTCATATTTTGCTAACTTCTAACCTTACTGATTTGATGACTCATCTCTGTATGTCGAGAGGCTTAAATGCAGTAAACATTTGTAAATTGTAAGTCGTAGAAAACATCATAAACTTTTCTGGCCTTGCCAGGTGTTTAATTTAGAAAGTCTGGGTTGTAAGCTATTGGTAAATATAAAGGTTCGAAGTTTATTTGTAGGCAAATATTGCTACGAACTGAAACTAAAGAGCAATGCAATACTGACATTTTGCTGACTACGGTAATTGAAGTCTTGGGTTAAAAAGTAAAATCCAATATATTTTAAATAAGATATATTAAATATTAGAATAGTGTTACCAAGATTAATTCTTTATTCAGATGCCTGGTGGATATGAAATGGACATGTCATAGATGAAAGCATGGATACATTTTTGTTGTGTTATAATAGTCGTAAATGGAGAAATCTTTATTTCATTTTAATATACTGGTTGACCAAGAGGTGTCACCCTATGACATCACCAGTTAATGAATAAGATGTTCCAACCAATGATGTTCACGTCACTCCCTCTGGGTTTAACTTATGGTAATTGTTTTATACCATATAAAAGCCCAGATGAGAGAGACACATGACACATCACATCTTGCCCAATATACATCACACATACAACATACACACTATTACAGCCATGCACAAACTCATCTACACAGGCATTTCGTACCACCATGTATCTGAACCTTTGAGGGATGCCAAACGAAACTCCTCCCTAATTGGCCACCATCTTGGAAATGCAGCCATCTTAAGGAAAGTGGTAACTACTATTCTATAAGCTAGCCACCATTTTAAATATGGTAATTATGCCTTGCTGTTTATTTGATTATTATTCAATATTGTTTATGTACTTCCTTAAATGTTTTACATTTCATATTCAAGGATAACGAAAGTACAATCCCAGCCGTATAAACCATATGTAGATTTTTCTCTAAAAAGAGATGATTTTTTGTTTTTATAACATTTTTATTAATATCAGATTAAGCGCATATTGGCGTATTAGTTTCACGTTTTGCATAGCCTATTCTCACTTCATCTGCAGTGAGGTGATTATCAGGTTTTGCATTGCGCAGACAATTGTGGTCTGATTGTATAGTATACATTAAATATGGTTTTTACTACATCTAGGGAAAATGGTAATCTTGCTTTCGTTTCACTTTAACTTTGTTTCAGTTTCACTTTCATTATTGAACTACACATCACATTGCATTTATTGTTTGAAGTTTGTATTTTTGTGAAGTTATATCTTTTTGGTGTCATCTTAAGTTTGATCATTTATCGTGATTACATGTCTCGTGAATAAAACTTTTTTATATATTCCATACTGTAGACTGTTTTCACTAAGATTGGTATACAGTGGGTACGGAAAGTATTCAGACCCCCTTAAATTTTTCACTCTTTGTTATATTGCAGCCATTTGCTAAAATCATTTAAGTTCATTCTTCTTCCTCATGAATGTACACATAGCACCCCATACTGACAGAAAAACACAGAATTGTTGACATTGTTGCAGATTTATTAAAAAAGAAAAACTGAAATATCACATGGTCCTAAGTATTCAGACCCTTTGCTGTGACACTCATATATTTAACTCAGGTGCTTTCCATTTCTTCTGATCATCATTGAGATGGTTCTACACCTTCATTTGAGTCCAGCTGTGTTTGATTATACTGATTGGACTTGATTAGGAAAGCCACACACCTGTCTATATAAGACCTTCCAGATCACAATGCATGTCAGAGCAAATGAGAATCATGAGGTCAAAGGAACTGCCTGAAGAGCTCAGAGACAGAATTGTGGCAAGGCACAGATCTGGCCAAGGTTTCAAAAAGATTTCTGCTGCACTTAAGGTTCCTAAGAGCACAGTGGCCTCCATAATCCTCAAATGGAAGACGTTTGGGACGACCAGAACCCTTCCTAGAGCTGGCCGTCTGGCCAAACTGAGCTATCGGGGGAGAAGAGCCTTGGTGAGAGAGGTAAAGAAGAACCCAAAGATCACAGTGGCTGAGCTCCAGAGATGCAGTCAGGAGATGGGAGAAAGTTGTAGAAAGTCAACCATAACTGCAGCCCTCCACCAGTCGGGGCTTTATGGCAGAGTGGCCCGACGGAAACCTCTCCTCAGTGTAAGACACATGAAAGCCCGCATGGAGTTTGCTAAAAAAACACCTGAAGGACTCCAAGATGGTGAGAAATAAGATTCTCTGGTCTGATGAGACCAAAATAGAACTTTTTTGGCCTTAATTCTAAGCGGTATGTGTGGAGAAAACCAGGCACTGCTCATCACCTGTCCAATACAGTCCCAACAGTGAAGCATGGCGGTGGCAGCATCATGCTGTGGGGGTGTTTTTCAGCTGCAGGGACAGGACGACTGGTTGCAATCGAGGGAAAGATGAATGTGGCCAAGTACAGGGATATCCTGGACAAAAACCTTCTCCAGAGTGCTCTGGACCTCAGACTGGCCCGAAGGTTTACCTTCCAACAAGACAATGACCCTAAGCACACAGCTAAAATAACGAAGGAGTGGCTTCACAACAACTCCGTCACTGTTCTTGAATGGCCCAGCCAGAGCCCTGACTTAAACCCAATTGAGCATCTCTGGAGAGACCTAAAAATGGCTGTCCACCAACGTTTACCATCCAACCTGACAGAACTGGAGAGGATCTGCAAGGAGGAATGGCAGAGGATCCCCAAATCCAGGTGTGAAAGACTTGTTGCATCTTTCCCAAAAAGACTCCTGGCTGTATTAGATCAAAAGGGGGCTTCTACTAAATACTGAGCAAAGGGTCTGAATACTTAGGACCATGTGATATTTCAGTTTTTCTTTTTTAATAAATCTGCAACAATGTCAACAATTCTGTGTTTTTCTGTCAGTATGGGGTGCTATGTGTACATTCATGAGGAAGAAGAATGAACCTAAATGATTTTAGCAAATGGCTGCAATATAACAAAGAGTGAAAAATTTAAGGGGGTCTGAATACTTTCCGTACCCACTGTATGCTTTTAAAAAGAAATTATTCAATAAAAAGAATTCGCTACATATTGATTTATGGGATCTCCTACATCACAGATCTTTGCTTATTATTAACCATAAATAGATACTGTTATAGTCAGAGCAGTATCAACATTCTGATATAATGGAGGCACAGCGAGATATTATTAATTAATATTAATTATTAATTCTGACAGTTAGCAGAGTCAGGCCTGATCTCTGCTAGCACTAGCAGTTCTTTTTTTGTAGCGTTTCAAATAGTCCTGGACAACCAGGTGCTTTTTTACCTGTGAGTCACACTAAGTACCTATAAATGTTGTGGCTAAAATGTCCAAACGGAGGTACACTAGTGAAGAGGCCTACAGGATACTGTCCATGTCAGATGAGGGGAAGCCTCACTGGCAGAATCAGGGTCAGTATACGAACCTGTAGAGAGCAGTGGCTCCCTGACAGATAGCTTAGAATACGGAGGGGTCCCTGCTAAGGTCAGGCGTACCTGCCCCGTTCTGGAGTTGCTGGGGTGCAGAGATCGCAGGGTGCTAGTATGCAGCAGAGTGTTGGTACTAGTGCCGCTCAAACGTCAGGTAAACTGGCAAGCACCAGCGGCCTAGCACACCCTGGTCGTAGACAAACCAGCACTGCAGTAACACTTGGTGACGTGATGAGTCCTATAAGTGCAGTTAGAGCTGGTGCGGTGGCTAGCACAAGTTGTGGACCGCAGCCACCAAGAATTTGAACACAGGCCCGTAGAGCCCATAGTGTCCTCCCTGATGCGCTGGCATATCTTAATTGGCAGCCCACAGATTCTACAGCGCCCGTACTTCCCCCATTCACTGCCCAACCCGGAATTCAGGTGGAAACAGCCAATTTTAATTCCCTAGACTTCTACGAGCTGTTTTTCACGGAAGATCTCTTACAGATCTATTGTGGACCAAAGCAATTTATATGCTGGTCAATTCATCGCCGCCAATCCAAATTCGTCCCTTGCCAGACCATTCGGCTGGAAACCTATAACCGTTTCCGAGTTTAAAACTTTTCTGGGCCTATCCCTCAACATGGGCATAACTAAAAGGAGTGAACTGTGGTCATATTGGTCCACTAACCCAGTCCTCCATATGCGCGTGTTCTCTGCTGCCATGGCCAGGGGGAGATACGAGCAAATTCTGCGGTTCATGCACTTCAGTGACAATGAACTCTGTCGTCCTCGGGGAGACCCTGGATATGACCGGCTCCACAAAATTCGACCCTCGTAAACCACTTCAATCAGCGGTTTGCAGCCTTGTTTACCCCGCAACAAGTTGTCTGCGTTGATGAGTCCCCCTGATTAGGTTTTCTGGCCGCCTTGCTTTCAAGCAGTTTCTCCCCAGCAAGTGTGTCAGATACGGGTTCAAGCTGTATAAGCTTTGTGACAGGTCCTGTCACCCTGTCACGACAGCCCTTTACAATGGGATCCGTTATGTCCAATGACAGCTGATTACACATAAACAGACTTACCAGTTATCATCTCTCCTTTCCTCATATGCCGTGACTGTGTTAGAAAAGGAGACCCGATAAACAGCAAGGCTGTAAGTACATTGTTTACACTGAGAATTAAGGTCAGTGCCCTGATTATCAGTGCAGCCCCATCAGTGCCAATCAGTGCTGCCCATCAGTGCAGTCTCATCAGCGTCCATCAGTGCAGCCTCTTCAGTGCCCATCAGTGCCGCCTCTTCAGCGCCCATCAGTGCAGCCTCATCAGCACACGTCAGAGAAGAAGAAAAATGACTTATGACATGGTATATGGATTTACAGGATGATATCTAAGAGCAGGGGAGGGCTGGCAGCCTTAGGCCTGGGGGACAAGTCCAGTCAAGTGGCCCATTGAACCACCGAATCAACTCACCATCCATGCCCACCTGGTTTTAAAACGGATATTCATCTTATATAGCAAGACAAATTTGATACAATGTGGTATCATAATTAAATTATAGAAAATAAAATTTTTGATCAATTTAGATCAGTATGTATTCTGCTACATATTTTTGGTAAAAAAAAACAAAAAATAATAAGTGTATATTGATTGGTTTGTGCAAATTGTATTGTGTCTACAAACTATGGGATACATTTATGGATTATATTTTTTATTTTTTATTGTTTTTACTAGTAATGGCGGCGATCAGTGCTTTTTAGTGGGACTGCGACATTGCGACGGACAAAGCTGACACTTTGTGACACTTTTTGGGGACCAGTGACACTAATACAGTGATCAGTGCTAAAAAATGCACTGCTACTGTAGAAATGACAATGGCAGGAAAGGGGTTAAGTTTGCTCCTAGGGAATGCTTTCTTACTGTGTGGGGGATGGATGTACTAGAGAAAAAAAAAAGATCTGTGTTTCCGCTTAGCTGAAACACAGATCTCCATCTTCCTGTGACAGAACAGCCGTCTGCCTTGTTTACAAAGGCAGACCGCCATTCTGTCATTCTCCTGCATGATCGCGGGTGACCTGCTGATTGGCTCCCGCTGTGTCGCGCCCCCTAGAACCCATGCACAAAATCACGCACCAGTATGTGATTTTGCGCAGCCAGGCCGCCCTGCAACACTATATATGCGGTGGGTGGTCTGGAAGTGGTTAAGCTGGAAGAGTGGGTCCTGTAGTCCTTCACTAGTTGGGGGATCGGGGGTGTGTGACAAATGCTGAGCTCTGAGGGGCTTATGCTGGGACCTGTAGTCCTTCACTTTTGGGGGGGTTACATCCCCAAAAGCAAAGGACTACAAGTCCCAGCATGAACCCTGGCTGAGATCTAATCATGTGACCTCCTCCTTTGCGGCCAGCTTACGCTCCCATGACACAAGGGGGAGCCCTATGGGACCTCAGGGACCCAATACCTTTAACTGGACTGTATACAGCCTGTATATTGATGTCTAGCTGCTCCTGGCTCTATATACCTGTCTCATACCTGTATAATACAGGTATATAGTGCCAGGAGCAGCTAGACATCAATATACATGTATACAGTGCCAGGGAGGAAGCAGAGTACAGGGAAATATGCTCCACATGTCCATACATGACACTTTTGTTTTTTTTTGGCACTCACTGCTCTTCTCCGACTCGAGTCCTGACCACCTCACTGCAGTAGGTTGACTCTGGAGACTGGAGAGGTGCTTCGGATGGTGGATCTGCTGCACCTGCGGAGTGCGGAGTGTCTTCAATTCTGGATTGCAGCTTTAGTTTACCAGCCAGGCCCTCTCTTCTGCATCGGCCGGCCCCACGTTGAAAGATGGATGGAGGGAGGAGCCGGAGGTGGGTGGGGGCCAGTAATCGGCGCAGAGGACGAGGAAGGAAGATCCTCCCTCCGCTGACCGCTTTGCATTGGTGGGTCCTCTCTGCTCTCTCCACTCGGCCTCGCTTTCGTCCTCTGCTCTCGAGACCATGACGTCACTGGTTGCTAGACGCTAAGCGGCTGGTGATCTAGCAACCAGGAGGTCTCCGGGGCAGTCGCCGGCCGCGGCCAGACAGTGAGTGACTCCATTTCAATGCAATGCATACTGAAAGTGAGTGAGTGACCCCTTAATGAAGAGAAACTGAGCGGCCTTTTCTGGGGGGGGGGTCAGATCGGCCCGGGGGAAAATTGCCACCCTGCCCAGAGAGGTATATATGGATGAATAGAATAGTACATAAGAGAGGTATATGGATGAATAGGATGGTATATAAGAGAGATATATGGATGTGCAGGATGATATATAGAGTGTGTGTGTATATATATATATATATATATATATATATATATACTCATATACTGTATATACATATACACACACACACAGTATCTCACAAAAGTGAGTACACCCCTCACATTTTTGTAAATATTTTATTCTATCTTTTCATGTGACAACACTGAAGAAATGACACTTTGTTCAATGTAAAGTAGTGAGTGTACAGCTTGTATAAATTGGGTAGATTTGCTGTCCCCTCAAAATAACTCAACACACAGCCAATAATGTCTAAATCGCTGGCAACAAAAGTGAGTACACCCCTAAGGCCCCTTTCACACATACGTTCAGATCAGATCCGCCTGTCAGTTTTTCAGGCGAACCTGATCGGATACCCCATGCATCCCTATGGGGCAGCGGTTGTCAGCGGAGACATGCCTGCTGACATCCAATCCAATCCTGTCCCTCAAATCCGGATGATCAAAACCCTATTTTCCATCCGTCTGGCGGATCGGATGAGAACGGAAAGGCGGTCCGTTCTCATCCGATTCCCCCATAGAGGACAGTGGGGATCTGACACCTCCGTCTCCGCACACAGAGTGGAGACGGAGCTGTCATCCGCCTGCTCAGCGGGGATCTTTAGATAGATCCCCGCTGAGAGAAAACTGAATTTTTGTAAAATCTTATCGTAAAATTCCTTTCTCTGAGTCCTCTGACAGTCGCCGCCCCTCATATAGTCTTCACCAATGGGTATTGACCTTTTATCCACAGGAGCAAGCTAGGCATAAGACTTGTTAAAAACACAAACAATTTGCATAGACACACCTGTAGGGTGCTGTCCCACTGGTCCAATACCCCCCTGCTATCAGCATTTCCAACTCAGTTTGGTAGCAAGCAGTAGATAGTCCAAAAACCCCACAAGGGAGGGGCGGGGGCGGGGGCGGCGACTGTCAGAGGACTCAGAGAAAGGAATTTTACGGTAAGATTTTACAAAAATTCAGTTTTCTCTTACGTCCTCTGACAGTCGCCGCCCCTCATATAGTCTTCACCAACGGGATGTCCCAAAGCAGTGTAGACATGAGGAGTGGGAAGCGCAACCGTCACAAAGGCAATGCAGCACCCAGGTCAGAGAAAGGAACCTTATCTGAACCAGAAAGGTAAACTCTGGGTAACAAGAAAGCTCAATAGGAGCAACAAACCCAGGAAAGCAAATCAACAAAGGGGAAAACAACCCCAACAGACAGGGACAGGTAAACGCCATGTCCCCCTCAAGGCACGGCCGCGCACAGGACATTTTGCGGCCAAAGGAGACATCTGCCGATGCCAAAACGTCAAGTTTGTAAAATTTGGAAAAGGTGTGCATGGACGACCAAGTCGCTGCCTTGCACACCTGGGCCACTGAAGCTTGATACCGGAAGGCCCAGGACGCACTCACCCCTCGGTAGAGTGCGCCTTGACAGGGAAGGGCGGTACCCGTTCTCTAATCGAGTAGGCCTGCACAATTGTCTGTCTAATCCATCTTGAAATGGTTGCCGCAGACGCAGCCGTACCCTTCCGAGGGCCCTCGGGAAGGACAAAAAGAGAATCCGACCTACGGAAGGATTCAGTAGACGACAGGTACACCCTGATCGCCCGGACTACATCCAAGGAATGCAAAGCAAACTCCTTAGGATGCTTAGGATTCGCACACAGCGAAGGCAAGACAATATCCTCGTTAAGCTGAAAATCGGATACCACCTTAGGAAGAAAAGATTGGTGAGGTCGCAAGAACAACCAGGTAAGGAGAGCGGCAAGAGAGGGCCGCCAACTCCGACACTCTGCGGGCAGATGTGATTGCCACCAGAAAGGCAACCTTCCATGACAGCACAGGCAGAGGAATCTCCCTGATGTTCTCAAAGGGAGGACGTTGCAAAACGGACAAGACCAAATTCAAGTCCCAAGGAGGCAAAGGCGCTCTCCGAGGAGGAGCCAAATGACGCACCCCTTGAATAAAGGTGCGTATCAAAGAGTTTGACGCGAAGGGGCGCTGGAAAAGGATTGCCAGTGCAGGCAACTGACCCTTAATCGTGGTCAGCGCAAGACGCTGATCCACACCAGATTGCAGGAAGGCTAACACCCTCTCCACCGAAAGCGAGGATGGACGCCCCTGGATTCACACCAGGAAAAATAAGCCTTCCAGGTACGGTAATAGATTTTACCGGACGAGGCCTTCCTAGCTTTGAGCAGGGTAGGAATGACCCCCAACGAGAGACCCCGATCTCTCAGGACCTGGCTTTCAACAGCCGTGCCGTTAAAGCCAGCGACTGTAAAGCAGGATGGAAGATCGGCCCCTGAGACAGTAGATCTTCTCGTAACGGGAGCCGCCAGGGAGGCTCGACGACAAGTTGTATGATGTCCACGTACCAAGACCGGCGCGGCCAGTCCGGGGCCACCAGAATCACCAACTTTGGTTCCGAGACCAACCTGCGAAGGAACCTGGACAACAACTGAATCAGGGGGACGGCATAAATCAGGTGATACCGATTCCAAGGCACTACCAACGCGTCTGAGGAGTCTGCCAGAGGATCGCGCGTTCTTGCCACAAACCTTCCCACCTTGTTGTTCAGCCGAGATGCGAACAGATCCACATCCGGGGATTCCCATCGCGCACACAGCATCAGAAACACCTCCGGCTGTAGGGACCATTCCCCCTGGTCCAGCGTCTGGCGGCTCAGATAATCGGCCTGCCAATTCTCCACACCTGGAATGTGAACTGCCAAAATCGCCAGGGCCTGCGTCTCGGCCCAAGACAGAATTTTGGTCACTTCCTGGGCCGCCCGGGCACTCCTGGTGCCCCCTTGGTGATTGAAGTAAGCCACCGCAGTGGCGTTGTCCGTCTGCACCCGCACAGGGTGGCCCCCGAAGATGATCCGACCAATGGAGTAAGCACAGTCTGATCGCTCGCAGTTCCAAGATGTTTATTGGCAGGGAGGATTCCTCCTCCGACCAAGTGCCCTGGGAAGAGTGCCCAAAACACCACCCCAGCACGACAGGCTGGCGTCCGTGGTGATCACCGTCCACAACAATGGCCGGAAGGATTTCCCCTCCATCAGAGCCGGAGACTGGAGGCGACACTGAAGATCCTCTCTGACTCGGTGACTCAAAGATATCCTCCTTTCCAAAGAATGAGGATGCCCGTCCCATCTGGCCAGGATCTCCGCTTGAAGAGATCGTGTGTGGAACTGTGCAAATGGTATGGCCTCGAAGGCCGACACCATCAACCCCAGGGACCGCATGCAGGTCCTGAGTGATGAGGATTCGTTGTCCCTGAGGGACCGGATCTCGTCCTGTAGAGTCCGGAGCTTGTCCTCCGGCATAAAGACTTTTGCTTGGGCGGAATCCAGGACCATCCCCAAGTAAGGGAGTTGAACAGAAGGGGACAAAGTCGACTTCTGAATGTTGATGGTCCACCCGAACTCCTGGAGCGTCTGAACCGTGGTTGACAGATCGCGCAACAGACTCGGGCTGGCACTCGATCTTAACAGGAGATCGTCCAAGTATCCCAAGACTGCAATTCTCTGCACCCGTAACAGGGCCAGAACAGGAGCCAACACTTTGGTAAACACCCTTGGAGCTGAAGCGAGCCCGAAAGGTAACGCCACAAACTGATAGTGTTCCTCCTCGATTGCGAATCGGAGGTACCTCTGATGACCCTTGAATATGGGGATGTGCAAATACGCATCCTTGAGGTCGATTGAAGCCAGGAAATCTCCCAGGCTCAGAGAGGCAACCACTGAACGGAGGGATTCCATACGGAACTTCTGAACCCGCACGGAGCCTTCAAGTGCAGAATCGGACGTACCTTGCCCTCCTTTCTGGGCACAGTGAACAGATTCAAGTAAAACCCCCGAAATCTGTCCCGATGCGGCACCGGTACGATCACCCCCTGGGCGAGGAGATCCTGAACAGCCCGTTGAAGATCTTGCAAACGATCTGGGGTCAAACGAAGATTTGAGGGAAAGAACATGTCCCCTGGACGCGAAAGGAATTCGATCTTGTAACCTGATCGAATGATTTCCTGAACCCACCTATCCGGAATCCGGAGCAGCCAAGGTTCGAGAAAACCGTTCAGACGTCCCCCCACCCCTGGAACGGGTGAGGGCGTCCCTTCAGGTCGAGGCGGATTGGGCCGATGCGCCAGCGTGGGCGGCTTTGGACTTGCCCGCCCAAGGCTTCTTCTGGCCACCATGGCCTTTGAAGGATTTGCCCTTGTCCTGTGCCTTGAAGGCATGAAAGAACCCCTGATTTGGTTTAAAGGAAGGGCCCCGCTTACCGCGGAAAAACTTACCCTTGGGAGCTTGGGGCAGCAGAGTGCTCTTGCCCCCAGTGACCCCCTTAACCAATTCGTCCAGGGAGTCCCCAAAAAGACGATTCCCCGCATAAGGGATGGTCACTTATATTAATTATCTATTAATTTTTCATACAAGTTATTTCATAGTTGTTATGCACTTCAGTCACTTTAATTTGTTCTGTTATTAAACTGCCATCTAGTGGTCAGTTAGTTTACAACAATTAGGCACATTTATTGAACTTTTGCTATTTGGACTTTTGCACATTACACTTCAGTATAGTATAATTGTTCTATCACTACATCATTATATATTATTTGCACAATACTGTATATGTCAGTGGAAACTAACCATTTTTATGATTTTAGTTCATAATATATTTTTGCACTTTAACACATACTTTTTGCACTTTAGCATACATTTTCCAGCGTGCAGGACTGTTTTCATTTTTTTCTTTCATTTTTTGCACTTTATTAAACTAGGTTAACTTGTTGGTAGTTTTTTCATTTAGGTCATATTATATTTTCCACATCAAATATAGAGAAAATATTATATCTTGCACTGGCACTTTAAAGCATCATATTTTGATTATTTGGTCTATCTAAAGAGCTATTTCTGCTAGATTTGGGTCTAAAAGAATTTGCGCTAGTTTTTTTCTTGTCCTCTACATAAAGATGGCCTAGGCTATAAGAAGGTTGCCAAGACCCTGAAACTGAGCTGCAGCACAGTGGCCAAGACCATACAGAGGTGTAACAGGACAGGTTCCACTCAGAACAGGCCTCACCATGGTCAACCAGAGGAGTTAAGTGCACGTGCTCAGCGTCATATCCATATGTTGTCCTTGGGAAATAGAGGTATGAGTGCTGCCAGCATTGCTGCAGAGGTTGAAGGAGTGGGGGGTCAGGCTGTCAGTGCCCAGACCATACGCCGCACACTGCATCAAATTGGTCTGCATGGCTGTCGTCCCAGAAGTGGGGGGTCAGCCTGTCAGTGCTCAGACCATACGCCGCACACTGCATCAAATGGGTCTGCATGGCTGTCGTCCCAGAAGGAAGCCTCTTCTAAAGATGATGCACAAGAAAGCCCACAAACAGTTTGCTGAAGACAAGCAGACTAAGGACATGGATTACTGGAACCATGTCCTGTGGTCTAAAGAGACCAAGAAAAACTTATTTGGTTCAGATGGGTTCAATTGTGTGTGGCGGCAACCAGGTGAGGAGTACAAAGACAAGTGTGTCTTTCCTACAGTCAAGCATGGTGGTGGGAGTGTCATGGTCTGGGGCTGCAGAAGTGCTGCCGGCACTGGGGGGCTACAGTTCATTGAGGGAACCATGAATGCCAACATGTACTGTGACATACTGAAGCAGAGCATGATCCCCCCCTTAGGAGACTGGGCCGCAGGGCAGTATTCCAACATGATAACGACCCCAAACACACATCCAAGATGACCACTGCCTTGCTAAAGAAGCTGAGGGTAAAGGTGATGGACTGGCCAAGCATGTCTCCAGACCTAAACCCTATTGAGCATCTGTGGGGCATCCTCAAACAGAAGGTGGAGGAGCGCAAGGTCTCTAACATCCACCAGCAAAGTGATGTCGTCATGGAGGAGTGGAAGAGGACTCCTGTGGCAACCTGTGAAGCTCTGGAGAACTCCATGCCCAAGAGGGTTAAGGCCGTGCTGGAAAATAATGGCGGCCACACAAAATATTGACACTTTGGGCCCAATTTTTACATTTTCCCTTAGGGGTGTACTCACTTTTCTTGCAAGCGGTTTAGACATTAATGGCTGTGTACTGAGTTATTTTGAGGGGACAGCAAATTTTCACTGTTATACAAGCTGTACACTCACTACTTTACATTGTAGCAAAGTGTAATTTCTTCAGTGTTGTCTCATGAAAAGATAGAATAAAATATTCACAAAAATGTGAGGGGTGTACTTACTTTTGTCAGATACTGTATACACACACTATCCTGCCAAAAGTATTGGGACGCCTGCCTTTACACGCACATATACTTTTATGGCACCCCAGTCTTAGTCTGTAGGGTTCAATATTGAGTTGGCCCACCCTTTGCCGCAATAACAGCTTCTACATTTCTGGGAAAGCTGTCCATAAGGTGTCTATGGGAATGTTTGACCATTCTTCCAGAAGCATACCTGTGTGGTCAGGCACTGATGTTGGAGAGAAGGCCTGGCTCGCAGTCTGCCCTCTAATTCATCCCAAACGTGTTCTTTCGGGTTGAGATCTGTGCAGGCCAGTCAGCTTCCTTCCTCCCCAAACTGAATCATCCATGTCTTTATGGACCTTGCTTTGTGCATTGGTGCACAGTCATGTTGGAACAGGAAGGGCCATCCCCAAACTCCTCCCACAAAGTTGGGAGCATAAAAGTGTCTAAAATATGAATGTATGAAGAGACGAGGACATACAATGCGATTAGAGGAGAAGCAATTTAACCTCAGACTACGCAGTGGGTTCTTTACAGTGAGGGCTACAAGACTGTGGAATTCTCTACCACAAATGGTGGTTACTGCGGGGAGTATGGCTACTTTTAAAAGACTCTTGGACATACATCTGAAGGATAAAAACATCCGGGGGTATGGGAAATAAATACGTCCACACACACCTACACGCGTTGAACCAGATGGACTATTGTCTTTATTCAACCTTAGCTACTATGTTACTATGTTATATCATGGTATGCTGACGCCTTAAGAGTTCCCTTCACTGGACCAAGCCCAACCCCTGAGAAAAAAAAAAACAGCATAATCCCCCCTCCACCAAATGATTTGGAGCAGTGCATTGTAATGTTCTGGTACCTTTGGGTACCCTAATTACTCTTTCATAAGTGTATGCGCCCCACCATTCTCTTTTGAGGCGCATACACACCTTTTAAGGTGTGTGTATTTACTTGCTGAATTGAGATCATCCACACATGATGAGTCATTGGGAGTTGGGATTGGTGTCTCAGCGTTTCTCTACATGACTACTGAAGTGGAATATTTCTGCAGCTGAAAATCCACATCATACGTAAAACGCAGGAGCGTTACAGATTGAACGAACCACAAATGGATTCAGCAGAAATAACCACTCAGATGACACAATTAAAACAGCAAGTAACTGCGTTAATACACGCACTTGCTGAATTAAAAGAAGACAATCAGGCTCTGTCGCAGCAGGTAATTAGACTGACACAACTTACCACTGCCCAGTCCCCTGAACCCAAAATAAATCCTCCTTTGGTATTTACAGGCGATCGCAAAAAATTTCGCGAATTTAAAAACGCATGTGAGTTACTTTTCTTGCTAAAACCCCGTACCTACCTTACTGATCACATTAAGGTTTGTACTATTATTTCTTACCTAACAGGCGATCCTCGGGCCTGGGCAGACTCTCTTTTTGAGAAAAGCGACCAGCTTCTCAACTCCTATGCCTTGTTCCTAGCAGAACTCACTAGCCTATATGATGATCCCAATAGGCAGAGTACTGCCGATCTTCAATTAAGATCCTTGAAACAAGGTGGGAGACCTGTAGAAGACTTTGTCGCAGAATTCAAGAGATGGACCCTTGATTCAGAATGGAATGATGCATCTCTGAAATCCCAATTTAGGCTTGGCCTATCAGAGGCCGTTAAAGACGAGCTCGCCCGAGCGGATCTGCCAAAAACCCTGGATGCATTGATACAACTCAGTATCACTATAGATAGAAGACTACGAGAAAGAAAGGCTGAGAAAATGGGAATGCCATTATCCAGTTCTTCTCGGATCTCGGCCATTGACCCCGTTCCTATGGAGGTAGGAACCATACGCCCACCTCTATCAACTATGGAAAGAGCCAGAAGACGATCTGGTAATCTCTGCTTGTACTGTGCATCCCCGGATCACAAGATAAACGTCTGTCCCCTAGTCTACAAAAAGAAGGGTGAGTGTTCACATGTCCTCCTAGGGGGATTGACAACTTCAATCACTAACCCTTACCTTTCTGTTTGCTTAACATTACAGTGGGACCAGAACAGGATTACTACTAAGGCCATGATTGACACAGGATCTTGTGGAAATTATATTGACATACGTTTTGCTGCTTTAAATAAAGTTCCTATTATTTCTAAACTTAAACCTGTCTCAGTGAGTCTTATTAACGGTGTTCCTTTATCCTCTGGTCCAATCACTGATCAGACACAGGCACTCCTAGTCACTACTAACGGGTCTCATATGGAAACCACTACCTTCGATCTAATACCTTCACCCCACTTTCCCATTGTTTTGGGACTTCCCTGGTTGCACACACATCAACCAACCATAGATTGGAAGGAACGGACCCTGACCTTCCTCTCTTGCTATTGCGAGGGTACGTGTAACCTCCCGTCTTTCGGGAAGATCCTGTCTGTGGTGACAGATGAGATTGCACCACTATGTTATCAGGATCTCTCTGAGGTTTTTCTTGAGAAAAATGCTCAAGCACTACCTCCCCATCGAGACTATGATTGTAGCATTGATCTACTCCCAAATAGCAAATTGCCGTTCGGTCATGTTTATCCTCTTTCACAGGATGAACTTTCCCATCTCAAAGACTATTTGGATGAGAATTTGGAAAAAGGTTTTATTAGACCTTCCACTTCTTCCACAGCAGCAGGACTCTTTTTTGTCCGCAATAAGGACTCAAGTCTCAGGCCTATCATCGACTATAGGCAATTGAATGCTATGACAATAAAAGATCGCTATCCTCTACCGCTTATCCCTGAGCTCATTGAGCAGGTGCGTGGAGCTACCTATTTTTCAAAATTGGACCTGAAAGGAGCATACAATCTCATTCGAATCCGTGATGGACACGAGTGGAAGACTGCATTCAGAACCAGATACGGATTGTTCGAATATCTTGTAATGCCATTCGGGCTATGCAACGCCCCTGCAGTTTTTCAACGATTTATAAACGATATTTTCAGAGACTTACTAGATGTCTGTGTTGTGGTATATCTGGACGATATACTTATATATTCACGATCCCTGTCTGAACACATAAGACATGTAAGACTAGTATTATCGAGATTGCTTGCACACAACCTTTATGTGAAACTGAAAAAATGCTTGTTTCATAAAGAAGAGGTACTGTTTCTAGGCTACATCATATCCAAAACAGGAATCGAGATGGACATGAGTAAGATATCCTGCATTCAGGATTGGCCTACACCAACCACACGCAAGGCGCTACAGCGATTCCTTGGATTTTCTAATTTCTACAGGAAGTTCATTAGAAACTTCTCTGCCATTGTGAGACCCCTCACACAGCTCACTAGCATTAAAAAACCATTCAAATGGTCAGATGAAGCAAATAAAGCTTTTCACCTGTTAAAGACAAGGTTTACTTCTGCTCCCATACTACGCCATCCAGACCCATCCCTCCAATACATTCTGGAAGTAGATGCGTCAAACATGGCAGTAGGAGCAATACTCTCCCAACGACCAACTCACACTTCTCCACTTCATCCAGTCGCCTTTTTTTCTAAATCCCTAAGCAGTCCAGAGATAAATTACCCCGTGGGTGAAAAGGAACTGCTTGCTATAAAATTGGCTCTGGAGAATTGGCGACATCTACTCGAAGGCACCCAATTACCAATACTTATATACACGGACCATAAAAATCTCCAATATCTTCAGACTAACAAAACTCTCTCGCACCGACAGGTACGATGGTCACTATTCTTTCTAAGGTTTAACTTCCTAGTGACCTACACACCTGCAGATAAGAACAAAAAGGCGAATGCACTATCACGACTAACTGAAGAAAACTACTTCGAAATCCCTTCCGTTCCTATAATACCTCACAAACGCATTATTGGAGTTGTCCGTTTATTGAAGGAAGAGGTTTTGCATGGTATAAGTTTGGATACACCCCCACCACAACTAAATACTGATGCAGAAGGCTTCCTCTACTACAACGACAAACTTTACATACCACCTACCATACGCACCAAGATCTTGGAATTATCGCATGATGTGCCTATGGCAGGACATATGGGTATGACAAAGACTCTTAATCTGATTACCAGGCAATTCTGGTGGCCTGACATGAAAACATCTATACAAAAATTCGTCTCTTCATGCAATGTCTGTGCCAGGTCCAAAATTGACACTACGAGACCATCCGGTCTACTATGCAGTCTACCAATACCCCAAACTCCATGGGAAGTTGTGTCCTTGGACTTTATAGTGGAATTGCCTCCTTCCAAAAGGATTTAATACCATCTTAGTGTCAGTGGACCATCTGACAAAAATGGCACATTTCATTGCTATTCGCAGACTACATTCGTCCAAACAAACGGCAGAACTCCTGATGAAACATGTCTTTAAGTTACATGGTATCCCAAAAACTCTTCTGTCTGACCGTGGATCACAATTTATTTCCAAGTTCTGGCAAGAACTATGTCACATACTACGGATCGAGCGGAAGCTCACTTCTCCTTACCATCCGCAGACCAACGGACAGACTGAAAGAGTCAACCAATGCATCGAGCAATATTTACGTTGTTACACTTCTTACCAACAGGATGATTGGGTGGATCTTCTCCCTCTGGCAGAATTTGCCTACAACAACGCAACCCACAGTACGACCAAGCAGAGTCCGTTCTACTTGAACTATGGGTTTCATCCCTCTATTCTTCCACCACACATCCTTCCTTCAAATAACCCAGTAGCTTCAGACTATCTTACCCAAATAAAGGACTCTCTGGGTTTGCTTAATACTACCATTGCACACGCTCATAGTCAACAAAAGAAGTACTATGATCTTCGCAGAAGACCTTCTCCTCAGTACGCTATCGGGGACCTCGTTTGGCTCTCAACAAAAAATTTAAGACTGAAAATCCCTAGCAAAAAGCTTGGACCTCTGTTCTTGGGACCTTTCCCAATCAAGAAACTTATTGGAAAAGCTGCAGTACAGCTTACATTGCCAATAGACCTCAAAATACATCCCATTTTCCATGTGTCGCTACTGATGAAGCCCCATGTTCCTGACCAAGGAATAAGGCCTACTATCCCACCTGCTCCTCCTGTACAAGTTGAAGGTGGAGAAGAATACGAGATAAAAGAGATTCTGGATTCTCGTATCCACAGAGGAAGACTTCAGTACTTGGTTCGATGGAAGAACTATGGGCCCCAAGACGACACCTGGCTAAACACCTCTGACATACATGCCTCTAGATTAATTCGCAATTTTCATGCGAAGTACCCAGACAAACCAGCTCCAGAGGCCTTCAGGAGCCGGCCTTAAGGGGAGGGTACTGTAATGTTCTGGTACCTTTGGGTACCCTAATTACTCTTTCATAAGTGTATGCGCCCCACCATTCTCTTTTGGTAAGGTGCGCATACACCTTTAAGACTGATGCTGTCATCACTGAGTGCCGGACTGGATGGCTATTTAGATCGCCGGCTCTCACTCACATGTGTTCGTTCAAACTGCTTTGTGCCTTGATGCTAACCTGTCTTGAAGCTCTCATGCTTGCAAGCATACCTCGCTGTCGGAACCACGCTGCGCTGATCCCTGTATCCCGCTACCGGATCATCCGCTCTTGCCGAACCTCTCCTCTGCTACATTGCTATTAGTGATAAGTACCCCACAGGGGAAACCTCTATAACCTTTATACTAAAGCTTACACTATCTAGCTCTGCATACTAAGGACTATTACTACATCTGCATTATCTAAGATTGCTAGCTCTTGAGCCTACTACCACCTGTTCTTGCACTGGGTTGATCTCTCTTGTATGTCCACCTGCTACTCTGTCATCTGCTACCATACATGATTGCTAAACCTATCTGCATCCCATCTGCTACTATCTTACTTTCAAGAACATTTCCTTTCAAGTGTCTTGTCATCTACCATCTCTACCCAACCTGTCTCTTCAGCCTATCATCACTGTGTTACTATATACATAAGTCACTCTAGGAAACATCTTATTGAGTGTGTGTATTTACTTGCTGAATTGAGATCATCCACACATGATGAGTCATTGGGAGTTGGGATTGGTGTCTCAGCGTTTCTCTACATGACTACTGAAGTGGAATATTTCTGCAGCTGAAAATCCACATCATACGTAAAACTCAGGAGCGTTACATGCATAAAGTAAAGGTCCATAAAGACATGGATGAGTGCGTTTGGGGTGAAGGAACTTGACTGGCCTGACCTCTGGAATAAATTAGAGTGGAGACTGCGAGCCAGGCCTTCTCGTCCAACATTAGTGAATTACCTCACAAATGCCCTTCATGGAAGAATGGTCAAACATTCCCATCGACACACTCCTAAACCTTGTGGACAGCCTTCCCAGAAGAAATGAAGTTGTTATAGCTGCACAGGGCGGAGCCAACTCAATATTCAACCCTACGGGCTAAGACTGGGATGCCATTAAAGTTCATGTGTGTGTAAAGGCTGGCGTCCCAATACTTTTGGTAATATAGAGTATATACTGTATATTTATGGTAGGATTGGCATCTTTGCAACCTTGTTCTGCACTGTAAATTCACTATTTATTATCACCAAAATCTTCACTATGTAAGTCATCTTTATTAAACCACGCCCCCTTTAAGATACGCCCACTTTTCGCAGGCACTTTTTCTCTCAATGCCTAGAGCCCACTTTTGATCCTGCACATGGGCCCACTGATTTCATGATACGCCCCTGAGCTTCCCCCGCTCCCGCCCCCTTCTGTAGCTCCTGGGCTCTCCCATCCCCCAGGGAGGCACAAGCTACCAGCCAACACGTCCGCCGGCTGGCCGGAGACTCATACAAAACCGCAATCAGCTTTGATTGGGTCTCCGCTATAGTAACCCAGAAGCGATGACATGAAATGACTTCCGGTTTATCTGACTGTCATCGGCACCAGTGCAAAGGAGGGATTTGGGGACATATTGACCCCCGATCTCCCCATAAAGAGTACCCATCACATGTCTATCGCTATCACAAGGATGTTTACATTCCTTCTCACAGCAATAAAGTGACAAAAAAATGTTAAAGAACAGTTTAAAAAAAAAAAAAAGAATTGATAATTTAAAAAAATTTAATGAATAATTTAAAAAAAATGATTTATTAATAAAAAAAAAAAAAATTCAAAGTGCCCCCGTCCCCATGTTAGCGTGCAAACAGTGATCGTCCCACACATGAAGTATCACGGCGAACGTCAGATCATGGGCAGTATTTCTAGCACTAGACCTCCTCTGTAGATAGAAAGTGGTAACCTGTAAAGGATTTTAAAGCCTCACCTATGGACAGTAACATTTACGTTGTTTGTTGCCGTTGCACGGGTATGCTGACACCTTAAGAGTTCCCTTCACTACTGGAACTAAGGGGCCAAACCCAACCCCTGAAAAACACCCCCACACCATAATCCAAATGATTTGGGCCAGTGCACAAAACAAGGTCCATAAAGACATGGATGAGCGAGTTTGAGGTGGAGGAACTTGACTGGCCTGCACATCCATCCCGATAGAACATCTTTGGGATGAATTAGAGTGGAGACCGTGAGCCTGACCTTCTCTCCAACATCAGTGCCTGACCTCACAAATGCCCTTCTGGAAGAATGGTCAAACATTCCCATAGACACACTCCTAAACCTTGTGGACGGCCTTCCCAGAAGAGTTGAAGCTGTTATAGCTGCAAAGAGCAGGCGTCCCAATACTTTTGGTAAGATAGTGTATGAATGAATGAATAAACATTCCGTATTCTTATATCCGTTCTGTAGGTGCAAAAATGTAAGTTTTGGTTCTGCAGTAAATATAAAGAGCTGATAACTTTCTGGTCTCATTGCCTGTGGACTGTTTTCAGTCAGCATTGTTCCCAGTTCTCTATGTGCACTACAAAACATCACCTCACTATGGTATAGACAGGGGGAAGTATTCTGTAGTCCTTCTTCCTGTCCTAGGGTGACAACACAGCTTCTCCATGGATTCAGTACAGTGAGTGTTGTCACCCTAGGACAGGAAGTGAGTTACTGGCAGAAACACAAGGTGAAAACAAAGGAAAAAGAAAACGAATGCAGCCACCATATCTAAGGAGTGGTCAGCTGTAGGGATGATCGAACGGTTCGGGTCCACCATCGGTTCGGCCCGAACATTGGGTGTTCGAGGTTCGGCCGAATTTAGAACTTTTTGCCCAAAAAGTTCGGAATTCGGCAACCAGAACCGTCCAAAATGCAATGCTTCAGGAAATGGGCTTTAAAAGCCCGTGATTGGACCAGAACCATTAGCAAAAGCCAATTGAGGGGGCAGGAGAATGCTAGGAATGTGATTGGAGTGACTAGGGGGTCCCTAGACCAATCATTAGTGAATACGCCCCCCAGTATATAAGATCGCCCCCGCCATATTCCCAGCATTGTTATACTGGACATGGAAGAGAGTGGAAGCAGTTCTGTTAATTTTACTTTAAAAGTGTCATTTAGCTATTTTTAGTGTGAGGAAAGGGATATCTAGTGTAGTTAGAGTGCTCCTTTACACTTAAGTTAGCTTCAAAAATTTAGTTTCTGTAGGGAAAGTGTTAAGTGTCAGGGGACCGTAGTGTAGTGTAGGGTTAACTGACAGTGACTGCTATGGCAGGGTGACAAAACCCTTCCATAGCAGGGTGACCGCTATAGAGAAATGATCATTTCTCTGAGTTGCTTCGGGACAGGTATGTGGCTTCTCACCAGCAAGCATTTTTTATGCTGCAGGGGCTGCCACTGCCAGTGTTTTTTTGAGGACATGTTTGATGTCAGACATGACATCTGAACATGTGTATAGGGGGTATATATAGACATATATGTCTGAATATATACCCCTAGACATATATAGGTGTGATAGTAGCAGAAATAAATGCTTGCGCTAATGAAATCATTTACAGTAATATATTTCTGCTACTATCACACCTATATATGTCTAGGGGTATATATTCAGACATATATGCCTATATATACCCCCTATACACATGTCCAGATGTTTTGCCTGCCTCAAAAGAACCCCAAAAAATGCCAAAAAAACGCTAGCGTCAAAAAAAAAAAAATGCCCAGGTGTGTTTTTGCTGGCATTTTTTGGGGGGTTTTGGAGGCAGGCAAAACATCAGAACTTGTGCACAGTACCACTATACACAAGTTCAGATGTTTTTCCTGACTGCAAAGAACCCAAAAAAATACCTGCTATTAAACCGGCAAGGTGTTACAGCAGAGAAGCCATATTCCTGTGCTTAAAGTTTTCTAATACAAACGATCTTTTTTTTTATGGTTCTGGACATGCTACAGAGCTGAAACTTCACAGGTACACCTTTTAGACCCCCCAGACACAAAATCACACAAAAAAAAAGTTCTTAAAAATTGTCATTTTTGATAAAAAAGCCAATGATTGAAAAATTATAAAAAAAAAAAATAAAAAAAATAAAAAGAGATTTTTTGATTTTTACTTTGGATTTAGTATCTGGGGGGTCTAAAAAGTGTACATGTGAAGTTTCAGCTCTGTAGCATGTCCAGAACCCCCCAAAAATTAGCATTTTCTTATAATTTTTATTAGAACAGGTATACGGCTTCTCTACGGCGCTTTTTCTTGCATTTATCGAGCATTTTTGGAGGCAGGCATGACTTTTTTTGGATTTAGTGTCTGGGGGGTCTAAAAAGTGTACCTGTGAAGTTTCAGCTCTGTAGCATGTCCAGAACCAGAAAAAAGATCATTTTTCAGTAGAGCAGGGATGGTGGGACCCCTCTTTTACACTTATATGATCTTTTTTTGGGGTTCTGGACATGCTACAGAGCTGAAACCTCACAGGTACACCTTTTAGACCCCCCAGACACAAAATCACACAAAAAAAAAAGTTCTTAAAAATTGTCATTTTTGATAAAAAAGCCAATGATTGAAAAATTATAAAAAAAAAAAAAAAAAGAGATTTTTTTATTTTTACTTTGGATTTCAGATCTGGGGGGTCTAAAAAGTGTGCATGTGAAGTTTCAGGTCTGTAGCATGTCCAGAACCATACAAAAAAAGATTGTTTGTATTAGAAAACTTTAAGCACAGGAATATGGCTTCTCTGCTGTAACACCTTGCCGGTTTAATAGAAGGCATTTTTTTGGGTTCTTTGCAGTCAGGAAAAACATCTGAACTTGTGTATAGTGGTACTGTGCACAAGTTCTGATGTTTTGCCTGCCTCCAAAACCCCCCAAAAAATGCCAGCAAAAACACACCTGGGCATTTTTTTTTTGACGCTAGCGTTTTTTTTGGCATTTTTTGGGGTTCTTTTGAGGCAGGCAAAACATCTGAACTTGTGTATAGTGGTACTGTGCACAAGTTCTGATGTTTTGCCTGCCTCCAAAACCCCCCAAAAAATGCCAGCAAAAACACACCTGGGCATTTTTTTTTTGACGCTAGCGTTTTTTTTGGCATTTTTTGGGGTTCTTTTGAGGCAGGCAAAACATCTGAACATGTGTATAGGGGGTATATATAGGCATATATGTCTGAATATATACCCCTAGACATATATAGGTGTGATAGTAGCAGAAATATATTACTGTAAATGATTTCATTAGCGCAAGCATTTATTTCTGCTACTATCACACCTATATATGTCTAGGGGTATATATTCAGACATATATATCTATATATACCCCCTATACACATGTTCAGATGTTTTGCCTGCCTCAAAAGAACCCCAAAAAATGCCAAAAACACGCTAGCGTCAAAAAAAAAATGCCCAGGTGTGTTTTTGCTGGCATTTTTTGGGGGGTTTTGGAGGCAGGCAAAACATCAGAACTTGTGCACAGTACCACTATACACAAGTTCAGATGTTTTGCCTGCCTCAAAAGAACCCCAAAAAATGCCAAAAAAAACGCTAGCGTCAAAAAAAAATGCCCAGGTGTGTTTTTGCTGGCATTTTTTGGGGGGTTTTGGAGGCAGGCAAAACATCAGAACTTGTGCACAGTACCACTATACACAAGTTCAGATGTTTTGCCTGCCTCAAAAGAACCCCAAAAAATGCCAAAAAAACCGCTAGCGTAAAAAAAAAAAAATGCCCAGGTGTGTTTTTGCTGGCATTTTTTGGGGGGTTTTGGAGGCAGGCAAAACATCAGAACTTGTGCACAGTACCACTATACACAAGTTCAGATGTTTTGCCTGCCTCAAAAGAACCCCAAAAAATGCCAAAAAAAACGCTAGCGTCAAAAAAAAAAATGCCCAGGTGTGTTTTTGCTGGCATTTTTTGGGGGGTTTTGGAGGCAGGCAAAACATCAGAACTTGTGCACAGTACCACTATACACAAGTTCAGATGTTTTTCCTGACTGCAAAGAACCCAAAAAAATGCCTTCTATTAAACCGGCAAGGTGTTACAGCAGAGAAGCCATATTCCTGTGCTTAAAGTTTTCTAATACAAACGATCTTTTTTTTTATGGTTCTGGACATGCTACAGAGCTGAAACTTCACATGTACACTTTTTAGACCCCCCAGATCTGAAATCCAAAGTAAAAATAAAAAAATCTCTTTTTTTTTTTTTTTTATAATTTTTCAATCATTGGCTTTTTTATCAAAAATGACAATTTTTAAGAACGTTTTTTTGTGTGATTTTGTGTCTGGGGGGTCTAAAAGGTGTACCTGTGAAGTTTCAGCTCTGTAGCATGTCCAGAACCAGAAAAAAAGATCATATAGGTGTTAAAGTTAAAGGAGGCTCCCGAACCACATCCCTGTTCTACTGAAAAATTATCTCTTTTTTTTCATGGTTCTGGACATGCTACAGAGCTGAAACTTCACATGCACACCTTTTAGACCCCCCAGATACTAAATCCAAAGTAAAAATCAAAAAATCTCTTTTTTTTTTTTTTTTTTTAATTTTTCAATAATTGGCTTTTTTATCAAAAATGACAATTTTTAAGAACTTTTTTTTGTGTGATTAATAGTTAATGGGGCATGACCCAGAACCCTAGGCACTTTTTAGGGGCATTTATTGGGTTTTGGGGCTTCAAAATGGTGTTTTTTGATTACCGAAGTTCGGGTCCCATTGATTTCAATGGGGTTCTGAAATCCGAACCGAACTTTCGTGAAGTTCGGGTGTTCTGGTCGAACCGAACTTTTCAAAAGTTCGATCATCCCTAGTCCCTACACAGTTATAATCACGCCCCTAGGACACACTTAACCCCTCCCTGTCCAATAAAGTTAACCCCTTCCCTGCCAGTGTCATTTTTGCAGTAACAGTGCATATGTATAGCACTGATTACTGCAGTAATGTCACTGGTACCCCCAAAAGTGTCAAAAATGTCAGTCAAGGGTCCGATCTGTCCGCCGCAATGTCGCAGTACCGAAAAAAAAATCGCAGATCGCCGCCATTACGCGTTAAAAAAAAAACACCAAAAATGACAAAAATCTTTCCCTTTGTTAGTAAACGCGATAACTTTTGCGCAAACCAATCAAAATACGCTTTTTGCGATTTTTTTTACCAAACATAGGTAGCATAAAACAAATTGGCCGAAAAATGTTAAAAAAATTTTGATTTTTACTTTTTTTTTTGGGGAATTTCATATAAAAAAATGTGAAAAATATTGTTATTTTTGCAAAATTGACTCTCTTTTTTTGTTTATAGCGCGTGATCAAAAAATTGCACAGGTGATCAAATACCACCAAAAGAAAGCTCTGTTTGTGGGAAAAAAAGGACGTCAAATTCGTTTAGGTACAGCGTCGCACGACCGCGCAATTGTCCATTAAAGTCACGCAGTAAAAAATCGCAAAAAAAACCCTGGTCCTTTAGCAGCCAAATCCTCCGGGGCTTAAGTGGTTAAATATGTCGGCGTATAACACACACTGGTGTTTTGACCTCCATTTTCAGGAGGAAAAAGTGTGTGTTATGCGCCGATAAATACGGTACCTTGATCTTACACCCAGGATTCCATACTCACCAGTAAAGCTACATTCAACCCAGAAAGGGTCTTTATTTTTGGAGAGTAGGGGTGCAAGAGGGGAGTGTGGTACTTTGGCTCTGATGAGCTCTTTTTTGCACAAAGAAATTAAAGGAACACAAGCAGAGTTTGAGCACTTTTGCACGTTTTGTTGGACATTTTATGGACTTTTATTAATGTATTAATTATTGTATAATGGAGGATTTGTTAACACCTATTGTATCTTTTGCACATTTCTATATATATATACATATATATATATATATATATATATATATATATATATATATATATATATATGTATATACAGTGCCTTGCAAAATTATTCGGCCCCCTTGAACTTTGCTACCTTTTGCCACATTTCAGGCTTCAAACATAAAGATATAAAACTGTAATTTTTTGTGAAGAATCAACAACAAGTGGGACACAATCATGAAGTGGAACGAAATTTATTGGATATTTCAAACTTTGTTAACTAATAAAAAACTGAAAAATTGGGCGTGCAAAATTATTCAGCCCCTTTACTTTCAGTGCAGCAAACTCTCTCCAGAAGTTCAGTGAGGATCTCTGAATGATCCAATGTTGACCTAAATGACTAATGATGATAAATAGAATGCACCTGTGTGTAATCAAATCTCCGTATAAATGCACCTGCACTGTGATAGTCTCAGAGGTCCATTTAAAGCGCAGAGAGCATCGTGAAGAACAAGGAACACACCAGGCAAGTCCGAGATACTGTTGTGGAGAAGTTTAAAGCCGGATTTGGATACAAAAGGATTTCCCAAGCTTTAAACATCCCAAGAAGCACTGTGCAAGCGATAATATTGAAATGGAAGGAGTATCAGACCACTGCAAATCTACGAAGACCTGGCCGTCCCTCCAAACTTTCAGCTCCTACAAGGAGAAGACTGATCAGAGATGCAGCCAAGAGGCCCATGATCACTCTGGATGAATTCCAGAGATCTACAGCTGAGGTGGGAGACTCTGTCCATAGGACAACAATCAGTCCTATACTGCACAAATCTGGCCTTTATGGAAGAGTGGCAAAAAGAAAGCCATTTCTTAAAGATATCCATAAAAAGTGTCGTTTAAAGTTTGCCACAAGCCACCTGGGGGACACACCAAACATGTGGAAGAAGGTGCTCTGGTCAGATGAAACCAAAATCAAATTTTTTGGCAACAATGCAAAACGTTATGTTTGGCGTAAAAGCAACACAGCTCATCACCCCGAACACACCATCCCCACTGTCAAACATGGTGGTGGCAGCATCATGGTTTGGGCCTGCTTTTCTTCAGCAGGGACAGGGAAGATGGTTAAAATTGATGGGAAGATGGATGGAGCCAAATACAGGACCATTCTAGAAGAAAACCTGATGGAGTATGCAAAACACCTGAGACTGAGACGGAGATTTGACTTCCAACAAGACAATGATCCAAAACATAAAGCAAAATCTACAATGGAATGGTTCACAAACAAACATATCCAGGTGTTAGAATGGCCAAGTCAAAGTCCAGACCTGAATCCAATCGAGAATCTGTGGAAAGAACTGAAAACTGCTGTTCACAAACACTCTCCATCCAACCTCACCGAGTTCGAGCTGTTTTGCAAGGAGGAATGGGCAAAAATGTCAGTGTCTCGATGTGCAAAATTGATAGAGACATACCCCAAGCGACTTACAGCTGTAATCGCAGCAAAAGGTGGTGCTACAAAGTATTAACTTAAGGGGGCTGAATAATATTGCACGCCCAATTTTTCAGTTTTTTATTTGTTAAAAAAGTTTGAAATATCCAATAAATTTTGTTTCACTTCATGATTGTGTCCCACTTGTTGTTGATTCTTCACAAAAAATTACAGTTTTATATCTTTATGTTTGAAGCCTGAAATGTGGCAAAACGTTGCAAAGTTCAAGGGGGCCGAATACTTTCGCAAGGCACTATATATATATATATATATATATATATATATATATATATATATATATTTATATTTGCACTTTTATTCTAATGTGGATCTTATGCATTTAGCACTTTATATTCTAGCACTTTAGTCACCTTTAAATTATTTATTTATGATTTTTTTTAGCAAGTGCTGTTATTATTTATTCTTTTTAGTCCATTTTCCCATTGGGTGAACGGCAGCTGCTTTTTTTTTCTTTTTTTTTTTTTTTTTTACACTATACAAGCGCAGGTTTTTTTTATATTGTTATGTAGTAAACATAACTTTCCGGCTGCTTTCCTGCTGAATGGCATTTATGTTCTGCACTGGTCGCTTGTTTAAGTAAATCCTCTGAGGCAACCTGTCTCTACCTTTTTTAACCCAGAGGAACCCTGTAAATAATGTTTTAGGTCTTGGAGAACCCCTTCTAAAATCAGGGGTTCGTAAGAACAATGCCTCTTATTCAGTGGGAAGAATGCTCCCCCTTACAATGGTGGTCCTTTCAGACAGCTCAAGGATCCTTAGTGCCATGCCACTGGCTCTGCCAACCATCAGATGGACAGTCAATCAGCCACAAGTCAAGGAACCCTTTGAAACCTCTGAGGGAACCCTAAGATTTCCCAGAACCCTGGTTGAGAATGGCTGCTCTAATGTATAGTTATACTGATTTTTAAAACCAAACCTACAGGAACATTAAGCCTGAGCACTGACTTCTTGGCTCTATAATCAGAACGTGCCCTATAAACAAACTGAAGATTTACTCACTACTGGGGTTATAGCATACCTCCCAACTTTCTGAGATGGGAATGAGAGACAACTATTAGTAAAAATATGTAGGCATAGGACACACCCCTGCCACACCCCCCTTAAAGGAGAATTGTACAAAAAAATGATTTGGTAAACCCACAAGCACTTTTTTACCACTACTATTCCTTTACATTGGCTTTTGGACTATACAAATGCAGCAATTTAGAGTTTGGATGAAAGCTCTAGCACTGTAAAACACTTTTTGATAGATACAGTATGTGTTATATACAACTATATAGATCAGACCAAAGTGAGGGACAAATGAGGTGGAAAGAGGGACTATTTTTTTCTGAATGTGGGACAGTCCCTGGAAATTGGGGACAGTTGGTAGCTATGGTTATAGTGGTGAATTACCACACATAATTAGAATGGCAATTTTTTTAAAAGGTGCACTAATTTCTGTAAGAGTTGACTCTAATCATGCAGGATAAAATGTTTAAGGAGCAAAATATTCATGTGCATAATTGGTATGGACTTTTGTGTTCTTTGATGTGATATAGTGAAAACAGTGAGGATATTGTGCAGCCAGCTGGTAAGAGGAAGGCATTACATCTGGATGTTTTTGTATGACAGATGTCCTCCTTGGATCACTGTGTCTCTGTCTAGCACAGTAATATGTGGCCGTGTCTTCCACTTTCACATGGTCTATTTGTAGATATGATGTGGTTATAGACGCATCCGTTGTTATTGTGAATCTTCCCTGATATGAAGAGGAATATTTTACATCTCCATTATTAGTAGGATGAACATATCCAATCCATGTCAGTCCTCTCCCTGGAACCTGTTGAACCCAGTGTATATAGTAGCTGGCATATGTATACCCAGATCCTTTACAGGACATCTTCACCCTCTCTCCGGGCTTTTTTATTTCTGAGGAAGACTGAGTAAGTGTTTGTGACATGACCCCTGTAACCAAGAATAAAAATATGATGAGAAATAAGATGATCCCATCAGAATGGGTTACTGATTTTTCCTGTATTCCAGACTTACCAAGAAATGAGGACAGACACAAAAGACAACAGGATAGAAACATGTTGTCTTATTGGCTTTAGATGTTCTGAATGTTCTGAGCGGACACCAAGATGTCACTAGAAAATCCCAGCCGGTCAGTTCAGCTTTTCTACCTGGCAGGATGAGACAGGAAGCAGAGATGGGATTTGCATGAGAGGAAGAAGACTATAAAAGGCTGAACGTCCTCTTCTACCTACAATGAATTGCAGTTTATTGTTCTTGTGCTTGTAATACCTTTAAATGTCTTTATAATTATATTAATAATTTTAAGCAGTTATAAAATTTAACACAATTGTTCACTAGAAATCAATAAAAAAAGTAAGGCGCTATTCACTTCAACTAAAAAATGTGTATAGTAAAATCCATATGGTGTGCTCTATTGTGTCAAACCTCTATACACCTAAATTAATTCCTTACTAGGATACAAGAACATTCTGTATCAAAATGACATATAGTGTTTGCAAAATCAACAAAAAATGCAAATATTAAATAAAACTGTGGGTAAAAATATGTGCAAAAAATGAAAATATACAAACATTTTAAAGTTCTTTAATAAGTTCCAGTGTTCCTTCAAACACTTCTTCCCATCCACCGTGCTTATGTATAAATAATTATGAAAAATAAGCAACCAGTGCTCCACCACTTGTGATAATGCAGATGCACTCACCAGAGCCCAATGGTCACAGGGACTAATACAGCTTTAGTATTAAACCAGTGGGACCAGATGTAGTAGTCAATCCTCCTCCTGCAACAACCGCATAGTCCTCCAATATGTTTATTCTCCAATCAAATGGTTATCATCATTTACCAAAAGAGAAATGTCAGAACAATCAGGCAATACCGTTTATTTAAACAATTTCTTAAAACCATACTCAATCAATTGAGCTTACATTAGAGAGACCAGACTGGTACCAGCTCGTATGCACAGCGAATGTGCCAAAATTCACTGAATAATTCAACCACACTGCCGTTACCTTCCAGACCCCAGCGTGTGTTCCACCTCACCTGGATGTGACGTCTTTTGCTATCCAAGACAGTGATCAGTGACCCAACCTCTATGCATTTCTTTGGAAAGGCATCGTCTGGAAGATTCTTCTGCTGAGTGCATCTGCATTATCACAAGTGGTGGAGCACTGGTTGTTTATTTTTCAAGATTATTTTTACTCAAGCACGGTGGATGGGAATAAGTGTTTGTTTGAAGGAACACAGGACTTTATTGAAGAACTTTGACATGTTTGTATATTTTCATTTTTTGCACATTTTTATTGTTGCACATTTTCTTCCACTGTTTTATTATTTGAAATTTTTATTGATATTGCAACACTATATGTATTTTGTTATGGAATTTTCTTGTATCTGAGTATGAATTTAAGTGTATAGAGGTTTGACACAATAGAGCACACCATACAGATTTCACTATACTCATTTTTTAGTTGAAGGGAATAGCGTTATTTATTAACTTCTGTTTTAGTGTATTTTACACATAAAGGGGCAGATGTTGCACAAAGAGAAGAACTGCTAATCAGACAGTTAGAGCCACATCAAAATTCCAGAAAGAGGCTTTAATCTCTCTTAAATCAGCTTTGTAGAAGCTATAAAGTAATTGAGCTCACTTTGTTCATGAGAAAAAACAAGCAGCCATTGTGATTACTACCTTAGGCTGGCCATATGCTGTGTACATTTTTGACATCCTGATGAACCAGCTGAGGTTTGCTTCCTGTAGGCCCTCTTTCAATCCAACACCTTTGCACTGAAAAATGAAAGGATCTGGGCAGAAAATTCTAGGCTGAACAGCAGTTGCATCCATCCGCTGATGGCTATTTGAATACAATGGCCTATTGGCCTAGCAGGGAAATGCCTCCATACGTGAACTATATAACAAGTATGTATAGCAAAAAATTAAGTTTTTTTGTTAAACTTGTGTTAATCCCACATAAAAAACTCAAGCTGTCAACAATGCAGGGCATTGAGATCTATCAGCAATGAGGGGGAAGAGGGTGCAGGACTGGGGGGGGGGGGAGGGGGGGGGTATTGAGAAGGTGTGCTTAAAGGCATTTGTCCTGCAAATGAAAGTAATCCTAGATTTTCAGGTCAGTAGGAGAGAGTGAAAAAGCAGTGCTAAGAGGAGATGGAGCAGGATCAGGGAAGAGGAGTTGTAACTACAGTAATTCAGCTTGTGTTAGACACCACCTGTGCTATAAAAAGGGGGAAGGCAGGGGTTTAGTGCACCCAGTAGCTGAACTAGTTGGTTCCGTAGCTTATGTTATCTGGACTTCTGCCCATTGCAGTCTGCTGAAGACACTGGGACTTTTGGAGACATCCAAATCATGAAGAATGCCAAGATAGACTCTCACCTCATGGAGGTATGCCTGGGCACCCACACTACAGTCGTTAGTTCAAGGAAATGGACATTGTTCATATTGAACTGTTATGCTGCAACCTGTTCAGTAAAGTTACATTGAGCGTTCTGAACCTGGTCTGAAGTTATTCAAAGGAGTGCATATTGTTTCAGGTGTATATAAAGAACCTGGATCTATAAAGCACTATGGGTAGGGATGGGCCGAACACCCCCCTGTTCGGGAGTTCTACTGCAAACCGAATATGGGGGTGTTCGGCCCATCCCTACCCATAGTGCTTTATAGATCCAGGTTCTTTATATACACCTGAAACAATATGCACCCCTTTGACTAACTTCAGACCAGGTTCAGAATGGTTAATGTAACTTTACTGAACGAAAATGTTCTAACACGAACCGCAAACCCTATTGAAGTCTATGGGAGCTGAACAGGAAAAATCAAAAGAGCCCATATTGAAGGCTTATATGCAGGTAATTGCCCATCAAAGGTGTATGGGGGTCTGGGTATTGCCCTGGGGGACATCAAACAATAACATTTTTTTTTTTTTTTTGAATGAACGTTTTATCGGGAGCAGTGAGTTAAATTATGCTTAGATTGCAACAATAAAAATGAAACATTTCTTTAAATATAGTGCATGGGAGGTCCCCTTAATGTGCCTGTAAATTGGCGCATCTGTAGCATGCATAAAACATGCTACAACAAAAATAATATTTCTAAAGAAAAAAAAACCAAGTCAAATCCCCCCAGTCCATACCACCCAGCTACATCACCCGGTGGCGCCGCCCTCTTCTGACATCAGAAGGGGCGTTGCCACCGGGTGAGAACATTTTACTTTTTTTTTTTTTTTTTTAGGTCCGGCTGATATGAAAAACATGCTTACTTATTACCACTCTTTTTATTGATGCAAGAATTATTTTCCCTGTTAGCTTAAATAAGTGAGATGTGTGATTTATTTATTCAAACACTGACATTTATGAGCTGGTTTATTAACCACTTCCCTACTGAGCACCTTTACCCCCTTCCTGACCAGGCCAATTTTCAGGGGGGTTTTTTTTGGTGGTATTTAATTTCCATTGGGGTTTTTTTTTACTTTTTGCTAAATAAAAAAACTGAAAATTTAAAAAAATAAAAAACCTTTTCATAGTTTGCTATACAGTTTTGAAAACAGGTAATTTTTCTCCTTCACTGATGTGCGCTAAAGAGGTTGCACTAATGGGCACTGATATGTTGCACTGATGGGCACTGATGAGATGGCACTGATGGGCATTGATAGGCACTGATAGACTGCATCGATGAGGCAGCACTGGTGGGCACTGATGAGGAGGTAATGAGGAGGTGGCACTGAAGAGCACTGATAGGTGCCACTGATAGATTGCATTGATAGGTGGCACTGATGGGCACTGGTAGGCAGCACTGAAAGGTGAGTGTTTGCTTGAACTTGTTATTTATTTTACTTATTTTTCCTATACCAGTTTATTCCACAGTGCCATACATTAAAACATCCAATGGTTTCTGTCACCAAAGGAGCTTACAGGTAAGGGCTCATTCGCACCAATCTGGTCTGCTAGCGTGCATTTAACCCTATGTCACACATTAACATGCATTGTGTTAGGATAACCCAATCTGAGCGGGGCCTCCAAGCTGCATGTGGGGCGCAAAGCAGCTGCAGCAGTCGGGCTGTCCCTGGAGCCTACTGCCACCCAGTCAGCCTCTTTGCGGCCGCCCATTCAGTTCACGGAATCTCCAGGGGGGCGGAGACTAAAATTTCAGCTGACTTGTGAGGACTAAATTGGGAGGGGGTGGAGGAGACCCCATCTCCTGATCTCAGGATAGGTGTTGCTGCTGCCAATGCCAGACACCACGGAGCCTGAGACAAAGTGAGTACAACTGCCTGTGATCCTATCCTCCGCGCACTGCCTGTGATCTTGCCCTTCCCGCACTACCACTGATCTCATCCCTTTCAGCACTGCCACTGATTCCCCCCCCCCCCACACCAGCAATACCACTGATCCCATCCCTCCCAGCACTGCACTGGTCCCATCCCACCCAGCACAGCCACTGATCCCATCCCCCCACCAGCACTGTCACTGATTCCATCCCGCCCAGCACTCCCACTGATCCAATCCCCCCACCAGCACTGCCACTGATCTCATCCCTCCCAGCACTGCCACTGATCTCATCCCTCCCAGCACTGCCACTGATCCCATCTCCCCACCAGTACTGCCACTAATACCACTGTCATATACTACCCTAGCCTGTCCGTATACTACCCTAGCCTGCCACTATATTACCCTAGTCTGTCTATATACTACCCCAGCCTGCTAATATCCTCTTCTATTTATGGATGCACCCATGAGCAAACACTCCCGACCCTGGTCATATGCATCCATACACACACACACACAAAATGTGGCTCAGCCAGGTCCTTGCTCCCTGCTCACTAGATTTGACTGACAGCAGCAGGAGCCTATAGCTCTGCTGTTGTCTATGTCTCCTATGAGACCAGGAAGAGAAGGAGCCGTGCTGCAGATTGGACAGTAAATATACATTACATTTACATCACATTATATAGGTGTGAGGAGACAGGAAAGTGTTTATAGATGGGGAGAAATAGGTAGTGGAAAGTTTTTTAACTAAATGCAGGGAATGCAATAAGGTAAAAAAACTTTAGCCACCGCTTTACTGCTAAGTCACTATGCTGTACCCAATATCAAATCTAGTTTAATGTGTCAATATATTTTTTTAATACTCCTAAATAGCATTGGATGACAACAATGATGGGGCACAATTCCTCAAAATGGCACCAAAGATGGAGCACAATTCCTCCCAATGACACCAACGATGGGGCCCAATGACATCAATGATGGGGCACAATTCCTCTCAATTACACCAACAATGGGGCTCAATGACATCAATGATGGGGCACAATTCTTCCAAATGACAGTATCCATGGGGCACAATTTCTTTCAATGACACTAATAATGGGTCCCAATGACATCAATGATGAGGCACAAATCCTCCCACTGACAACAATTATCGGGTGCAATTACTAACACTGAAAAAAAAATATGGGGCATTATTTATCCCTACTGACGTTTGGACCTTTTCTGCTCCCAATGGCCACAGTCTGCCCCCCCCCCCCCCCCTAAAGTCTAAAGGACAGTAAACTGGCCCTTTGTTTAGAAAGTTTTAAGACCCCTGATTTACAGTATTATGTACCAGAAATACAAATAAACTGAACCCCTATTTTATTTTTCAAATGATGATATCCAATTGAAATAGTAACCAGAACAGTTAAAGTGATTGTAAAGTCTCATTTTATTTTATTTTTTTGAATAACAAACATACTTACCTCCTCTGTGCAGTGGTTTTGCACAGGGCAGCCCGGATCTTCCTCTTCTCGGGTCCCTCTTCGCTGCTCCTAGCCCCTCCCTCCTGTTGAGTGCCCCCACAGCAAGCAGCTTGCTATGGGGCACCCGAATCGAGCTGCAGCTCCGTGTATCAATTCAGACACGAAGCTGCCATTCGGCCCCACCCCTCTCTACCCTGATTGGCTAACTGACTTTGATTGACAGCCGTTGGAGCAAATGGTGTCGCTGCTGTGTCTCAGCCAATCGGGAGGGAGAGTCCCAGATGGCCAAGGGGCTCGTGAACATCGCTGGACAGAGAGGGGGCTCGGGTAAGTATGTGGGGTGCAGGGGAGACTGCTACACACAGAAGACTTTTTATCTTAATGCAAAGAATGCATTAAGATAAAAAAAAAAAAACCTTCTGCCTTTACAACTCCTTTAGATCACAGTCTGTGATATTTATATCTTTGAAATTTTACATTACAGCTGTCATAAAGACTATTATCATTATATGCATCTCTAGCAACCATCTACCTAATATCTTATCTATATTATTTTTACCACATTAAAACTGGAAATAAAAAGACCATGATTTCAAACATCTGTGTGTGTCTAGCACAGTAATATCTGGCAGTGTCCTCCGATGTCAGTCTGTCTGTTTGTTGAACGAAAATGTGCTGCGCTAGAATATAGTGAATAATAAAATCACCAAAAAAATGCAAAAAATTATTCTACACTGTATATGTGTGAGAAGAAGGTAACAAGAAATTAATCAGTATTCCTTAAAAGTGTTAATATCATAAATATAAATCAATAATCACATATATCCTAAATCATCCAGTGTAAATTATAATAAAGTGCAAAAAAAGGAATTATAAATCCCAATTAGATCCCAATAAAGTCCATACATAAAAATATAGAGGAAAATCCAAGAGGGTGTGCCACAAAATCCCAAAGAGTGCATCCACACAATTTCTTGTGAACATATGATAGACACCGATGTGCAAATCACCCAGGGAAATCAGATGGCTGCTTACCAGAACGGGGAGGTCTCTCAAGCTAATGAGTAGACCACAGAAAGCTTAAGTGTAATGCCAAGGATGGCCACAGGATGTCTCCTTAATAGTCTCAATGGCGATGTCCACATAGTGGGGAACAAATTATGACAGGGACATAGTGTAACTCCGTATAAAAGGCATTTATTAGCAATAAAAAGCGGATAAAACACTCACATTTGCGATGTGAATTCAAAGCATCTAAAAGTTACAGGTAGTCACGCTGGAAACGAACGAACATCTCCCTCGCTGTTAGTTTCTAGGTAGCCGGCTTGTTGGGGGCGTGGTCTCGTCACGTCTGGGTCACCCGACCGGTTTCGTCACAGGTTGACGTCATCAGGGGTGTGACCATCAGACGTGACTCCACGCCTATATACCCCGTATTCATGAGGCTGGCGGGGCCGCGCATGTCTCGAGAATATCTAAAAGGGAGGGCGGAAGTGAGCACCCTGAATGGCATCTTATGAGGGCGGAAATACATCACATGAAAGAGGGCGGAAATAAACACTCAACATTACATGAGTGAGATGTCAAAGGTAATGGGAAAGAACTTTCAGCGTCTCCAGGACTATTTAATCCACTGTAGTCTATTTAATACATTAAAGGGATATCAAACGAGTTACCAATTGATATTTATATGTTAATGGGGTAGCATATATAATAAATTACATTAAGTGATTTGACTAAATTAATAGTAAATACAAAATAGTGAAAAAATATATGTAAAATAAATTAATTGTGCACAACGCCATCTAGTGGATAAAATTAATTATGCAAACCAGTGAATATTTTAAGAAATATATATGAGAAAAAAAAGGGAAAAAAAACTAGGTGCTTAGTCCCGATCCCATACAGATACAAATGGTATCAAAAGTATAATTTGGAAATATAGCCTGGAGATGTTCGTTCCATACATCAATCATGTTATCAGCAATGTATTTCGTCATATAACCATACACCATTATCACATAAAATCATTTTAAAATTACATAAAATACATAAAATATACAGATAAGCACAAAAAAAAACACAGAAAAGTCATATTAGCTATTATTAATAAAACTGTTTACGTCCCATTCGACATTCAAGCCGAATGGCACGTAAGACTTGAGACAATATATCCATCGTGTTTCGGCCCTTGAGATTTCTCTCTTGGCATTGGAGCCTCTCCAATGGGGGGTATATTTGTCAATTGCTGTGAAAAAGGTATGTTTAGGGTTTTTATGATGACATAAGCTATAATGTTTGGACACGTTGTGTCCAGGGAAACCTTTTCTTATATTCCCAACATGTTCACCGAGGCGAACCTGCAGGGCCCTGGTAGTACGGCCAACATACTGTTTCCCGCATTTACATTGTAGCATGTATACAACATTTTTTGTGCTGCAGGTGATGAAAGAATTGATTGAATATTCCCTTCCCGTCTGTGTGGAAAGAAATTTTTCAATCTTTCTTCCTTTAAAGCTATTTATAGCGCAGATGTTGCATCTGCGGCACGGATAGTATCCTTTTAATTCAGCAAAGAAGGTGGGTTTTCTTGGGATTTCTATTACATTCTGGGCTATTTGATGTCTCAAGGATGAAACACCTCTGTAAACTACCACAGGTTGATCTGGTAAGGTTAGACCCAGAATGCGATCGTTTTTTAGCACAGGCCAATGTCTTTTAAGGATTTTTTTGATGAGGTAATGTTGGGTTGAAAAGGTGGTTAGAAATATGTCTTTGAATTTATTCTGTTCCAAGACATCGCGCCTCTTGGGAACCAATAGGGTGTTTCTATCCATATTAATTACCTCACTGAGGGTGTTATCAAGGGATTGTTCATCATAACCTCTGTCAATGAATTTATTTCTTAAATCCGAGGCCTGTCTTATGAAATCCCTATTGTGTGTACAGTTGCGTTTTAGGCGTAAAAATTGACTTTTAGGTACACCCGTAAGCCAAGCCTGGTGGTGACAGCTATCCTTTGGAATAAAGCTGTTTCTGTCCGTTTTTTTGAAGTGAGTCCTTGTAACCAAGGAATTGTTAAATACTTCTATATTAAGGTCTAGAAAGGTGATACTTGTAGAACTGCTAATATATTCAAGCTTGATGCCTCTATCGTTAAGATTAAGGCCCAACATAAAACTGTCCAAGGAGGCGGAGTCGCCATCCCATAGGAGGAGGACGTCGTCGATGTACCTCCTCCACAGAACAAGTTGAGGGGGACGGAGTCTGTTTGTTTGTAGATATGATGTGCTGAGAGAGCCATCTTTAGTTATTGTGACTCTTCCTTAGAGTGAAGGATTATAATTTGTTGCTCCAGTTTGGGTATTGATTCTGCCAACCCAGTGCAATCCTTTGCCTGGAGCCTGTTGAACCCAGTTCATACCATAATCAGTAAATGTGTACCCCAATGCTTTACATAATATTTTTACACTTGATCCAGGATTCTTCACCTCCAAACTGGGTTGCACAAGTTGTATGTCTGCCATAACACCTGAAATCAAATATTAGATATTATTATATACAAGTCATTTTTATAAAATAATAAAGATTTGTATTCCTTATCTTTTTCTTACCCAGGAAAGAAAACAGATACAAGAAGACACACAGGAGAACCATGTTTCTTGTTCTTCCAGTCCAAGTTAACAGCACAGCGCTCTCTGGGAGCGTCCGTCTCTTTTCTACTCAACAGATTCACTCGGGAAGAGCGTTTTGAATTTGCATGTGCTAATCGGGAATATAAAAATCAGAGATCTGCAAAAAGACAACTTTAACGAGCACAAGGCAGTCTTAAAATATATTATAAACCAAATGTTAAAGCAGTGGTTCTTAACCTTGTTGGAGGTACTGAACCCCACCAGCTTCATATTTGCATTCACCGAACCCTTCTTAATTGGAAAAATAAAATATGATTTTATGAGTCTAGTCTCGGGAGGGGCACTGCCAGAAAATAAGGTGTTGTTTACAGAACTGAATTAAACGTATCATACAAAGTAAAATGTACAGAGGTCAGTAGTATGTAGGGCAGTGTACAGAGGTCAGTAGGCTGTAGGGCAGCGTACAGAGGTCAGTAGGCTGTAGGGCAGCGTACAGAGGTCAGTAGGCTGTAGGGCAGTGTGCAGTAGTGAGTAGTTTGTAGGGCAGTGTGCAGTGGTCAGTAGTTTGTAGGGTAGTGTAGCGAGGTCAGTAGCATGTAGGGCAGTGTATAGGGGTCAGTAGTTTTTAGGGCGGTGTAGAAAGGTCAGTAGGATGTAGGGCAGTGTATACGGGTCAGTTGATTGTAGGGAAGGATAGAGTGGTCAGTAGGCTGTAGGACGGTGTACAGAGAATAGGGCAGAGGACAGAAGTTGACAGGACAGAGTATATGACAGTGTACAGGGAGGGCACACACTGCGGGGGGGTCAGGAGGGCACACATCGGGGGGTTATGAGGGCACACACCAGGGGGTTGGGAGGGCATACACTGGGGGGAGGGTCAGGAGGACACACACTGTGGGGGAGGGTAGTGAGGGCACACACCAGTGGAGAGTCAGGAGGCCACACACTGGGTGTCAGGAGGGCACACATCAGTGGTTGGGAGGGCACACACTGGGGGAGCCAGGAGGGCACACACTGGGAGGAGGGGGGGTTGGGAAGGCATACCATGGGGTATCAGGAGGGCACACACTGGGGGGGGGGTGGGAGGGCATACCATGGGGTGTCAGGGGGGCACACACTGGGGTGGGGGGTTGGGAGGGCACACACTGGGGGAGGTGTTGGGAGGGCATACCATGGGGTATCAGGAGGGCACACACTGGGGGGGTTGGGAGGACATACCATGGGGTGTCAAGAGGGAACACACTGGGGGGAGGTGTTGGGAGGGCATACCATGGGGTGTCAGGAGGACACACACTGGGGGGGAGGTGTTGGGAGGGCATACCATGGGGTATCAGGAGGGCACACACCAGGGGGCATTCACAATGCTTATTGAGCTAAATGAAAAGGACATGCATTTCCATTTGTCAGCTAACAGCACCTCTATGCTAAGCTGCAGTAACTCAGCAGACTTAGCATAGAGGTGCTTGCAAACTAATCCACCATGTACAGCTAGCTGAGCCTACCTACAGGAACATTCACTCGGCTCCCTCTGCTCAGCTGCTCACACTTCCCTCTTCCAGGTGGGCCCGATCTCCGTGGTCAGGTACATCCCCATCCCGCCCAAGCAGCCTGCAGGAGATAGGCTGGAAACCTGCTGGGGGAGGTACAGGGGGCGAAGCATCAAGTATCTATGTGTAATGGCTGTGAGTTGTCCTGACCGCAGCTCTGATTTCCCAGGGGAGGGTTGGCCTCACAATCAGTAATATTTTCTCGGGGGGAGAAATTGCCCTGTTGCCCCCCCCACCGAACCCCTGAGACTGACTCACCGAACCCCTGGGGTTCGATCGAACCCAGGTTAAGAACCACTGTGTTAAAGTATATCAGTAAACCCCCAAATTATTTTCTCTACTTGTGTGCTTAAAGCATATCTAAGTTAAAAAACAAAAATGTACCCTATTGCTAATGATGGCTGTATTAGTTTTCTTTTATCACACTTTCTTCCCTTTATTTATAACTGATGATCTTTTTAGTAAGTCTTTTTATTTTCCAACTTCTTTAACAGACCAAGCTGTCCACGTGAGGGTTGAGACATACTGGGTGATTACATTTGGCAGCTTTATTAATTTATGTAAAACCTTTATCCCCAAAATGAAAATCTGGATTGTTTAACAAAAGTTAAATAAAAAAAAATAACTTTTGTCAGTATTGGTGTAGCTATCAGGGCCAGCTATGGAATGAAACATGACCGATTCAACAGGGATCAGCCACAATTTGTTGTGTATATGGCCAGTTTAAGGTGGAGTTAGACATTAATTTGCTAGCCGCTTCAGTAAAATGTATAAATAATAAATATATAAATAAATCTAAAGCCTAATAGTGCAGTTAATAATCATATGATAAATAATGTGGCATAAAAAAAAAAAATTAAAACATGCAGTGAATAAAATATGAGCAAAATATATCATTAAAAAAAAATGTCGAAAAAAATCAATTATATGAAAGTGATATAATGAAATAGGTGCAAAATCCAGTGTTAGGTGAACATAAAAAAGTGTTTCTAATGAAAAGGTCCTTTTTAATAATAAACAAGAGAGTCCATAAAGTGTAAAAGGTGTATAAGTTACGTTGATTGATGAAATCCACCACCAAGCACCAACACTTAGCATATGCTTCTTAGCATGGACCATAAATAATAATGGTCATAAAAGCACAAAATAACCCGGCATCCAAGATAGGCGGTGGCTGCTCAGCAGCAGCTCCAAATGGATCGGGAATAAAAAATGAACAAGGGGCGTGTCCTGGACATGGCGGAGTGAAGACGTGTTCTGAGTGAGCTCCGGCCATCTCCCTCGATTCCAGCACAAATACATACCTTTACCCGTGACTGGCATGAACTCTGGCCGCCATAGAAGATCCCGGAAGCCCCTGCGACCATCCCCGAGGTCTGATCTACACCGGTTCTTCCCCAAAACCCGATCGGCTTCAGCCCGCGCTCACGCGGCAGGCCCGAGCGCTGCTCTCTCCCCCTCCGCTGCCTGATGCAGGCACCACCATCGCCTACTGCCACGGTTCAGTCAGAGCTGTGGGCGCTGTCGGCACCCCTCTCCCTCTCTGCTCCCCACTGGGACCCTCGAGGGCGACGCCGGAGCCTGGGGTGGATGCAGATCTGCGGGCCCTGCCGACTAAACAAGATATGGAGGCTATGGTGCAGCGTGTAGAGGAGGCCCACAGTAGAGACTACCAGGCTGTTCGGGCGGACCTCCAGCAATTATCGGAGCGGGTGACGGGGGGTGAGTCCTCGTTCTCTGCCCTTGAAGCCCGTGTCTCACAGTTGGAGCAGAGCCACAAGCTGTAATCCCATTATGTGACGTCCCTGCAGTTGAAAATGGAGGAGATGGAGGACCGTAGTAGGCGCAACAATCTCCGGCTGCGTGCCCTCCCCGAAGCCACTGAACTAGATTCACTTCAGCCTACCCTGCTCTCCATTTGCCATACTCTGGTGCCAGATATCCCCCAGGCTGACCTGGAGTTTGACAGGGTTCACCGAGCCCTGGGCCCGCGCTCCATGGACGCTGCTAGACCTCGTGATGTTATATGCAGACTTCATCATTATACTCACAAGGAATCGATCCTCAGACAGGCCTGGGAAACTGGGGACATAAACTTTGATGGTGCCAAAGTTAGAATCCTCCCTGACTTATTTCGGGCCACCTTGCAGCGCCGAGCATTGATGCGACCTCTCCTGGATAAGATCCGCCAAAAGGGATGCACCTCACCTACCGCTGGGGATTCCCCATCTCCCTCACGGTCCGCAAGGGTTCATTCACCGTATCCCACTCAGAGGATCTCCCGGCTCTTTTCACCTTCCTGGATGTCGAACCCATCAGAGTCCCGAACTGGCTCCAACACCTGCCGAATCCACCTCGCCGGTCCCCGGGCTCTTCCAACCGGGACAGAGGCCTATCGCCTCGTACACCCAGAAGCTGGAGGAGGCTGGTTCCTGAGACGCCACAAGCGGTAAGAGAGGACTGAGCTGTCTGCCCTCCTTTGCTTCCATTTCCTGACTGCTGCCACACCACCCTAGTTTTTTGTTTTGCCATGGCCACACGGACATTATGACAATTGTTAATTGTTTGCCCTTGCTACTCCAGCTCATGGCTGCCCGGTCGGCCCTATCCCTAGACGGACTCTGTTCCCCGGTGCCTTACGAACGCTCTGCGCCCCCCCCCCCCGTGGCGGGGTAGTCTCCCCCGCACTGTCACCTTCAGCCCTGATGCTCCTTCTGCCCCGACTCCCTTTTCTGACTGGATATCCCTTGACCGTAGCACATGTGGGTGCTACCTGAAGTGGGCCGCTCGCACCTGGCGCTCTCTCCTGGACTGTCCCACCCGCCGGTGCCTGCTGTTTCTCGGCTGCTCGCTGTTGTTGTGGCCCTCGGAACTTACTGTCCCGGACCCCGCTGAGATATACCGGACTTCCCTCTGACCTAGTACGAGATGGGCTGGCGGCCGCTACCTGCCTTTGGATTCCCTTGTTGGCTGCCTCTGCGGACTGTACACTACACTGGTATCCATCTCTTAGTTCACTCATTCAGAATACGCGGGTGGTGGTGGGATTGAGCGGGGTCTGTTCTTGGTGGGGGGCACTCTCGGGGGACACCTAGCTAATGGGTGAGATTTCCACCCGAGCCCTGGGGGGGGATGGGGTCGTTTCTCCCCTCTCCTTCCCTAGCTGCTCCGTACCAGAGTTTGCCCTTCTATAGCGGGCCCTCTACTGGGTGCCTGCTGTCACATAAGGGGGTGGCGAATCTATGCTGCGGGGGGGGGGGTGCCCCAGTCGGGGCAGGAGGGTGGCCCCGGGTGGCTGGCTCTTTGCCCTGCATGGGTGGTTACTGGGGGGGTACCTTGTTGCCGGTTGCTCTTACTGATTATAAGCCTACTCAGTCAATCCCCCTGTGTTGCTGGGCACAATGTGTTCCGTTTCTCATGATTGGGTGGGTTGTGGCATCTCCCTGTTGTTCTGGGGTTTCCTTGAGTTGTGGCCCTCGGGATTTCCATGGAGCGCGCCCTGAGTGATTTCCTCGAACTCGCTCCATGGACTCCCTGGGCCCTGGGACCTAATGTATTTTTTTCATTTGCTGAGATTCATGTTATGTTATGGTATGTTATATCGTCTGACCTTTTTTCATGCTGAGGGAGCTCTGGTATTGGAGCTCAACTCTCTTGCTGTGTTTAGTTCTACCCTCCACTTAGGCCTACACCCTAGAGGGTTCCTCCCCTTATTTGGGTGTCTTTGTTGTTTCTCTCCCTTTGTCTCCCCTCCCCTACCCGCATTCTTGTTTCTCCCCTCCTTCTCCCCCTTGAGGAGTGCCGCAGCGCGTTATCTCTACGTACCTGCCCATTTTTTCCTTTCCTTTCTTCCCCTTCTCCCCCCCCCCGCTGCTCCTACCTTTCCCCTCTCTTTCTCTTTCTTGCTCACCTCTCCCCCCCCCCCCCCGTCTGCTCCTGCTTGACTCCCTCCCCCGGCCACTATGGATCCCGTGCGAGTGTCTACCTGGAACGCCAGGGGCCTTAATGTGCCTGAAAAGAGGCGGATGCTGATGGGGGACCTCCGACGCTCTCGCTCTGACATCGCATTCATACAAGAGACCCATTTTCGATCTGGAGGCCTCCCCTTCCATCAGAACAGGTTCTTCCCTACTGCCTACCACGCCACCAATGATGTCTCTAAATCTAGAGGGGTATCCATCCTGCTCTCGAGCAATATTCCCTGGTCGCTGCTTGATAAACGGACAGACCCACACGGGCGTTTCCTTTATCTTAAAGGCCTCCGTACCCCTGGGCACTCGGACGCAAGTTACCAAACTGATTCAGGAACTCCAGCTGGTGGATGCCTGGCGCATCCTACATGCTGGGGAACGCGACTACTCGTTTTACTCTACTCCTCGCAATGTATACTCTCGTATCTATTTTTTCCTGGTCCCACACCGACTTCTCTCCTCAGTGGAGAGCATTGAAATTGGTTCTATCACATGGTCCGACCACGCTCCGGTGATTATGGAAGTACGTCTGGGAGGTCCTGGCAGGGAATCGGACTGGCATTGGAGGCTAAACGAGAGTCTGCTGCAGGACCCTGTGGTGCTGGCAGATGTCTCCCAACAGCTCCAGAGCTATTTCCAGCTGAATGACACTCCGGACAGCGACCCAGGGGTGGTCTGGGAGGCCCATAAGGCCGTCATCAGAGGAGTGCTGATCGCTCACGGCGCCTGCATTAGGAGAGACAGGGAAAAACAGTTGAACAACCTCCTGGCAGATATTTCTTGACTAGAGAAACGGCACAAGCGGCGCATGGAGGCTGCGGCGGGCGCTGAGTTGGCAGGTCTCCGCTCCCAGGTGGCAGAGTTGCTGCAATATCGCGCTAAAGCGGCCTTGCAGCGTTGCAAGCGGTTCCACTATGAATCTGGTGATAAGTGTGGCCGTATGCTTGCCAGAGCCCTTAGGGACCAACGGGCGTCCTCTTATATCCCCTTTGTGACTGCTGCAGACGGGAGTAAGTTGCATATGTCCAGAGAAATTGCGCAGAGGTTCGGGGACTTCTATTCGTTCCTGTATCATCTGCCCCAAGAACAGTCCCACGATGCGGCGGTCACTTCTTATTTGGACTCTGTTGATCTACCCAGGTTTTCCTCACCGGACCGTGAAGCCTTGGAGGAGGAGTTTACGGCGGATGAGCTCTCCATGGCCCTCAAGTCAACGAAAAAGGGCAAGGCTCCGGGGCCGGACGGCCTGACGATTCTTTACTACCAGCTGCTGCAGCCACACCTACTCCCTCTTATGCTTAGGGTGTTCAATGAGATCGGGAAATCCTCCTCCTTCCATGCGGACTCCTTGCTGGCGCACATTTCCGTGATCCCTAAGGAGGGGAAAGACCCCGCGGCCTGTGGGAGCTACAGACCGATCTCATTATTGAATACCAACCGCAAGCTCTTTACCAAAATGATGGCGTCTCGGCTGCAGCCTCTCCTCCCGGACCTGGTCCATTTAGACCAAGTTGGGTTCATCTCCACCAGGGAGGCCAGAGATAATACCATCAAGGCCTTAAATTTAATACACCTCGCCAGGGCCTCCGGCACTCCGACGGTGCTGCTGAGTACGGATGCCGAAAAAGCCTTCGACAGGGTGAGCTGGCCGTTTATGATTGGAGTACTGAAACGTTACAGTGTGGGACCCCGCATGCTGGCCTGGATCATGAGCGTTTATGCATGCCCACGATCGATGGTGAAAGCAAATGGGGTTTTCTCGAGACCCTTCGAAATCTATAATGGCACCAGGCAGGGGTGTCCCCTCTATCCCCTATTGTTTGCCCTTTCCCTGGAACCCTTTCTTTCCAGAGTTCGCCTCAATGCCGATATTTCTGGGCTTTCCGTGGGATCTGCCTCTTATAAGATATCGGCCTATGCAGACGATCTCCTTTTTTCCTTGACTAACCCCTTGATCTCCCTACCAAACCTGCTCCACGAATTTGAACTTTACGGTGCGGTCTCGCACTTTAAGTTCAACTACCATAAGTCGGAGGCAATGGGGATCTCTCTGCCATCTCGAATGCTGCATTCTCTCAGCCACAGCTTCTCTTTTAGGTGGACCTCGTCGGCCTTGAAGTATTTGGGGACCCTGCTGCCGCCCAACCCAGCTGACGTTTTCCGGCTGAACTTTCCGCCTCTTCTGGCTGCCACGCGTGCCCTCCTGGATAAGTGGTCCTCCGGCCTACACTCGTGGTTTGGGCGCTGTAGTATCCTTAAAATGTCTATCCTGCCAAAGTTTTTATTTTTATTTCAGACTCTCCCGGTATTGATTCCTGCTACCTTCTTTAAACAAGTAAACGCAGTCTTTACCAAGTTCATTTGGGCTGGTCGCCGCCCCAGGCTCCGGGGGACGATATTCATGATGCCTAAGTCATATGGTGGTGTGGCGGCTCCTGATGTCAAACGGTATTACCAGGCGGCCCACTTAAATCGCCTTGTAGACTGGTGCAGGCACTCCCACCTGAAACTCTGGACGACTCTTGAGATGTCCCAATGCCCGGTACATCTCCTGGGCACCCCGTGGCATGTTGCGTCGGTGCCGCTGGAGGTCCGGCGTCACTCTGTGGTCGGCCCGACTTTCAGGGTCTGTGCCGCAGCCTTGGCGGTGGGTGATTTCCGGAGGATAGCCTCACCCATGTTCCCGGTTCTGGGTAGTCGGGCCTTCCCGTCGGGCTGTAACGGCGGCCGTTTCCGCACCCTGCTGGAAATGGGGCGCTTCCGGGTGTCACACCTCGGCTCCGGAGATGCTTGGCCTTCCCTTGTCCAGCTGACGGCGCCTGACGGCCCCTTCAAGCTCTCCCGTTGGCAGGCTCTCCAGCTGTTGCATTTCCTTCGGGACTTGGGTCCGCGGTCCACCTTTGAGAAACCTTTGACTGCATTGGAGGCTCTTTTTACATGCGGTACTCCCCTTCCACATGCCTTATCCCTGATGTATGCCTTGCTCTCAGAACCCCGGGGCGACTTTGTTCTTCCCGGCATCGTGAAGTGGGAGCAGGAGCTGCAGAGGACTTTTACGCTGTCTCAACGTCGGAATATCATTCGTTTTTCTCTGAAGTCCTCTATCTGTACACGCCTCCAAGAGGTCAACTATAAGGGCCTGATGCACTGGTACTATACTCCAACTAGAATAGCGGGTTTCTTCCCGGAGGCATCGGACAGGTGCTGGCGGTGCCGGGCAGACCGTGGCACGCTGCTCCATGATTTCTGGAGCTGCCCCGTACTGAGCGACTTCTGGAGACAGGTAGGGAGATATCCCAACGGATGACTGACTTTGTCCTCCGCGATGACCCGGCGCTCTTCCTCCTCCATTGTTCCTCTATCCAGCCTGATCGTTACAAAAAATCCATCCTACGCCACCTCTTCAACGCAGCAAAGGCCTGCATAGGAGCCTGCTAGAAATCCACCGCTCCGCCGTCCACACGGCTTTGGCTGTCTAAAATCAAGCAGATTAACAACTTTGAAGACCTGGTGCTAACCTCGCAGGGTAGGAGGGAACTCTACACAGCTACGTGGGGTTGCTGGAATCTGTTTGTCCTGTTGGATGAGGGCAGAGCGCTTCTGGAGTCTCACTGATCACACTGGCTGGTCTCCGCGGCCGGCACCTCGCACGGGGTCCATTGACCGTTTTTTCTCCTTTTCTGTTTTCTGCCTGTTCTATCCCACATCTTGCCCTTGGGGCTCTGCGGCGGGCGTTAGGCCGGCTTTACTTGCCGGTGGACACCGTCTCCTTCTGTCCCCACCCCTGATTCTTCCTGCTCCCCTCTATGGGTATACCTTCCTTTCCATCCCGCTCCCTCTCCTTCCCCTCTGTGTTCCGTATCTCCTCCCAATGTGTTGTAAGCCCCTTTCCTTTTTATTTTTTTTGGGTTTCATAGTGAGAAAAGCTTGCTCTGGGTTGACTTCCGGCCCACGGTTCCTGCTGCCCAGCATTGCCCTGATGCACGATGTTCTCCATTATTTGAAGGCCTACTGGAGTTCCACTGAATGTCTGATGATCCTGATAGTTTTTTGCAAGTTCTTTTGTGCTACGAGTAGACCTGCTGTTTATTTACCTTTTATGCCTGACTTTGTCTTATTGGTGCATTGCATTCACCTTTCTCACTTGTTTGATGTATCTTGACTCTGTACGCTGCAACACAGCTATGTCTGAAAATATGTATGTTACTTGTACTCTTTCTTGTTTTTTTTTTAATAAAGAAGAATTTGAAAAAAAAAAAAAAATTAACAAGCATAGTGAAGCCTGCTAACATTTAAGTAATTTTATATAAAATATGTAAGAAGTAAACAGGCACAAACGAGTCAAAAAACAGCAGACTATTGGCACATGAGAAGGGAATACCGTGAGTAACAGCTAACAGTTAAAGAGGTTGTACACCAAGAAATTTTTTTTTTATCTTCTTTACAACCTGAAAGAGAAACCCATAATGAGCTAGTATGCATCGCATACTAGCTCATTATGAAATACTTACCTTAGAACGAGCCCCCGCCGTGCCGTCCGCTTACCTGTATGACGGGCGACATGTATAGTCGCCCGTCTTCCGGGATCGTGGCATCCGGCCATCTGATTGGCCGGAGCCGCGGTGACGTCACTCCCGCGCACGCGCGCGGGAGCCGACGGTCACGGCACGGGGCTCTGAAGGAACGGCACGATCTGCCGTTCCTTCAGAGCGCATGCGCCAGTGACGTCACTGGCTGCATTAAAGGTAAATATCTCCTAAACGGTACATGTTTAGGAGATATTTACAGTACCTATAGGTAAGCCTTAATATAGGCTTACCTATAGGTACAACTTCCTGAGGAGGGTTTACTTCCTCTTTAAGCAAGCATGATGTCTTCAGTAACAGCCAATCCGGACGTGTTTTGTCATCGGTGCCGTCTTCCCAGGGGCAGTTTGTTTTATTGAAAAGGACTTTTTCATTATTCACCTAATACTGAATTTTGTACCTATTTCATGATGTCACTTTCAATTGATTGATTTTTTTCTACATATTTTTTTTTTTTTTCAATTCTTTTTATTTCAATATGTGCATAAAAAACAAACATTCCAAACGTCCTTTCAACAAAAGGACAAAGCAATATTAAATATTAAAAAAATATACAAATATCCAAATAATTATCTGTTTACTTAGTATTCATAATCTCTTTATACTAATGTATATCCATTTAATTTAATTGATCGCCGTTATCCTGGTGTGCCCCAACCCCTTGCTCCATTACAATCATAGATTTGTTACCTCAACATTCTATGTGCATCCCTCTATATCCTCTTAATTATCTCCTTATATTCAAACATTGGTTAATGTTGATTGACACCAATTATCCCAAATTTTATAATATTTAATTGAGCATCCTATATGCATATACAATACTTTTTCAAATGGTAGAATCTGATTTACCGCTCTTATCCAGTTCTTAACAGCAGGGGGCTTCACCTTAATCCACTTAACTGTGATTTTTTTCCTTGCCATAAACAGCGTTTCTCTAAGCATTATCTTGTGATATCTATACCATGTTATTTCATCTAGTATACCCAGCAAACAGGTTTCTGGGGTCAAAGGTACAGGCATATTCAGGACAGAGGATAATATTTGACATATTTCCTGCCAGAATCTTGATATCACTGGACAAAACCACATAATATGTATAAAGTCTGCCCGCTTTGCACTGCATCTCAAACATTTAGGAGATGCAATGCTATGCATTGCATAAAGTCTACTTGGAGAAAGATATGATTGATGTAACATATATAATTGTATTAACATATTGTTTGCTGCTGGCGATACATATAAATGGGAAGATCAAGCTTCTTCCTAATCTGCGTCAGTTAAATTGGGAATTATTTCCTGCCATTTTGTCCTTATTTCCAAGGGATTCATTCCTGAATTGACCCTGGTTAAATGTGCATATATTTTGGAGATTAATCCTTTAGGGCCCTGGGACCTAAGGATACCGATCATTGGATATCTAGAGATCCCAGGTCCCAAGACTCCAAATTGCGCTTGTAATGCATGTTGCAACTGTAGGTATCTATATAATGAGGTATGTGGTATATCATATTTCATTTGTATATCTGAAAAAGAGTACATATGTGTTATATCATATACGTCTGCAAGGACTGATATCCCTTTTTGTTCTCAAAACTGATACTCTACCAATTGTTTCAGTTGATTAAACATTGGGTTACGCCATAATGGGAGATCCATATTTACTGTATTTGTGTGTTTCCCTCTATACGTTTTGCCTCTCTCCATATTGTACGAGCTAATGTTAACATTGGTATTTGCTTATATTTTAATTTATTCAAAGGTGCTTCTAGGGCTATAATTAAATTATCGATTTGTAAAACATGAGCCAGGTGTGATTCTACCATCTGTGGTGTTACTGGTACTATCCATCCTGTAAGATGTTTAAGTTGTCCAGTTAGATAGTATCTGTATATATTAGGAAGTGCCATACCTGCTTCTGTTTTCACTCTCTGAAGTGTGGTTAACTTTATTCTATTTCTACCCTTTCCCCAAATAAATGTGGTAAATAGGGCATCTATTTTTTTAAAAAATGGTTTTAGGGACTATAACCGACATGTGAAAAAATGTATAAACATTTCGGTAATAGGACCATCTTGATTAGATTTATTCTCCCTGCAACTGAAAGTGGTAATTTAACCCAAGTAGTTAATTTAGTTTTAATTGTTATCATGAGTAGGGATGATCGAACTTTTGAAAAGTTTGGTTCGGCCAGAACATCCGGCCCGGATTTCAGAACCCCATTGAAATCAATGGGACCCGAACTTCGGTAATCAAAAAACACAATTTTAAATTTTAAAAGTGCCTAGGGTTCTGGGTCATGCCCCAGGGACTATTAATCACACAAAAAAAAGTTCTTAAAAATTGTAATTTTTAATAGAGAGCCAATTATTAAAAAAAAAAAAAAAGAGATTTTTTGGATTTAGTATCTGGGGGGTCTAAAAAGTGTACCTGTGAAGTTTCAGCTCTGTAGCATGTCCAGAACCATAAAAAAAAAGAGATCGTCTGTATTTTGTCACTTTCAGAGCAGGGATATGGCTCCGCTCCCGTCAGCATTTTTTTTTTTTTGCTGCAGGCATTGCTAGTGCTTTTTTGAGGACATGTTTGGAGTCAGGCATGACATCTGAACATGTCTATAGGGGTATATATACATACACCCATGTCTGTATGTATCAGGGCCGGACTGGGAATAAAAACCAGCCCTGGAAATAATTTCATACCAGCCATATAGCATTATTATACCGGCCCAACAGCATAGCGTCATTATTTTCTTGATCATAAAAAGGGAAAACCATGCATTTTAAAGCACACATGAAGCGTGTATTATATGTAGATAAAACAGATATGAAATCACATAGGGTTTTATATATATATGTGTGAAAGAAAAGTGCGCTGATCAGTGATATGCTGCTCCCAGATAAAAATGTAATTAAATGTGTGATGAAGTGGTGCGCTATATCTAGATAACTGTGCAATAATTGCAACCAATAAAATTATACACCTTCAAAATCAAACAAAGAATATGGGTGCAATGTGTACAATATACAATAGTGTATAAGGAAAAAAGAAAAAAGAAAAAAAGGAAAAAAGTCCCAAGACACCAACGTGTTAATATTAGACAATCTTCAGTGATGTGATAAGTGACAGATGGTGTTGAAAACAAATGGTGACTTGAATTCCCTCCACCTGTTGGAATTCCTCCTTACCGGACGGAATAAAGTAAGTGCTCTCCTTGGCAAAATTAAACGATCCCAGTGCTCTAAAATCAAACAATGGTGATCCCCACTGTGCGTTCAAAGTGGCCCGCTGGGCTTCTTACCAGATGGATAGAGATAACATGCGTTGTTATACTCCTCTCAGACGAGTGTGTCTCTGTATCCAGTTGGTATTGACAGCCTCTGATGGATATGGATACCAGATACTATTACGCAGCTCTCAGGCGAATCAGACCTTGTATGCAGATGGCACTGACAGCCGCTTGTTCAAAGCGTTTGGAAAGATCGTTGCATTCCAGTATAACTATTGGATAATTGGTGTGGAAACTTTTTTCTCCCAAACAGGGACACCTGAGTACAGGAACCCACCGGCGGCGGGTTCCTGTACTCAGGTGTCCCTGTTTGGGAGAAAAAAAGTTTCCACACCAATTATCCAATAGTTATACTGGAATGCAACGATCTTTCCAAATGCTTTGAACAAGCGGCTGTCAGTGCCATCTGCATACAAGGTCTGATTCGCCTGAGAGCTGCGTAATAGTATCTGGTATCCATATCCATCAGAGGCTGTCAATACCAACTGGATACAGAGACACACTCGTCTGAGAGGAGTATAACAACGCATGTTATCTCTATCCATCTGGTAAGAAGCCCAGCGGGCCACTTTGAACGCACGGTGGGGATCACCATTGTTTGATTTTAGAGCACTGGGATCGTTTAATTTTGCCAAGGAGAGCACTTACTTTATTCCGTCCAGTAAGGAGGAATTCCAACAGGTGGAGGGAATTCAAGTCACCATTTGTTTTCAACACCATCTGTCACTTATCACATCACTGAAGATTGTCTAATATTGACACGTTGGTGTCTTGGGACTTTTTTCCTTTTTTTCTTTTTTCTTTTTTCCTTATACACTATTGTATATTGTACACATTGCACCCATATTCTTTGTTTGATTTTGAAGGTGTATAATTTTATTGGTTGCAATTATTGCACAGTTATCTAGATATAGCGCACCACTTCATCACACATTATATATTGTAAGGGATTAGCTCGGTGGTAGGCGTGGATGACCCCTTTGGGGGTGCGTTTTCACAGAGAGATAGCCGACAAGTGCTTGCAAACAAACAGTGTGGTTTATTAAATGGTGTTTTCTTCACCAGGCTGTATGCAGCAAAACATCCAAAATAAAATAAAACACAAAATAAATCCTTGCCTCTGTGGGCGGCTACCTTCTCACAGCTGGAACCTACCTAAGAAGTCTTTCCAACCTACTGTTGGGCCGACACTGCTGATCCTACAGCAGACACTCAAATGTCCATTTGTTTGCTTTTCACACAGCACAAACATTGTCCATTGAACATGTCCCTTTGTTTTCTTTCACACAGCACATGTTCATTTATAACAGGATCCTTTACTCTTCAGATTCTTCACATTGAACATAGTTCATTTAACAGGTCCCTTTACTCTTCACACTCTTCACATGGAACACTTCTCTTCACACTCTTCACATGGAACACTTTGTCTTCTCACCTTTGAGACGTCTTCACTCGTGGTTACCCTCCTTAGCTTCACATCGCTGTAGGGGGTCTTCTCCCATGCTCACCAGCTTGTCGGGAGGCACACATCCGACTGTCCCCCTCTCCCAGCCCACACGGCGACAGGCGGCAGCAGTCCTTCTCCCATGCCCACACGGCGTCGGGAGGTACACGTATGTCTGTCCTCCTCTTCCCAGCTCACACAGCGACAGGAGGCAGCAAACAACAGGAATTTCTCTGAACAAATTATAGAGCCTTAACTCCCTCATTCTGAACAGGTGAAGGCCTTTCAACTTCCTGCTGGCTAGCTCTGTAGCCAACACCCTAAATTAATTAATGGACTTCTCAATCAGGTGGAAATGTATCTCCTTCCTGTGACTACATTCCCAGATTTAGCTGACTTCCTGTCACATACCCCCCCCTCTTGTTTCAACCCTAGGGTTGGGACACATATTTCCAGGCACGCATGTGTCAGGCACTGCTGACTCACTGATAAGCCTCCTATTATCCTCAAGCTTCCGGATGAAACTGTTTTGTCATCTTCATTGACGGATTTCTCATAAATGCCACACAGTTTGTCTCTCATCTCATATACACATTCTTCAACTGCATTTTTGGCATCATTTCGCTCCTTCTCGTTTCTGTCATCTTCATTGACAGCTTTCTCATAAATGTCAGACAGCTTGTCCCTCATAACCGTCTGTCCAATCCACCATGGAGGACCGTGATCCATAGGCAACTCAATTGGGCTAGTCTTAATGTCTTCAACATTCTTAAGACGCCTCTCTCTGCAATCCATAAATGTTTTCCACAAAACTTTGAGAACCTTTGCTTCACTAAGCTTTGTTCCAAGTAGGGACTCTTGACATCCCTCTGTGACTTGAGTTGCCTCTCCATACATCTGTACACAATCATTGACTTTTTGTTGTAAAAGGGAATGATCTTCCTTCTTGAGCTTTGCTTGCTCTAAGATGCTGTGCAGAGGATTTTCCAATTGAGACAACAGGCTGTCACACATTTCTTCAAAGTGACCCCTGTTCCTTTTCCCAGAGATATCAATATCATTCACCAAACATTTCATATTCATAGGCAGATCTGAAGCATTTGCACTCATCAACTTCTTAAACTTTTCGCCCTCCTGAGCGAGTCGCAGTAAAGGCCTACTATTTGATTTGATATTCAGTTTATATTTCTTGCCAAACTCTTCACAGAAGAAGCCAACCAGAACATCATCAACTTTCCTTCCACCAACATAGGGGTCAAAGGCAACAACACAGTTGAACCCAGCGATCTGGGTGGTATCCATTATAGACCTCCTCTCTGCATCAGTGAAGAAGCATGGAACTGCAACACATTCTTTTACAGGTTTCTTCAATGCACTTTCTGCTGAACTATTTGACCGCTCAAGGTCACCTAGTTCTTTTTCTCTATCTGAATTCCACATGGAATGCATCTCAAGATCACGATCAAACTTCTGCCACCCGTCTTTCACCAGTTTCATTTTAGAAATATTCTCTGAAAGGCACTTGAAATTCATTTGCTTCACGTTTTCACCAACAGCCTTAGTTTTCTCCACTAGGTGGCGTTTGCTTTTTCCTCCCAGATTTATATCACTTGCTTTAGTTTTCTCCGCTTTAGTTTTCTCCACTAGGTTTTCAGCCTGAACTGAGAAATCATCACATTTCTTACACAACTCCTTTATTTGCTGAAGTTCTAATGATACATTTTCCAATGCTTGAAGTTTTTGAAGGAACGGTTTATTCCAAAGGGGTGATTCAAGCCACGTGTCATCACATTTCTGAGGCTCACTCAGGACAGACCCCAAAACACTGATCCTTTTAAAAACTGCATCAGGCACACTATCCCCTCTTTGGGACAGATCCTCTGTTGCCTGGAATTCCTCTTCCAGTTCCTGCAACGGAATCTTCATCTCTTCTACTTGCTGTTCTAAGGCTCGTTTAGACTTTTCTAGCTCCTGAACGCTTTTCACAACATCATCCTTGGAGCTGACCAATTCTTCCATTTCTGTACGCAGCTGTTTGTTAACACTTTCTAGTTCAGCCTTACACTCTAGAACTTCCTCCAAAGAGCGAGCCAAGAACAGGGCTTTGCTCTCGTTATCACGCGCCTCCGTTTTTGCACGGTCGCGTTCTTCTGCATATTTTGCAGACACAGTCTCTTTAACACATGTAGTTTTTCTCTCTCTTGCAAGATCTCTTTTCCTGCACACACAGTTTGTGCAGTCCCTTGCACCAGACACAACAAAGTTCATCAAAAAATTTTGAGACCGCTGTCTCTTTAAAACACTTTTTTTTTTTCTGTCAGGATCTTCTCTCCTGCACACATAGATTGTGCAATCTCATGCACCAGATAAAGTTCATCAAACATTTGCACTTCCTTGCAGGGATCTCTGCTTATGCCCACTGCATACCTCCACCATATGTAAGGGATTAGCTCGGTGGTAGGCGTGGATGACCCCTTTGGGGGTGCGTTTTCACAGAGAGATAGCCGACAAGTGCTTGCAAACAAACAGTGTGGTTTATTAAATGGTGTTTTCTTCACCAGGCTGTATGCAGCAAAACATCCAAAATAAAATAAAACACAAAATAAATCCTTGCCTCTGTGGGCGGCTACCTTCTCACAGCTGGAACCTACCTAAGAAGTCTTTCCAACCTACTGTTGGGCCGACACTGCTGATCCTACAGCAGACACTCAAATGTCCATTTGTTTGCTTTTCACACAGCACAAACATTGTCCATTGAACATGTCCCTTTGTTTTCTTTCACACAGCACATGTTCATTTATAACAGGATCCTTTACTCTTCAGATTCTTCACATTGAACATAGTTCATTTAACAGGTCCCTTTACTCTTCACACTCTTCACATGGAACACTTCTCTTCACACTCTTCACATGGAACACTTTGTCTTCTCACCTTTGAGACGTCTTCACTCGTGGTTACCCTCCTTAGCTTCACATCGCTGTAGGGGGTCTTCTCCCATGCTCACCAGCTTGTCGGGAGGCACACATCCGACTGTCCCCCTCTCCCAGCCCACACGGCGACAGGCGGCAGCAGTCCTTCTCCCATGCCCACACGGCGTCGGGAGGTACACGTATGTCTGTCCTCCTCTTCCCAGCTCACACAGCGACAGGAGGCAGCAAACAACAGGAATTTCTCTGAACAAATTATAGAGCCTTAACTCCCTCATTCTGAACAGGTGAAGGCCTTTCAACTTCCTGCTGGCTAGCTCTGTAGCCAACACCCTAAATTAATTAATGGACTTCTCAATCAGGTGGAAATGTATCTCCTTCCTGTGACTACATTCCCAGATTTAGCTGACTTCCTGTCACAATATATATATATATATATATATATATATATATATATATGTATAGATACATACATACTATACATAAGAGCAAATTCCAGTTAAAAGTGGTGTAATTGATTCACCCCTAGTTTTGAGGTGTCATCAGAGGTTTCTTCAGAGCGATTACCATCTATATATATTAAAAAAGAATAGCGCACACATGCAAAAGAAATGACTATCAAATATGAAGACAATCCATAAATAAAAATGGGGATTTAGTCCCACCATATGGCCATATCGTGCTCAAGCCCACCACTACGTCAAAGTACCCCATTGTCAGTGGGTCCTACACTATCCATAAAAAAGGGTTAGAGAGGCTGGATTCATCGTTTTTTATGGATAGTCGCTTATTATTCTTTTTTAATATGCATGTCGCTTGGTTCATAGCTGCACCAGCTTTAGAAATACATGTTCAGGGTTTGCTCCCCCAACTTTTTGCTTGTTTATTATGTATTCAGTCTGACCAGACTTCTGAGGTTGGGCTGCGGAGGGGTCCAGTTTTACCCGCCCCTGGTGTAGAAAGGCACGCTCCACCACCCCTACCAAGATCAGTGCCTTCCTATAAAAATGACACCGCCCAGTGCTATTACGTCACTACTGGCCTTCCCCGGCCTAGCTGCAGCCATATACTATACGGGTGCCACCAGGGCTGGTGGAAAGATTTTTGACACCCTAGGAAGGAACACCCTAGGCTAGGAAGCAGGGCCAAGAGGAGTGAGCTGGGTATGGGCCTCCTGTATGAGGCCCAGGCCCCATCAGTTCAGCAAGAGGGCCCAGGCAGTAGGAGGAATCAGATCATGGAAAAGGGGGGTGACTGGTGCGGCTGGAGTAAAATTACAGGAACCAATCCCCTGTATGGGTCTCCCTGCAGCAGCTGAAAACTGGTTTTTTCTCCTCCCTCTCCTGCTGCTTTGGTTCTTGCAATTGCCCCCCTCTATACTGATCACCCCCTCCTGTCCATGATCAGATTCCCCCTTTTCCCTGCTGCCCAGGCTCCCCTGTATGCGTCCCCCTTACTAGCAGCGCTGCTGGCTTCATCTTCTCTCCCTCCCACCTGTTTTCAGTTGCTGCAGAGGGGGGGGGGAGGAACCACAGGAGATCTGTTCTAGTAAACCACTGTTGATGACCACTTTCCGCTTGCTGTCCTTTGTGCCCCTACAGCAGCGCTGACGATTCTTCTCTTTTTTTCTGCTGCTGGCTGCTGCAGGGTAGGGGAGAATAGCTTCAGGATAAAAAACAGGTCTGGTAGGCTATACAGGGCCCCATAATTTCTAACGGCAACCCTGGATGTAGTGGTGAGGAGGGTGATATCAGTGGCAGTGCTGAGGGGGGGTGGGATAAGCGGCAGTGGATGTGGTGATGGGGTGGGATCAGTGGCAGCAGTGGTAGTGAAGAGGGTGGAATCAGTAGCAGCAGTGGTGATGATGATGGTGGTGGTGAGGGGGGGGTTGGGATCAGTGGCAGCGGTGGTGGTGGTGAGGGGGGTGGGATCAGTGGCAGTGGTGGTGAGGGGATGGGATCAGTGGCAGCGGTGGTGGTGGTGGTGAGGGGGGGGGGTGGAATCGGTGGCAGTGGTGGTGGTGATGAGGGGGGGTGGGATCAGTGGCAGCGGTGGTGGTGATGAGGCGGGTGGGATCAGTGGCAGCGGTGGTGATGGTGGTGGTGAGGGAGGTGGGATCGGTGGCAGCGGTGGTGGTGAGGGGGGTGGGATCGGTGGCAGCGGTGGTGGTGGTGAGGGGGATGGGATCGGTGGCGGCAGCAGTGGTGGTGGTGGTGGTGAGGGGGGTGGGATCGGTGGCAGCGGGGGTGGTGGTGGTGAGGGGGGATGGATCGGTGGCAGCGGGGGTGGTGGTGGTGATGGGGGATGGATCGGTGGCAGTGGTGGTGAGGGGGGTGGGATCGGTGGCAGCGGTGGTGGTGATGAGGGGGGTGGGATCGGTGGCAGCGGTGGTGGTGAGGTGGGTGGGATAGGTGGCAGCGGTGGTGATGAGGGGGGTGGGATCGGTGGCAGCGATGGTGGTAGTGATGAGGGGGTGGGATGAGTGGCAGCAGGGGTGGTGGTGAGGGGGGTGGGATCAGTGGTGGTAAGGGGGATGGATCGGTGGCAGTGGTGGTGGTGGTGAGGGGGGTGCAATCAGTGGCAGGGGCGGTGGTGGTGGGTTGGATCAGTGGTGGTGGTAAGGGGAGTGGGATCAGTCGCAGCTATAGTGGGGAGGGGAGATTAGTGGCAGTGGTGATGGGGGGGTGCCATCCTGCCCACCGCCACTGCTGCCCCCCCCCATCAGGGATAAGATCTGTGTGGGGGTGGTGAGATCAGCAAGGGGCAGTGGTGATGGAGGATGGGATCAATTGCACTGCTGATTACTGTACTGTACTCACTTTGTCAGTCGATTCCCCTTCAGCCTCGGTGCCTCTTCACACGTGCCTGCAGGGATGCTTCTTCTGATGTCTGGCGGCTGGGTCTCCCAGCAGAGAGCAGAGCTCCTCCCCCTCACTCTATTGGTCATCAGCGTTAGCTGACTTTCTGCTTCCACAGGTGTACTGACGATTTTTTCCTTCAGCTTCTCTCTCTGGGCGGAGACGAGAGGATAGGCGGTCTGCAGTGACACTGCTCACTCAGCCAGCCTCCCCTTAGCAGCGAGCAGACAACGGTGGCCAGGCCACTCCCCCAGTCACACACAGCGGCGGAACTTGCGGGCGGGCGGACTGAAATTGCGGGCGGGCGGCCAGAACTTGCGGGCTGGTGGCCGGAACTTGGGGGCTGAGTGCTACTGCTCTCAAAGCGACCCCATGGCAGTCGGCCTACCGGGAAATCTCCTGGTATCCCGGGAGGCCAGTCCGGCCCTGGTATGTATACACCTGCACATATATAGGTGTTAAAGGAGAAGAACACTGTACTTTTGCTATTGAAATAATTTGCACTAATATGGCTACTCTCCCAACACACCTATATATGTGTAAATGTAAAATACATATCAGTGTGTGTGTGTATATATATACCCCTATACAGAAGTTCAGATGTTTTGCCTGCCTCCAAAGAACCCAAAAAAATGCCCAAAAAAATGCCTGCAAGAACAAACCTGGGCATTTTTTTTTGGGCGCTGGCATTTTTTTGGGCATTTTTTTGGGTTCTTTCACGGACAGGATCGGATACGGATGGCAGCGGGTGTCAGCGGAGGTGACATCCGCTGCCCCATAGAGCTGCATGGAGGATCCGATCAGATCCGTCTAAAAAACTGACAGGCGGATCTGATCGGATCGCCCGTGTGAAAGAGCCCAAAGTGTGTAGGCATAGGACACACCCCCTGCCAGACCCCATTAAAGGAGAATTATAAGTATCAATTAGTATTAAAAAAACAATTAGTTAAACGTAGTGTTTTTTTTTTTTTTTTTTAACCGCTATTTTTCCTTTATATTGGCTTTTAAATGTATAAATGTATAAATTTGTAAATGCAGCAATTTAGAAATTGGATGAAAGGTTTAGCATTGGGAAACACTTTTTGAAAGATAAATAGTGCATTTTATATACAACTATATAAATCAGACCAAAATTAGGGACAAATGGAGGAAAAAGGCGCAGCGGGACTTTGTTCCAAATCATGGACAGTCCCTCGAAATCAGGGACAGTTGGGACTATGATTATTGTATCTGAGAGCTGCAGCCAACGTCTCTCCCCTCTCTCACTACAGCTGCCAGGGAGGTTCTATGAGAAATCCCCCTTGCTCCTTCACCCATCTCATACCCATCTCATACCTCTTTGTCTGAGCCAATTGGAGCATGAGTAAGAAAATTTGCTGTGCTGCAGAGCCTTATAGGATTTGTAGTTTTTTCAGAGGTAGAACACAATATAAGTGTATGAAGGACAGATGGACTCTAAACTACAGGAGCCACGATCCCTATATACGGAGGAGAGACAGGTAGTGCTTTTACCAGGCAGAAGAGATATACTAGAAGTCATTTGCAATTGGATGCCATGCTAAGAGGACCTGCAGCAGGGCGTCCCACAGCTGTATTGGGGGAAGAGACCACATACAGGGGACAGACCCAACATCAAGTCTACCAGAGCTGGCCAGAGATTGTATTTGGTGAACTGAAGCAGGGAGGCTGTGCCATGAGCATGTACCAGAGCTGATGGACTGAGCCTATGGAACCTAACGTCTCTAACTGCCAAGCGTGTGGACTGGGACCTGTCACCCACCAGGAGTGTTGAGAGGACAGCACTTAATCCCTTGCTACATGCTGCACAACCGAGATCTCTTAGTACTTAGCAACCCTGCGGCTATACATCATAAAGGGACAGACCATCAAGCATTACTGACAGAAGGGCCCCCACTGCAAGCCGGACAACGTTAGCATTAAGGCACTCCGGTTTTTTGCAACCACCTTTAAGGGGTTTTCCGCTCAGGAACACCTATAGATACTCATATCTGGGGTACCCTAATAGAGTGCACTCAAGAACATTACCCTTGCGTTAATTGAGTCTAATCTAGCTCAATAGTAGTTATTTCAGTTAAAACTACCATAGTTTAGTTATTCTTTTCCTGTTATAGGCCAGTGTAACTTTAATCAGTTTTGCAACTGTAAAGTGTTTTATTTGCTTGATCCTAAAGCCTGGTACACACTCACCCAGCGAGTTGAACGGGGAAAAAAAAGATGTCAGCTCCAGTCGGAGCCGCTGTACTAAAGATCTGACATTAGTACAGTGATCTCCCCAGCTGAGCTGTTGTGTTCTGACAGGTAGGCGGCGTCCCCCCGCCAGAACACTCCAATCAGCACTATCTGCCATTGGCGGATGGTGCTGATCGGGAGCCGGTCGGCTGCTGGTTTCCCAGCATGCTCCTTCAACAGCCCAAGCGACTGGCTCTTACACATGGGCCAAATGTCAGCCGTTTTTATTGAACCGACTGATGTCAACCGGCATGTGTACGGGGCTAAAGTCTTGTACTGTTTACCTGCTTTGAGATAATACATTTACTTAACCTGCTATCTGGTAGTCTAAGCCTAATTTTCTGTGCATTGTTACATTGTTGTAACTAATGGTTGGTATCCAGGTGTAAATGGTCCTCTACCTCTAAAGGGGACCAAGCGGTATTAAAAGTCATGGCAGAACAGAGAAGCCATCAATATCAGCGGTTTCTGCGGGGGTAAGCGTTGCATCATTTATGAAGTAGTTGCTGATTCATCTTTCATTATTATTTTTTGTATTTCCTTTATGTTTATTATTTGGGCACAACACAATAATTTTATATTTATTTGACTTTTGACAAGTGCCTATGACAGGTCCAGCAGCTATATTTACCCTTACAGCACCGGAAGATTATCACTGAGGGGGTAGGACAACACAAAGGATGCTTCTCATTAAATGTAAGTACCATCCCTTATGCTGATTTAAAAAAATAAATAAGCTCAGGCTTTATTTTCTTGTGTATATTGATTTTTACACAGTGAGACACGTTATTTTTATGTAATGCTTTTCATTATAAAACTGGAAAAAGAACATCTGTTGTATCCTGGTGTCTGGAGGATTTGCTGTTCCTGATAGTTTTTGTGTGACAGTTTCCTTGTATTGTGTCACTGTGTGTCTAGCACAGTAATATCTGGCAATGTCCTCCGATGTCAGTCTGTCTATTTGTAGATATGATGTGCTGAGTGAGTCATCTTTTGATATTGTGACTCTTCCTTGGAGTGAAGGATTATATTTTGTGTTTCCAGTATTGCTGGCGATTGAACCAACCCAGTGCAGTCCTTTCCCTGGAGCCTGTTGAACCCAGTTCATACCATAACTGGTAAATGTGTACCCCGATGCTGTACATGATATTTTTACACTTGATCCAGGACTCTTCACCTCTGAACTGGGTTGCACAAGTTGTATGTCTGCCATAGCACCTGAAATCAAATACTAGACATTATTATATACAAGTCATTTTTTTTAAATAATAAAGATTTGTATTCTTAATCTTCTTCTTACCCAGAAGAGAAAACAGATACAAGAAGACACACAGAAGAACCATGTTTCTTGTTCTTCCAGTCCAAGGTAACACAGCACACTATGGGAGCGTCCTTCTCTTTTCTACCCGACAGATTCACTCAGGAAGAGCGTTCTGAATTTACATATGCTGATCAGGAATATAAAGATCAGAGATCTGCAAGAAGACAACTTCAGTGATCAGGAGGAATTTTACCAAATACATTAACCACTTCCTGGCCCACCCACCGTGTATTTACGTCGGTACTTTGACGTTAAATATCAGAGTTATGGCTACAGCTAGCTGCCATAACCCCGGTATTTTTTTACACAGTTGGCGATCCGAAATCTGATAAAAGTTGTCCCTGTGGCGGATTCGCCACAAAATCACTTTTATGGGCAGCGAGAGAGGTGACCCCCCCCCCCCCCCCAGTCATTTTCCCAGTTTACCAGAGCTGTCGGTAGCGGGGAAAACAATCCGATTCTCTGCATGGATGGGCAGGAAGTCGACTGAGGGCAAGATGGCCCCCAATCAACTCTATGCCCCAAACATCACTTCCACCCAACGGTCTTAAAGGGCCAATTGTTTTTTAGCAAAAGTGAAATGACATTTTTTTTTTTTTTTTTTTAACCCCAGATCTCTCATTAAAGAGGACCTGTCATGCTTATTACAAGGGATGTTTACTTGTAATAGGAATAAAAGTGATCAAAAACATTTTTTTTTTAAGGGACAGTGTAAAAATTTAAAATAAATAAGAAAAAAAAAATTAAAGCACCCCGTCCCTCCGAGCTTGCGCACAGAAGGGAACGCATATGCAAGTCACACCCACATATGTAAATGGTGTTCAAATCATACATGTGAGGTATCGCTGAAATCATTAGAGCGAAAGCAATAATTCTAGACCAGCAATAATTCTCCTGTGTAACTCTAAACAGGTAACCTGTAAAAAATTTTAAAACGTTGCCCATGGAGATTTTTAAGCATCGTAGTTTTTCGCCATTCCATGAGCGTGCGCAATTTTGAAGCATGACATGTTAGGTATCAATTTACTCAGTGTAACATCATCTTTCTCATTATACAAACAGATAGGACTAACTGTACTGTTTACTTATTTTTAATTAAAAAAAGTGTTGTTGTTTTTTTTAAATTGTGTTTGTAAGACCGCTGCACAAATACTGTGTGACAAAAAGTATTGCAATGATCTTCATTTTATTCTCTAGGGTCTCTGCTAAAAACATGTATCTAAACCCGAAAACAAAAAAGTACCATTTGGCAGAATACTAATCATTGGATTTGGTGGCTGCATTAGTTTTCTTTTATTACACTTTTTCTCCTATTTCCACCTGGTGATCCTGCCAGCAAACCTTTAAGTTTTCAACTTCTTTTAACAGACCAGGCTGTTCAGCTTATTGCTGAGAGAAACCAGTAAAGGTAAGCTTTTATTCATTTATGTAAAACCTCTTTCTCAAAAAAAAAAACTTTGCAACTGCTTAAGAAATATTAGGCTAGCCATACACCCACACTAAAGACTGGCACACACGGGCTGACTATAAGCTAGCATAAGCCCTTTCAACAGAAGTCAGCCAACATTCAGTCAGTGTGTACGGCAGACTGTTTGACAGGAGCCAGCCTAACGTCTAGCTTCTGTCAAAAGGGCATGTTGGAAAGCCAGCAACTGACCGGCATTCGATCAGCCGCCAGTGAATGACTCAGGCATTCAGGGGAAAACATGCGTCCTTCATTGCTAGGATTAAGGCAGCTTGAGCCATCTAACATCCAACCAGCTTTTAGTGCACATGTGTGCTTTTAGGCATGTGTACAACAAAACAATAACATACGTAGGGACAAAGTTTCATGCAAATCCTATACCAGTTTTTGGCAGCAGGATCCAGCATTGATAGGCATATTTTAATACAGAACAGTACAGTGCAGTATTCTTTACTATACCTGGCTGATCCTGCCTTTTCCATGGACTTTCCTAATCAGAGTGGCATTGCTAATGCAGCTGATCCTATGTCATTGGCATTGCCACTATCCATGCACATGTTCTGCTTTTCCTTCCAGGAAGTCACCCAATGTGACATTTCTCATCAGGGCTGCTGTTAGAAATCACGAGGCCCCATACAGCCTACCTGGCAGCCCCCCCTCCCCAAAGAAAAAATATATCAAGACAATATTTCCACTAAAAGTACACTAAAATCATTATTAGCAGACATAAAACATAACAAAGAACCTGTGTGAATTAGCCCTTCTTAATTCGCTTTTTTTTTTACATTAAAAAAAAAAAAAAAAAATTTTTTTTTGAATGTTTACAATTTTATTTTACATTTTTTTTATTATTATTTATTACAATGTTTAATTATTATTATTTTTTTTTTTTTTTACAATTTACTTTTTTACAGGACAGGTAAGCCTACAGTACTCTGGGGGTGGGGGGGCACAGTGAAAGGGGGCACACGGGGAGGGGGGATCAGAAGCAGGCAGAACAGGAAGGGAGATCGGTGTCAGAGAATGAATTACAGGAAAGATGCCCTGTGTCTGTGTTTCTCCCTGCAGCAGCTGAAAGCTGGCAAGAGGGGGAGAAACTGCCTTTCAGCTGCTGTGTGGTCGGCACAGGGCTTCCCTCTGTAATTGCCCCTCCGTCCAACCGCATGGATTCCCTGTGCTGTTGGGGCTCCCATGTGTCTGGGCCCCCTACAGAAGGATTGGTGCCCCCCCCATCAGCAGCCCTGTTTCTCATTGACTGCGGGAAAACTCCAGAGGGATGATTGACAGTAACTTATTCTTCCCTCCTAGCTTCCCCACATAACAAATAATCAACTGTTTTGAAGGTTGGTACGTGTCCTTTCAGATTCAGACTCCAGACCTTACAGGAGCTGTCACTCTGCAGAAACTCTGTCTTAAATAGACCTACAATTCATCAATATTTACTTATATTAAAGTTTTCAGGTACAATAAAACGGAAAATTCCTATCATACTTACCGTAATTTTCCTTTCCTGATAGTCTCCATGGCAGCCTACGTGTGGGTTAACCCCGCCTCCACTCCAAGGGTATAGGACCCCCCTCCCATAAATTTCAGCTCTCAGGTACAGCAGGTGTTCCATATCTTAGCCGAATCCAAGACGAGAGGGTGGGTACTCCGGCTGCCATGGAGACTATCAGGAAAGGAAAATTACGGTAAGTATGATAGGAATTTTCCGTTTTCCTGTCTGTCTCCATGGCAGCCTACGTGTGGGAAATAACTAGCTCACTCCACACGGGTGGGAATGCTTTAGCAAAGAAAATTTTAATTCATGCTATTTGCAGACAAAACAGTCAAACCAAAATTAACTGAGGACAGAGAAGCAGGCTCTACACAATAGTGGGTCATAAAAGTATTGACTGATGACCACGAAGCCGCTCTGCAAATCACATCTGGAGCCACGTGCCGCGAAGCCGCCCAGGAAGTAGAGATACTCCTTGTAGAGTGCGCCGTCACCGCCTCCGGAGGAGCCAGACCCTCAGCTCTATAGGCCTGTTGGATAGCTGCCACTATCCATGAAGCGATAGTCCTAGATGAAGCAGGTTTACCTCTGTTCTTTCCCCAGAACAGGACAAAGAGGTTGTCAGACTGCCTGAATGGTGCAGTTGCTTGAAGATAGGCTTTTAAGGATTCTCCTACATCCAACGGATGAGGATTGGACTCATTAGATGAACGGAAAGTAGGCAGGACAATCTCCTGATTCTGGTGAAACACTGAGGTGACTTTCGGATTTGAATTCAGCCTGGGTATCAGTACTACCCGATCCGGAAAAAAAGTCAAGAATGGTTCTTTACATCCGAGAGAACTTAATTCAGAGACCCTTTTAGCCGAAGTAATGGCTACCAGGAAGACAGTTCGGATGGTCAGGTCCTTGATAGAAGAAGAGGAATCTATGCCCGATTTGGAGAGGGCATTTAGGACAAGAGGTAGATCCCATTTCGGGAACCTAGGTCTTCTCTGAGGATAGAGCCTGATTGCTCCTTTGAAAAATTGTTGAATTAGTGGGTGTTGGGCCCACATGACCCCGGAGAAGGCCGATAAGGCCGAAACTTGAACTCTAAGAGTTGCCACTGAAAGGGGCATATCCAGACCAGCCTGAAGAAAACTTAGTATTTCTTGAATCCCAGGGACTGAGGAAGACATACCTTCAGGATATGCAGACTCCATGAATCTTGCCCAGATTCTACAGTATACTTTATTAGTACTTGGTCGTCTAGCATTCATCAAGGTGGAAATGGCTGTAGATGGGCAGCCGAGCGATTCCAACCTTTCCCTCTCAAGAACCAGACCGTCAACCGGAGAATTGCAGGACAGGGGTGCACTGATGTTCCCTGAAGAAGCAAGTCTGGTCTGAGGGGAAGAGGGACCGGGTCCCGGTAACTCAGTTGTAGGAGTAGCGGAAACCATGGCCTGTTCGGCCAGAAAGGCGCCACCATCACTATCTCCACATCTTCCGCTTGAAGTCTTTGCAGGAATTTGAGAATGATGGGTACTGGAGGAAAGGCGTAAGCCCTGCTGAACTCCCACCTGTCGGTTAGTGCATCTGTCCCGTAAGCTTGAGGACACTTGCCTCTCGTGACATACTTCTCCAACTTGTGGTTGCAAGGGGAGGCGAACAGATCGACTTCGGGAGATACTCCCAACGACAGAATCCATTTGAACGACTCCACATGGAGCGACCATTCGTTGTGGTTCAACTGGACCCTGGACAGAAAATCCGCTTGAACATTCTGTGAACCTGGGATGTAAACTGCCGAGATGTTTACTAGGTGAGTCTGGGCCCAGGACATGATCGGGTCTAATTCTCGTAGCAGAGAGAGACTCCGTGTCCCACCTTGTCTCTTCACATAAGACACTGCCGTGGTGTTGTCCATCCGAATCATTACAGATTTCCCCTCTAGCAGGTGTTGGAAAGATCGAAGACCCTGGTAGGCTGCTCGGAGTTCCAGTATATTGGAGACTGGAGTGTGTCTCTGAAAAGACCATCTCCCCTGTGTCATCTCTGTCAGACAATGAGCCCCCCAACCTGAGTTGCTGGCGTCTGTTGTGATTATAGTCCATGAGACTGGAACCAGAGAATGACAGTTGAGCAGATTCCTGCGTTGCAGCCACCAAAGAAGACTGTATCTCATGCTGGAGGAGATATGAATGTACTGATCTTTCTCTTCTGTGTTCCATTGTTGTAGGAACCCTTTTTGGAAGGGCCTCATATGCCAGAGAGCCCATTTGACCATTGGAGCCGTGGACACCATGGTGCCAATGATTTTGAGGCACTGAGAGGCTTTCAGCCGAGGAGAGGAAAGAGCCGGAAGGATTCTCTCCCTCACTACCGGTATCTTCTCTAATGGGAGAGAGATTGAATTCTCGACGGTGTCGAATTGCGCCCCAAGATAGACTAGGCGCTGAGTGGGCTCCAGCTGACTCTTTTGTAGGTTTAGCAGCCAGCCAAACTCTTTGAGGGTCGATATGACCTGATCTCTGTGTGCCAATAACTGATCCTTTTCTTGAGACAGAAGCAGAAGATCGTCTAAGTAATGATGTAGACGTATACCTTTCAATCTTATGAAGGCTACCACTGCTAGAAGAACTTTGGTGAATACTCTGGGTGAGGTAGACAGGCCGAAGGGTAGGCAAATGAATTGCAGATGCTGATTCCGAACACAGAAGCGAAGATATTTGTGGAAGTCGGTTGTCACAGGTACATGAAAATACGCATCCTTTAAATCTATTGAGGCGAGCCAATCTCCCGGCAGTACTGCCCTTTGAATAGTTGAGAGTGTTTCCATCTTGAATTTTTCGTTCTTTATGAACTTGTTCAGGTATGTGAGACCTATAACAGGTCTCCAGGCCCCGTTCTTCTTCTGGACTAAGAAGAGGGGTGAGTAAACACCTTGAAATTTTTCTTGTTCCGGAACCGGAGCTACCGCTCCTTGAGCCACCAAAGCGTCTACATAGGCGAGCAAGACTTCTCTTCTCTCTTCTAGACAGGGTAAATGAGTTGAGATGAATCTTGGAACTGGATCTGCCAGAAATGACCATTTGTGGCCTGTAGAGACCGTCCTGACGGTCCAAAAGTCCGTGATTGAGGCCGCCCAGACATGCTGAAAATGGAGAAGACGTGCCCCCACCTGACATGCCTGGACGGGCCCAATCTCAAAAAGATTTAGTGGAATCTTGTCCAGCAGGCGCTGGATTTTTTGATGACCTCCGAGTAGAGGATTGACCACCTCTCCAGTTTCTTCGGAAATCTCTATTAGGCTTGTAAGAGCGTGCATCTCTTGATCTCTCCGTGTATTGCCTCCTAGGTTGAGGCTTCTTCTGACCAAATAGTCGTCTGTCTTGCGGGAGGAAACCTGACTTTCCGCCAGTAGCCTTGGCAATGGCGCTGTCTAGTTTGTTTCCAAAAAGGGAAGTACCCTCAAAAGGGATCTTACACCATGCCTGTTTAGAAGCTGGATCTGCAATCCACGGGCGAAGCCACAAGGCCCTCTTTGCTGTTACTGAGGATAGCATCGATCTGGACAGAAGACGCAGAACATCAATAGATGCTTCTCCTAAAAACACTGAAGCCAGCTTGAGTTCGTGAATAGGGGAACTTTCTACGGCTTCTTCCGAGAGACTTCCAAGTTTGGATTCTATATCGGAAACCCAGACTTCCATGGCTTTAGACATTGTTGCTAATGCCATCACAGGTTTGCAGGCCGCGCCGGCCGTCACAAAGATCCTCTTTAGGTCCAGATCTATCTTCCTATCCAAAGGGTCTTTGAAAGAGACCGCGTCATCTAGTGGCAAAGTGACATGCTTTGCTAATCTTGTAACTGCCGCATCCACAAGAGGAGCAGATTCCAGACGGGCGACATCTTCAGGTTTAAAGGGATATAATTTCCCAAGTTTGGAGGATAAGGAAGACTTACTATCTCCTTTACTCCATTCTTCAGTAATCACCTCTTGTAATTCAGAGAGGGAAGGGAAGTTGATACGCTCCTTACCAAGGTGCTTGAAGAACTTCCGCTGCTTTTTCTGAGGAGACACAGGATCCTCCCATCTGAGAGCTTCTTTAATGGCTCTGATCAGGGGTGAAACTAGGGCGAACTCAAAGCCGCCTACAGCCCCTTCTTCTTCCGAATCACTGTCAGATGACTTTGCAGAAGTAATACTCGGTTGAGAGGGGCCTTGATCTTCCTGCACTTCCCCTGGAGAACTGGATGTGGTGGGACCAAGTGGTGGGACTGTACCCCATTCTTTCAGGGACTGTTGTACTATTCTCTTCACTAGAGATTCCAATCTTTGATCCTTTTGCCCCCTCTCACCGGCTGCATGAGCAAAACATGGCTCACATAGGGACTTGTCCTCCGGGACATGCGCCCCACAACCCCAACAGGCTCTCTGGTGTGTGCGGTGACTCTGGTATCGTGTATGGTGTCTGGGGGAGGAATTAGAGCGTCTCCCTTGCTGCCTACTCCCTGATGGAGATTCACGGCGTTTAGATCTGGAGGATGAACTCCCACGAGGTCTGACAGGGTCTCTTTCTTGTGGTAAATCAGGCCTGGGAGAGCTGATGGAAAAAAGAGAAAATCGGGGAGACACTGGATTTAGCCATGACCTAGGGACCAGCAAGCCCTCCCCGCCCCCCCCTCTGAAAAATGCCAGCACCCACCTGTTGTGAGAGGGCTGGCCACAGGAGGGCGGTGACGCAGGATCCATACTTCAGGCCAAACAACCAGACTGATAAAGAAAGGTAATACATATCAGACACCATGTCAGTGATACATTGTGAGGTGACAACCCTCCGCCCCCCCCCCCCCTCTGCAGTCAAGTCTCCATTGCACATACCTGTAGCAAGGAATCCAGAGACACTGGGAAGCTGCCGCAACGCCCACAGTACATTCCCAAAGTACAGGGGAATCGTCAGCTGTTTAAATCTCCCGCCGGAATGACGTCAGCGGTGATGCGGCCGCGATCGCTAATGCGCATGTGCGAACCAAGCCTCGACTTCGCTCGCGGCGCACTGCGCATGCGCGGGACCACGAAGCGTCTACCGATTGGACGCTAGAAGCAGAGGAGGAAGAGGAAGGGTTTGTTGGAACGCAGGAAGGGTTTGCTGGAACGCAGGAAGCGTTCCAGCGCCATTGGGCCAAACAAACAAATTGTACAGTGATAGGAAAAGAGACAAACAAAGTGTACATAAATAACAAATACCGCTGCCATGAAGGGAAGCAATGCGAATCTTCAGACCCATGTCAGAGAATGCCAATCAAGCTTCAGTCAACCGCAGAGAGCAGGGGATTTTAAATGTCACTCACCCGCCCGTGGCTGGGCTCTGGACATGCAGACACCATCCAAAGTATCCTAAGGTAAGCTGGACGTAGTAAGACATCAGAAGTGTAGGTCCTTGGAGGAGGACAAAAAATGAACACCTGCTGTACCTGAGAGCTGAAATTTATGGGAGGGGGGTCCTATACCCTTGGAGTGGAGGCGGGGTTAACCCACACGTAGGCTGCCATGGAGACAGACAGGAAAATTATTTTTTTCCATGTGACTGAGAGTGATTTCTTCAGCCCTGCTTGCGTTCCTACAGATGCAGGCCTCAGGATGTTCCTATAGACTTAAGCTCCAGGATGTGACAGGAGCTTTAAATCTGTAGAAAATTAGTCTAACCACCGTCACAATTTTTTTTTCATAAATAAATATTTTCAGATACAATAACAAGAATTGCTTATATTTGCTTTGCTTTCAATTATTCTTGGAAATAAAAAGTGTTTGTTTTTTTACTATGAAAATGCAACAGTGCCAATCGGCTATTTGTGGCATATGGTGTCACATGTTGCATGATCGATCCACCCACCAATCTCACAGGGTGCTGCAGAGCAACGGCTGAAGGATCACGTGCAAAATAATATATGAAAAAGGGTATTTTGCAATATATATATTAAGCTGTTTCTATATACTTATTTACATGGTTCAATTTGCTGCTCATATATAGTGTGACAATGTGAGGCCCTGCCAATGGGAAGATGGTTGGAAAAAGGACATGGGGTTCACACATGTGCAAAGTGTGAGACTCCAGAGTATTGATTTTTGATCTGGGTTCATATATGAGGACTGTAGTCTGGAGTGGATTATACAAAAGCACTTTCAGACTTTCCATCAATCTTGGGAGTTGATTGTGACTGAGAGCTGCTCTTCAATGGGATTGGTCACTGTGTTTTTTTCCCTCCTTTACCAGCGCAAAGGAGGCAGGAAAATTTTCATTTGCAACTTGGGTGTCTAATCATGGACTTGGAGATGTTTTATGGACTATACTTTATTTATGATGGATGTTTTGTATATTTTCTGGTATGATATTTACATGTTACAGGGCTTTATTTCAGCTGGAACTTGGTGGAACTCAGTTCCACCACCTTTGGCTTAGGCCCCCTGCTCCCTGCTCACCACTATCACTTGTAAACACAGGGGTCTGGCTTCTGTGTTTACAAGTGACAGCTTGTCTCCCAACGGCTTCCAAAGATCGCATCTCCTGAGTGGCTCCCACTGAGTGCAGGATGGGGACAAGGGAGATGCAGGTGCCCAGGATGCAGTGGGGCTGCTGACACTCCTACTGGATGAACTCCCTGCAAGTGAGAGAGGCAGGGCCACCCACAGTGTCCAGAGAGATACTAGAGAAGAAAAGGGGTGAAAGTGAGATGTGGATGGGGATGCAGAGGTAAGCAGCTATGGAAGAAGGCTGAGCTCTGCCCTTTGTGTGTAGCGCACCCCTGAACTCTGCACTCCGTGTGTAGCGCACTCCCAAACTCTGCACATAGAGCACCCCTGAACTCTGCACTCAGTGTGTAGCACACTCCCGAACTCTGCACATAGAGCACCCCTGAACTCTGCACTCTGTGTGTAGCGCACTCCCAAACTCTGCACATAGAGCACCCCTGAACTCTGCACTCTGTGTGTAGCGCACTCCGGAACTCTGCACATAGAGCACCCCTGAACTCTGCACTCTGTGTGTAGCGCACTCCCAAACTCTGCACAGAGCACTCCTGAACTCTGCACTCTGTGTAGTGCACTCCCGAACTCTGCACATAGAGCACCCCTGAATTCTGCACTCTGTGTGTAGTGCACTCCCGAACTCTGCACATAGAGCACCCCTGAACTCTGCACTCTGTGTTTAACCCCACCAAACTCTGCACTCTGTACACAATGCACTCCTGGTATTTATTGCCCCTTTAATACCTTCCCACTGTTATTTAAACTTGACCATACCCACTGTTTGATGCAGTTTGGAGGGTGTATGTGTCAGGGGGGAGGGGTTTTGGGGGGGTCGTGGTTGAGTTCCTACACCTATTTTCTGAGAAAAAAAAAGCCCTGCATGTTTATATTTGCACAGGTTTAAGCAGGCACTCTTTAGCTATTGATTTGACATTGCATGTATATTATTGTAGCTGAGTGCTGCAGCCGTCTCTCCCCTCTCTCACTACAGCTGCCAGGGGGGATCTATGAGAAATCCCCCTTGCTCCTTCACCCATCTCCTACTCTTAGCAGGGGAGCTTGAGCCAGTCAAAGATCAGAAGAGTCTGAACTAATTGGAGCATGAGTAAGAAAATTTGCTGTGCTGTAGAGCCTTAGGGGATGTGTTGTATTTTCAGAGGGAGAACAGGACAGATGGACTCTAAACTACAGGAGCCAAGATCCCTATATACAGATGAGAGACGGGGCTGCTTTTACCAGGCAAAATAGATATACTAGGAGTCATTTGCAAGTGGATGCCATGCTAAGAGGACCTGCAGCAGGGCGTCCCACATGTACCAGAGCTGATGGACTGAGCCTACGGAACCTAACATCTGTAACTGCCAAGTGTGTGGACTGGGACCTGTCACTCACCAGGGGTGGTGAGAGGACAGCACTTAATCCCTTGCTACACACTGCACAACCGAGATCGCTCATTACTTAGCAACCCTGAGGCTATACGTCATTTACCCTTAAAGCGACAGACCCTCAAGCATTACTGACAGAAGGGCCCCACTGCAAGCTGGACAGCTTTAGCATTAAGGCACTAGGTACTTTGCCACCACCTTTAAGGGGTACCCCGCTCAGGAACAGTTATGGATACCAATATCTGGGGTATCCTATTAGAGTGCCCTCAAGAACATTTCCCTTGTGTTAATTAAATCTAATCTAGCTCAATAGTAGTTATTTCAGTTAAAACTACCATAGCTTAGTTATTCTTTTCCTGTAATAGGCCAGTGTAACTGTATTCAGTTCTGAAACTCTGAAGTGTTTTATTTGCTGAGTTTGTTCTGTTCAACCCAGCGAGCTGAGCGAAAAAAAACAAAAAAGACGTGTCAGCTCCAGTCAGAGCCACTGTACTAAAGATCTGACATTAGTACAGTGATCTCCCCAGCTGAGCTGTTGTGTTCTGCCAGAACACTCCAATCAGCACCGGTCCAATCGGGAATTGGGGTTTTCCTGCATGCTCCTTCAACAGAAGCCGGCCAAGTGACTGGCTCTTACACACGGGCTGCATGTCGGCCATTTCTATTGAACCTGTCGATGTCTCCCGGCATTCGGCCCATGAGTACGGGGCTTAAGTCTTGTACTGTTTACCTGCTTTGAGATAATACATTTACTTAACCACTTACCGACCGCCCGCCATTGATTTACGTCGGTCCTTTGACGCTAAATACCGGGGGTATTTTTTCAACGGCGGGCGATTGGCTTTCAGATAAGGGTGGTCCCAGCGGTGGATTTGCCGCCCTGCCGCGTCCCGGTCCTTTTCCCCGCTTACTGGACCCGCCGGCAGCGGGAAAAATGATCCGGTCCCGGATCCTCTTAGACAGGAAGTCGAGTGAGGGCAAGATGGCCCTCATTTGACTCTATGGTCTTGGAGGACAGGAGAGACTTCAGACGCCGTTGCCTAGCAACCGGCTTAAACAGCTGATTTTGAAGCATGACATGTTGGGTATCTATTTACTCAGCATAACTCAGCTGAGTACTCAGCATAACATTATCTTTCACATTATAGAAAAATTGGGCTAACGTTAACGTTTTCTTATTTTTTTGTTTGTAAGACCGCTGCGCAAATACGGTGTGATAAAAAATATTGCAACGATCTCCATTTTATTGTCTAGGGTCTCTGCTAAAAAAAATATATAATGTTTAAGGGTTCTGAGTAGTTTTCTAGCAAAAAAAAATGATTTTAACTTGTAAACACCAAGTGTCAAAAATAGGCTTGGTCTTAAAGTGGTTAACCTGCAGTGCTCTCTAGTAGTCTGGACCTAATTTTCTGTGCATTGTTACATTGTTGTGAATCCTTGGTATCCAGGTGTAAAAGTTCCTTTACCTCTAACCGGGTGTGTCAATGGGGACTAAGTGGTTTTAGGAGTAATGGCAGAACAGAGGCGCCACCAATATCAGCGGTTCCTGTGGGGGGGGGGGGGGGTGAGTGCTGCATCATTTATGAAGTAGTTGCTGATTCATCTATAATTATTATTTGTTGTTTTTCTTTTATGTTTATTATTTGGGCACATCACAATGATTTTGTATTTATTTGACTTTTGACAAGTGCCTATGACAGGTCCAGCAGCTATATTTACCCTTGCAGCACCGGAAGATTATCACTGAGGGGGTAGGACAACACAAAGGATGCTTCTCATTAAATGTAAGTACCGACCCTTATGCTGATTTAAAAAAACAAATAAATAAGCTTAGGCTTTAATTTCTTGTGTAGATTGATTTTTACAAAGTGAGACACATTTTTTTATGTAATGTTTTTCATTATAAAACTGGAAAAAGAACATCTGTTGTTTCCTGGTGCCTGGGGGATTGGCTGCCAGTTTTTGTGTGGTAGTGTCTCTTCTTTGTGTCACTGTGTATCTAGCACAGTAATATCTGGCAGTGTCCTCCGATGTCAATCTGTCTATTTGTAGATATGATGTGCTGAGTGAGTCATCTTTAGTTATTGTGACTCTTCCTTGGAGTGAAGGGGTATAAGCTGTATCTCCAGTATTGGTATAGATTCTACCAACCCACTGCAGTCCTTTCCCTGGAGCCTGTTGAAACCAGTGCATTTCATAATTGGTAAATGTGTACCCCGATGCTGTACATGATATTTTTACACTTGATCCAGGACTCTTCACCTCTGAACTAGGTTGTATGAGTTGGATGTCTGCCATAGCACCTGCAATTATTAGATATTATTATTATATACAATTCATTTTTATAAAATAATAAAGATTTTTATTCTTAATCTTCTTCTTACCCAGAATAGAAAACAGATACAAGAAGACACACAGGAGAACCATGTTTCTTGTTCTTCCAGTCCAAGGTAACACAGCGCACTATGGGAGCGTTCTTCTCTTTTCTACTCGGCAGATTCACTCAGGAAGAGCGTTCTGAATTTGCATGTGCTGATCAGGAATATAAAGATCAGAGATCTGCAAGAAGACAACTTCAGTGAACAGGAAGAATTCTTCCAAATATATTGATAACCAAAGGACAATTATCATTTCTTTTAAAAGTATTTCTTCACCATGTGCTTAAAGCGTATGAATCTAAACATGAAAACAAAAATTTACCATTTTGCAGATTACCAATCCTTAGATGTGGTGGCTGCATTAGTTTTCTTCTATTACACTTGTTCCCCTATTTTCACCTGGTGATACAGCCAGCATGCCTTTTAGTTTTTATTTTATTTTTTTTTAACAGACCAAGCTGTTCAGCTTATTGCTGAGAGAAACCAGTAAAGATCAGCTTTTATTCATGTATTTAAAACCTCTATCCCAAAAAAAAAACTTTCTGCAACTGCTTAAGAAATGTTAGGCTAGCCATACACCCACACTAAAGACTGGTACACATGGGCCGAATATCAGCTGGTATCAGCCCGTTCAAAAGAAACCGGCCAACATTCGGACAGTGTGTACAGCAGCCTGTTTGACGGAAGCCAGCCTAACGTCTAGCTTCTGCCAAACGGGCATGTTGGAAAACCAGCAGCTGGCTGGCATCCAATCAGCCGCCAATGAATGACTCAGGCATTCAGGGCAAACATGCAGCCTTCGTAGCTTGGATGCAGGTGATATATCCTTCATTGCTAGGATTAAGGCATCTTGAGCCATCTAGTGTCCTTTGTTGCTCGGACACAGGCAGCTTGAGCAATCTAGCATCTGACCAGCTTTTAGTGCTCATTTGCACATGTATGCTTGTAGGCATGTGTACAACAAAAAAATAAAACATGTAGGGGCAAAGTTTCATGCAGATCCTATTGTCAGTCTCTGGCAGCAGGATCCAACATTGATAGGCATATTTTAATTATGCCCGTGTGCATGAGCCAGTATAGTATTCTTCACTAGTAAATACCTGGCTGATCTAGCCTTTTCCCTAGACTTTCCTATTCTGAGTGGCATTGCTAATGCATTGGTTGGCATTACCACTATCCATGCACATGTTATGCTTTTCCTTTCTGGAAGTCACCCAATGTGACATTTCTCATTGATTTGTGGGAAAGCTCCAGAGGGATGATTGGCAGTAACTTCTTCTCCCCTCCTAGCTTCCCCACATGACAAATAATCAACTGTTTTGGAGGTTGGTACGTCCTTTTAGATTCAGACTCCAGACCCTTACAGGAGCTGTCACTCTGCAGAAACTCTGTCTTAAATAGACGTACAAATCATCAATATTTAATTATATTAAAGTTTTCAGGTACAATAAAATTCATTTTTTCCATGTGACTGAGAGTGCCTTCTTCTCCCCTGCTTGCGTTCCTACAGATACAAGCCTCAGAATGTTCCTATAGATTTAAGCTCCAGGGCGTGACAGGAGCTTTCAATCTGCAGAAACTCTGCCCCAATTGGTCTAATCATCATCATATTTTTTTTTCATTATATAAATATTTTCAGGTACAAAAACATGAATTGCTTCCATGTGCTTTGCTTTTATTTATTCTTGGAAATAAAGTGTTTTTTTTTTTTTTTTTTTTTACTATTAAAACACAACAGTGCCAGTCGGCTATTTGTGGCATATGGTGTCACATGTTGTATGATAGATCCACCCACCAATCTCACAGGGTGCTGCAGAGCAACGGCTGAAGGATAACGTGCAAAATAATATATGAAAATGGGCATTTTGCAATATATGTATCAAGCTATCTTTGTATACTTGTTTACATGGTTCAATTTGTTCCTCATACAGTATATTGTGTGACAATGTGAGGCCCTGCCAATGGGAAAATGGTTGGAAAAAAGGACACAGGGTTCGCACGTGTGCAGAGTATGAGACTTCAGAGTATTGATTTTGAGCTGAGAAAACACTTTTTACAGCTTTCTCCTGAATTTGGTATACCTGGATTAGGCTCAGTAGTTTGGAGATTTCAAAGTGCCTTGGAAGGGAAGAAATCTCCACCTCTGTATCCAGGTTTTCTTGAAGTGTGTAGCTGCACACAGTCTTTCTAATGAAGGACTGAGAATAGTTCAGGGCTCCCATTTTGGAGAGAGGGCTCTATCCGAGGGTCAGGAAGTATTGCTGGGTGCCGACAGAAGGGACCTGTCCAGGAGACAGCTATGAGCTCGTATCGCTATGTGCTGCTGGTGTGTGCATTGAAGAACCAGTGGTCTGGATCTGTTCAGTCAAGGCACCCTTTTAAATAAATCCCCAGTGAGCAAAACGGAGTCCGCCGGGCGGAAAGCCCATGTGAAAGGACACTAATGGGCCATACACACTATAAGATTTTCTGAAGACTTTTTTTCTTTAGACTTACCAAAACCATATAATATGAGGTCAAACCTAAACACTTTCAATTTGTATGCAATCTGGCAGGCCCTTGCACTACATAGAAAAGGTAAATCTGAAGGAAAAAGTCTTCAGAAAATCCTATAGTGTGTATGGCCCTTAATTCCGATGGAGAGGGGCAGGAGAGAGGGATACAAGGATGCATTGCAGGCGACTGACATCCTCCATATTAACTGATGATGCCATTGGTTGTTAGGACGCCGGCAGCTAGAAAGTTGTAATGGTGCACAATGAAAATCTGTGGCTTCGTGTACTGTAACTAAAAGGCAGGCTTCATCCACACACATATTGTATGCAATTTGTGGGCAATTTATGAGCATTTTGCAAAGACCCCTCTGGAGACACCTCAAGGCACCTCAGTTGAAAAAGGTTGGTCTGGATGACCAGTGGAAAAAGCAGAGGTACTGCTTAACCACATAACGACCGCCCGCCGCAGTTTTACTGCGGCAGGCAGCCACTCCTGGGCAAAGCGACGTTATGTTACGTCGCTCACTCAGAAGACTCTAGGGAGCGAGCGCACGCACGCTGCCGGCGGCACGCTCCTGCCCCCACTCGTTAGCTGGGGAGCCAACGCGTGTGACTGGCAGCTCCGATGGCCGCCGGCCACTCGCAATCTCCCGCAGCAGTGAGAGAAGGACAGACGGCTGATGTAAACACAGCCGTCTGTCATTCTCACTGAAGTAATCACAGAGGCTATGCGATCCTGCTATATAGGATCGCATGTCTCTGTGATTACTTCACAAGCCACGCCCCCTGACAGTTAGAATCACGCCCCTAGGGACACAATTAACCCACTGATCATCAGTAATGTTAACCCTTTCCCTGCCAGTGTCATTTTTACAGTAACAGTGCATATTTTTAGCACTGATTACTGTAGTAATGTCACTGGTACCCCCAAAAGTGTCAACAATGTCAGCTAGGGGTCCGTTCTGTCTGCCGCAATGTCGCAGTCCCGCAAAAAAAATCGCAGATCGCTGCCATTACTAGTAAAAAACAAAAAACAATAAAAATGACATAAATCTTTCCCGTAGTTAGTAAACTCAATAACTTTTGCGAAAACCAATGAAAATACGCTTATTGAATTTTTTTTTTAATCAAAAATATGCAGCAGAAAACAAATTGGCCTAAAATGTTAAATAATTTTGATTTTTAATTTTTTCTGAGAATTTCTTATAAAAGAATGTGAAAAATATTGTATTTTTTTCTATATAGTGCACGTAGTGTGGTGACTACCATTATATTTATTTTGATCAAATACATATTTAGAGATTGGCTTTCAGAAAACCTGGTGTCCCCCCCCCCCCCTCCCCCTCTATATCTACAAGGGATATGTCAAAGTTCAGTGTGCAATAATTGAAAGCTTAGATATATTTTTTCATTATTCAAAAAAAAATTCTTCATGAAATAGATTACATTTCTGCGAAATATGTTGAGAATTATCCTTACCCTCCTGAAGGAATCAGCTTTATAGATTGAACACTAGTCTCTGTAAAAATGTTTAGATGTGAAGCTTTGGTGCCTTCAAATTCCTGTTAAAAAAATCCTGGTGAAATTAGCATTGGAAAACATTACAGGGAATTGCAATTGTTTTAATATTTCTCCTGGGTAAAAAAAAAACCTAGGAAATAAAGATTATTCTGCTACTAAGGTAAACCATAGGCCAATTGAGATCTTTACTGGTAACAACGATGTGTAGCAATGCATGCACCAATAAATGGCATCCCAACGCATTGCATAATAGCAGCCAATGGAAAATGCACTGCAATATAACACAATACATTGAAGTGTGAAGGAAACTTATTGGTAAATTAATACATTGAGACCTAATGTGGATGTAAACCCTTACACATACTCAGTGAAGTGACTGGCCTCAGGTCATACACAGGTGTGAAACAAATCCTCCTACATACGTTGTACCTGTTTATCTGCAGTCTACTATTCTCTACATCTGTTCAAAGTCCAGTTTACTTAAGTCCCGGTTCACACTATAGCGATGACAGACATTGCATGTGATTCGGAGCGTACTGCTCTGAAAATCATATGCGATGTCTGTGCAATGCGAATTTAGCCATACAGATTGTATGGCTGAATTTGCATCGGATTAGGACAGAACTCGCACAGGACCCTTTTTTGGGTCCGCAGCAGAATCGGATCGCATGGTGGTTCACATACCTATGCGATCCGATTCATATCCAAACTGACAGTTCGCACTGCGATATGGGAACTGGGTCGTTAACATTGTATTGACACCCCCAGTGATTTGCATATGGCAGTGTGAACTGCCTGCGATTTGAATGCAATGCGGGAACCCGCAGTGGATTCGCAGGGTTCCCGCATCGCATATATATGTGAAGCGGCACTGAAGGTTTGTCTGAGAGTTAAAAAAAAAAAGGGGGTGGAGAGCTAAACTACACTCTGCAGAGCTTAATGAGGTGAGAGCTGATTGGAGGGAGGGGACACACCCACCTTCACACAGCTCACAGGAACAGAGCTGGGGCTGTCAATCAGCTGGAGGTCCCTCCTCTGTCACCTTTTTACTCTTAGTGTCAGAAAAACTTGTCAGAAGTGATTCATACAAAAAGCAGAGGAAGGGGGCAGCAGAGAGAAATTACACTTAGTGCTCTGGATTAAGACAAGTACACACTATAGAGGGTCTGGGACATGTTTTGTTCATATTTCATGTCTGGGGTTTACAACCACTTTAAAGGGCTAACAGGGAGAGAAAGTCTCAGGGACTTATTTAGTTAGGGCAATTAAAAAAAACGACTTCTTGCCATGAAGGCCCCTTGTTTAGGCACTTGCATATAACACTTTTTCTTTCTTGAAAAGTGATCCATGGTAGATCTTTCTTGAGAGTGAAGCTATGCCGTTAGGTGTTTAGGAGGCAATCCTGCCACCTCCTGATTGGCTGTTTTTTTTTTTGTGGAATGGCAATTTCCAATGGGTCCAAAGCATCACAACCCTGAGCCATGCATTTGGCTCATGGCTTGAATAGGCAAGTTTGAAAGGAGGTGCCACCTACCAACTCAACATGCTGCTTTAAATTTCCTGCAATACAAAGCATCGTGGCTGTGGTATGTGAACAGCACCCCCTTGCTGTACAGTAGGTTTTAGGTTGGTGGCCAGGGGTGGTAAAACTCCGGCTCAGCTGCCTGTTTTTACTGCCCTCCTAGATGCTTGGGTGGAAAAGACTTTACAGAGTGACAACTTTCGTTCCCTGATTCTCAATTGCTCCCCTGCCTTGTTATCCCATCACATAGGGGCTAGGAGAGGTCAACAGCACTGGGATGCAACAAAGGATGGAAAGAGGTGGATAAAAATATTTTATAAAAATGAAAAAATAAAATTACAATTACTCGTGATGCACAGTGTTTTTGCAAATTAAATGACATCCAGGTAGGGTTTACGTTTGCTCTAATGGCTGATGAAAAGCATATTTTTACATAAGCAGTGATATAAAATGTCTGCTGCTTTAAATTATTTTGATAAAATGTAATCTTTCTCCTGAGAATATTAATGCCATTGTGTGAATTATTTCAGAGATAAAAAAATAGAAAGGCTTATATTTTGGATAATATATACTACAGCCTTCTTGGGTTTATGTATGTAAATGATAGATAATAAAATGGGATAATTCTTAGTATCTCCTGCAGCCTTGTGGTAAGAAAAGGGAATTGTCTTTATGTTTTTGTATGGAAGATAACAATGTTTAATCACTGTGTCTCTAGCACAGTAATATGTGGCCGTGTCTTCCACTTTCACATTGTCTATTTGTAGATATGCCGTGTTTATGGACTTATCAGATGTTATTGTGAATCTTCCCTGATATGAAGAGGTATATCTTGTATTTCCATTATCAGGATCAATCTGCCCAATCCATGTCAGTCCTCTCCCTGGAACCTGTTGAACCCAGGCTATATAGTAGCTGGAAATCTGAAATCCATTTCCTTTACAGGACATCTTCACCCTCTCTCCGGGCTTTTTAACTTCTGAATTGGACTGAATAAGTGTTTCTGACATGACCCCTTCATAAGAGAAATGACAACATTATACATGAGAAATAAATTCTTATCATCAGATCAGTATTATTTAACCCTTTCTTAACCTAACTTACCGAGCAGTAAGGACAGACAGGTGACATGATATAAAAGAAACATGTTGTAATATTTGCTCTCCGATTACTCTTGGTTCTGGACAGACCTCAGCTTTATACTGAGACACTGCGACCTCTCTCTTCAGCTTTTCACCCTGACAGATCTGAGACCAGGAGGAGCGATGACATTTGCATAAGGAGTGGAATCTATAAAAAAGCTTCACATCATGAAAGAGCTGTATAGTATTTTCACTTATGTTTATGTATACACATAAAGGGGATCCTTTCTACAGCATGTATGTATTATATATGTACATGGGAGCCTTTAAAATCTCAGGATGTGTTTTCTGCTTTACAGATCTACTCAGTGGCTGTTCTTTACTTCTCCTCAGTGCTGGGACAAGATCATCCAGTGTAAGGACAAAAATGGCTAATTGTGCCCCCCCCCCCTTATTTATTATGTGCGAGTTTATGAGTAGAAGGGAGAGCAAGCACAGCCCACACCTCCTCCCGGCTCTCTCCTCCAGTCCTTGCCGCTTCCAGCGTTTGTCTTACAGAAGTATTGATGCCGCTGTCACTACCCCTGTCAGCCTTATAGTAGAAGGAACTTGCAGCACCTCCACCTCATCAATACACGCTGTTTCCAGGGCAGCCATCCCTTCTTCCCACCCCTTGCCCCAGTCTTGTTGCTCTTTCTCACAAAGCAAGACTGTGAGTTGTCCAACTTATTAAAAACAATGCACTCCCTGTGTGGTGGATTTCTTCTTTTAACAGTTATGCATAAAGCTGAGTTATTGCAGCGGAGTTTTACTCTATTGGCTAGTTTACAAATTTGTACATTTGATATCATCATCATCATCATCATCATCATAAAATATTTCACTGCATTCTGGAAAGAAGAAAGATTGGATGACTGACCCATATGATGCACTACAAAAATGTATTGAAAAATCTATAATAAAAACAAGGCACCTGCCATGTTTTCATTGATGATTTTTCAATAAATGTGCAGCCGTTCAATCTTTCTCCTTTCCATACGTGCATGCAGCAGTGACAGGGCGTGCACCAAATACCATGGGCTTGGCAGTAGACACTACAACTGTGTTGATTCACCTGGAGCAGCAGGACTTGTTCTCATCTCACTGCAGTCACTCAGCCTTCCTGCTTACAGTGTATATATACCCCATTTTTTTTTTTTTTCAGCTTAGGATTGCGTAGGGAAAGGATAAGACCCTGGTCAGTTCATTTTTTTGCTGTCTATGTCCATTTGGGGAGACTTCCCTTTACTCTGTGTGGTGGAGACAGAACAAGAAGTCAGAGTAAATCTCTAGCAAGATTAGACAGCTGTACTCAGAACAAGTGTCCCTATTTAAAGATTTCTTCTTGATTCCTGTTCTGGGGACAAATGTACAATGTTGGTTTTTCCAATATAGTCTGTTTTGGTGATAATATGAAACAAGATTAATTGAGTGATTTTTTAAATATGTGCTAACTTAAAATACAATACGTTACCCCTTTAAAATAGAGCAGCAGATAGAAGAGACACATGCTAGACTGCATTTAGCACCAGAGCACAACCTCATACAATGCCAATATCTCACTTTTTATGCAGCTATAGGAAAAGATGGGAGGAAAATGTGAATAATAAGACTGGTTAAATGAGTGGAATTGTTTTTCTTCCATCTTACTGTGTATTTAGTATTCAAAATATATTTTTGGGAGAGTGTAGGAGATTACTGATAAAAAAAAATAAGAGCCTTATACATGTCTTACACATTCACGTTGAATTTAATTATTCCCTGTGATCCGCTGACATCAAGTATTGTAACCAATAAAATCTTTTCCTGTTTTTCTGTGCAGTTGTGTTTATATATATATATATATATATATATATATATATATATATATATATATATATATATATATATATATACAACAGGTAGAAAAAGTCATATTTGTTTGCTTGATAGGTGTCTCCCATTTCTACATTTTAAAACGTAGTCTATGGAAAAGTCTCTAGAATTATAGATACACTGCAAATAGAATTAGAGGAGGCTTGTCAGGATAGAAATATAAGGTTTCATTACTAACTTTTATTAAAAATTACAGGCTCCAGGGTTGTCCAATTATCCTAACCACGTTTCCTTGTGAGTCACTGATTAGGGATGAGCTTGATTCAAACCCTGATTCTGGCTGTTTGAAGGTTCAGTGAATGGCTGAACTAAATGAGTATTTGGCCAAGCAGAGCCTTCATCTGCAATAGGAAGTGGAACATTTAGCAGTTGTATTACTACCACTGCTAACTATAATAGATTCTTGCTCAGGGCTTCTGGCTGTTAGGGAGCTGCCCACTGCTGGCATGCTAACATAACAACCAGTTGTTCATCCCATAGCCCATTCTGGCCCATTTAGCTGTCATCTGGGGATTTCCGACTGACAGGTGAGTATATACAAAGTTGATCAAGTTGGACCAATGTACTGTAAGTATGCAAAATAGACCATACCTAAACTTCAGCCTTAAATGACTGCAGTCGGAAATCCATAATTTAGTGGTGGGCATGAAGTGTGTACAGCTTGGTGGGTAACAAGTCATTGTGATTGGTAGGGATTACCTTGCTGGATGCCTTTATTTTAAAGCTGGTGTGTTTTTATGTTTTTGATTAAGATTTTTATTTGTTATATCATTATATGTTTTTTTCTTTTAAATCTTTGGGGGGGGGGGTCCAGATTCCTCCATAGGCCCCCCATTTTACTATTACACTCACCTCCATCTTAGGGCACACTGAGGTGAGGAAGAGCCCATTGTCCCTCTACTTGGGACAAGATTACATTGCGGGCCTTCCCTTGGTACAGGAAGGAGGGTAGGAAAGGGGGTACATGCTCATTGCCCTCATACATATGCAGATCAATATGCAGGGGTGACCTGAATCTGACATCAGATAGGCCTGTTTCAGATGGGGTTTCAGCTTATAGAAGAGCAGTGTTAACAGCAAGCTTCTGGTGCTGTGTGGGTGCTGTGGCGGATCTGGCAAGAAAAGGGCAGGCATAGTCTTGATGAGAGCATCTGACAGCCTATTAGGTATATTAACCCCCACCCCACCAGAGGATTATGGCAGCTTGTGTGGTATGGGGAGTCTGATGGAGGAAGATACAGAAAAGAGAAAAATCAACACTAGGGGCACATCTAACTAACTTACACTATGTCTCTTGTGCTGATTTTCCTTTTCTTATGTTTAGCTGAACTTAGGCTTTAAAAGTCTTAAACCTCTTTCACAGAGATTCAAGAGATGGAACAGTCTACTATGGCCCTGAAGGGGCAGGATGAGAAATACTGGCATATGCCACTGTGTATGCCTTGGTTCACTTATAAAGACCAGACTCCTCTAGCCTCCTCATTCAGGACTGTTTTTTGAATGCTGGACTTCTATATTATATGTGGAACAGGTCTTTAATACGAGGGGGAAGGGGGTACCTGGACATTCCCTTTTTCTTTTTTTTCTTTTTTTGATCCCTTACTGCCTCCACTTTCTCTCTAACCTATCCAATTGCCTAACAAATCACCCCAATACACTCTATTCTAGAGTCCATATCTCTAAACTTTCCTTCTTCACTATCTTTAACTAAATGTGTGCTCCTGTATTCAGAAGGCATACATTGACTAGAATATGTTTTGTTCTACCAACATTAATTAAAGGCATACAATGATAAAATGTCTTCAAACTGGTTAAATTTATATTTTTTTAATAATTACACATATAAACATTTAATACAGGGTACACTTATGACACTGTTGTCACGGAGCATTATGAGCAAGAGCACAGCAGAAGCTGTTTTCTTTCAGAATATCTCTCCCTCACTGATTTTCCATAAGGCCCCTTCTGAACAGAGTAAGAAGCGATGGTTAAAAAGTAGGACTAGATCATTCCTTTTTCTCATTCAGCTGTGTGTCAGTAAATCTAAGCTTTAGTTATTAAGCCCTGTAAAAAGGCTGAACAAAACAAATGAAAGAGTATTTTAAAAAAGTTTTGTAATTTCAAACAAAATCAATAAGGAAAAACACTGTCTATAAAACTTTATATAGTTTAAAAAAGTTATAGTGACCTTTGGGACCATTCAGATAGACGAATATTCTTGTCCTCCACACAGAGTCGCTGGTAGATGCTTGTGCATCAGCTTTGAAGCTGCATGCAGGCAGCCCATAAAAGTAGATGTGCATGGAGCATCTGCGCAAACACAAAATCGCAATGTCAAATTGGAAAATATCCCTTTCTACTCTTATGCTCATGACATCTAAAAATTTTGGATTTCGCTCACTTTCCCTCTCAGTGCCAATAACACTTGTGATAACCTGTATTTTTAGATCGCTTCAATGGCAAAATAGACAGGGATAAAATCCCTGACAGAGATGCTGAACCTTTAGCACTCAAAACTGAAAAAAAAAGTTCTATTAAACTTTACAGAGGAAAAGATGGATGGTACAACATAGGTTGTCCAAACATATATTGGCGGACTTTCAAGGCACACGCTGAATAAGCACACTCATTATTTAAAATAATTACTTTTTATTAAGATAATTAAAAAAAAAACAAAGAAAATTATTTTGATGAACATTAACATGAATATTATTCTTATACATTCAAAAATAGTATACAAGCATTGTTGACAGTTGGTGAGGGTTACAGTTGTTATACAAATCTGATAAGGTCAACGCGTTTCGCATTTACGCTTCCTCAGGACCTCAGATAGTTGGGTAACCTCTTAATAAAACAGAAGACATATCATACATTACTTTTTCATATATACATATAAATGCATCCATTTACAATAATGTTTCATATAGATATAGGTTCGTTATATCTGCATGCATGTTACTGTATGGCCAAGTGGACAATAAAAGAGCGGATAAACCCACCTCCTCACACAACAGTGCATCATACTGTTCGACCGGGGGCTAGACTCGATGGACGGGGCCACCTCGGACCATAACCACCTAAGTTGGTAGATTGTCAAATGACATTATATAGAATTCTTTTTTAGAGTTAATTCTAACATCTATTGTATGTGATATTCTATAACAAATCATAATTACCTTTTAAAAAGTATTGATGGATATGGGAAGAGATAGGACGGCTGGGTAGAGGATGGTATGTAGGTCAGTTGAGCTTTTTACACCTGAATGTGAACAGTATGTTTATATTCATATTCTAATAAATTCTTCAATTATGATATAGTATATTTTTCGTTTTACCTCAGTAAAGTACATGAGTGGACATATTAAGTCCTGTTCTGTAAGATAGATATATCACACTAATAGAGGAAATAAGATAGGAAATGAGAGAGAAGGAGGGAAATGGGGAAGGAAAAGGGAAGAAGAGAAAGAGGGGAAAAAAGGAGGAAAAGAAAACAAGGAAGGGGAGGGGAAAGGAGGGGTGGACCAGAGAAGGGAAGAGGGGATAAGAAATGTAGCAGGGAAGAATATAGATATGCAAAAGACCACGGAGATGGAATGATAGAGAGCAGAAAGTAAGAGAAGGTGTGTATATATGTAGTTACAGGTATATGATATAATTTGTATGTATCTTATAATCTTTGTCTCTATGTACTCCAGGGCAAAAGAGATATAGATAATGTTTGATATTTGGTAAGTACTTACACTTTACTTGTATTCTTATGCTTAGAAGTGTCCTAGTAATGGACTATCTCAAATAGCTTATTGTTGGAAGAGATTAAGCAGACCCGCATCCAGCTAGTAAGTAGTGACATAATCCCCTCATGCTAAAGATAGGAGATAGAGACATAGTGTGTAAATGTTACCTATGTTGGCAAATAGTAGAGATTGTGCTCAAGTATGCAGTATGTTACAGCTCTATTTGAGCAAAAGAAGCGGTGTACTCACGTGTAGCTCTGTCCTCAACTCGTATCCCAGCCGCCATATCTTTTTCCCTGGTGGTTTTGTGGTCTATATAGGTCCCTCACACCGGCTGCTAATCAGCACAGGTGTTTGACATCGGCCGCGGCGCACCGGATGTGCATCATCGGTCTCCGCCGGAGATGATGTTCAACAGAACATATCTCATGTCGGAAGTGGGAGGGGCCTAGCGGAAGCGCTGAGTGCTCACCAACAATTTGGAAGGGGTGGGTCATCGCCGCCCTGTCGCCACCAGATAGGCCCTCCCCCACCTCGATAATGTGCTGAAGTGTACCCAGAGGAGGTATCACACACTGATGGAAAGATGGGCATCCACGCAGTCAAAGCCATCACGGCCATACAGTACTGCATTTAAACATACAATACGGCATATAACAACCTTTCATCTGAACAATTCTGTCATTTTCATTTCTATTTCTACCATCTGAAATTATAAATATTATTTTGTTATTCATTCAAAGTTTTTTTCTTTATTATACAACTATTTCTATTTTATGTTAGTTATCGTGAAATAAAAGAACCGCTCATCTCATGAGCGTTTGGGCGGACCAGTAGTGAATCCTGGTTAGGTATTTATGCTAATATTTTATGATGGATTAGATTATTAACCCATTCAGAAGGATTTACAACTTCAAAGGGTATTAAGAAAGTTATCCAAATATTGGATCCTACCTTCAATATCAGAATTACAACCCTAGCTCACAGTCGGATAGGCTACCAATTAAAAAGAGAGAGGAGGGGTTTATATGTGCACTATCATGGTGTCATAGTATAGTGCCATCTTGTTTTTGGGGGGGGGGCCGGGGGGGCCAGGCATGGATAGATTGTTTGGGGGAGTTTGGATTTGAATTGGTCTTCTAAATTATCACCGGATATCATAGCAGCGACCGAATTTTATGGTCATTCAGAGGAATGGTTTAAAACTAAGGGCCTCATTGAGGCCTGGGCTTGTGGTTGCCCTCAGGGTATAGATCCATCTAGCCTCTCGTTGAAGTATAATTTTGTCAAATTCACCACCTCTAGGATCTTCTAGGATCCGTTCGAGACCGGCGAATTTGACCACTCTGGTGTTGTTTTTGTGGTAGACACCAAGATGTCTTCCAATAGGTGTGGAGAGGAGGTTGTTTTTTCCGTAACCTATGTGTTCTTTTATGCGGCGCCAAAACTGTCTCTTGGTCTTTCCTATATAATAGGCACCGCATTCACAATACATGATGTACACGATGCCTATAGTTTGGCAATCTACATAGTGTTTTATCGCATGTAATTGGTTGTTAGGCAGGTAGTTTTTTTATTAAAGAGGATTTCCTCCCTAGTTTTTTGGCATGCTCTGTTGAAAGCCTTACGTAATGTAGTGGTTGTATAGCCTCTTGCTAACAATCTATTACGTAGGTTGCTAGCCTCCATTCGAAATTGTTCCTCATTTGAACAAATACGTCGCAATCGTAGATATTGGGAGTATGGTATACTACTCACTAGTTGTTTTGGATGGAAGCTCTGTGCATGTAACACAGTGTTACCTGCCGTTGGCTTACGGTATAATGTTGTCTCAATTTTCCCGGTGTTTGTAATAGATATTGTTATATCTAAAAAGGGTATAGATGTATTATTTCTTTGATGAGTGAATTTAAGGTTGTGTTGATTTGTATTTAACCACTTGCCGACCGCCGCACGACTATCTACGTCGGCGGTCAGCCCCTCACAGGCAAACTAACGTAGGGCTACGTTGTTTGCTTGTGAGGGTCTAGGGAGCGAGCGCGCGCCCCCCGGGGCGCGCTCCCGCTCCCGCGTGGTCACGGACCCCCCCGCGCGTGTGACCAGCGGACCCGATGTCCGCCGGTCACTCGGCGATCGGCGGGGGAGAGGGAGAATGTCAGGCAGCTTGTGTAAACAAACTGCCTGTCATTCTCCTCGCTGCAAAGACACTGATAAAACGGATCTGGTATGTAGATCCGTTGATCAGTGTCCTTACAGCTAGAGCCACAGCCAATCACAGTAGAAACCACGCCCCTAGGGACACACACAGCCCCTCCCTTCCAAATAAAGTTAACCCCTTCACTACCAGTGTATTTTTACAGTAACAGTGCATATGTATAGCACTGATTACTGTAGAAATGTCACTGGTAACCCCAAAAGTGTCAAAAATGTCAGTCAAGGGTCCGATCTGTCCGCCGCAATGTCGCAGTACCGCAAAAAAAATCGCAGATCGCCGCCATTACGCGTTAAAAAAAAAAACAACAAAAATGACAAAAATCTTTCCCTTTGTTAGTAAACGCGATAACTTTTGCGCAAACCAATCAAAATACGCTTTTTGCGATTTTTTTTACCAAACATAGGTAGCATAAAATAAATTGGCCGAAAATTTTTAAAAATTTTGATTTTTACATTTTTTTTGGGGGGAATTTCATATAAAAAAATGTGAAAAATATTGCTATTTTTGCAAAATTGACGCTCTTTTTTTGTTTATAGCGCGTGATCAAAAAATCGCACAGGTGATCAAATACCACCAAAAGAAAGCTCTGTTTGTGGGAAAAAAAGGACGTCAAATTCGTTTAGGTACAGCGTCGCACGACCGCGCAATTGTGCGTTAAATTCACGCAGTGCCGAATCGCAAAATACCCCCTGGTCGGAATGGGGGTAAAATCTTCCGGGGCTTAAGTGGTTAAAGCATTAAGAAATTTCCGCAGGTCCTCCTCCGGCCCCGTCCATAACATAAACACATCGTCTATGTAGCGGAGCCAGAGGAGGACGTGCGGAAAATGACAGGAAAGGCCGTCGTCAGAAAAAAGTGTCCGCTCCCACCCCCCCAGGTACAGGTTGGCATAGGACGGGGCACAGGAGGTCCCCATCGCTACCCCCTGCACCTGGAGGTAGTGGGAGCGGTCAAAGACAAAGGCATTTCCTGTCAATATGAAAAAGAGGCCCTCCAGGACAAAATGTATTTGTCCTCTATGTTTAAGAGGACGTTCCAACAAAAATTCCCTTACCGTTTGTAAGCCTTTTATATGAGGGATACTACTGTAAAGGGCTTCAATATCTATCGCCACAAGTATGGTGTTAGGTGGGACAGATAGTCCCTCCAATCTCTTCAATAAATCTGGTGTATCTTGGATATAAGATGGAAGTGATGTAACATGTTCTCTCAAAATTATGTCAATATATTGACTGAGGGGTTCTGTATAGGACCCTATCCCAGATATTATGGGTCTGCCTGGGGGGGCTGTGAGGCTTTTATGTGTCTTAGGTGTGGCATAGAACGTAGGGGTTTTTGGATTTTTAACCAAAATCGTATGGCATGTGTCCTTATTTATCACTCCTTTTTGATAGGCTCTTAGGAGTAGTTGTGCAAATTCTTTTTGAAGTGTATTAACTTGTTCTTGTGTTATTGGTTTGTACCATTCTCTGTTGTTTAAGATGGTAAGGCACATTTCCCTATATTGCTCTATGTCCATCACTACCACATTCCCCCCCTTATCGGCAGATTTTACTATAATTTTGTTGTTATTGCTTAGAGAGACTAAGGCTTTTTTCTGTTGTGGGCTCAGATTGTCCATATTGTTGTTGGGTAATGTCTATATTGACTCAATTTGTTTTGTAACTTGAGTGATGAACGCTGCTATATTTGGATTTGTATGTAGAGATTGGAATTTGTCAGATTTATTTTTTACTGTATGAACCGAAAATTCTTGTACCGTAGGAGCAGGTAAGGGTAGTGTTGAGGAGGGTCCTATTGTTTTCGGTGTGTCTGTAGTTTGTGAAGCTAGGTGGGGGGGCTGCAAGTTTGCTGGGACCTGGGAGCTTTCGAATGCCTCATTTTCCTCGAGGAGGTCCATGAGGTCCTTCAGCGCCCTGAAGTCACGCACCTTGAAGTCCCTCCACTGCTCCTTGAGTATGTGATCCTGTTTTTTCCTTTTCCTTTCTTCGTCGAAAATATATTTGTATGTTAGTCTCCTCCCGAATAGGTTTAAATCTTTTATAAGTTCAAAATGATTTATCTCTTGTGTTGGACAAAACGTGAGGCCGAGAGAGAGAACTTCTCTTTCAGCTTGTGTAAGGGTGTGAGATGATAAATTTACATAGGTAACATTTACACACTATGTCTCTATCTCCTATCTTTAGCATGAGGGGATTATGTCACTACTTACTAGCTGGATGCGGGTCTGCTTAATCTCTTCCAACAATAAGCTATTTGAGATAGTCCATTACTAGGACACTTCTAAGCATAAGAATACAAGTAAAGTGTAAGTACTTACCAAATATCAAACATTATCTATATCTCTTTTGCCCTGGAGTACATAGAGACAAAGATTATAAGATACATACAAATTATATCATATACCTGTAACTACATATATACACACCTTCTCTTACTTTCTGCTCTCTATCATTCCATCTCCGTGGTCTTTTGCATATCTATATTCTTCCCTGCTACATTTCTTATCCCCTCTTCCCTTCTCTGGTCCACCCCCCCCCCCTTTCCCCTCCCCTTCCTTGTTTTCTTTTCCTCCTTTTTTCCCCTCTTTCTCTTCTTCCCTTTTCCTTCCCCATTTCCCTCCTTCTCTCTCATTTCCTATCTTATTTCCTCTATTAGTGTGATATATCTATCTTACAGAACAGGACTTAATATGTCCACTCATGTACTTTACTGAGGTAAAACGAAAAATATACTATATCATAATTGAAGAATTTATTAGAATATGAATATAAACATACTGTTCACATTCAGGTGTAAAAAGCTCAACTGACCTACATACCATCCTCTACCCAGCCGTCCTATCTCTTCCCATATCCATCAATACTTTTTAAAAGGTAATTATGATTTGTTATAGAATATCACATACAATAGATGTTAGAATTAACTCTAAAAAAGAATTCTATATAATGTCATTTGACAATCTACCAACTTAGGTGGTTATGGTCCGAGGTGGCCCCGTCCATCGAGTCTAGCCCCCGGTCGAACAGTATGATGCACTGTTGTGTGAGGAGGTGGGTTTATCCGCTCTTTTATTGTCCACTTGGCCATACAGTAACATGCATGCAGATATAACGAACCTATATCTATATGAAACATTATTGTAAATGGATGCATTTATATGTATATATGAAAAAGTAATGTATGATATGTCTTCTGTTTTATTAAGAGGTTACCCAACTATCTGAGGCCCTGAGGAAGCGTAAATGCGAAACGCGTTGACCTTATCAGATTTGTATAACAACTGTAACCCTCACCAACTGTCAACAATGCTTGTATACTATTTTTGAATGTATAAGAATAATATTCATGTTAATGTTCATCAAAATAATTTTCTTTGTTTTTTTTTTAAATTATCTTAATAAAAAGTAATTATTTTAAGTAATGAGTGTGCTTACTCAGCGTGTGCCTTGAAAGTCCGCCAATATATGTTTGGACAACCTATGTTGTACCATCCATCTTTTTCTCTGTTACGTAAATATTAGGATTATGGCACTAAAGGGGCAGCTCCCAATCCGTATCTTCTATTAAACTTTATTATCTCTAATAGAGTTATCATTATAGTTTGGGTTTATGAATACTTTTTTACACTGAAACCAAAATGATGTAAACCTGAAACATGAGTTAGACATTGTATGTACATTAAAAAAGTATAGTTATTTAATAGATTAAATACTGTTTTCAAATATATTGTTACACATTTTTATAAAAAAAAACTTTATACTTAATCTAGGTTTATTATTTTACTAATTTGCTGCCTTCTGCTATCAATAAGTGTAATAAGACCAGGTTATATCTATCTCTACATTTTTTAAGTGGGCCTTAGTAATCCCTTCCATAAATTCTTCTAACTCCAAATAACTCCTTTAAAGAGATTTACCGTGATCATGACTCTGAATGGTATATAACTTAAACCATTCTAACAGCCTGCCTCCATATATTTACAGTGGACTATTCAGAAGCACACAACCTGGCACCGTTTGGTATATTCCCTATCCCTCATTAAAGGTGGACTCTATGTGTGAGTCGGACAAGTGTGTCCCTAGGGGAGCTAAATGAATTATAGCACATGAGCCTGGTTATTGTGTTTCCCCTGGCTCTATGAACCAGAAAGAAGAAATAAATCCATACAAAGGACGTGACGAAATGATTGTTACCGATATATGGGGGTTCTATACTATCTATCTAGGAGAATAATATGGACACCTATAATTATATACTTAACCTTAGGGATTTGATTCTCCCCACCTGTCATCTTATCTCCATTTATAGCAAGAAATATCGGTATTGCTCGGTCTCTCTGGCCCTGACGAAGCCTGATGCGAAACGCGTTGGCTCATTGGGACCCAAAAACCGAATATCACCAAGACTTCTGGCATCAACATCAGCTGGAAGCACATATTGCTCCCGTAATAGGGAGATATTTCTGTGCTGTGGTTTTAAATTGATATATGTCTTGCACATGAGGGATGTTTTATATATGTCTTTATACATCCCCCTGTATGTATAAATTTTATTTTAAATACATTCAATAAATTATTTAATTTTAATATATTGGTTCTCTGGTTTTCCTTCTCCCAAATTAGCCTGAAACCCCTACTTTATCTCTAGATAGTTGTGTTTCCAAATAACTCCTGTTCCTAGCTGCTAACACATTACAAGAACTTTTAGCAAAAGCTTTTTATGTAGTTACTGTACAACCAATGTGTATTTTTGGGCCATCTATTCAGACAATTGCAACCTCTTTTCAAAATGGTTTACCTTTATTTTATTTTTTTTCACATACTTTGTGTCCATCTTAACAGTGGCTTAATATTGTCCTGGTCATACTTGTATGTTCTTGTATCTCAAATAGGCTGTCGTTTTACACAGTTTAGGTTTCACACTAAACAATCTCTCATAAGACATAATAAGTAAGCAGTGACTTGGGCACCAGTTCTCAAAAAGGATATCGGGGAACTGGAGAAAGGAGCTCAGCTAAGAGGAAAGAGTAGAGAAACTGAATTTATTCTCTCTGAAGAAGAGGAGATTAAGGGGGATATGATCAACATTTATAAATACATAACTGGTCTATATAGTGATCTTGGTGTTGAGTGTTTCACTTTTAGGTCATCACAGAGAGCACCTTTTACATCTAGAGGAAAAGAGATTTTGTCTCCAAATACGGAAAGGTTTCTTCACAGAGCTGTGAAAATGTGGAATAGACTCCCTCCAGAGGTGGTTCTGGCTAGCTCACTAGATTGCTTTAAAAAAGCCTGGATTCTTTCATAGCTAGGTACTAATATTTATAGGAAAAGTTGATCCAGGGAATATCTGATTGCCTCTCGGGGGATCAGGAAGGAATTTTTTCCACTGCTGTAGCAAATTGGATCATGCTTTGCTGGAGTTTTTTCACCTTCCTCTGAATCAACTGTGGGTATAGGATTGTGTATACGGGATTGTATGGTTGGGTTTTCATTACTCTTTTTTGTTTTTTTATTGGTTGAGCCAGATGAACTTGTGTCTTTTTTCAACCTGACTAACTATGTAGCCATGTAGCTACTGAAATGGCTTGTTTAATTAACAGAGTTTTGCATTCTGCCATTCCTGTAAATGCACTGTCATTTTTACACTAGCTAATGTTGGGAAAGTATTCACTGCATGAATTTCCCAGTGAATTCATTACTGGCATTCTGCCACGAATGAATGACATTCACCCTGCATTCCACGGTTGCATTCACTCCTATGTTTTGGGTTTATTAGAGGAAAATCCAAAGCTTCCTCAGGGTATCTGGTGGTGACTTTAATATACTGCAGGTCTGTAGTTCTGCAAGCAAAACATGAATTACTAAGTTAACTATTCCGCAACGAATATCCAATCAGTCTTTTTTTATACTCCGGAATGGGATTGGATGACTGAAGTGAATACAGCCCAGGGTGAGACACCCTCTTCTAGAGATAAGCCTCAAAGAAAAATGTACCTTATACTATGTTCTGGAGATACATTTAAACTAAACTCCTATTTTAATTTTAAAAAGTTGCTATCCATAGAAATATTAGCAAGTCCAATTCAGTCATGGTCTGTGATATTTATATCTTTGTTCATGTACATCACAGCTGTCATGTAGATTATATAATGCATCTCTAACAGGCATCTACATAATTTCATGTTTATATTGTTTTTTTTCCACTGTAAAAAGGATTATTTTATGTAAAATGTTTCATTAGGAAACTGGAAAAATACTAGGAATTTAAACATCCGTCCTTTACTGGTGTCTGGAGGATTTCCTGCCAGTTTTTGTGTGACAGTTTCCTTGTATTGTGTCACTGTGTCTAGACAGTAATATCTGGCAGTGTCCTCCAATGTCAGTCTCTCTATTTGTAGATATGATGTGCTGAGTGAGTCATCTTTAGATATTGTGACTCTTCCTTGGAGTGAAGGATTATAAAATGTGGCTCCAGTATTGGTGGCGATTGCACCAACCCAGTGCAGTCCTTTGCCTGGAGCCTGTTGAACCCAGTGCATACCTTTACTGGTAAATGTGTACCCCGATGCTGTACATGATATTTTTACACTTGATCCAGGACTCTTCACCTCTGAACTGGGTTGTATGAGTTGTATGTCTGCCATAACACCTGAAATCAAATACTAGACATTATTATATACAAGTCATTTTTTTTAAATAATAAAGATTTTTATTCTTAATCTTCTTCTCACCCAGAAGCGAAAACAGATACAAGAAGACACACAGGGGAACCATGTTTCTTGTTCTTCCAGTCCAAGGTAACATAGCGCACTATGGGAGCGTTCTTCTCTTTTCTACCCAACAGATTCACTCAGGAAGAGTGTTCTGAATTTGCATGTGCTGATCAGGAATATAAAGATCAGAGATCTGCAAGAAGACAACTTTAGCAATCAGGAGGCAGTCTACCAAGTATAATATTATCAAATTGTTAAAGTATCAGTAAACTCTGAAAATGTTTCTCAAACTATTGTTCTTTCCGTGTGCTTAAAGCGCATGCAAACTTAAAAACAAAAACGTCCTCTATTGCAACTTACCAATCCTTAGATGTGTTAGCTACATTTGTTTTTTTTTTTGTTTTTTTTTTAGCTTTTGTTTCTCTATTTTCACCTGGTGATCTGGCCAGTAAGTCAGTTATTCTTCAACTTCCTGTAACAGACCAAGCTGTCCAACAAAAGTGTCAGGTGAGGGTTGAAACATACTGTTGAAATGGGTGCTTATAATGATCTACTTTTATTAATTTATGCAAAACCTATATCCCAATGGGAAAAAAAGCATTCTGCAACAGTTTTAGGAAGTGTAACGGGCCATACACACTATAAGATTTTCTGAAAACTTTTTCCTTCAGACTTACCAAAACCATATAATATGAGGTCAAACCTAAACACTTTCAATTTGTATGCAATCTGGCAGGCCCTTGCACTACATAGAAAAGGTAAATCTGAAGGAAAAAGTCTTCAGAAAATCTTATAGTGTGTATGGCCCTTTAGACTGGCCATATACCCATAGATTTCTCGGATGCATTTAGGCTAAACAAAGGAAATCTAACAGATTTATCCTTACACTGAACAGCATGGATGAGTGAATTTCCTGTTGAGGACTTTTATTATTCAACAGATTTCTGACAGAATGTCAGAATACAGGAACGATACCTCACCTGCATCTGATTGGATGCAGCCACTATTCAGCCAAGAATTTTCTGAAACCTTTAACAAAAGTCAATTGAAAAATCAACATTTGTCAACCTGGTTATAGCCAACAGGGCCACCTATAGAACACATTTTGGCCAATTATGGGGGAATTGGCCACAATTTGAAGCCTGTATGGCCAGTTTAAGCTGCAGTTAGGCTTTAAATTTGTTATCCACTTATGTAAAATCAACTAGACTATCCAACACTACCCCACTACCCTCTCAACCAGTTGACATTTTCGCTATCCTAAAGTGTCCATGTTTCTCCTCCACAGACTAAAAAGCAAAAGGAAAAAAAAAAGGCTATCCCATGTTCAGAGATTATTTTTCCCCCCACGTTTTATGCATACAAACCTTTGTGCTAACCCTTGTTTGTGTATAGCATACAGCACAAATGCACTCTAAAGGAGTATATACTATACTTGTTTACAAGGCTCAGTTTGCTGCTCCTACACAGGGATAGATTGTAATGGATTTAAATACACTTTAAGTTTCTTGCCTTAGCCTTCTGCTAGTTGAAGTGTATATCAAATTGTTCATTGTAAGGGAAAATAAAAAAAATATTTAAAAGCAATTTGAAAAATAAATGAGAGCATGATAAACAAGAACACCAGAAAAGGTCCAGTAATATCATGTTAATTTTAGCTTCTTAAACAAAGTTTTATACAAGGTTAAGAAGAACTTTGAAAAAGGCTAAAATTGTGTTCCAATTAGCTTTGTGTTTTTTTTTGCATTCCCAGCTACTTGTAAATCCACATGGACCCAATCTCTGGGTACATGAGTCAGTTTTATAAACCCAACAGTTTTTGGCTATCCTGCTGATTACCGCTTAAGGTTTAACTTTATTTTTAGATTTTAGCTAAGCCTAGCTGAGACCTCAACAGTGGTCTCCTCCAGCAGGCTGGACCCAGGAAAACTGCCCTACACTCACATACTGCAAAGCCACTCTTTGCTTCAGACTATTTATAGACTCTTCCCTACCTTCTGGGCACACCTCCCTAGGGATTGGCTAAGGTCCCATAACTATTCAGGCTGCAGTCTCTGCCCTCCCTTCCACTATGTTCTAGAAATCTCTAGAAGACCGGATGGAAGTAGCAGAGCAGCAGCCTGTGAAACCCTGAGCAGCTAAATTGTCTTAAAAAGGCAGCGCTGCCTGTCAACTCCACAGTTCATATTAAACTTACTGCAACACAAAGCATCACAATAATAGAATATGAACAACCTCATCTGGCTGTATGGTAAACTTTGGATGGGACAGTGAAAGTATGGCTCAACCACCTTTTTTTACTGTTCCATCGACTTCCCGAGTGAATGAAGCCTTATAGAGTGAAAAGGCTTTGTCCCTGACTCCCAATTGTTCCCTTGGGAACTAACATTTTTAGGGTGTCACACAGGGGCTGGGAGAGATCAGCAGCATTGGGATGCATCAAAGGATGAAAAAAAGTGAAAACAAGCATTTTATAATAAAAAATAAAAAAACAAAGAAAAGTTTTAGGTTCAGTTCACAGATATGCGAATTGGTTGTGTTTTGAACCGCATCCGATTCACATAGCATGTGAACCAGACCGGCTTTCAATGGAGACGGCTCACATATATGAGGGCCAATTGCGGTGCCTACTAGGCACTTTTACCCATTCATGCCCAGGCCCATTTTCAGCTTTCAGTGCTGATGCACTTTGAATGATAATTGCGCGGTCATGCAACATTGTACCCAATCTAAATTTATATAATTTTTTCGAGACAGATAGAGCCTTCTTTTGGTGGCATTTAATCAGCACTGAGTTTTTTTTTTTTGCTAAACAAACGAAAATATTTTAAAAACAAAAAAAAAGGTTTTTTTAGTTTTTGTTATAACATTTTTTAAATAAGTGATTTGTATCCTTCACTGATGTGTGCTGATGGGCACTGATATGCGGCACTGATGGAACTGATGAGGAGGCACTGATGAGGCGGCACTGATTGGCATCAATGATGGGCACTGATTGGCAGCATTGTTGGGCACTGTTGCGGCTGCACTGATCATCAGAACACTGATAAACAGTGGCCTGATTGTCAGTGCAGATGCCCCCTGAGTGGATTTGCCGGTTTTCGACTCTACTCTCTTCACACTCTTTTTGTTGATAAGCAGCAAATCCTGTTTACATTGTGATTGAACACAGCTGAACACATGGTAAAGAGCCGCCGTGACTGGCTCTTTACCCCGATCTGTGCTTAGCTGCATTTGAAGGACGCAGGGATCACAGATCATTACCAATGCACGCTGCAGGGAGCATGCAGGCAGACGTCATATTACGGTCTCCCCACAAAGTGCGGCAATGTTGTAATTGTCATTCGGCTATAGCACGGTCGCAAAGGTTTTTTTTACTCCGGTTCAGGTGCAGTTTCAGTGTCAAATTTGCACTGGATCTCACCTGAACCGCTAAATGGAAACCACACCTGATTCTACACAATAACCAGCCCTGCATATATGTGAGCCCAGTCTTAGCAAAGTAAATGTCATCCAGTTAGGATTAACTTAATGGCAGATAAAAAGCATAATTTTGCATAAGCAGTGTGAGCAAAATGTCTGCTACTTGAATCGATTTAGAAAATATTAAAACTTTATTCCAATGGTCTCAGAATATTAATGCCCCTGTCTAGGTTATTTCAGACAAGAAAAAACAGAAAAGATAAAAAAAGAAAAAAATAGAAAGGCTTTTATTTTTGAAAATATATACTATGGCCATTTTGGGTTTATGTACTGTATAAATGATAAATAATAATATGGGATAATTCTTAGTATCTCCTGCAGCCTTGTGGTAAGAAAAGGGAATTGTCTTTATGTTTTTGTATGGAAGATAACAATGTTTAATCACTGTGTCTCTAGCACAGTAATATGTGGCCGTGTCTTCCACTTTCACATTGTCTATTTGTAGATATGCTGTGTTTATGGATGCATCAGATGTTATTGTGAATCTTCCCTGATATGAAGAGGAATAATCTGTAGCTCCACTCTCCGGATCAATCCATCCAATCCATGTCAGTCCTCCCCCTGGAACCTGTTGAACCCAGTGTATAGTATAATCAGCGATATCAAATCCATTTCCTTTACAGGACATCTTCACCCTCTCTCCGGGTTTTTTAACTTCTGAATTGGATTGAATAAGTGTTTCTGACATGACCCCTTCATAAGAGAAATGACAACATTATACATGAGAAATAAATTCTTATCATCAGATCAGTATTATTTAACCCTTTCTTAACCTGACTTACCGAGCAGTAAGGACAGACAGGTGACATGATAAAAAAGAAACATGTTGTATTATTTGCTCTCCGATTACTCTCGGTTCTGGACAGACTTCAGCTTTATACTGAGACACTGCCACCTCTCTGTTCAGCTTTTCCCCCCGACAGATCTGAGACCAGGAGGAGCGATGACATTTGCATAAAAAGTGGAATCTATAAAAAAGCTTCACATCATGAAAGGACGGTATAGTATTTTCACTTATGTGTAAAAAGTCACATAAAGATGATCCTTTCTACAGTATGTCTGTATTATATATTGGGAAAACACGATGCCCTGCTTATACAGAAATACATTTAGGAATGACCCGGGATTTGCACTAATGCAGAGTGCGGGGCTCCAGCGCGTTTATTGTGAGTGGAGAAAACTGTTTTCAGATTTCTCTAGAACAGCCTTTCTCAACATTTTTAACACAGAGGAAATAAATTTTGGTCTCGGGGAAACCCTGCTAAAAATTAAAAATCTACAACTTATGACACATTAGTGTGACAGTCAGTGGGAAGAATGCTCCTTACTCTTGTCATCATTGGGAAGAATCCCCCCTTACAGATAGCTAAAAGGAACAATGGTGTCATTGGAAACTTATCTTATATGCAGAAATTGCCCATTGCTTAAGGAACCACTAGCAACCTCAGGAGGAACCCTAGGGTTCCATGGAACCCTGGTTGAGAAACCCTGCTCTAGGGATTCGAAATCCCAGATGGGGGCCTGGAGCTTGGAGGCTTCAAAGTGTCTTGGGTGGGACAAAACATTCAATCCTGTGTCCGGGTCTTGCTGGAGACCTGCCAGCTATGCGAGTGCACAAGTGTGCAAATTAGTCATAAGCCAGGTCTGATCACAGCTTAAGGCCCCTTTCACACATGCTGTCCGTTTGTCCGTTTCTCATCCATCCGTTGACGGATGAAAATCGGACATCAATGTATCTCTATGTAAAAACAGATGACAACGGATGATCATCAGTTAAAATCCGTTTTCATCCGCTTCCTTCAATGTCCGTTTTTTTTGAACGTATGAATGCCCTATATTTCATCCGTCAAAAAAAATGGATCTGACGAAAAACGGATGACAACGGATGAAAAACGGATGACAACGGATGAAAAACAGATACCAACTGATGAAAAACGGATGAAAACTGATGAAAAACGGATGACAACTGATGAAAAACGGATGAAAACTGATGAAAAACGGATGAAAAACGGATGAAAAATGGATGAAAAACGGATACATTTTGACGTGACTGAACTGATGAACTGAACGGACCGTATGTGTGAAAGGGGCCTAAGGCCCCTTTCACACAGGCGGACCGTTCAGATCCGCCTGTCCGTTTTTTTGGCGGATCTGAACGGTCCCCCCATGCATTCCTATGGGGCATCGGATGTCAGCGGAGACATGTCCGCTGACATCCGACCCGATCCGATCCGTCAAATCTGGACAGATGGAAACCCTATTTTCCATCCGTCCAGCGGATCGGATCGGGTGAGAACGGACTGACGGTCCGTTGACATCCGATTTCCCCCATAGAGATGCATGGGGAACTGTCAGCTGTGTCTCCGCACACAGTGCGGAGACACAGCTGTCCTCCTGCTGCTCAGCGGCTGATTGGCGGCTCGATCCCCCGCTGAGAAAAACGGACTCCGTCCAGCGGATGGAGTGTGTGAAAGAGCCGTTTTTCTCAGCGGGGGATCGAGCCACCGATCAGCCGCTGAGCAGCAGGAGGACAGCTGTGTCTCCGTTCTCTTTCGATGCCATCCGATCCGCTGGACGGATGGAAAATAGGGTTTCCGTCCGTCCAGATTTGACGGATTGGATCGGGTCGGATGTCAGCGGACATGTCTCCGCTGACATCCGATGCCCCATAGGAATGCATGGGGGGACCGTTCAGACATTGGCCATTTATACTAACAAGCCTACAATCGGCCAATGGATTTATTGAGGTAAAACAGGCGCTCCAATATTCCTACTAGTTACAAAGGTAAATGTCAATATAAAGCAGTGTACATAAAGATTAAATAGTGTGTGTGTGTATATATATATATATATATATATATATATATATATATATATATATATATATATATAAATATATATATATTGAAAAGGTGCTCCAGTGTATAAGTGAAACTCTATAAAAAGTGCATTTGTGCTGGACAGGTCCTATATACCTAGAATTAATTTAAGACTTGGATAAAGTGCATATAATCACATCTGTGCAAGTATATTATATAATATAAGTATATATTACTATATAATCTTTATGTACACCACTTTATATTGTGTTTTACCTTTGTGACTAGTAGGAATATTGGAGCACCTGTTTTACCTCTATAAATCCAAGGAGTGCAGTACTATTTTTATTAATTAACCACTTAAGCCCCGGAAGATTTTACCCCCTTCCTGACCAGGGCCTATTTTGCGATTCGGCACTGTTATTTTAACGGACAATTGCGCGTTCGTGCGACGCTGTACCTAAACGAATTTAACGTCCTGATTTCCACAAACAGAGCTTTCTTTTGGTGGTATTTGATCACCTGTGCAATTTTTTGATCATAGGCTATTAACAAAAAAAGAGCGTCAATTTTGCAAAAATAACAATATTTTTAATTATTTTTTATATTAAATTCCCCAAAAAATGTAAAAATCGAAATTTTTTAAAATTTTAGGCCAATTTGTTTTATGCTACCTATGTTTGGTAAAAAAAATTGCAAAAAGCGTATTTTGATTGGTTTGCGCAAAAGTTATTGCGTTTACTAACTAAGGGAAGGATTTTTGTTGTTTTTTTTTAACGAGTACTGGCGGCGATCTGCGATTTTTTTTGCGGGACTGCGAAATTGCGGCGGACAGATCGGACCCTTGACTGACATTTTTGAGGGTTAACAGTGACATTACTACAGTAATCAGTGCTATACATATGCACTGTTACTGTAAAAATGACACTGGCAGGGAAGGAGTTAACTTTATTTGAGAGGGAGGGGTTAAGTGTGTCCCTAGGGGCGTGATTCTAACTGTGATTGGATGTGGCTACTGGTGTAAGAACAGAGATCAACAGTCCTACATAGCAGAACCGTGTGATCTCCATTCTTACACAGGGGAGAATGACAGACGGCTGTGTTTACATTAGCCGCCTGCCTTTCTCCCGCTCTAACGGACAATCGCGAGTGCCCGGCGGACATCGGGTCCGCCGGGCACATGCGCGGGGGGGTCCGTGAGCGAGCGGGAGCGCGCCTCCCGCGGCACGCGCTCGCTCCCTAGAGCCTCACAGGCTAGTGACGTAGACCTACGTCGCTTTGCCTGTGAGGGACTGACTGCCGATGTAGATAGACGTTAGGCAGTCGGCAAGTGGTTAATGTTTTGTTTACATAGGCAGATCGCCATTCTGTCTCTTTGCCTAACAATTGGTGATCTGGCACAGAGGTGCTGCCCTGTAGCAGGTTAACTGCTATAGGGCTGACCTTAAGCGGTTAATAAAATTATTTTGTACATTTTTTCATTATACATATTGTTTGGGTTGGTGTCTGAAAAATCCTAATTAATTCCTACTGAAACCAGGAATGTGGCACCTTGACATAGATCATAATAGATTATTTTACTACAAAGGTCAAAATCCCACTTGCAAAATTCCCAGGATCAGACAGGTCTTCTTGGATGTTATATCCCCAGGAACTACCTCTGGGTTCTTCATTAACCACTTGGCAATTGCCTGCCTGCAATGTACTGTGGGCGAGCGGCCACTGTAGGCCAAGCGACGCACCCATACTTTGTTGCCTACTTTTGGGTTTAGGGCACGCTCACTTGCAAACCCCCGTCCAGCTCCCGCTGTGATTGTACACAGCAGGAGCCTATCATCAAGTCCTGCCAATAAACAACACAGAGCTTTGTAAAGAGGGAATGATCTGTCAGTTTCTCATCCCTGTGAAGTAGGGATGAGAAAATGATAGAGCGTTAGTAAAAAGCAGCATACTTTACACACATTACACATAGTTAAGCATACATTTAACTCCTTGATTGCCCTAGATGTTAACACATTCGGAGCCAGTGTCATTTATACAGTGACAGTGTATAGTATTATTATGACTCACTGTATTAATGTCAGTGATTAAAATCGCAGTCCCATTATAAGTCGCTAATCATCGCCATTCGTAGTATAACTATTCCAGTATATATATATGCCATAGTTTTTAGGCGCTATAACTTTCACACAAACCAATAAATACAGTATACAGTAACTGTTTTTTTTTTAAATCAGAAACATGTAGCAGAATACATTTTGTCTAAAAAATATGAAGAAATTGTATATTTTTTAATTTTTTATTGGATATGTTTTATAACAGAAAGTAAAACACATTGTTTTTTTTATTTTTTTATAAGTTGGTCTTTTTTCATTTTTATCACAAAAAAATAAAAAAGCACAGAGGTGATCAAATATCACCAAAAGAAAGCTCTATTTGTGTGAAAAAAACGGATGTAAATCTTGTTTGGGTACAGCGTTGCATCATTGCGCAATTACCAGTTAAAACAGAACAGTGCTGGATAGCAAAAAATGGCCTGATCATTAAGGGGGTAAAACCTTCCAGCGATAAAGTGGTTAATCACCTTGTGCTACAAGATTCAGATTGCTGTGGACTCATCACTGCTAGTCACTGATTTTGATGTTTCATATGTCATTTCTATTTGCGTCACAAAGATTTTGCACCATATTTTTTTTTTCTCTTTTTGTGTCACAAAGGTTCAGGACTGTTTTGGACTCATCACTACCACATCAGATTCTGATGTCTCATATTTCTTTTTACACAAGTGGTTTGATTTCTTGTCATGTTTTGATTAACCCTGCACTTGTTTATATTTACTGAAACTGGGGAATAATGGCACCTTTGATTTCCTTTGGAAAATATCCCCTCTACCTCTGTGCTAACGACATCCACACAATGTTGTATTTCCTTCATTTTCCCTCCTAGTGACAGTAGCCCCAGGATAAATCATAAGGTTAGATATTTCCAATGGTAACATAGACAGGGAAGAAAACATGACAGAGGTGCCAACCCTTCACCACTCTATTCAAATCTGAAAGAAAAATGCCTTTTCTGGAGTTATGGTAAACTTTATTATCTCTTTTAGAGTTTACATTATAGTTTGGGTTTATAATTACTTTTTTAAACTGAAACTGAAATAATGTAAACCTGAAGATAAGAATTCCCCTGAGGAAGCCACATGTTCCTGTGGCGTAACGTGTAGGGGAGGGGCAGTAAAAGGACACAGCGTTCAAATTTGAGGTTTACACATAGAATACAAGCAGATGCAGTGTCACAAATATACAGGATTTTAATGCGGTTTAGGTAGGTGCACTGGAGCACCTGACCAACGTCTATGATAACGCCCAAGTGGGAGGGCGAAACGCGTCAACGTGATTCCGGTGCGGCACTTGGTTACGTCACTTCCGGAGCACTTCCTGGTTTGCCTGGAACGCACGTGGTCGCAGCGTTCCCAGAACAATCTACAGCTTTGTTCTCTGCTTTTATTTTCACTATGTTTGTGAGTATATTTTTTGCCTATTAATAATAAATATCTTTTAAACGGGCTTCACTATTCTGGCATTTGGTGTTTTTTCGTTGGAGCTATCCAGGGCCACCAAATTATAAGGATATCATACAGCCCATCCTATCAAGGAGAAGATCTGGCATGTTATTTATTCCACCAACTATAAGTACAGATTAGATGACTCTACCTATATACAAGCGCCTTTGACCCCTAACAAGGGTCCATCCGTTCTGGTGAGTAGGGTTCCTGAAGGAGTTCAAGTCACCTGGCACAAGAGCACGAGTGATCATCTTCCAGCACCTTTATATTTTGCACTGGAGCACTTTATTGCACTTTGCTTATTTGTTAAGTTACATTGCACTGTAGTGCACAAAAAGATTTTACTTGCAGACTTTTGAAATTTATTGGACACTATCTAATTATTAGCTACTATTTTGTTATTATATATTACTAGACATTAAGCCCGTTAAATTAACAGGCGCTAGAACATATGTGGTCAAACATTTGTAAAAACAGACTTAGCAGTAAGTCCACGCGAGCGCGCACCCGCCGTGCGCCTGCGCACACCAACCGCTTCCAACAGTTTTGCCCGGCTGCCCGAAGTCTCTGCGCTCCAAGTCCCAACGGCTGTCCGTGGGGCACATGCGCAGTAGCACAATCCCACGCACACAGGGACTGGACGCAGAGACATTTGTACTTTATATGTATAGATTATTTAATATACTTAGAACAGAAGGAGCTATATATATATATATATATTTTTTTTTTTTTTTTTTTTTATTTAGTATACTTAGAACAGAAGGAGCTATATATATGGGGGGGAGGGGATTGTAGTGTGTTGGGGGGGAGGGGATTGTAGTGTGTTGGGGAAGGGAGGGGATTGTAGTGTATGGGGAGGGGATTGTAGTGTATGTGGAGGGGAGGGGATTGTAGTGTATGGGGGAGGGAGGGGATTGTAGTGTGGGGGAGGGAGGGGATTGTAGTGTATGGGGGAGGGAGGGGATTGTAGTGTATGGGGGGACAGAGGGGATTGTAGTGTATGGGGGGGAGATTATAGTGTATGGGGGAGGGGTTCTACAGTGCATGGGGGGATGGGTTCTACAGTGTATGGGGGAGGGAGGGGATTGAAGCGTGGGTGGGGAGAGGGAGGGGATTGTAGTGGGGGGAGGGAGGGGATTGTAGTGTGTTGGGGAAAGGAGGGGATTGTCGTGTATGGGGAGGGGATTGTAGTGTATGGGGAAGGGAGGGGATTGTAGTGTGGGGGGGAGGGAGGGGATTGTAGTGTGGGGGGGAGGGAGGGGATTGTAGTGTATGAGGGGGGGGAGAGAGGGAATTGTAGTGTATGGGGGAGGGGATTATAGTGTATGGGGGAGGGGATTATAGTGTATGGGGAGGGAGGGGATTGTAGTGTATGGGGGAGGGAGGGGATTGTAGTGTGTGGGGGAGGGGGGGATTGTAGTGTGTGGCGGGGAGAGAGGGGACTGTAGTGTATGGGGGGGATTGTAGTGTATGGGGGAGGGAGGGGATTGTAGTGTATGGGGGGGGCAGAGGGGATTGTAGTGTATGAGGGGGGGAGATTATAGTGTATGGGGGAGGGGTTCTACAGCGCATGGGGGGATGGGTTCTACAGTGTATGGGGGAGGGAGGGGATTGAAGCATGAGTGGGGGGAGGGAGGGGATTGTAGTGTGTTTTGGGAGGAGGGGATTGTAGTGTGTTGGGGAAGGGAGGGGATTGTAGTGTATGGGAAGGGGATTGTAGTGTATGGGGAGGGAGGGGATTGTAGTGTATGGGGAAGGGAGGGGATTGTAGTGTGGGGGGGAGGGAGGGGATTGTAGTGTTGGGGGGAGGGAGGGGATTGTAGTGTATGGGGGAGGGGATTGTAGTGTATGGGGGAGGGAGGGGATTGTAGTGTGGGGGGGGGTAGAGGGGATTGTAGTGTATGGGGGGAGGGGATTGTAGTGTATGAGGGAGGTAGGGGATTGTAGTGTATGGGGAGGGGATTGTAGTGTATGGGGAGGGAGGGGATTGTAGTGTATGGGGAGGGAGGGGATTGTAGTGTGGGGGGAGGGAGGGAGAGGATTGTAGTGTGGGGGGAGGGAGGGGATTGTAGGGTATGGGGGAGGGAGGGGATTGTAGTGTGGGGGGGTAGATGGGATTGTAGTGTATGGAGGGGATTGTAGTGTATGGGGGGGGATTGAACGATAAATGTCGGGTTGGAGATTGGTGTGGGGGAGGGGAGATGTGAGGGCAGGAAATCAGAGAGGAGGGGGGAGCTCCTGACACACACAGAACAGTGGATCATTTAATAGGAAAAGACACCCAAATTCACCACCACCTCCCCTCCCGGTAAAATTGCTGTCACGGGCGAACCAAAGGTGTTGGAGACCCCAAAATTGTACCGCAGGTGGCCAAGACACTCCCCTACAGCTGAGCAAAATTTCGGGGTTCGGGGATGTAAGAGCGCTTGACCTAACCGCGATTTGACCAGGTTTAACATTGGAGTCTATGGCGGGGGGAGGCCCGGTTCTCGGGGTCACTGTTCCGCGCCCTTTCATCCCCGAACCCTAAAATGTTTATCAGCTGTAGGGGAATGTCTTGGCCACCTGCGGTACAATTTTGGGGTCTCCAGCACCTTTGGTTCGCCCGTGACAGCAATTTTCCCGCTGCGGTATTCTCTGCATCCCAACGGCTGTTCCTTCAGCACATGCACAGTAGTGCAATATCACGGACACAAGGAAAGCGGACGCAGGGACACATGCGTTTTATTAATATAGATACTTTATATATGAAATATTTTGCACCTTTTAATTCACCATAAGCTTGTTTAATCATGTTTTCTTGCAAGCACTGTGTTATTTTGTTTTACCACCTGACCAATGTGTTACTTTTTTGGGTTATTAAAGCAGTTGTATTTTAACGATATAAGCACTACTGGAGTCCTTTTCCTTATATGTATGAATTGGATAGCACTGCAAAGAGCCGTGGAGATACAGAGGCGACAGTAGGAAAGAAAAGTGGTTAGGTTCAGGTTCAGTCCTGGAAGGACAAAAAGCAATATACAGTATGACCAAGCTTAACTGCATGGTCACATGTCAGGTGTGCACACATCTGATAGGGGAGCATGAGTGTTTCTTATAGCCAGTCCCCCCTCCCCTCACCCGTCCACCTGCGGGGGGCTGGGGGTGTGGTCAGGGTGTCGTTAGTCTTGCCTAGAGCCATGCAGGTGACAGGATAAGAGATCGGACTCATTTTTCCCGGCCAGGCTAACGAGAAAGTCAGCGGGCTGTGGCTGCGCCCCCTAGGCAGCAGTGCACCCTAGGTGGCTGCCTAGTTTGCCTAATGGGAACGCTGGCCCTGCTTATAGCCACTTGTTTGGAGCACTGAAACAGTCACTGAAAGAAGCATTTGGCACACATAGGAGTATGCATGCATGGCATATCTAGATCAGGGATGTATTGCACGTCAATGGACTATTTGTGATCACATGTATACTGTATTTATTACTGTTGCATGGGTTTAAGGATATGATTTGTGTTGGGCAGGAAATCAATACATTTATAAATTGGAGATAGGTTTTGGTCTTGTATCTAGGGGGTATTTGTTTATGAAAAGTATTTAATTTATCATACACTGTATCAGCTTTAGAGTACACAAAACAGCACGTATATATGATTGAATTTTGTTATGTAAATGTAGCACCCTACAGGTAGCTGCTAGGTAAATGAATAGTGGGCCTTGCCTGCCTAACAGCAGGGCTGTGATTTATTTAGCTAGGGTGTTAGGGCTTCCAGATGTGCCTGCTGAGGGGAGAAGTATCCAAACTGGCTCTTGTGAGAGGCTTCTCATAGGGCAGTGTGGGAAGCCCAATCCATGGACACATCCCAGCTTGTAACTACCCCAGAAGGCAGATTATGCTGCAAAGGATTCTGGGAGTGGGTATAAGTTTGGGGGGAAGTGCGTGGCACTGTGTCTTTGGTGGGAGCAGAGTCCCAGGAAGGAGAGTGCAGCTGTCTCTTCTCCTGTCAGAGGAAGGTGGATGTTTCAGGGTGTCACCTGAGTATCCGGAAGGGGGTGCTGAGTTGAGCTGAGGGGATCCGGTGTGCCGAGAACCTGCGGTGAGCGAGAGAAGGGTCCAGTCCCAGGAAAACCTACACAGGTCGTGAGTACTGCGGATTTCTCCTGGGGGTCCGCCTGAAGTTAGAGGGGACCACTCTGGAAGAGGTTCTGGGATCCAGTGTCAGCTAGCTGTAAAGGGGGTACCTAGGTTGAGCACCCTGAAGCTACAGGGGGCACCTGCAGTGGGGCCCTGAATTGTGCAGAGAGTGTCAGTTAAAGTTACAGCCATACCGAGTTCTACATCATACTACCTCAAGCCAGGCAAGGCAGGAGAAAGTATTCAGTGACTTTTGCAGTACAGCAGTGTCAGAAGTTCTACAGTTCTCAGTCCTGGATCTTCTGGACTACAAGTCGAGGATTCAGCACTTCCATTGTTTTACAGAGTGTTCTCAGTGTTAGTGAGCATTGGCTGGCGCCGGCTGGCGTCCAGGAAGCGCCAACGGGCATTTTCCAAGAGTAAAGTCGCAAATGTAATTATTTGGAGCCTAAAGGAGTATCCCACTCATTCCCTTATCCCATCCCCTTAAATCCAAGAAAAAATCACAAACAAAGATGCCGGAGTTGTCGCTGCTTCAGTTATCACACCCAGGGTCACAGCTCACATGGGCTGGAGAGGTTACCGGTACTGATGGCAGACCCACATCAGCCATAGGCCTGGAAAACATGCTACATAAATATTTGCAAATTGGAGCACTTTTTGTTGCATTGTATTTTATAGTCTATCTTATACACAGCGTGGCACAATTTACTATTTGAATTTTGCACATATAAGTATGGGGGTGCGATAAGTGCTAGTGGCTTTTTTTCACCTACTTATTAATATTTTTTTTAATTTTGCTCGCAAGACACTACCTACAAAATAAACCTGAAGAAATGTTTTCTCCTAAACTGAGTTTGACATTTTACATAAAAAGTTAATTTGCAGTGTAGCTATTTAATCTATATAATGCTATTGAGTATATAATGTTTTTAAATATATTGTTTAAGGCCTCATTCACATGTGTGGCCAGGTTGTGGTAAAACCAAGTAGTTGAGATGTGGTTTTACCACCCCTAGCAGCCCACCTGAATGCTGGCAAGCAGACAGTCATGGTTGTAGACATGTTGTTCAGATGCCGTGCAAAACATTGCATCCACGACAAAAAATAAAACAGCAAATGGCTTTTGTCAGGTGTTACCAATGCCAAAACGCAGCTAACCCAGGTCTATGGGACTGTGCTGCAACCACTCTGCAACTGCCTTCAATGTAAGTGATTACATTGTGAAAGTGTGGCATTTAAATCAGGTGGTGAGAAGGCTGAATATCTCCTCCTCAGCGCCTGTCAAATTTGAAAAGTTATCCAAAGTGAATCGCTCTTCAGAGAGCACTACACGTCCAACGAGCCCGTACACTTTTCTACATATATTTTATAAAGGAGAAGTATGTAGTCCTAAGAGGCATTTTCAGCTGTCAGCAGGCTAAAGCATGCTGTCGGCTAATGTCACTCAGCTGAGCCAGGCTTGGGAAAGATCCCAACCATATGGTCAGAATGTACCCAGAAACCTGGAATGACAACTGGCTCAGCCTCTTAGTGATCCTCTGAGAGCCTAAATCCCCCCTACTGCCCCCTCCACAGCCCAGCTGTTTAGTGAGCACTGGAGGGGCAAAGCAGAGAGCCGGTGACTGACAGTGTTGGCTCTCTGCTCAGAACGGAGGGGGAGAACTGAGCGATGAGCGGTGTTTGATTCACAAGTTCTCAGTGCACAACCAGCGGGGGACAGATGTAGAATCAGATCGATGCTGCATCCACCTAGGAATATAAATGGTTTTTTTTTTTCATTATGATAGGGACACAATGGAACTGCACTTGCTAATGCCTAAGCTTAGGCAGGGAACTGCAGTCATGTGAAATCAACATTAAGGCAGATCTCCCAAAGTTTGAAGCGAGAAGCACTTGCATAGTTAACTCTCTGTAACCGGTGGCCAAGCTTGTTACACTGTTAACACTAAGCACTCTATACTCAAATAATCATTAGAGAACACCACTTCCCTAGGTGTGCAGCATTTAGGTACCAGTACCACAAAGCCTGTACAGGTCACCGCCAACACAGCAATTCTTGTCACCTTACTCCCAGTGACATGTTCGTCTATTGCTACTGGGTACAGGAAAAAAACATCACTATACAGTAACTTCATGCTTGTTCTCTTCCCAGGGGCCCCTCTACATCTCTTTCTCCCGTGACTCCCAGGTCTCTAGTTATGCTGTGCTGTGGATCCGGTCCCAGTATGTGGGAAGCTGGCTGTTAGTGGAGGGGCCAAACATAAAACCCTTTCACTATTAGGATAACGTCACCCTTGCCATTCACCCATTCCCTGGCTGTTTGGCTACTGGTAGCAAATGATACGAATACATTTGACCTTAGCAACAGCAATGTAGCCTACACTAGACTGCACCCTACATGCTGGACCCTATGTACTTCATCTATCGAACACTCTAGTCCACTAATATAAACCCAGTTCTTTGGATATGCTGTGGATGCACCCCTTTAGAGAGACTTCAGACCAGGCTGATTAAAGGAACAACAAAATAATTTTACTAAGGAAGTTAAGGATAACACAGGAACAGTCTCAAGGAGCATCTTCACGCACATTCTTGTACAGAGTTCCAAGTGCCCATAAAGTGACTTTTACCTTTGGCAGATGGCAAGTTAATTAAAGCAATCCTTTCAAGGCAATAAATCCAGGTAGCAAGAAGTCCCTTAGAGCCCATGATCTGGTGATAATCCACAACCTGGGCCGATTGCTAAAGCAACTAACTACACCTAAACATTCAAGCCTGCCTACAAGCAGCCCATAAATGAGTCATTTTTTGTTTAGCCAGCGGGTTGAATGAAATACATGACTTGATTCCCCCACCATACACTTAATACCCTGCACTTGATTCCCCCACCATACACCCTGCTGAGGTATTATATTCTGACAGTGGGAAGACTACCCCACCATCAGAATACACTGATCAGCAATGCCAACTATAGACGGTGGCACTGATCCAGTGGGGAAAATTTACTTCTGTACAACCAGCCTGACCATACATGGATCGAAATTCGGTTGGCCCTTGCTGAACTGGCCCAACGTTCAAAAAAGTACATGAGCTTCTTTTTGGGCAGATTACAGGCGTTTTCCGTTGGTTCAATCTAAAAATGCCTGCACAAAAAACGCCTGTAAAAACGTCTGTAAATCGCTGTAAAATCGTGGTAAAATCGCAGTAAAAATCGATATGAAGAGGTATACTCTGTATCTCCATCACCAGGATAAATCCCCCCAATCCATGTCAGTCCTCCCCCTGGAACCTGTTGAACCCAGGCTATATAGTTTTCAGTAGGGTTGAGCGGACACCTAGATGTCCGTGTTCGACGGGTTCGGCCGAACTTTAAAAAAAAGTCCGGGTCCGTGTCCCGGACTTTTACCGAACTTTTCCCGGACACCGAACCCCATTGAAGTCAATGGGGACCCGAACTTTAAGGCACTAAAATGGCTCTAAAACACCAAAGGAAAGGGCTAGAGTGCTGCAAATGGCAGCAAAACGTAATTAAGAGCATGGCAAGTGCTCTGCAAACAAATGTGGATAGGGAAATAACTTAAAACAACAAAAAAAAACAGAAAAATAAAACAATGTTCTTCTTCATCTCTGAAGGACGAGGCCCATATGGAGTAGGAGGGAGGTTGAGGTGGTGGTGGATGTGGCGGTGACATAGGCGTGCGCACAGGGTGTGCTGGGTGTGCCTGGGCACACCCTAATCACCTAGGGCACATAGCATTGCCAGTGAGGAGATGGGAAAGATCTCCCTGGGACCTGCTCTGCTCTATTTCTCCTTGCCTACAGGTACATGGCCCCGATACATTACTCTCCCTGCTGGCAAACACATGCATGTGTATTTCAACTTTGGGGTGCACACCTTAATGCAATAGGCTGCGCACACCTATGGGCGGTGTAGGTGGAAGCGGCGGTGGAGGAGGACCAGGGCCGGATTAACAGCATCATGGGCTTGGTGCTGAGGATTTTGAAGGGCCTTAAGGGCCGTGCCTTGCCATGCACCCAGAGGAGGAAGGGTGCAGCCATGCATGCCTAATTCAACATGGGATGCTGTCTCTGAAGCCCATAAACACATCCATGCATCGCCAACTGTCCCTCCTTGTCCGGCCTTCACGCTGTGTGGGGAGGTTCTGAGGGTGCTGCCTGGGGAAGCGAGCATAGAAGCCAGACTTCTGTGTTTACAAGTGACAGAAGAGCGGTAACAGTGAATATGGCCAACCCGGGGCCTATATAAAAGGTAGGGGCCTGGAGCTGCAGCTCCAATAGCCCCTACATTAATCTGGCCCTGAGGAGGAGGACGAGGTAGCCAACACTGCTTCTTTTCAAAAATTTTAAATGAGGGTACACCCCAAAAGAGTGAGAAAGAGCAAAAATGGAACAATGGGTGGGTAAGGTCGGTATCCATTGCTATTCTGCATAAGGTACGGAAAAGTCCCGTGGGATCCATGCCTGGTTCATTTTAATGAACGTGAGCTTGTCCACATTGTCTCTGGACAGGCGGCTGCGCTTGTCTGTTATAACGCCCCCAGCCGTGCTAAATACCCGTTCAGATAATACACTGGCTGCAGGGCACGCCAGCACCTCCAAGGCGTAAAGGGCAAGCTCAGGCCATGTGCCCAATTTGGAGACCCAGAAGTTGAAGGGGGCAGACCCGTCATTCACTACATGTAGGCGTGTGCACACATACTGCTCCACCATGTTGGTAAAATGCTGCCTCCTGCTAAGACGTTCCATCTGAGCTGCTGGTGCTGCTGTTTGTTGTGGCGTGCTGACAAAGCTTTTCCACATTTCGGCCATGCTAACCCTGCCTTCTGAGGTGCTGGCGGTGCCCTGGTTGCGTTGGCGACCTCCTCCTCCTCCTCCTCTGCCTTGTGCTTCCACTGTGGCCCCGCTGTCAGATGGGAATGCCAGCAGCATGGCGTCTACCAGCGTGCGCTTGTACTCGCGCATCTTGCGATCGCGCTCCAGTGAGTGAATTAAGGACGGTACGTTGTCCTTGTAACGGGGATCCAGCAGCGTGGCCACCCAGTAATCAGCACAAGTTAGAATGTGGGAAACTCGGCGGTCGTTGTGGAGACACTGCAGCATGTAATCGCTCATGTGTGCCAGGCTGCCCAGAGGCAACGAAAGGCTGTCCTCTGTGGGAGGTGTATCGTCCGTGTCCTCTGTATCCCCCCAGCCACGCACCAGTGATGGCCATGAGCTGGCCTGGGTGCCACCCTGCTGTGAACATGGTTCCATCTCCTCCTCCAGCTCCTCCTCCTCCTCATCCTCCTCATCCTCCAGAACTGTGCCCCTGCTGGACAATTGCGTCCCTGGCGTTTGCGTGTGCAGGAACCCACCCTCGGAGCCCCTTGCGAATGACTGCCCTGAAAGCCTTGGAAATGTTACCTCTTCATCCTCCTCCTCCTCCTCATCCTGTGCCACATCCTCTTCCATCATCGCCCAAATTGTTTTTTCAAGGAGGCATAGAAGTGGGATAGTTAAGCTGAGAACGGCGTCATTGCCACTGGCCATGTTGGTGGAGTACTCAAAACAGCGCAACAAGGCACACAGGTCTTGCATGGAGGCCCAGTTATTGGTGGTGAAGTGGTGCTGTTCCGCAGAGCGACTCACGCGTGCGTGCTGCAGCTGAAACTCCACTATGGCCTGCTGCTGCTCGCACAGTCTTTCCAGCATGTGCAAGGTGGAGTTCCACCTTGTGGGCACGTCACATATGAGGCGGTGAGCGGGAAGGCCGAAGTTACGCTGCAGCGCTGCCAGGCGAGCAGCAGCAGGGTGAGAACGCCGAAAGTGCGCACAGCTCTGACATATCGGGGTAGTTTTTAAGGAACCTCTGCACCACCAAATTCAGCACATGCGCCAGGCAAGGGATGTGCGTCAAACCGGCTAGGCCCAGAGCTGCTATGAGATTTCGCCCGTTATCGCACACCACCAGGCCGGGCTTGAGGCTCGCTGGCAGCAACCACTCATTTGTCTGCTGTTCCATGCTCCTCCACAACTCCTGCGCGGTGTGTGGTTTGTCCCCCAAACAGGCAAGTTGTAAAACTGCCTGCTGTCGTTTACCCCTGGCCGTGCTGAAGTTGGTGGTGAAGGTGTTACGCTGTCCGGATGAGGAGGCGGTAGAGGATGAGGAAGCGGAGTAGGAGGAGTTAGGAACAGGAGGCAAACTGAAGCGCCCTGCAATCCTCGGTGGTGGAAGGACATGCGCCAAATTGCTATCCGCCTCAGGCCCATCCGCCACTGCATTTACCCAGTGTGCCGTTAGGGAGATATAACGCCCCTGACCGTGCTTACTGGTCCACGTATCCGTAGTTAGGTGGACCTTGGCACAGATGGCGTTGCGCAGTGCACACCTGATATTTTCCCCCACTTGGTTGTGCAGGGAAGGGATGGCTTGCCTGGAAAAGTAGTGGCGGCTGGGCACGACGTACTGTGGGACAGCCACCGACATAAGGTTTTTAAAACTGTGCGTCTCCACCAGACGGAATGACAGCATTTCAAAGGCCAAGAATTTTGAAATGCTGGCATTCAGGGCCAGGGATCGCGGGTGGGTAGGGGGGTACTTCCTCTTCCTCTCAAGTGTTTGGGAGATGGAAAGCTGAACGCTTCCACGGGACATTGTGGAGATGGTTGTTGGTGACCCAGGTGGTGGTGTTGCTGACAGATCGTCTGTTTGCGGGGTGGCAGGTGCCGGTATCACTACAGATGTGGCTGGAGCGGCCGAGACTGCAGCAGAAGAGGAAGCAGGATGAGCCAGAGACGTTTCTTGGTTTTGAAGGTGTGTACTCCACTGCAGCTCGTGCTTTGCACTTAGATGCCTGATCATGCAGGTTGTGCTCAGGTTGAGAAGGTTTATGCCTCGCTTCAAGCTCTGATTGCACAGGGTGCAAACCACTCGTGTCCTGTCATCAGCACATTTTCTAAAGAACTTCCACGCTAGAGAACTCCTTTGAGCTGACTTTGGTGCGCTCGTTCCCTTGCTGCGTTGGGCAGTAGCGGGCGTAGTGTCTAGGGCACGGCCGCTCCGCTTCTGCACCCTGCTCCCTCTTCTGCTGTGCTGGTGGCTCTGTGCGACCACCGCCTCTTCCTCCAAACTACTCAGGTCACCTGCATGACGTTCATTCCATGTGGGGTCGAGGACCTCATCGTCCTCCACATCATCTTCCACCCAGTCTTCACCCCTGCCCTCCTTGTCGGTCTCCACAATGCTGAACGCCGCAGCAGTTGGCACCTGCGTTTCGTCATCATCGGAGACGTGCTGCGATGATCCTTGCATGTACTCATCTTGAGAAATAAGTGGTTGGGCATCGCTGCACTCAATCTCTTCCACTTCTGGGGCAGGGCTAGGTGGATGGCCCTGGGAAACCCTGCTGACAGAGTCCTCAAAAAGAATAAGAGACTGCTGTATGGCTTGGGGCTCAGACTGCTGGCCTGATTTGCAAGGGGGTGAGGTGAAAGACGGTTGGACATTGGCTGCAGGTGCCAACTCTGACCTTTCTGCAGTAGACTGGGTGGGAGACAATGTGAAGGAACTGGAGGCACTGTCAGCAGCAAACCAATCTACTATCGCCTCAACTTGTTCTGGCCTCATCACTTCTAGGGGCGTTTGATGCCCTACCAAATACTGATGCAGGTTCTGTCGCCTACTCACACTTGAGGAAGGTGTTTCACTTGTGCGTGTAGCTGGCACAGATCGACCACGTCCTCTCCTTGCAACAGGAGCTCTACCAGCAGCACCACGACCCAGGCCACGGCCCTTATTTGACGGTCTCCTCATATTTCTGTAATTTAAGATCTTGCCCTAGAAAGGTTTTTATTGAATAGCGGAATAGGAAATATGATCCAAAAAAGTGTATGTATCTCGCACGTACAAAACCACACTAGGCCCCAATTACTATTGTTTCTACCCCTAAAAGGATGGATGAGGAGTAGGAGGAGTATGGAACAGACAGCACCCTCAAATCTTCAGAAGTATGAGATGAACCCCAAAAACTTGGAAAGGTGGATCTCACACGTACCGACACAGACTATCCCGCAATTCAATTGATCCTCAAAGGTTTTTATTGAATAGCGGAATAGGAAATATGATCAAAAAAAGTGTATGTATCTCGCACGTACACAACCACACTAGGCCCCAATTACTATTGTTTGTACCCCTAAAAGGATGGATGAGGAGTAGGAGGAGTATGGAACAGGCAGCACCCTCAAATCTTCAGAAGTATGAGATGAACCCCAAAAACTTGGAAAGGTGGATCTCACACGTACCGACACAGACTATCCCGCAATTCAATTGATCCTCAAAGGTTTTTATTGAATAGCGGAATAGGAAATATGATCAAAAAAAGTGTATGTATCTCGCACGTACACAACCACACTAGGCCCCAATTACTATTGTTTGTACCCCTAAAAGGATGGATGAGGAGTAGGAGGAGGAGTATGGAACAGGCAGCACCCTCAAATCTTCAGAAGTATGAGATGAACCCCAAAAACTTGGAAAGGTGGATCTCACACGTACCGACACAGACTATCCCGCAATTCAATTGATCCTCAAAGGTTTTTATTGAATAGCGGAATAGGAAATATGATCAAAAAAAGTGTATGTATCTCGCACGTACACAACCACACTAGGCCCCAATTACTATTGTTTGTACCCCTAAAAGGATGGATGAGGAGTAGGAGGAGTATGGAACAGGCAGCACCCTCAAATCTTCAGAAGTATGAGATGAACCCCAAAAACTTGGAAAGGTGGATCTCACACGTACCGACACAGACTATCCCGCAATTCAATTGATCCTCAAAGGTTTTTGATTAAATAGCGGAATAGAAAATATGATCCAAAAAAAGTGTATGTATATCACACGTACACAACCACACTAGGCCCCAATTACTATTGTTTGTACCCCTAAAAGGCTAGGAGTAGGGGGAGTATGGAACAGGCAGCACCCTCAAACCTTCAGAAGTATGAGATGAACCCCAACAACTTGGAAAGGTGGATCTCTCTCACACGTACCAACACAGACTATCCCCCAATTTAACTGATCCCCAAAGGTTTTTGATTAAATAGCGGAATAGAAAATATGATCCAAAAAAAGTGTATGTATATCACACGTACACAACCACACTAGGCCCCAATTACTATTGTTTGTACCCCTAAAAGGCTAGGAGTAGGGGGAGTATGGAACAGGCAGCACCCTCAAACCTTCAGAAGTATGAGATGAACCCCAACAACTTGGAAAGGTGGATCTCTCTCACACGTACCAACACAGACTATCCCCCAATTTAACTGATCCCCAAAGGTTTTTGATTAAATAGCGGAATAGAAAATATGATCCAAAAAAAGTGTATGTATATCACACGTACACAACCACACTAGGCCCCAATTACTATTGTTTGTACCCCTAAAAGGCTAGGAGTAGGGGGAGTATGGAACAGGCAGCACCCTCAAACCTTCAGAAGTATGAGATGAACCCCAACAACTTGGAAAGGTGGATCTCTCTCACACGTACCAACACAGACTATCCCCCAATTTAACTGATCCCCAAAGGTTTTTGATTAAATAGCGGAATAGAAAATATGATCCAAAAAAAGTGTATGTATATCACACGTACACAACCACACTGGGCCCCAATTACTATTGTTTGTACCCCTAAAAGGCTAGATGAGGAGTAGGGGGAGTATGGAACAGGCAGCACCCTCAAACCTTCAGAAGTATGAGATGAACCCCAACAACTTGGAAAGGTGGATCTCTCTCACACGTACCAACACAGACTATCCCCCAATTTAACTGATCCCCAAAGGTTTTTGATTAAATAGCGGAATAGAAAATATGATCCAAAAAAAGTGTATGTATATCACACGTACACAACCACACTAGGCCCCAATTACTATTGTTTGTACCCCTAAAAGGCTAGGAGTAGGGGGAGTATGGAACAGGCAGCACCCTCAAACCTTCAGAAGTATGAGATGAACCCCAACAACTTGGAAAGGTGGATCTCTCTCACACGTACCAACACAGACTATCCCCCAATTTAACTGATCCCCAAAGGTTTTTGATTAAATAGCGGAATAGAAAATATGATCCAAAAAAAGTGTATGTATATCACACGTACACAACCACACTAGGCCCCAATTACTATTGTTTGTACCCCTAAAAGGCTAGATGAGGAGTAGGGGGAGTATGGAACAGGCAGCACCCTCAAACCTTCAGAAGTATGAGATGAACCCCAACAACTTGGAAAGGTGGATCTCTCTCACACGTACCAACACAGACTATCCCCCAATTTAACTGATCCCCAAAGGTTTTTGATTAAATAGCGGAATAGAAAATATGATCCAAAAAAAGTGTATGTATATCACACGTACACAACCACACTAGGCCCCAATTACTATTGTTTGTACCCCTAAAAGGCTAGGAGTAGGGGGAGTATGGAACAGGCAGCACCCTCAAACCTTCAGAAGTATGAGATGAACCCCAACAACTTGGAAAGGTGGATCTCTCTCACACGTACCAACACAGACTATCCCCCAATTTAACTGATCCCCAAAGGTTTTTGATTAAATAGCGGAATAGAAAATATGATCCAAAAAAAGTGTATGTATATCACACGTACACAACCACACTGGGCCCCAATTACTATTGTTTGTACCCCTAAAAGGCTAGATGAGGAGTAGGGGGAGTATGGAACAGGCAGCACCCTCAAACCTTCAGAAGTATGAGATGAACCCCAACAACTTGGAAAGGTGGATCTCTCTCACACGTACCAACACAGACTATCCCCCAATTTAACTGATCCCCAAAGGTTTTTGATTAAATAGCGGAATAGAAAATATGATCCAAAAAAAGTGTATGTATATCACACGTACACAACCACACTAGGCCCCAATTACTATTGTTTGTACCCCTAAAAGGCTAGGAGTAGGGGGAGTATGGAACAGGCAGCACCCTCAAACCTTCAGAAGTATGAGATGAACCCCAACAACTTGGAAAGGTGGATCTCTCTCACACGTACCAACACAGACTATCCCCCAATTTAACTGATCCCCAAAGGTTTTTGATTAAATAGCGGAATAGAAAATATGATCCAAAAAAAGTGTATGTATATCACACGTACACAACCACACTAGGCCCCAATTACTATTGTTTGTACCCCTAAAAGGCTAGATGAGGAGTAGGGGGGGTATGGAACAGGCAGCACCCTCAAACCTTCAGAAGTATGAGATGAACCCCAACAACTTGGAAAGGTGGATCTCTCTCACACGTACCAACACAGACTATCCCCCAATTTAACTGATCCCCAAAGGTTTTTGATTAAATAGCGGAATAGAAAATATGATCCAAAAAAAGTGTATGTATATCACACGTACACAACCACACTAGGCCCCAATTACTATTGTTTGTACCCCTAAAAGGCTAGATGAGGAGTAGGGGGGGTATGGAACAGGCAGCACCCTCAAACCTTCAGAAGTATGAGATGAACCCCAACAACTTGGAAAGGTGGATCTCTCTCACACGTACCAACACAGACTATCCCCCAATTTAACTGATCCCCAAAGGTTTTTGATTAAATAGCGGAATAGAAAATATGATCCAAAAAAAGTGTATGTATATCACACGTACACAACCACACTGGGCCCCAATTACTATTGTTTGTACCCCTAAAAGGCTAGATGAGGAGTAGGGGGAGTATGGAACAGGCAGCACCCTCAAACCTTCAGAAGTATGAGATGAACCCCAACAACTTGGAAAGGTGGATCTCTCTCACACGTACCAACACAGACTATCCCCCAATTTAACTGATCCCCAAAGGTTTTTGATTAAATAGCGGAATAGAAAATATGATCCAAAAAAAGTGTATGTATATCACACGTACACAACCACACTAGGCCCCAATTACTATTGTTTGTACCCCTAAAAGGCTAGGAGTAGGGGGAGTATGGAACAGGCAGCACCCTCAAACCTTCAGAAGTATGAGATGAACCCCAACAACTTGGAAAGGTGGATCTCTCTCACACGTACCAACACAGACTATCCCCCAATTTAACTGATCCCCAAAGGTTTTTGATTAAATAGCGGAATAGAAAATATGATCCAAAAAAAGTGTATGTATATCACACGTACACAACCACACTAGGCCCCAATTACTATTGTTTGTACCCCTAAAAGGCTAGGAGTAGGGGGAGTATGGAACAGGCAGCACCCTCAGACCTTCAGAAGTATGAGATGAACCCCAACAACTTGGAAAGGTGGATCTCTCTCACACGTACCAACACAGACTATCCCCCAATTTAACTGATCCCCAAAGGTTTTTGATTAAATAGCGGAATAGAAAATATGATCCAAAAAAAGTGTATGTATATCACACGTACACAACCACACTAGGCCCCAATTACTATTGTTTGTACCCCTAAAAGGCTAGGAGTAGGGGGAGTATGGAACAGGCAGCACCCTCAAACCTTCAGAAGTATGAGATGAACCCCAACAACTTGGAAAGGTGGATCTCTCTCACACGTACCAACACAGACTATCCCCCAATTTAACTGATCCCCAAAGGTTTTTGATTAAATAGCGGAATAGAAAATATGATCCAAAAAAAGTGTATGTATATCACACGTACACAACCACACTAGGCCCCAATTACTATTGTTTGTACCCCTAAAAGGCTAGGAGTAGGGGGAGTATGGAACAGGCAGCACCCTCAAACCTTCAGAAGTATGAGATGAACCCCAACAACTTGGAAAGGTGGATCTCTCTCACACGTACCAACACAGACTATCCCCCAATTTAACTGATCCCCAAAGGTTTTTGATTAAATAGCGGAATAGAAAATATGATCCAAAAAAAGTGTATGTATATCACACGTACACAACCACACTGGGCCCCAATTACTATTGTTTGTACCCCTAAAAGGCTAGATGAGGAGTAGGGGGAGTATGGAACAGGCAGCACCCTCAAACCTTCAGAAGTATGAGATGAACCCCAACAACTTGGAAAGGTGGATCTCTCTCACACGTACCAACACAGACTATCCCCCAATTTAACTGATCCCCAAAGGTTTTTGATTAAATAGCGGAATAGAAAATATGATCCAAAAAAAGTGTATGTATATCACACGTACACAACCACACTAGGCCCCAATTACTATTGTTTGTACCCCTAAAAGGCTAGGAGTAGGGGGAGTATGGAACAGGCAGCACCCTCAAACCTTCAGAAGTATGAGATGAACCCCAACAACTTGGAAAGGTGGATCTCTCTCACACGTACCAACACAGACTATCCCCCAATTTAACTGATCCCCAAAGGTTTTTGATTAAATAGCGGAATAGAAAATATGATCCAAAAAAAGTGTATGTATATCACACGTACACAACCACACTAGGCCCCAATTACTATTGTTTGTACCCCTAAAAGGCTAGATGAGGAGTAGGGGGAGTATGGAACAGGCAGCACCCTCAAACCTTCAGAAGTATGAGATGAACCCCAACAACTTGGAAAGGTGGATCTCTCTCACACGTACCAACACAGACTATCCCCCAATTTAACTGATCCCCAAAGGTTTTTGATTAAATAGCGGAATAGAAAATATGATCCAAAAAAAGTGTATGTATATCACACGTACACAACCACACTAGGCCCCAATTACTATTGTTTGTACCCCTAAAAGGCTAGGAGTAGGGGGAGTATGGAACAGGCAGCACCCTCAAACCTTCAGAAGTATGAGATGAACCCCAACAACTTGGAAAGGTGGATCTCTCTCACACGTACCAACACAGACTATCCCCCAATTTAACTGATCCCCAAAGGTTTTTGATTAAATAGCGGAATAGAAAATATGATCCAAAAAAAGTGTATGTATATCACACGTACACAACCACACTGGGCCCCAATTACTATTGTTTGTACCCCTAAAAGGCTAGATGAGGAGTAGGGGGAGTATGGAACAGGCAGCACCCTCAAACCTTCAGAAGTATGAGATGAACCCCAACAACTTGGAAAGGTGGATCTCTCTCACACGTACCAACACAGACTATCCCCCAATTTAACTGATCCCCAAAGGTTTTTGATTAAATAGCGGAATAGAAAATATGATCCAAAAAAAGTGTATGTATATCACACGTACACAACCACACTAGGCCCCAATTACTATTGTTTGTACCCCTAAAAGGCTAGGAGTAGGGGGAGTATGGAACAGGCAGCACCCTCAAACCTTCAGAAGTATGAGATGAACCCCAACAACTTGGAAAGGTGGATCTCTCTCACACGTACCAACACAGACTATCCCCCAATTTAACTGATCCCCAAAGGTTTTTGATTAAATAGCGGAATAGAAAATATGATCCAAAAAAAGTGTATGTATATCACACGTACACAACCACACTAGGCCCCAATTACTATTGTTTGTACCCCTAAAAGGCTAGATGAGGAGTAGGGGGGGTATGGAACAGGCAGCACCCTCAAACCTTCAGAAGTATGAGATGAACCCCAACAACTTGGAAAGGTGGATCTCTCTCACACGTACCAACACAGACTATCCCCCAATTTAACTGATCCCCAAAGGTTTTTGATTAAATAGCGGAATAGAAAATATGATCCAAAAAAAGTGTATGTATATCACACGTACACAACCACACTAGGCCCCAATTACTATTGTTTGTACCCCTAAAAGGCTAGATGAGGAGTAGGGGGGGTATGGAACAGGCAGCACCCTCAAACCTTCAGAAGTATGAGATGAACCCCAACAACTTGGAAAGGTGGATCTCTCTCACACGTACCAACACAGACTATCCCCCAATTTAACTGATCCCCAAAGGTTTTTGATTAAATAGCGGAATAGAAAATATGATCCAAAAAAAGTGTATGTATATCACACGTACACAACCACACTGGGCCCCAATTACTATTGTTTGTACCCCTAAAAGGCTAGATGAGGAGTAGGGGGAGTATGGAACAGGCAGCACCCTCAAACCTTCAGAAGTATGAGATGAACCCCAACAACTTGGAAAGGTGGATCTCTCTCACACGTACCAACACAGACTATCCCCCAATTTAACTGATCCCCAAAGGTTTTTGATTAAATAGCGGAATAGAAAATATGATCCAAAAAAAGTGTATGTATATCACACGTACACAACCACACTAGGCCCCAATTACTATTGTTTGTACCCCTAAAAGGCTAGGAGTAGGGGGAGTATGGAACAGGCAGCACCCTCAAACCTTCAGAAGTATGAGATGAACCCCAACAACTTGGAAAGGTGGATCTCTCTCACACGTACCAACACAGACTATCCCCCAATTTAACTGATCCCCAAAGGTTTTTGATTAAATAGCGGAATAGAAAATATGATCCAAAAAAAGTGTATGTATATCACACGTACACAACCACACTAGGCCCCAATTACTATTGTTTGTACCCCTAAAAGGCTAGGAGTAGGGGGAGTATGGAACAGGCAGCACCCTCAGACCTTCAGAAGTATGAGATGAACCCCAACAACTTGGAAAGGTGGATCTCTCTCACACGTACCAACACAGACTATCCCCCAATTTAACTGATCCCCAAAGGTTTTTGATTAAATAGCGGAATAGAAAATATGATCCAAAAAAAGTGTATGTATATCACACGTACACAACCACACTAGGCCCCAATTACTATTGTTTGTACACCTAAAAGGCTAGGAGTAGGGGGAGTATGGAACAGGCAGCACCCTCAAACCTTCAGAAGTATGAGATGAACCCCAACAACTTGGAAAGGTGGATCTCTCTCACACGTACCAACACAGACTATCCCCCAATTTAACTGATCCCCAAAGGTTTTTGATTAAATAGCGGAATAGAAAATATGATCCAAAAAAAGTGTATGTATATCACACGTACACAACCACACTGGGCCCCAATTACTATTGTTTGTACCCCTAAAAGGCTAGATGAGGAGTAGGGGGAGTATGGAACAGGCAGCACCCTCAAACCTTCAGAAGTATGAGATGAACCCCAACAACTTGGAAAGGTGGATCTCTCTCACACGTACCAACACAGACTATCCCCCAATTTAACTGATCCCCAAAGGTTTTTGATTAAATAGCGGAATAGAAAATATGATCCAAAAAAAGTGTATGTATATCACACGTACACAACCACACTAGGCCCCAATTACTATTGTTTGTACCCCTAAAAGGCTAGGAGTAGGGGGAGTATGGAACAGGCAGCACCCTCAAACCTTCAGAAGTATGAGATGAACCCCAACAACTTGGAAAGGTGGATCTCTCTCACACGTACCAACACAGACTATCCCCCAATTTAACTGATCCCCAAAGGTTTTTGATTAAATAGCGGAATAGAAAATATGATCCAAAAAAAGTGTATGTATATCACACGTACACAACCACACTAGGCCCCAATTACTATTGTTTGTACCCCTAAAAGGCTAGGAGTAGGGGGAGTATGGAACAGGCAGCACCCTCAAACCTTCAGAAGTATGAGATGAACCCCAACAACTTGGAAAGGTGGATCTCTCTCACACGTACCAACACAGACTATCCCCCAATTTAACTGATCCCCAAAGGTTTTTGATTAAATAGCGGAATAGAAAATATGATCCAAAAAAAGTGTATGTATATCACACGTACACAACCACACTGGGCCCCAATTACTATTGTTTGTACCCCTAAAAGGCTAGATGAGGAGTAGGGGGAGTATGGAACAGGCAGCACCCTCAAACCTTCAGAAGTATGAGATGAACCCCAACAACTTGGAAAGGTGGATCTCTCTCACACGTACCAACACAGACTATCCCCCAATTTAACTGATCCCCAAAGGTTTTTGATTAAATAGCGGAATAGAAAATATGATCCAAAAAAAGTGTATGTATATCACACGTACACAACCACACTAGGCCCCAATTACTATTGTTTGTACCCCTAAAAGGCTAGGAGTAGGGGGAGTATGGAACAGGCAGCACCCTCAAACCTTCAGAAGTATGAGATGAACCCCAACAACTTGGAAAGGTGGATCTCTCTCACACGTACCAACACAGACTATCCCCCAATTTAACTGATCCCCAAAGGTTTTTGATTAAATAGCGGAATAGAAAATATGATCCAAAAAAAGTGTATGTATATCACACGTACACAACCACACTAGGCCCCAATTACTATTGTTTGTACCCCTAAAAGGCTAGATGAGGAGTAGGGGGGGTATGGAACAGGCAGCACCCTCAAACCTTCAGAAGTATGAGATGAACCCCAACAACTTGGAAAGGTGGATCTCTCTCACACGTACCAACACAGACTATCCCCCAATTTAACTGATCCCCAAAGGTTTTTGATTAAATAGCGGAATAGAAAATGTGATCCAAAAAAAGTGTATGTATATCACACGTACACAACCACACTAGGCCCCAATTACTATTGTTTGTACCCCTAAAAGGCTAGGAGTAGGGGGAGTATGGAACAGGCAGCACCCTCAAACCTTCAGAAGTATGAGATGAACCCCAACAACTTGGAAAGGTGGATCTCTCTCACACGTACCAACACAGACTATCCCCCAATTTAACTGATCCCCAAAGGTTTTTGATTAAATAGCGGAATAGAAAATATGATCCAAAAAAAGTGTATGTATATCACACGTACACAACCACACTAGGCCCCAATTACTATTGTTTGTACCCCTAAAAGGCTAGGAGTAGGGGGAGTATGGAACAGGCAGCACCCTCAAACCTTCAGAAGTATGAGATGAACCCCAACAACTTGGAAAGGTGGATCTCTCTCACACGTACCAACACAGACTATCCCCCAATTTAACTGATCCCCAAAGGTTTTTGATTAAATAGCGGAATAGAAAATATGATCCAAAAAAAGTGTATGTATATCACACGTACACAACCACACTAGGCCCCAATTACTATTGTTTGTACCCCTAAAAGGCTAGATGAGGAGTAGGGGGAGTATGGAACAGGCAGCACCCTCAAATCTTCAGAAGTATGAGATTGTGTTCACTGTACCCCACAAAGATTGAGTTCACTGCACCCCACAATGATTGTGTTCACTGCACCCCACAAAGATTGTGTTCACTGCACCTCACAAAGATTGTGTTCACTGTACCCCCCAAAGATTGTGTTCACTGCACCCCACAAAGATTCTGTTCACTGTACCCCACAAAGATTGTGTTCACTGCACCCTAAAAGGATGTTGTTCACTGCACCCCACAAAGATTGTGTTCACTGCACCCTAAAAGGATGTTGTTCACTGCACCCCAAAAAGATTGTGTTCACTGTACCCCCCCAAAGATTGTGTTCACTGCACCCCACAAAGATTGTGTTCACTGCACCCCAAAAAGATTGTGTTCACTGTACCCCCCAAAGATTGTGTTCACTGCACCCCAAAAAGATTGTGTTCACTGTACCCCCCAAAGATTGTGTTCACTGCACCCCACAAAGATTCTGTTCACTGTACCCCACAAAGATTGTGTTCACTGCACCCCAAAAAGATTGTGTTCACTGTACCCCCCCAAAGATTGTGTTCACTGCACCCCACAAAGATTCTGTTCACTGCACCCCACAAAGGATTTTGTTCACTGCACCCCAAAAAGATTGTGTTCACTGCACCCCAAAAAGGATTTTGATCACTGCACCCCAAAAAGGATGTTGTTCACTGCACCCCAAAAATGATTTTGTTCACTCCACCCCAAAAAGATTGTGTTCACTGCACCCCACAAAGATTGTGTTCACTGCACCCCAAAAAGATTGTGTTCACTGTACCCCCCAAAGATTGTGTTCACTGCACCCCACAAAGATTCTGTTCACTGTACCCCACAAAGATTGTGTTCACTGCACCCCAAAAAGATTGTGTTCACTGCACCCCAAAAAGGATGTTGTTCACTGCACCCCAAAAAGGATGTTGTTCACTCCACCCCAAAAAGATTGTGTTCACTGCACCCCACAAAGATTGTGTTCACTGCACCCCAAAAAGATTGTGTTCACTGCACCCCAAAAATGATTTTGTTCACTGCACCCCAAAAAGGATTTTGTTCACTGCACCCCAAAAAGGATGTTGTTCACTCCACCCCAAAAAGATTGTGTTCACTGCACCCCAAAAAGATTGTGTTCACTGCACCCCACAAAGGATTTTGTTCACTGCACCCCAAAAAGATTGTGTTCACTGCACCCCAAAAAGGATGTTGTTCACTGCACCCCAAAAAGGATTTTGTTCACTGCACCCCAAAAAGATTGTGTTCACTGCACCCCACAAAGGATTTTGTTCACTGCACCCCACAAAGATTGTGTTCACTGCACACCAAAAAGGATTGTGTTCACTGCACCCCAAAAAGATTTTGTTCACTGCACCCCAAAAAGATTGTGTTCACTGCAGCCCAAAAAGATTGTGTTCACTGCAGCCCAAAAAGATTGTGTTCACTGCAGCCCAAAAAGATTGTGTTCACTGCAGCTCACACACAGAAAAATGGATGTGGATCACTGACACCTGCCTATCTCCAATCCCACACCACACAGCAATATCGATTGTAGTTTGTAGAACACAGTTTCCCTAAAATTCAGCAGACTCTGTCCCTAACAGGATTGAGAAGAGATCGTAGATCAGGATTGAGTGCAGATTCACCCCACCCCCCACACAGCAATATCGATTGTAGTTTGTAGAAGACACTGACCCTATAATTCAGCAGACTCTATCCCTAAAATGCCTACAACTCGCCCTGCCTAAACACTCCGACCTGTCCCTCAATTCTATCCGGACACAAATGGTTTTTTCCTGCCTATCTTTCCCTAATCAGCAGCCAGCACATTGATGTGTGCTCTGTCCCTTAGCTAAGCAGCAGAATGACGCTGCTGCGGCGGCTGCCTCGAACTTATAAAGACTTGGTCACATGCTTCAGACGGCCAATCACAGCTACTAAGACATTTGCAGGCATGGCTGGGATGGCTTAAGGCACACCAGTTAAACGATTGTTGATTGGCTGTTGAAAGCCCGCCATGAAAAGAGCGCCAAAGCATGCAAAACCCGGAAATAAAACGACCGAACACGGATTTTTACCCGAACATACAGTAAAGTGTCCGTGTCCGTGTTCGGGTAAAAAAAATCCAATTATTCGGTACGAACACGAATAATACAGTCCGTGTTCGCTCAACACTAGTTATCAGCGATATCAAATCCACTTCCTTTGCAGGACATCTTCACCCTCTCTCCGGGTTTTTTAACTTCTGAATTTGACTGAATAAGTGTTTCTGACATGACCCCTTCATAAGAGAAATGACAACATTATACATGAGAAATAAATTCTTATCATCAGATCAGTATTATTTAACCCTTTCTTAACCTGACTTACCGAGCAGTAAGGACAGACAGGTGACATGATAAAAAAGAAACATGTTGTATTATTTGCTCTCCGATTACTCTCGGTTCTGGACAGACTTCAGCTTTATACTGAGACACTGCGACCTCTCTGTTCAGCTTTTCACCCCGACAGATCTGAGACCAGGAGGAGCGATGACATTTGCATAAAGAGTGGAATCTATAAAAAAAGCTTCACATCATGAAAGAGCTGTATAGTATTTTCAATTAAGTTTAATTAGTCACATAAAGGGGATCCTTTTTACAGCATGTATACTGTATACTATATATAAGCATGACAGCCTTTATACCTCAGGTTCCCTGCTCTACAGAGAGACTCAAGGGTTACACAGAAAAATAAAAATATGATGGCAGAAATAAGGCCATCGAGCATGCTCCATTTTTTTTTTTTTTTTTTTAGTTATATTTTGTCTTGCTTTGTTTTTTTTTGTTTTTTTAACTTTGCAATGAAAGCACACAAACTGCATTAAGGAAAGCCTAGGGTCAGTTAGGAAACGGTACCCTAATTCTGATAGCCAGCTCTTTGGGTAATAAACCTGTTTGTTGCCTTTTTTGTTCTTATTTGGGATTTTTTGTCTTTCATTTTATTTTAGATTATTTTTTTTTTATTTGAGGTCAGCAGCTACTTTTAGCTGTTCTTTTGTCCATAGCTTTTTCTTTTTTTTTCTTTTTTACAAGGCTTCCCTTTAAAGGAAAAAGTATTTTGCAGTTTTGATTTTTTTTTTTGTTGCTTATTTTATTTTTATCTTATGTTGAAATGGCCTTTTTAAAGTTTGGAGTGCTTAAAGTGGAACTTCAACTCTCTCAATCAACATGGACTGATTTTAATCCTTATGCTGCAAGCATTAGTAAATAGATAGGAAAGTATATTTATTTGCTTGTTTTAAAGTTTTTTTACATTTTTTCAGTTACTTCCTGGTTTCCATGCCTAGGCAAATTATGTCATGCATCCCAGGAGTCTTCAGGAGAGGAGGGAGAGATCTCAGCTCAGCCTATGCCTGAGCTAAGAGTAGATGGCAAATGATACATAAAAAACTTGCCCTTACTCAAGATGGCCACAACCAGAAATGCTAGGTGGTGTTTTTCAAAATGGTTTCTTAGCAAAACAAAGCATGGAGACATGGATGGATGGGGGAGATTGCTTTGAATAACACAAATTAATGAAATAGTATTTTTGGTTAGTGGTGCTCAGATGCAGTGCAGGTCCTCTTTAACTAACTTGTTTCCGTCATTCTGTTCTTAAAGCTACCTTTTGTTTGCAGTATGCCTCTGCATCATTAGAAACTAAAAAAAAAAAAATATCTAAGCGAAAGAACAGTGGAAACTTCACCACCTCACATTATATCACTTACATTCAATGCACTTCCTGCCCAATTTCCTTAGGTAAAATAAAAATTGGGCATACACAAGTTAGGTCTATTATCCCTGATTAGTACATTTCAGTTAATTATCCCTTAATGTCCTGTTGCTGGTCATTTTTACACTGCTGTATCAACTGGAGTCTCTTAAGGCCCCTTTCACACATACGGTCCGTTCAGTTTATCAGTTCAGTCACGTCAAAATGTATCAGTTTTCCATCCGTTTTTCATCCATTTTTCATCCGTTTTTCGTCAGTTGTTATCCGTTTTCCATCTGTTTTTCGTCAGTTGTTATCCGTTTTTCATCCGTTTTTCGTCAGTTATCTGTTTTTCATCCGTTGTCATCCGTTTTTCATCCGTTGTCATCCGTTTTTCTTCCGTTGTCATCCGTTTTTCTTCCGATCCGTTTTTTTGACGGATGAAAAATAGGGCATTCATACGTTCAAAAAAACAGACATTGGGGGAAGCGGATGAAAACGGATGTTAACTGATGATCATCAGTTGTCATCCGTTTTTACATAGAGATACATTGATGTCCGTTTTTCATCCGTCAACGGATGGATGAAAAACGGACAAACGGACAGCATGTGTGAAAGGGGCCTAAGTCTTAGTAAAAGCTTTATAGAAGTTGGTCATCAACAGGGCATTTTTGTATCAGCAAGCATAAAGACAGCCACAGCAAACTACTGGCTAATCTCTTAAAAAAAAAAAAAAAATGGATTTCTTATATTATTTGTATTTATATATTTAATGTACACATTTGTCTGCAGCTCTGCATAATGGGTGTGCTTTACTGTTTCTTCTCACGATTCAAGAAGATGAATTGGATGATTCACTAAAAACAATGCTCTCCATGTGTGGATAAAATTCTGTTTTAATAATCGTTATGCTGAGTGAGACTGAAAACAAATGCAAATCTTATTCTAGTACTTAATCAATTAACATCAATATTAAACGAATGATAGATTCCCATATGAATAATGAATGATGAATAGCTCCCATATTTGGCTAATCTAGACATTTCTATATTTAATACAGTAACAAAAAAGTGAAAGTGCAGACTTGCATAAATGGGAATAACAAATTCCATAGTGTACCCCCCCCCCCCCCCCCTCTAGAAATATGGAGAATGCACTTCAGAGAGTGGAACTAAAAACTTCAATTCACTTTCTAAAATATTTGCGCCAAAATTGATTGTGCAAGGCAACTGACAACTAAAAAAAGAATGATGTAAGATTAAATCCTACCTTACTTCACCTAAAAATAAAGACGTGTTTAGTGGAGAATTCACTTTTTAAAATTGATTTCATATTGGATAATTTTACAGATGCATTCATCCTGGTAATACTGTCCTCTAACATTGATGAAAGAGGAACTTCAGTCTCCTTGATTGAGTCCTCGCCCTCAACCTCTCGACCTTCACCACCATTTTCGATAGTCAAGTGTCTGATGTGCTAAAGGGCTCTGCCCAGCCTTTGGACCCTGGAAGAGCCCTGTGGTGCATCTGTGCATGGGCAGGAAAAAAGGACCTGGGCTTCCCTCACTGTGCCATACCTACATGCTTGTGCAAGTTAACCTGTGCATGTGCAGAAATACCAAAAGTTACTGCTGGGTTCTGAAGCACAGTAGAGACCTTCAGTACATCTGTGCATGCGTGTGGAACATCATTCTCTCTTAGGCAAGAAGGCAGCCTCTTGTGATTCCTTGTAGAACATCACTTAGCCTGGGATCATCTCTATGGTTTTAAGAAACCGGAAGCGATGAGTATTTCGTCACTTTCGGTTTTGCAGTTTGTAAACAAACCATTAGCAGCTTGTAAACAGCATCAGATCATACCGATCGTGATATGATCTGAAGCTTTTAAGGGCAGAGGAGACATCAGGGGTCTAGTGGACCCCTGATTTCTCAGTAAAGAGGGCCTGTCACTGCCTATTGTTATCACAAGGGATGTGTACATTTCTCGTGATAAAAATAAAAGTGATAAAAAAAGAAAATTAAATGTACAGTGTGAAAATAAAAAAGGAATAATAAAATAATTTAAAAAATGTTTAAAGCACCCCCGTCCCCCCATGCTTGCTTGCAAAGGCAAATGCACATGTCGGCCCCCCATCGTACATAAGCAGTGGTTACACCACACATGTGAGGTATCGTCAGATCCAGACCAATAATTCTAACACCAGACCTCCTGTGTAACACTAAAGTGGTATGCTGTAAAGGCTTTTTAAAAATCGCCTATGGATAACATAGTTAACGTAGTTTGTCGCAGTTCCACAGAGGTGTGCAATTTTAACTAGTGACATGTTTGGTATCTATTTACTCAGAGTAACATTATCTTTTGTATTTTACCAAACAATTGGGTATTACATTGTGTTTTTTGTGAATTAAAATTCATGAAATGTACGTTTGAAAAAATGCTGTGCAAATACCGTGCGACGTAAAACATTGCAACACCCACCATTTTATTCTCTATGGCCTCTGCTTTGAAAAAATATATAATGTTCGGGGGTTCTAAGTAATTTTCTAGCAAAAAACACAAATTTTTATATGTACATGTATTTGAGAAGTGTCATAAAAAGGCCTGATTGCTGCAAGTGGTTAATTGTAGCATAGAATGAGGTCACCAGGCTGGCTGTGCTGTCTGGTAGAGTTATGTAGTGTATGGAGCAAAATATAAATCCTTTGTGAAGTAAACAGCTCCTGTATATGCATTTCAATTGCATTTTCCAGAAAAAACATGTTATTTCCATATAACTCTTTAATGTAAAAACCACAAATAATGAAAACACATAATATGGAAGCTTTTTGTTGTTGCTATCAGTTGTACAAGAGAGCTTTGAGAATAAACTCTTTCTGCTAGATTTGCCTATGCAAAAAGAAAACCTAAATGTCATTTTGTGAGCATCATTATTAAAGCACAGCTCCACCCAAAAGGGAAATCTCCACTGGTCGCACCTTCCCCCCTCCACTGCCACCACTGCCATACGTGGCACTTTTTTGGGGGGAGGGGGTACCTGATTTTTATCAGATAACCGCTCCCACTTCTGGGTAGGATCACCAGTCGGAAATCTACGACATGTGCGGCTCCTCCTCCTTCCCCGCTGCCTTCCTGGACACACAGAGGTCCCAGAAAAAAGGGGAACCATTTAGAAAGCGCAGCAAGAATCGCGCATGCGCAGTAGGAAACAGGCAGCAAGGCTTCACTTCATGTTTCCCTTACTACAGATGCCGGTGCCTGCACCCGAAACCGATTGATTAATCGGCTAGGGGTGCAGACATTACAGGATCCCTGGACAGGTAAGTGTCCAGTATTTGTAGCTGCTGACTTTTATTTTTTTTTTACAGAGTGGAACTCCTCTTTAGGTAAGCCTTTATGCGCGACTGTAGTGTAGCCAAATTTAGTGTTTGCAATTATATTATTGTTTTGTTATTTAGTAATTACTTTTTTCTAAGAAATTCAGACATGATCTAACAGATTGGCAGCACTATATCATGCCATGATAATATTTACAGTTAGGTCCATATATATTTGGACACAGGCATATATATTCATACTTTTGACTCTGTACGCCACCAGAATAAAATTAAAACAAAACAATCTGAATTAATTTGAAGTGCAGACTTTCAGCTTTAATTCAAGGGGTTGAACATACATATCAAGTACAATGTTTATAAACAGTCCCCACATTTTCAGTGCCGGTTCACACTTCTGCGATGCGGGAACGCTGCGAATATGCAGCCTGTTCCCGCATCGCATCCGCACCTCTGGCAGTTCACACTGCCATATGCAATACGCAGGGGGTGTCAATCAAATGTTAACGACACCCCCAGTTTGATCGCATATCGCAGTGCGATCCGATTCTGAGGCGGCTGAAAAAATGCCTCCTGTGCGTCTTTGGTGCGGATACAGTGCGAATTCAGCCATACATAGTGTATGGCTGAACTCGCATCCGCACATGAGATCGCATGTAATGAAGGAGCAGTGCGTTCAATAATGTGAACCGGCACTCAGGGGCTCAAATATAATCAGACAAATGAATAGAATCATAAATAAAATGTTCATTTTTAAAATTTTGTTAACCTCCCTGGCGGTATGATTCTGTCAGGAATTATATACCAAAAGCGGTACAATTTTTTTCATGGAAATATGGCGTTATGTATTATAGGCCTACAATTCTTAGTATTTACTGACTTAAACCTGACCAAAACAAGACTCTAGTAGCCATCCCAGATGTGATAAATTTGAAACACAAACGCATGAATTATAATCGAATCAATAATATAATTTTATTATATAATATATAATATATATAATAAAATTATATTATTGATTAGATTATAATTCATGCGTTATATATTATATATATATGTGTGTGTGTGTGTTCATATATATATATATATATATATATATATATATATATATGTATATAATATAAAATGTGTTATGTGTTTGTGTTTGTGTTTTGTGCAACGTTTTTTGAATTTCCCTCCCTAGTTCCGCTCCCATGCAGCATTGCTGCTGCAGGGAACGGAACTAGGAAGTCATCACACCGACGGAGGACGGACGAGCGGCGGGACTCTCGGTTGGCGGTCACAGCAATGAGAGATCTTCGCTGGATCGCCAGGAGAAGGTAAGAGACACCGCTGCGCTCTTTGCACATTCACCCCGAGCGTGACTCGGGGATACCGATCCTGCACTAAAAAATCCACCCCGAGTCAAGCTCGGGATTACCGCCAGGGGGGTTAAGAATCCTTTACTGGTAATGACTGCCGGAAGTCTGGGACATTGGACATTAGCAAAGACTGGGTTTCCTCCTTTCTGATGCTTTGCCAGGTTATAACTTCAGCTGTCCTCAGTTGTTCTTTGTTTATAGGTCTTTCTGCCTTTAGTTTTGCCTTCAGCAAGTGAAATGCATGCTCAATTGGGTTGAGATCAGATGATTGACTCGGCCATTGCAGAATATTCCACTTAATTTCCTTCAAAAGCTCCTGGGTTGCTTTTGCAGTGTGTTTGGATCATTGTCTATCTGTACTGTGAAGCGCTGTCCAATCAACTTTGCTGCATTTGGCTGAATCTGGGCTGACAGGATATCTCTAAACAGTTGAGAATCTATCCGGCTGCTTCTTTTTTTTTGTCACATCATCCATAAACTCCAATGATCCAGTGCCACTGGAAGTCATGCATGCCCATGCCATCACATTGCCTCCACCATGTTTTACAGAGGGCATTGTGTGCTTTGGATCATGAGCTGTTCCAAGCCTTCTCCCCACTTTTCCTTCTTGTCATTCTGGTACAGATTATTCTTAGTTTCATCCATCCAAAGAATGCTTTTCCAGAACTGGTCTGGCTTTTTTAGATGTTTTTTGGCAAAGTCTAATCTGGCTTTTCTATTATTCAGACTTATTAATGGTTTGCACCTTGTGCTGAACCCTCTGTATTTGTTCTTGTGAAGTCTTCTCTTGATTGTAGACTTTGATGATAATACACCCACCTGCTGGAGAGTGTCCCTCACTTGTCTGGATGTTGTGAATGGGTTTTCTTTACCATAGCGAGGATCCTGCAATCATCCACCACTGTTGTCTTCCATTTGACGTCCAGGACTTTTTATGGTGCTGAGCTCACCAGTGTGTTCTTCTTTCCTCAGAATGTTCCAAACTGTTGATTTGACCGCTCCTAATGTTGCTGCTATCTCTCTGATGGATTTTTTTTTATTTTTGAAGCCTTACAATGGCCTGTTTCACTTGCATGGACAGCTCCTTTGAACGCATGATGTAGGTTCACAGCAATAGATTCCGAATCCAAATACCACACTTAGAATCAACTCCAGACTTTTTACCTGCTTAGTTGATGAAGAAATAATGAAGGAGTAACCCACACCTGGCCATGAAACAGCTTTTGATTCAATTGTTCAATTACTTTTTGTCCCTTGAAAAAGGGGGATTGCTAGGCCCCTTTCACACGGACTTTCCATTCCGATCCGCCTGTCAGTTTTTCAGGCAGACCGGATCGGATGCTCCATGCAGCCCTATGGTGCGGCGGAAGTCAGCGGAGACATCTCCGCTGACACCCGCTGCTATCCGATCCAATCCTGTCCGTGAAATCTGGACGGAAGGAAACCCTATTTTCCATCCGTCTGGAGGATCAGGTAGGATCGGATGAAAACGGACAGGCAGTCTGTTCTCATCCAATCTCTCCATAGAGGAGAGCGGGGATCTGACAGCTCCGTTTGCACACAGAGCGAAGACAGAGCTGTCATCCGCCTGCTCAGCGGGGATCAATCCCCCAATGAGCAAAGCAAACTCCGTCGGGCGCACCGCCCGTGTGAAAGGAGCCCTAGTCCTAACAGCTGTAATTGCTTAACCCTTCGTCCAATTTGGATGTACATACCCTCAAATTAAACCTGAGAATGTTCACCTTCAGCCCATATCCATTATATAACTAAAGCTTGAATATGTTTTGGTAAATACCTGAAAAAAACTAAAATTGTGCCTGTGTCCAAATATCTATTTGGACAAAATGTATATAATATCTTTGGCTTGGATGCCAAATTGACATATATTCCTAAAAAACTGACTGAATCTGTCCTTTGTAGATTTTAACCATTGCTGAGCTAGAATGTCCTCACTGTGGTGTTTTGCACAATAATATTTTGCAGTGTCTGACTGTCAATCTTCAGCAAAGCAGTGGATCCACTTGTGGATGGAGTGAATCAGCCCTTAAAACTATCAGCAATAACATTATTATATCCAGTTCTAAATGCTGCAATCCAAACCAGGTTTACACCAGTGACTTTTCTGATCCGTTGCATGTGTTGATTATTTACATTATAGCCACTGACTTTACAAGTGAACTCAATGGACTTGTGCAGCATCTGAATTTTTCGGAGTCAATACAATGGATGCAGATGTTCCTTTGGGAAAATAATAGTATGTAAGCATAAAAACAGATTGTAAATACTATATTAACTGTTTTAATTTTTTCCTATTTACCAACTTACCAGAAATATACAGAAAGAATACAGAAAATATATGTAAGTCCATCACAACATACTTCAACCCCTTAGACTTTTAGCCTTTGTCTGGAAATAGCTGAATAGTTGCACACAACCTTCTGTGCTATTAAACTAAAACAATGCATCATTTGCATATTGTTTTCTACTGAGATATTATTTCAAATAATCTACAGAAGAAAAGGACAGATAATCAGATAAAATTCAGGGAAAACATATTTAGTAAGTTGCCCATAGGCATCAGATAATTTGAGGTACAAACACATGGTTACTGCCCTCTCCTGCAACTGGTCACTGCAGCAAGGAGCATTGGAAAGGCAACGCATATGAAAAAAACAAAGAAATTTCCGAGCTCAACTTACCGACCAGCCTGTGACCAACTGAATTGACCTGTCCAACAGCATGCATTAAAAACAGGGGTTTAGTTGCACACATTTGCAAATCTATGCATAAGCCACAGAGCCCCGGCAAGGCACCCCATTTTCTGTGGACCTAACAGTAATTTCTGAGTCTCCAACAATGGAAGCACATGTATTTAGACAGACAGGTGTAGGGCAGATAAACCGGAAGGGAACCCACCCCTTCTTAAAGGCACAGGGGCACACTGAACACCCAGCCCACAGCACTATGGCAGCACCGGTTTCAGTGAATTGCCTGGCCAATATAATTAATAGTACAAATTAGTGGTTACTGCCCTCGTCTGCACTGCAGCAAGGAACATTGGAAAGGCAAAGCATATGAAAAAAACAAAGAAATTTCCAAGCTCAACTTACTGACCAGCCTGCAACCAACCGAATTGACCTGTCCAACAACATGCGTTAAAAAAAGGGGTTTAGTTGCACATACTTGCAAATACATGCTTAAGCCACAGAGCCCCAGCAAGGCACCCCATTTTCTGTGGACCTAACTCCAATTTCTGTGAATCTCCAACAATGTATACTATTGAATAGGTCTTGCTTGTACCATGAATTATTTTGGCCAGGCAACGCACTGACACCTTTGCTGCCATAGTGCTATGGGCTGGGTGTTTAGTGTTCCCCTGTGCCTTTAAGAAGGGGTGGGCTCCCTTCAGGTTTATCTGCCCTACACCTGTCCATCCAAATGCATGTGCTTCCATTGCTGGAGACTCACAGAAATTAGAATTAGGTCCACAGAAAATGGGTTGCCTTGCTGGGGCTCTGTGGCTTGCGCATGTATTTGCAAATGTGTGCAACTAAACCCCTGTTTTTAATGCATACTGTTAGACGGGTCTATTAATGTCTTTGTTTTTTCATCAGATAATTTGAACCAGCCACTAGATAGATGAAGATATACACAATTTCAACATTTTGTGCACTCACTACCACAACCACTGCGGGGGAATTATAATATGAGGCCAATAGAGAAACTCTTCGTCTTCCCTTCATGTATAAAGCAAAGTATATCTAAAATATATAAGATACTGATACATGAAGCAGAACCCGTATACCCGCCATTTATGGAGAAATGGGAGCAGGAATTAGGTCCCCTTCCTGATGAGGAAAGGAGGAAGAAAGCATTAAGGTTAGCCTGCTTTTCATCAGTTGATGCAGGAACAATAGAGATGTGCTATAAGCTTTTTGCCAGGTGGTATGTTACCCCGCAGAGGATGCGAAGGTTCAGGGCAGATGCACCCCCAAACTGTTGGAGGGGATTCAATACCCTGGGACCTTTTCGCATTTGTGGTGGGAATGTACAAAGATACAATCATATTGTGAGGGGACGTTTAGGGCAATCTGCCAGATCACAGGAGAACATATTCAGGGAGGTCCCTGGAGCTGTTTATTTTATAGTACGGAGAAAAAGGCGACTGAATATAAGACCACGCTGGTGCTGCATCTTTTAAACGCAGCTAAAAGTTTGATACCAAGACTCTGGAGAACACCAGATGCCCCGAGCATGAGTGAATGGGTTTCAAAAGTGGAATGGGGGAGAGCTATTGAGGAAACAATGTTTACAGTAGAAGATTCCCTCTGGAAATATTTGGATATCAGGGGGAAATGGCTGAGGTTTAAAAAATCTTCAGGGTACATGAGTATGCTTGGTGTTTGAGGTCATGAATGACTGATGTAGCCTAAGGGATAGGACAACCTTAGCCTGAGAGGATAAAGTGGGGCCGGGGCGGGACCCTGGAACTCATTTCGAAGAGGGTGAACCTGGGGAAGGGTCGTGAAGGATGGGAGAAGAGGAGACGGGGTGTGAGATTTTTGGAGTTTCTAGTTTTTTTTTCTTTCTTTAGGGTTGGGAGGGTGAGAGTTAGTAGAAATGGTTAATTATTTAAAAGAAAAGGGTGCGCTGATAAGTAAATGAAGTAAAGCTGCTACCAAGATGCTGTGCCTGAGTGTAAATGTGCTAAAAATGATTGGTGCGCTAAACGTAAATAATGTGTCTAAATCAATCAACTTTGATAAACACAAAAGTGCAAGGTGCAAACAGTGTAAACCAACAAATCATATGTGTTCAAAAAGTCCAAGAAAAATGTCCATCATAATATACTCCAACAACGTGAAAAATAAATAATGTTCCTCGTGAAGCTTCCGTGATGATATAAAAGTGCTGGGAATGCAACTCAAACAATGTGACATCCACGTGAAAAGATCTCCACCACCAGCAGGCTGATCTTCTTACCAGATATATAAATATAAGTGTCGTGACTCGTGAGTAATCCACAATAGCCACTATGTGCAAGTTGGCATGCGCATTCACCCCGCGTGTAAACACACTTATGAGCCTCTTACCAGATATAGGATAAATAGAGCACTGGGAATAAACTCTCTGCAAGCCAGAACGCAGCTGGTAGCTGAATATGGATGTCTGGTTTCCATGGGAAAAATGATGTACTATCTCCTTATTGCCTCCGCAGATCGCATATGAAGAATGCAGATAGAGCCGACAATAGTGTATTACCCCCGATTTATTTTGTAAACATAGGCAATTGCACTTACATGTGGTGGATCTGAATAGAGAAGAGGAAAGAGAGATACCATCATCCAAAACACCTATCAGCTCTAAAAAGTGGGTTTTTTAGGACAGGGCCACAAGAAAACAAGAGAAGAAAATAAAAAGAGGATGCAGAGGGGGATTTAATCGTAAAAAAGTTGATGAAATAGGCATTTTTAATCTTAGTGGAGTAACACTCACGGAGAGTGAAAAACATACTCTTAACAAAGGATTGAAATATGCCCCGAGCAAATCCCTCAATAGATTTGAAACGTTTGTTGACATTCAGAAATTCATCAGAAAGCTGAATGTCAAAAGACACTTTCTATCGAAAGCTGGCGAACGGAATTATGTATCATATCAGTCTACCTCAGTTGTATCTACTGGTCTTAGAAATTCTTCTCTGTTCACCCCTGAGGGAAAACAGAGAAACAATATTTTGGTATTTAAAGCGGAGTTCCGGGCACAAAATTCAATTTCTAATAATTACTGCATTGTATTCCTTACTCTCCGCTGAGTCAGAATTGGATATTCCCATAGTTTTTTTTTTTTCACTTACCTGTTTACAGAGGTTTGTATACTCACCTTTCAAAGGACTTCCTCCCTCCTGTGCCTCGGCTCTCCTCGTCACTTCCTGCCGCAATGCGTCCTGGGAGCTCTTCCTCGGCCCTCCCATGATGCACTTTGCAGTCACATGGGCGGCCGACCACTGTTCTCATTTCTTGACTCACAGGCCTACGCCCACTGGAATCAGGAAGAAGGGAAGACATTTCCCCACAACGGACTCGGCAATCCACAACAAAGATGGCGCCGCACATCAGAAATTATATAAAGTAAGATTTTATTCTTGCAAACTCATTATTTCACCATTCTAACCAGGATTAGCGGATGTATCGATGTGTAAGGGTGATTGTTAGGGGGAGATTGAAAAAAAAAAACGATTCTGTGCCCGGAACTCCGCTTTAAGGACATGATGCTGAAAGAACTTGAGGAAAAAGAGATAAAAAGTAAAGCCACAACCGGACCTGATGAGAGGAATTAAAACACTTTATGACAATAAAGACCTCATCATTAGGCCAGCTGATAAAGGGGGGGGGGGAATTGTGTTGTTAAAACAGGAAGATTATGCAGAGGAGATGAAGAACCTCCTTTCTGATAACAACACATATGAAACCCTTAGGAGAGACCCTACCCATATTTATAAAGAAAAGTTAAAGAAATTGATCAACAGAGGTTTCGATACAGGCATTCTAACTGAGAAAGAGAAGGAATATCTTATACCTTTGTCACCCAGGTTACCTATAATCTATTACCTGCCGAAGGTGCACAAAAATTCCATCAAACCACCAGGAAGACCCATTGTGAGTGGGATTGATTCTATTACATCTAGAATTGGAAGGTATATAGACTATTTCCTACAGCCTTTAGTACAGGACACCCCGGCGTATCTGAAAGATACAACACAATGTATACAAGAGATGACACAGATACATGTAGAGGGAGACGTGTTATTGGTCACCGCTGATGTGGCGTCCTTGTATACAATAATCCCACATGATATGGGATACGAGGCTGTAAGCACATTCTTGGATACCAATTATGATGTACCGTTAAAACAGAAACAGTTCATTCTGGATCTATTGAAATTTGTAATGGAACACAACTATTTCTACTATGACGGAACATTTTAACGTACAGGTGTAGCCATGGGGGCTAAATTTGCCCCCAGTTTGGCAAACTTATTCATGGCCTTGTGGGAGGATCATAAAATTTTTTCAAATAGAGCAAAGAATTAATATTTTGGAGGCGCTACATTGATGACACACTGTTGGTGTGGAAAGGTAGTGAAACATCATTAAGGAACTTCATGGAAAGGCTAAATTGTAATAACTGGGGGATCAGACTATCATATGAGTCGAGTCCCGAGTCGATACATTTTTTAGATTTGGTCATTTCCAGAAAAGGTTCCAGTTTCATCACCAAGTCATACTTTAAACCCACTGACAGAAATTATTTCATCACAATGGATAGCTGCCACCATCCTAAGTGGCTAAAATCGGTCCCCAAGAGCCAATTTAAAAGAGTAAGACGCAACTGCACACAAGACTCAGATTTCCAAGAACAAGCTCTGACACTTAAGCAGAGATTCCTTGAGAAAGGATATGAACCAAGGGTCTTAGATGAGGAGATAAAACAGGTAGGCCAACTTTCTCAAGAAAATCTAATTACACCAAGAAATTCTAATATTTCCAAGAATAATGGATCCAAGTTTGAATTTGCTTTTGTCACACAATTTTCAAGGAACTACAGATGGTTGAACCACACATTTAGAAAATATTGGAGTATACTGCAGGGTGACAAAATATTGGGACCCTTTCTCCCTGACAAACCCAATATGATCTATAGAAAGACACGGAATCTCAAGGATATAATTGCTTCAAATCCGATACAAAAACCAGTCATCCCCAGGATTTTTCCTGATATGAAGAAACTGCAAAATTTGTAAAGAAGCCAAAACCAAAAGAACTTCCAAATTCAGTTCCATAATTACTGGAAAGGAATATGAGATCAAGGAATTTATATCCTGTCACACTAAAGGAGTTATTTATCTCCTTCAGTGCGAATGCGGTTTACAGTATGTGGGGCGTACTATAAGGACGGCAAGTATACGTATAGGAGAACATCTCACAAACATACAGAAGGGCTTCATAGGGCATAGCATTTCCCTACACTATGGCAAGTGCCACAAGAAGAATCCGAAAAACTTGCAGATCACAGTCATCGAAAAACATGTGCCCCACTGGAGGGGGAGCAACCTCAAAAGGTCAATATCCAGGAGGGAAATCTTCTGGATATATGAGCTGAGGGGCTCCCAGCCTTTAGGGATGAATGTTGAATGGGACATAAATGCCCATATAAACAAGAGTTAACATCTCCATTTCCTTATTTTATCTATCGATTTTTTATTAATATTTTATCCATTTTAAGTTTTATGCATCTTAACAGTATATAATCTTACAAGTCTCTTTCTATGTGTAATTTTATGTGATTTTATGTGATTTTAGTAATGAATGTATAAATGACACCCTAGTGGATACATTAATAACATGATATAATTAATCTTGTTCACTTTAGGGTGGCCATATAGAAAGACAAAGAGGAATGTTATTTCCGGTGTCTTAGTATTTTATTTTATTTTATTTTATATGATAGAATTATTTTAATAAATTCTAGATGAATATTTATTTATAAATAATAATATATTTTAAAGTATTTAAATATTAAAGTTTATTATTGGTTTAAAGTAGATCCCACCGACTTTTACATCGGCAAAGGTATTTCCTGTAGTTCTCTGCGGACACCGGAAGTACTCATTCACTCTAGGAGCTATCTCAGTGGAAGTCTCGTCAGAGGAAACGCATCAGAGAGGAGGCGTGTCGCGCCGTCACTCGCATCATCCATTCGTCCGTGCTGCAGCCGGACGTGGGAACTCTATAGGCCATTCTGGTACATGCTAGGAACAAGATCCACCACATTTAAGTGCAATTGCCTATGTTTACAAAATAAATCGAGGGTAATACACTATTGTCGGCTCTATCTGCATTCTTTACATGCGATCTGCGGAGGCAATAAGGAGATAGTACATTGTTTTGCCCATGGAAACCAGACATCCATATTCAGGTCCCAGCTGCGTTCTGGCTTGCGGAGAGTTTATTCCCAGCGCCCTATTTATCCTATATCTGGTAATAGGCTCATAAGTGTGTTTACACGTGGGGTGAATGTGCATGCCAACTTGCACATAGTGGCTATTGTGGATTACTCACGACACTTATATTTATATATCTGGTAAGAAGATCAGCCTGCTGGTGGTGGAGATCTTTTCACGTGGATGTCACATTGTTTGAGTTGCATTCCCAGCACTTTTATATCATCACAGAAGCTTCACGAGGAACATTATTTATTTTTCACGTTGTTGGATTATATTATGATGGACATTTTTCTTGGACTCTTTGAACACATATGATTTGTTGGTTTACACTGTTTGCACCTTGCACTTTTGTGTTTATCAAAGTTGATTGATTTAGACACATTATTTACGTTTAGCGCACCAATCATTTTTAACACATTAGTAGAAATGGTACCTGTAATGTATTGAATTGATCTATGGAATATGCACATGGACTTTGTCTTTTTTTTTTTGCCTTTTTTGTCTGGAATGAACTTATGTCATTAATAAAAATGTAATACACACAAAAAAAAAAGATCATTTGAACCTGACATCATGAAGGTGCATAGTGCGCGCCCCAGCAGACACATCTTAAAAGAGCTTTCTTTGATGGAAGATTAATGTATTGAATTAACACTCATAAAGGTCCAGTCAGTAAAATTTCCTTCCAGCAGAGGTAAAAATCTCATGTTTGTGCTATGATTTAGATCCTTCATATCGCAGTCCTCCACCTTTAAAACTTTTTTTAGCCTGGGCTTATTGGTAAAACCTGGACCTCATCTTGCAAGGTACGACACCTCTGGGACCTTTTCACATTTGTGGTGGGAATGTACGAAGATACAATCATATTGGGAGGCACGTCATACTGTATACCTTTTTTCCCCGTAAACGTTATTAAAACTTCAAAAATACATTTCATTCATTTCAGCTCAGCTGCCATGCATAGAAATGGACAGCACACAGATAGTGATGTCACGAACATAAAATTCGCTGTTCGCGAACGGCGAACGCGAACATCGGCGAATGTTCGCGAACTGGCGAACATTGCGAACCGCCATAGACTTTAATAGGCAGGCGAATTTTAAAACGCACAGGGACTCTTTCTGGCCACAATAGTAATGGAAAAGTTGTTTCAAGGGGACAAACACCTGGACTGTGGCATGCCGGAGAGGGATCACACAAAAAAAAGTTCTTAAAAATTGTAATTTTTTGATAGAGAGCCAATTATTGGAAAAATTAAAAAAAAATAAAAATAAAAAATTTCTTTGGATTTAGCATCTGGGGGGTCTAAAAAGTGTACCTGTGAAGTTTCAGCTCTTTAGCATGTCCGGAACCAGAAAAAAATACGAATTAGGGTTAGGGCTAGGGTTAGGGTTAGGGCTAGGGTTAGGGTTAGGGTTGGGGCTAGGGTTAGGGTTAGGGTTAGGGTTAGGGTTAGGGTTGGGGTTATTTTTATGGCTAGGCTTAGAGGGTTAGGGTTAAGGTTAGAGGGTTAGGGTTATGGTTAGAGGGTTAGGGTTAGGTTTAGTGTTAGGGGCTAGTGTTAGGGTTACGGTGAGATACTTAGGGTTAGAGTTAGTAGCCCTACCCCTACCCCTCTAACTCTAACTCTAAGCACTAAAAATAACCCTAACCTTAGCCCTGACCCTAACCCTAGCCCTAACCCTAACCCTAACCCTAACCCTGATTCTATTTTTTTTTCTGGTTCTGGACATGCTACAGAGCTGAAACTTCACAGGTACACTTTTTAGACCCCCCAGACAACAACAAAAAAAAATTTCTTTGGATTTATTAAGTTTTTTTTTTTTTTTTTCAATAATTGGCTCTCTATCAAAAATGACTATTTTAAGAACTTTTTTTGTGTGATTTAGTGTCTAGGGGGTCTAAAAAGTGTACCTGTGAAGTTTCAGCTCTGTAGCATGTCCAGAACCAGAAAAAAAGATAATTTTTCAGTAGAGCAGGGATGGTGGGAACCCCTTTTACACCTATATGATCTTTTTTTCCTGGTTCTGGACATGCTGCAGAGCTGAAACTTCACAGGTACACTTTTTAGACCCCCCAGACAATAAATCCAAAGAATTTTTTTTTTGTTAAGTTTTTTTTTTTTTTCCAATAATTGGCTCTCTATCAAAAATGACAATTTTTAAGAACTTTTTTTGTGTGATTTAGTGTCTAGGTGGTCTAAAAAGTGTACCTGTGAAGTTTCAGCTCTGTAGCATGTTCAGAACCAGAAAAAAAAGATAATTTTTCAGTAGAACAGGGATGGTGGGAACCCCTTTTACACCTATATGATCTTTTTTTTCTGGTTCTGGACATGCTACATATATATATTAAAAAAATACTCAAATACCAGCCCTCAAAGGGGCTTTTGGGGACAATATATATATATATATATATATATATATATATATATATATCACAGAACAAAAAAAATTACACAAATACCAGCCCTCAAAAGGGCTTTTGGGGACAATAGATATATATATATATATATATATATATATATATATATATATCACAGAACAAAAAAAAATACACAAATACCAGCCCTCAAAAGGGCTTTTGGGGACAATAGATATATATATATATGACAATATATATATATATATATATATATATATATATATATATATATATCACAGAACAAAAAAAATTACACAAATACCAGCCCTCAAAAGGGCTTTTGGGGACAATAGATATATATATATATATATATATATATATATATATATATCACAGAACAAAAAAAATTACACAAATACCAGCCCTCAAAAGGGCTTTTGGGGACAATAGATATATATATATATATATATATATATCCAAAAAAAACCTCAAATACCAGCCCTAGGAAGGGCTTTTTGGGGTGCTGTCCTTACAGCAGGAGTGTACCAAGAACTAACAAGACCGGGAACTGTCCCCAGCTATAACAGCAGCAGCAGCAGCACTTTCCCTGCTCTCAGTAACACAGAAATGATCTAAAATGGATGCTGCCCTTGCTTATTTATAGGAGGTGGGAGGGTGTGGGAGGGAGGTATGCTGATTGGCCTGGAATGTGTCTGCTGACTGTGATGTTCAGGGTCAAAGTTTGCCTCAATGATGATGTATAGGAGGCGGACCGAACATCGCATATGTTCGCCCGCAGCGGCGAACGTTCGAAGTTCGCCGGGAACCGTTCGCCGGCGAACCGTTCGGTACATCTCTACACACAGAGCCTCCAGATGAGCTCCAGCCTGTTGCAGAAAATGCACCCAGGGTGAATAATTGTTTTCTGTGTACCCTTGCAGAGACCTGTGGTTTTGTAGTGCAGAAAAGTGTGAATGAGTCCTTACATCATCTTTGCTCAAATGGGAAGTTTTGGTGCTTTCAAAGACCTGTTAACAATGTTGTCTCTCTTGCTGAAATAAGTATTGGAAAAAATTACAGGATATTGTGTTTGTTTCACTTTTTCAATATTTCTCCCTAATGATACAATATAACAATAAAAATACATTTCTCTAAATCTGCTTATAAGTTAAACCATAGACCCATGTGTTTTACAGACCCAAGTTCCGGAATATTCCAGAACCAGCATGCACCCCTTTGAATAACTTCAGACTAGGCTTAGAACAGTTAAAGTAACTTTACTGTTGTAATGCAGCATGGAAATATGAAATGAATATTGTTCTGTTCCTGATTCTAACAAACACAACATAGTTGCCCAGGCATACATACAGGGCTTGGAAGCTGTCTGTGACTCCCTGTATCTTTGTCACCTCCCTAGCACTCACAAGTGTGTCTACATTCTGTAATCCAGCTGCCAATTACCTTGCGCCTATTGATCTTGGCTGTCGCCCTATTTATGACACAGGTTGGCCCACCAAAACCAAAAGCCTGGGAATTGAGCCGACCATAATTAACCCTTTCCCCCCACCTGGGCCGATTGCTAATGCAACTAACTACACATACACATTCCAGCCTGTCTACAAGCAGTCCATAGATGAGTCATTTTTTTGTTTACCCAGTGAGTTTGAAATACATGACTTGTTTCCCCCACCATACACTCAATTCAGATGGGGGAATCCTCCCTGCTAAGGTATTGTATTCTGACAGCGGGAAGACTACCCCACCATCAGAATACACTAATCAGCACTGCGAGCTATAGAAAGTGGTACTGATCCAGTGGGGAAAATGGACTTCTGCACAACCAGCCTGCCCATATTGGATCAGAATTCGGTTGGCCCCTGCTGAACTGGTCTAATTTCAATCCATGTATGGCCAGCATTAAGAGGGTAATAGTGAAAGAAAGTCTCAGGGACTAATTTGGTTTCAGGTGATTTTAAAATAATTCCCCATGATCTTGCAATGAAAGTCCTTGTTTAGGCACTTTCTGTTAGCACTTATTCATTCCCTAAAAAGCAATCTACAGTGAAGTTATTCAGTGTGCATCTATATGCTGGTAGATGTTCAGGATTGCTGTCTCCTGAATTACTGGATGACTGTTTTTTTTTTGTTCCAATTTTAAATGGGCCTAACCCAATGCTACCCTGAGCCAAGCGTTTGGCTCCCAGTTGCTTTGCAGCCCCATTGACTTGAATGGATAATGTTGAAAGGAGTCAGCTCACCCCCTGTCAGCTCAGCGTGCTGTAATAAATTTTCTGCGATGCAAAGCATTGTGGGTGGGGCATGTGAACAGTCCCCGCTGGTTGTATGGTAGGCTTTAGGTGGGCCGTTGTGGGGGGGGGGGGATAACTGTGGCCTGTTTTTAGTCCCCCTTCCAGATGCTTGTGTGGAGCAGGCTCTATAGAGTGACAGCACCTGTCTCTAACTCCCAGTTGTTCCCATTGTTATCATGTCACATAGGGGTTGGGATCATTTTTTAAATCATTATTTTGTTAAAAAAATAGGAAATGCCAGTTACTTATGATACTTTAGCAAACAAAATGTCCTCCAGTTGGGGATTACAGCTGCTTCAAATGCTGCTATTCCTACTATTTAGGTAAAAATATAATCTTTCTCATAATTGCCCCAAAATATTAATGCCATCTTCTAGATTATTTCAGAAATAAAAAAAAGAAACAAATAAAAAATAGAAATACTTTTTTTCTGACAATATATACCAAACCCATCTGGGGTTTATGTTTATACAGTAAATGATAAATAATAAAAGTGGATAATTCTTAGTATCTCCTCCAGCCTTGTGGTAAGAAAAGGGAATTGTCTTTATGTTTTTGTATGGAAGATAACAATGTTTAATCACTGTGTCTCTAGCACAGTAATATGTGGCCGTGTCTTCCACTTTCACATTGTCTATTTGTAGATATGCCGTGTTTATGGACGCATCAGATGTCATTGTGAATCTTCCCTGATATGAAGAGGAATATCTTGTATTTCCACTCTCCGGATCAATCCACCCAATCCATGTCAGTCCTCTCCCTGGAACCTGTTGAACCCAGTGTATAACAAACTCAGCGATCTGAAATCCAGATCCTTTACAGGACATCTTCACACTCTCTCCGGGTTTTTTAACTTCTGAATTGGACTGAATAAGTGTTTCTGACATGACCCCTTCATAAGAGAAATGACAACATTATACATGAGAAATAAATTCTTATCATCAGATCAGTATTATTTAACCCTTTCTTAACCTGACTTACCGAGCAGTAAGGACAGACAGGTGACATGATAGAAAAGAAACATGTTGTATTATTTGCTCTCCGATTACTCTCGGTTCTGGACAGACTTCAGCTTTATACTGAGACACTGCGACCTCTCTGTTCAGCTTTTCACCCCGACAGATCTGAGACCAGGAGGAGCGATGACATTTGCATAAAGAGTGGAATCTATAAAAAAGCTTCACATCATGAAAGAGCTGTATAGTATTTTCACTTATGTTTAATTAGTCACATAAAGGGAATCCTTTTTACAGCATGTATACTGTATATTATATAAAAACATGGCAGCCTTTATACCCCCAGGTTTCCTGCTATACAGAGTGACTTTAGAAACATAGTTAGTTACATAGAAATATTGGACCAACTGGTCCATCGAGCATCATTTTTTTTTTCTTCTCACAATTAAAGACTATGAATTGGATAATTCACTAAAAACAATGCTCTCCAAGTGTGGATAAAATTCTGTTTTATTAAGTGTTAGGCTGAATCAAATACAAATCATATTCTAGTGCTTAATCAATTAATTTCAATATTAAAGTGTTACTAAACTTACATTAGTAAAATCAGTTTGTATATGCAGTAAAGCATGCTTGTTATACTCACTGTAAAACCTAAGGGGTTAATCCTCTGTGTTATGTAAAAAAGCTGTTTTATTCTGTCTTCTCTGATCCTCCCCTTCTTTTACTGTCCCCAATCCATCTGCTGATAGTACAGAGCCTTGGGGGCACTCTGCACATGTTCAGTTTGGTGTATATTGCTAGAGAGTTCTTTTTTTTTTTGGGGGGGGGGGGGGGGAGGGTTCATGTGATCAGCACAGGGCCAATCAGCACTGTCCAGACAGAGGGTCAGGGGTCCTGCAGCCTCATAGGGCAGTCAGAGTAGAATGAAAACTACTCCTAAAAGCTTTGACCAGACACTGATAGAAGTCAAAAGATTGCTATATACTGCTAATCAGAAAAGGTATTTAGCAGTTTATATTTACTAAAATAATTCCATTTCCATGTTCTGTATACTGTGGGAGACCAGATAGAGTGAATGCAGGGCCCTGGGTTTATTAACACTTTAAATTAATGTTACAGTGATTGCATGAGACCCCTAATAGTCCCTATAATTAGCAAATCTAGATATATCTATATTTAATACAGTAACAAAAAAAAAGTGAAAGCGCAGATTTGTATAAATGGGAATATCATATCAAAAATCCTTACATTATTGGCTCAAAAAAATAATTCACGGGGTATGCAATACATTTTACCTTTAAAGTATCATGGTGCCACTAGCTCCATAGTGGATCCCCCTAGGAATACATGGAGAATGCACTTCAGAGAGCAGAGTCAAATAGAAGATCACTGGCTAAAATATTTGTGCCAAAGTTGATTTTAGATCTTCCTAACAGGACTACTGACAGTCAAAAATGAGTGATGTAAGATTAAATCCTACCTTACTTCACCTAAAAAATAAAGACATGTTTAGTGGAAAGTTCACTTTAATAAATTGATTTCATTTAGGATAATTTACCAGATAGTGCATTCATCCTGGTAAATACTGTCCTACAAAGTTGAATAAAGAGGAACTTCAGTCTCCTTGATTGAGTCCTCACCCTTACCCCCTCCACCTGCACCACCATTTCAACGTCAAGTGTCAAATGTGCCAAAGGGCTCTCCCCAGCCTTCAGAACCTGGAAGAGCCCTGCAGTGAATCTGTGCATTGGCAGGAAAAGAGGTCCCAGGCCTCCTTCACTGTGCCATCCTCATTTGCTTGTGCAAGGAAACCTGTGCATGTGCGGAAAAAACAAAGGTCACTGCTGGGTCCTGAAGCTCAGCAGAGGCCTTCAGTGTGGAATATCATTATCTTTTAAGCAAGAAGGCAGCCTCTTGTGATTCCTTGTAGAGCATCACTTAGCCTTGGTCATCTCTATGTTTCTAAGAAACCGGAAGCAACGAGTATTTCGTCACTTCTAGTTTCGCTGGTTGAAAATAAACCATTAGTGGTTTGTAAACAGTATTGGATCATAGCGATCTTGAAATGATCTGAGGCTTTTAAGGGCAGAGGAGACATCTGAACATGTAAAGAGGACATGTAAATGGTAAAGAGGACATGTCAAAAGAGTAAAAAAAAAAAAAAAAAAGTAAAGAGGACATGTCAATGCCTATTGTTATCAGAAGGGATGTTTACATTCCCTGTGATATCAATAAAAGTGATAAAAAAGAAAATTTAGGGCCCTTTCACACGGGCGCTCCGTATGTCCGCAAATCATCCTATTTTTTTGCGGATGATTTGCGGACATAATGTAAGTCTATGGCATTGCGGATGTCAGCGGAATACCATCCGCTGACATCCGATTTTCCTCCTGTCAGTTCTGTTCCGTTTTTTGGAACTGAACAAAATCCTATTTTTGTTCCGTTCAAAAAACGGAAAGGAAGGAAAATCGGATGTCAGCGGTGTCATCCGCTGACATCCGCAATCCCCATAGACTTACATTAGGTCCGCATATCATCCGCAAACGGATGGGATGATATGCGGACCTACGGAGCGGATGACAGAAATGTCATCCTCTCCGTGAAAAAAAAAAAAAAAAAGTCCCGCAGCGGAGCTTTCACACGGAAAGCCCGTGTGAAAGAGCCCTTACAGTGTAAAAATAAATAAAACAATAATAATTAAAAAAAATGTTTAAAGAACCCTCGTCCACCGTGCTTGCGCGCAAAGGCAAACGCACATGTCGGCCCCCCATTGTACGTAAGCAGTGATCGCACCACACACGTGAGGTATCGTCCGATCCAGAGTAATACTTCTAGCACCAGACCTCCAGCCTAAGTCTTTTAAAGCATGAAAATAATACAGTTTACATCGTTTGTTGCCGTTCCACAGACGTGTGCAAATTTAACACTTAAATTGTTTGGTATCTATTTACTCATTATCTTTTCCATTTTACCAAACAATTGGGTATTATATTGTGTTTTTTGGGAATCAAAATTCCTGGTGACAAAAACAGGTGGTTGAGCTGCGGTTTTTCCACCCCACCACCCACCTTAAGTTTACCATACAACCAGAGGGGGCTGTTCACATGCCGTGGCTGTGATGTTTGCATTGTGGGCATGCCAAATTTAACTTGGCTTGTTAAACTAGTCCATTCAAGTCAATGGGGCTATGTCCCAACTGTCAGTCAAACCCTTGTCTTGTGATTCTGGTGCATTAGTCCAATTGAAAAGTGTCACACGGCTAAAAAGAAAGAATTAAAAAAAAAATGACATGACTTTTGATAGCAACTATGGTAAGCTATTAGGTCCAGCGCTACTGAACAATAACATACTGCAATATAGTGTTAACAAATCATTATTTGTCACAATATATGAGCAAAAATATAAATGAAAAATGAAATGAATGTTAAAAGTCTCTTGTGTATATTTATTCCACCACTGTGCTCTTCTAAATTCTTCTTATACAGATGTAGCAAGCTACAGGGTAGGTGCTAGGCAGAGTACTGCAAACTGCCCCTGGGGGTCTGCCTAGTGAGAGGGGACCACTCCGGTGAAGGTTCAAGGGATCCAGGAGCTAGCTAGCCGGTGCAGGAGCAAGTGTAAAGGGGGTGCCAGTGTTGACCCTGAAGTGTAGAGGGGGTGCCTAGTGAGAGGACCCTGAAGTGCAAAGGGGGCACCAGCGGTTGGGCCCTAAAGTGTTAAAGTGTACAGCATGTAGTGTGCAGTGTACAGTGTTGAGAGTTGCAGCAGCACAAGCAGTTACAGAAGCTCCCTCAGTCAGGAAGGACTGGAGGGAGCTGTTTCCAGGACTTTGAGCTAACCAGAGCGTCAGGAGTCAAGTCTCAGGGCAGTCCAGGACTTTTGAGCTAACCAGAGTGTCAGAAGTAAAATTTAAGTACAGTACCGCAAATCAGTATTTTTCAAGTGCCAGCAAGTGTTGGTCGGCATCCAGCCAGCGTCAAGACAGTGCCGAAAGGCATTTGTGCTACAAAGTGTCCCATTTGTACCTGGTTAAGCCAGAGGAGTATCCCCCTCATTCCCTTCTCCCATCCCCAATATCAAATAAACAAAACAAACCAAAATTGCTGCTGCCCCCCCCCCGCGACCATCGGGGAAACGGTGAGAAGACACGCCTGCTTATGTAAACAAAGCAGGCGGGTCTTCTCAGTGACAGACAGGAAGAGATCAGCAGATTCAGCATAGCTGAAACTGCAATCTCTGTGTCTGTCACAGAACCCCCCCCCCCCCCCCACAAATCAGTAAGCATGAGGCATACATTTAACCCCTTGATCACCCACAGTATTAACCCCTTCCCTGCCAGTGTCATTATTACAGTAGCAGTGCATATTTTTAGTAGTAATATCACTGGTCCCCACAAGTGTGTCAAAAATATCTGTCCGCCGCAATGTCGCAGTCCGGCAAAAAAAATCGCAGATCGCCGCCATTACTAGTAAATAAAATACAAAGAAAAAACAATAAAAATTACATAAATCTTTCCCGCAGTTAGTAAACACGATAACGTTTGCGCAAACCAATCAAAATATGCTTTTTGCAATTTTTTTTTACCAAAAATATGTAGCAGAAAACAAAATTAGATTTTTACATTTTTTTGGGTTATGTCATATAGTAGAATGTGAAAATATTGTTTTTTTTTTTCAAAATTGTCGCCCTTTGTTTGTTTATAGCGCAGAAATGTAAAATCGCACAGGTGATCAAATACCACCAAAAGAAAGCTCTATTTGTGGGAAAAAAAGGACTTAAATTTAGTTTGGGTACAGCGTCGCTCGACCGCGCAATTCTCCGTTAAAGTAACGCAGTGCCGAATCACAAAGTAGGGCCTGGTCAGAAAGGGGGCAAATCCTTCTGGGGCTAAAGTGGTTAAATAAACTGTTTATACAGAGAGCACTATGCAGTTGCCTTTATGTTACATGTGGTTATTGTGAGGAATTTTTGTTCAGAAGAGAGGACAAGATCCAAGGAGGAAAGAAAGGGATCCATTCCAGAAGGGATTGGGGGGAGTTGTAATAAAAATCCTGTGATTAGCAGGAGTGAGGTAAGCGTATAATTTACTTGGTGGTGGTGGCACATGTTCATTTGTATAAGAAGAATTTAGAGGAGCACAGTGGTGGAATAAATATACACAAGAGACTTTTAACATTCATTTAATTTCATTTTTCATTTAAATTTTTGCTTATATATTGTTACACATAATGATTTGTTGACACTAGATTGCAGTGTGTTATTGTTCAATAGCTGCACCATATAGCTTACCACTATTGTTCATTTTAGTGTGGTGAAATCACTAAAAGGTGTACAGCGGCAACTGATTAGTTGTTACTATAGAAGATTTGGTGATCATCTGATGTTTGTTAAACATTCATTTAGAAAGTTTATGCATATTTAATTGGATTGTCAATATATTGTTTATTTTTGGATTAGGTTAGTTGGTTAAAAATTATCAACTCACAGCTGATTGCATACACTTGATTTTGATATCAACTGTTCAGCCACACTCTATAGGATAGTGCAAACTATTAGAAAATTGGGCAAAACATTTTCGTCCAAAGAATTTTCGTACGATTTTCGTATAGTGTGTACACAACTTTCAACATCCGATGCTGAATTTCCATACGACAATTCTCGAAGGGACAAACTACCAAATTTTTCTCGTATGAGAAAAACAACGTTTTTTGTTTAATGTGTACCGTTTTCGTATTATTTTTGTGCAAGAAAAATCAGAAAAGAAAGACTGCGAATTATCAGAAACCATAAAAAAACAAAAAAAGGCCTTGGTCGTACGGGAATTATCGTACGAATTTTCGTTTATTAGTTCCGATTTGCTATGAAATAACGAGGAAAATCGGACGATCTTTCATCCGATTTTCTTATAGTGTGTACCCCACTTAAGGCTGGGTTCACACTTATGCAATTTGGATGTGGGTTTTCTTAGTATCCAATTTGCATGACAGGAGACTCTCAATGGCGCCGGTTCACACATCTCCGGGGTGGCTGGGGAGCGAATTGAACTGGAGTCCTGTGCGTTTTTGGGTTTGTTTCTGGTCTGAATTCAGGCCAGAATTAGGGCCTGAAATGGTGAACAGGGACGCACCAGACCCTTGCTGTGAGCCGCATGTGAATCAAGTCTGAACCCAGTCTTAAAAGCATTTAACGTGCATCATGTTTTAGAGAATGACATTAGCCTAATTATGTAATCAGGACAAGAGAAAATGTTTTTTCAAATAACTCCTAATTGTAAAAATTCCAAATAATGAAAGCACATAACATGAAAAGCATAGCTTTTTTGTTGTTTTAATCAGTTTTACAAGAGAATTATTGCAGTTCCATCATATTTAAACTGCTGAGGTGCCAAATGCTGTACACAAAATTGGTGGAGTCAGTGCCCCCCTCCTGTGTGCCCACTTACTCAACAGGTGCCATAGACTCCCATACCAGAAGTCATGTGCACTTTGCAAAACTTTTCAGATGCTGGGATTAGTAGTCCTCCAACGGAGCTCCTTCTTTGTGGGTGTGGATTCTCTTCATGTATAGTATAATGCCAGAAGAGAGGAGGAATATATAGCGTAATTCCGTTTATTAAAATAATACTAAGAACACAATATTGCACTCACTTTTGTACAAGGTAAAACAAGCATAGAATAGCCTTTGATAACATCCTGTGGGAGGGACGAAAGACGTCAGTTGACCGCGGGTGGTGACGTCAGATCCGACTGGTGATACGAAAGTGGCGGCGTACTTCCAGTTCCTGGTTTTATGCTTGGTTTACCTTGTACAAAAGTGAGTGCAATACTGTGTTTTTAGTATTATTTTATTAACCGTAATTACGCTATTTATTCCTCCTCGCTTCTTTCATTATACTATACATGAATGGAATCCACACCCACAAAGAAGGAGCTCCGTTGGAGGACTACTAATCCCAGCATCTGAGATATTTTGCAAAGTGCACATGACTTCTGTTATGGAAGTCTATGGCAGCTGGTGAGTGAGGAAGGGAGTACGGACTGCACTAGTCTTGTTTACAGCATTTGGATGGAACTGCAATAACTCTGACCTATGGATTTTTACTGATTTTTATTTCTATTGATTATTGAACTTAGATATTTTGTATATATATATATATATATATATATATATATATATATGCTACCATTTACACATATTAGGTTTTCATATTGGGAGTGCCCTTTTTACACATATATATGATTTAAGGCACTACACCTTTTAAAGAAGCAGCAACCTCACCTCTAACATTCACTATTTCATGTAGTTTATTTATTATTTCTTACCACATCTGTTAGCGTGGGTATATAAACACGTATATATATTTATTCACTGTTTTACAAGAGAACTTTGAGAATAAACTCTTTCTGCTAGATTTGCCTATGCAAATAGAAAACCTAAATGTCATTTTAGTGAATGAATGTCAAAGTGAATCTTTATGCCTATCTGTAGTGTAGCAAAATGGAGTGTTTGCAATAATTACTTTTTGACCAGACATGATCTAACAGATTGGCAGCACTATGTCATGTTGATAATATTTATATAATATACAGTATGTGGTCTGGCCTATGTGGCCTGGCCTATATGCCAACTTGACATATTCCTAAAAACACTAGCTGAATCTTGTCCTTTTTTTTTAGCTTTTAACCAGGGTTGAGCTAGAACTTCCTCACTGTGTGCTCTTTGGGGAGTACAGAAATATCTGGCAGTGTCTGACTCAGTCAGTCTGTCAATCTTCAGCAGGGCAGTGGATCCACTTGTGGATGGAGTGACTCGGTCCTTTAAACTATCAGCAATATAAGTAGTAAATCCAGTTCTAAATGCTGCGATCCAAACCAGGTTTCCTCCAGTGACTTGTCTGATCCAGTACATGTGGTGATCATTTATATTATAACCACTGACTGCACAACTCAACTCAATGGACTTTCCAACTTGTGCAGTTTCTGCATTTTTCTGAGTCAAAACAACAGATGCCGATGTTCCTTTGGGGAAAAAAAAAAAAAAAAAAAAAGTTTGTAAGAATAAATACACATTGTAATACTATATTAACTATTAAAATGTTTGCCTATTCACCAACTTACCAGAAATATACAGAAAGATTACATAAAAAATATATGTGTCCATCACAATAGACTTTCAACCCCTTAGATTTTTAACCTTTGTCCGGAAATGTCTGAATAGATGCATACAACCTTCTGTGTTTTTAAACTAAACCATCAGATCATTTGCATATTGGTATGTACCGGGAAATTATTTCAAACCTCACTTCCGGCATTATGTTGCTCAAATATCAACTACAGAACAAAAGGAGATAACTAGATAAAATTTAAAGGAAAACTTATTTAGTAAGTTTAGAAAAAGACCTAACTAAAGAAACAGTACCACACACATTCTAAAACAGGTAAATTGTATTCTTACAAATGTTAAAAAACAATCAGGTTGTATTAAAGTTTATAGAATACATGTATTATACAGCTTCAATTGATTTCCATATCACATCATGCTTTACCCATCATCCATGACCTCTTAGGGTGATGAGTTGCTTGCTGACGCTTCAACGTGTTTCGCAGGTCAACGGCCGCATCATTAGGAAGACAAGCAGAGAGAAACTCTAGAATTATAGAAAACATAAATTGATATCTAATTCCATTTTTTTCAACAAATGTCATTTTGAAACCACAATTATATTGCATACCTGTTGCATATATAGTAATCACATACATATAATGTTGTAATAAAGTTACAATTTATCTAGTAAGTTGTCCATAGGCATCAGATAATTTGAACATGAAATCAAAACTGTGCAGAGTGTGTCCCAGCAGACGAATCCTAAATAAGCTTTCTTTGATGGTAGATCAGGGTATTAACTTAAAATTCATGAAGGTCCCAGTCAGTAAAATCTCATCATTCATATTACAGTTCCTCCCTTTTAGGGTTTGTTCACCCTGGGCCTCATGGTAAAACCTGGACCTCCTGGTTTTCCTGTGCAGAGACCTCTAAGCGTGATGTCCGGGAAGGGGCAGTGCAAGGTGCGTATACGCATGTCATACTGCATACCTTATTTTTCTTCAACTTTTTTTGAAACTTCAAAATTACATTTCATTAATTTCTATGCACTGAAGTTCAGCTGCGGTGTGTAGAAATGGACTGTACACAGAGACTCCAGGTGAGCTCCAGTCTGTTGCAGAAAATGCATTCAGTACACCACACTGATCGGCATTGAGTCTGAACAATAGTTTTCCCTGTGTCCTAGCAGAGACTCTCTACAAGAGTGAATAAATCCTTACATCAGTGTCCTTAGTCCTCCCTTCACATCACAGTCCCTCCCTTACTCCTCAGTCCCCTTCACTTTACAGCTTCTTCCTTACATCACAGTCCTCCCTTCATATCATAGCCCACGCCACTTCCCATCCATGACAGTAACCCTTTTACTGTCCTACGCGTCCAAGCAATCACCCGCTTTTAAACTTGAAAAGACCCGCCCTTCATCCAGACATACTGTGCCTACTGCCTTTTTTCCTGCCTTGAGGATGAGAGTGGCAATGGCGGCAGGTAGCAGGCTGGAGGAAGAGGACACTCAGGCTGCTAAGTGCTGTGGCTGCAGTTTTGGTAGGACTGTCATTCGGCCTGGGACTGGACAGCGGTCATGCATTTAGTGATGTCTGTGGTAGATCTTTCTAACAGGGCCCCCTACAGCAAAGAGGAGTGATAAAAGATCAAATCCTACTGTAACCCATCCAAAAATGAGGAAAAATATAGGGCAGAATTCCCTTTTAACCACTTAAGCCCCGGAGGATTTGGCTGCTTAAAGACCAGGGGGTATTTTGCGATTCTGCACTGCGTTATTTTAACGGAGAATTGTCGTGCGACGCTGTACCTAAACGAACTTGACGTCCTTTTCTTCCCACAAACAGAGCTTTCTTTTGGTGGTATTTGAACACCTGTGCGATTTCTACTTTTTGCGTTATAAACAAAAAAAGAACGTCAATTTTGCAAAAATAACAATATTTCTCACATTTTTTTATATGACATTCCCCCCCAAAAAAATGTAAAAATCAAAATTTTTTAACATTTTCGGCCAATTTGTTTTATACTACATATGTTTGGTAAACAAAAAATTGCAAAAAGCGTATTTTGATTGGTTTGCGCAAAAGTTATTGCGTTTACTAACAAAGGGAAAGATTTTTGTCATTTTTGTTGTTTTTTTTTTTTAACGCGTAATGGCGGCGATCTGCGATTTTTTTTGCAGTACTGCGACATTGCGGCGCACAGATCGGACCCTTGACTGACATTTTTGACACTTTTGGGGTTACCAGTGACATTACTGCAGTAATCAGTGCTATACATATGCACTGTTACTGTAAAATTACACTGGCAGTGAAGGGGTTAACTTTATTTGAGAGGAAGGGGCTGTGTGTGTCCCTAGGGGCGTGATTCTAACTGTGATTGGCTGTGGCTTGAGCTGTAGAAACAGTGATCAACGGTCCTACATAGTAGAATCGTGTGATCACAGTTTCTACACAGGGGAGAATGACAGGCAGCTTGTTTACACAAGCCGCCTGCCTTTCTCCCTCTCCCCCGACGATCGCTGAGTGAGCGGCGGACATCGGGTCCGCCGGTCACACACGCGGGGGGGTCCGTGACCACGCGGGAGCGGGAGTGTGCCGCCGGCGGCACGCGCTCACTCCCCAGAGCCTCACAGGCTAGTGACGTACCGGTACGTCACTCTGCCTGTGAGGGGCTGACCGCCGCAGTATATCTACTTGCGGCGGTCGGCAAGTGGTTAAAAAACAGATTTTGTATTAGGTATGTGTATTTATTGGTAAACACTGCTCTCCAACATTGAGTAAGCATAGTACTTCTACTGGTTAAGACTAGGGTTGGGCAAACGGGTGCAGCGCACAGTGCATTGCAGGGTGTTCGGTGGGGCGAACACCTGGCAAACACCCTGCATATTCGGGTGTTCAGGGAACGGCCGAACAGGCAAATGTTTGGCCCAAACCCATGCTCTGGCTCAACATTTCCTTAGTAGGCCATTTCTTTTTTTTTTTTAACTAATAATGTCTGTGATCAGTAACCTCTAGTGGGAATGTGACATTGGGGCAGACAAATCAGACACCTAAATTACACTTTTAAAACACTTTTTTTTGGGATCAGTGATATAATTACAGTGATCAGTGCTAAAAAAATATGCACTGTTACTGTACTAATGACACTGGCAGGAAAAGGGTTACCATCAAGGGCAATCAAAAGGGTTAAATATGTTCCCTGGGAGTGCTTGCTAACAATGGGGGGGGGGGGGGGGTTGCTCTGACTGGGGGATGAAAGATATTGGTGTTCCTGCTTAGCAGAAACACAAGATCTCTGTCTTCCTCCCTGTCAGAACAGGGATTTGCCTTGTTTACATAGGCAGGCCAGCATTCTGTGTCTTTTGGGAACGATCGTGGGTGGCCAGCGGACCCGCTGATTGGCTAATTAGCGTGCAATCGCTCCTCTGGCAGTGCGCGTGTGCTTTCTGGAGCCTCTGCATGAAATGACGAACAGGTACGTGATTTCGCGCAGGGGAGCCGACTTGCCACAGTAACAATACATTAGGCGATCCGCAAGTGGTTAAGTTGCCTTTTGTTTGCAGAATGCCTCTGCATCAAGGAAAACAGTGATACCTGAACCATCTCATAATATATTGCTTACCTTCAATGCACCCACTATCCCCTTAGATAAAAAAAAAAAAGTAGGCATACACTGGATAGGCTTATTATCCCTGATTAAATAAGTTCTTATGCTGGTCTCTTATTTCATAATGGGAGCTGGTCAGAAATTGATTGTTCTTAACTGTTCCTTTTCACAATTCAAGACAAAGAGTCACATAATTCAATCAAAACAATGCTCTCCCTGTGTGGATATTATTTCTTTTTAACAATTGTTATATTGAGTTAGGCCAAATCAATTACAAATGTTCTTCTAGTGCCTTATCTATCAACTTTAATATTAACCACTTCACATCCAGCGATGTACTCGTAGATCGCTGGACTCTCTGTGGTTATACTGGGATGATGCGTACAGCTGTAGGCATTGCCCCAGTTTCGTTTTTTTGAGCCAGCAGTCGGCTCTTTTGTAATAGCAATCAGACTGGCTCTCCAGCTGCTCGATTACTGTACCAAGCAGTGGGAGGGGACATCCCCCCTTTCGCAGCCTTCTGCGGCTCTCTCGGGCTCTCCTGTCCCACTGGAATCAGCTTTGATTGGCTGTTCGTAATAGTAACCCAGACGCACTGACATCACTTCGGGTTTACTCGGAAACCATCTGTGCCATTTGTTTAAACTTAAAGCATTCAGAAACACCATTCTTTGCAAAAAAAAGTGATAAAAAAATTAAAGCAACAGTGTAAAACTAAATAAATAAATCATTTAAAAAAAATGTAGAGCGTGGAGGCACGGAGGTGACTAAGTCAGAAAAAAGTCAGGTCACCAGGCTGGCTGTACTGTCTGGCAGAGCTATATACAGTATCTCACAAAAGTGAGTACACCCCGAACATTTTTGAAAATATTTTATTAAATCTTTTCATGTGACAACACTGAAGAAATGACACTTTGCTACAATGTAAAGTAGTGAGTATACAGCTTGTATAACAGTGTAAATTTGCTGTCCCCTCAAAATAACTCAACACACAGCCATTCACCCCAATGTCCAAATTGTGCCAAAAGTGTCAATATTTTGTGTGGCCACCATTATTTTCAAGCACTGTCTTAACCCTCTTGGACATGGAGTTAACCAGAGCTTCACAGGTTGTCACTGGAGTCCTCTTCCACTCCTCCATGACGACATCACGGAGCTGGAGGATGTTATAGACCTTGCGCTCCTCCACCTTCCATCTAAAGATGCCCCACAGATGCTCAATAGAGTTTAGGTCTGGAGACCTCAAACCCTCACCTTTACCCTCAGCTTCTTTAGCAAGGCAGTGGTCATCTTGGAGGTGTGTTTGGGGTCCTTATCATGTTGGAATACTGCCCTGCGACCCAGTCTCCGAAGAGAGGGGATCATGCTCTGTTTCAGTATGTCACAGTACATGTTGGCATTCATGGTTCCTTCGATAAACTGTAGCTTCCCAGTGTTGGCAGCACTCATGCAGCCCCAGACCATGACACTCCAATCACCATCCTTGTACATCCACTGTAGGCAAGACACACTTGTCTTTGTATTCCTCACCTGGTTGCCACCACACACGCTTGACATCATCTGAACCAAATAGGTTTATCTTGGTCTCATCAGACCACAGGACGTGGTTCCAGTAATCCATGTCCTTATGTCCATGTGCTTGTTGTCAGCAAACTATTTTCAGACTTTCTTGTGCATCATCTTTAGAAGAGGCTTCCTTCTGGGATGACATGCAGACCAATTTGATGCAGTGTGCGGCGTATGATCTGAGCACTGACAGGTTGATCCCCCACCCCTTCAACCTCTGCAGCAATGCTGGCAGCACTCATACATCTATTTCCCAAAGACAAGCTTGCGATATGACCCTGAGCACGTGCACTCAACTTCTTTGGTCAACCATGGCAAAGCCTGTTCAGAGTGGAACCTGTCCTGTTAAACCGCTGTATGGTCTTGGCCACTGTGCCGCAGCTCAGTTTCAGGGTCTTGGCAAACTTCTTATAGCCTAGGCCATCTTTATGTGTAGCAACAATTCTTTTTTTTTTCAGATCCTCAGAGAGTTCTTTGCCATGAGGTGCCATGTTGAACTTCCAGTGAACAGTATGAGAGAGTGAGAGCAATAAAACTAAATTTAACACACCTGGTCCCCATTCCCACCTGAGACCTTGTAACACTTACAAGTCACATGACACCGGGAGAGAAAATGGCTAAATGGGCCCAATTTTGACATTTTCACTTTGGGGTGTACTCACTTTTGTTGCTACCGGTTTAGACATTATTGGTTGTGTGTTGAGTTATTTTGAGGGGACAGCAAATTTATACTGTTATACAAGCTGTACACTCACTACTTTACATTGTAGCAAAGTGTAATTTCTTCAGTGTTGTCACATGAAAAGGCATAATAAAATATTTATAAAAATGTGAGGGGTGTACTCACTTTTGTGAGATACTGTACATCTAAGGAGTGGCTGGGGAGAAATTCACATTTTTTGGCAAGTTAACAGCTCCTCTATGTTGATGTTTTCTGTCTATTTTGCCCATTTCTGCACCTTGACATAGACAGCAAAGTAGGCCTGACTGATGCCATTAAACAACAAACGGTAACAGCTCCTAGCTGATTGTACTAGCGTGATGCCCCCTAATATCTGTGTTAAAAAAGATCTTGCATATCATTTTATTCAAAAATGTTTTGTATCGCCAGTGTTTTGGGTCTCTTTTACACAGATGGCTGGGGGATGGTAAAAACATGTGACGGAGCTGTTTTTTTTATTTCCTCCCCCCGACCACCCACCTAAAGATTACCATACAACCAGAGGGAGCTGTTCACGTGCCACAAACATGATGCTTTGCACAACAAATTTAATGAGGAATGCGAAGGTGACAGGCAACACCACTTGTCAAACTCATGGGATGGCAAGCATCATATTATAACCTAATAATTAACTTACACCAGACAGCTTTCTTGGATAATAACTTGGCCACGGCCTTTATTTATTGGTTTATAAATTACTTAACTCATTAATCCATCAATCAATAAATTTTCACTTTTTTATTATCATAACTTTGCAATACATAACACAACTACCCAGCTTTGGCGCTCGGGTTACCACTTAACCATATAAAGACACCTCCAATACTTTGTCCCCCTTTTTGAAAAGGTGACTCTACCACATAAATTTATAAGGCCGTGACTTAATATTTATTCACTATTATACATATAATGGGCGGGTGGGCGGGAAGCTCCGTTCCGGCTGCTCTTCTGAGGCGACTGATTCCGCGCCCACGCAACCACACCTATATATAGCCTGCCTCGTTTCTAGAAGCTTCGGTCACCTGACCTTCCGCAGGCAGCTATTTTAACCAATCCTAATCCTCTAAACTCGTATCTCCCGCCTAACGCTCTGTACACGGGGGAACTAGAAACTGCCCCTCTGCAGCCCTCCCATGAGGAAAAAGTAGGAAAATGGGGTCCTTGAAACCCCCTTTCCCTTTTTCCATTCATGGGATGGCAAGCATCATATTATAACCTAATAATTAACTTACACCAGACAGCTTTCTTGGATAATAACTTGGCCACGGCCTTTATTTATTGGTTTATAAATTACTTAACTCATTAATCCATCAATCAATAAATTTTCACTTTTTTATTATCATAACTTTGCAATACATAACACAACTACCCAGCTTTGGCGCTCGGGTTACCACTTAACCATATAAAGACACCTCCACTAAGTCAGGAGGAACTAACCTCCTGACTACCCCACCAGCCCGCGGCCAGTTCTATTGCTGTCTGGAATCCTAAATTCATTATATCCCAACCTATATCCGAAAGATGTATCCCATCCTTCCAATACAAGCCGGGAATACCCCCCTCCAAATCTACGTGTCTAAATGATATGCCATAACCTAAACTCATAAATTTCTCTACTCTATGATTGGTCCTTCTCCTCATTTTCTCAAACACCTTTCCAACTTTATCTTGCAACCAAATAAGTCGAGGGATGATCTCGGAAAATACTATAACCGTACCATGAGAAAAAGCCTTCCATTTTTTGATAACAAAACATATTTTAAAGAAAAGTTTAACTGTTTTTATTTTCCCAATGTCATTACCTCCTAGGTGGATTAATAGTATATCCGGTAATGGCCAATCATAACTCAGCCTACCTAGTTCGGTCATCAGATTGTCCCAGATCATCCCACCTTTACCATACCAATATAATTCAAATAAACTTGGGTCCAGATCCAGATTAGTTCCATAAATTCTTTCTGCCGCTCTTTTGTGGGCCCATCGAACATACGAGTGCCCAACGATCCAAACTATTAACTTCTTACCTAGAATTAGAATGTACATAGTTAGATCTGACATATCTCTGATAGACATTTGACTTCCACCTGCCAATTTTCTTTATACCATCACCTCCCAAACCTAGGCTCGCCGCAGCCGTGGCTGCCCCAATCCTAAATGAGTGGCAAGATAAGCCTTTATTGCACAGCCCTAAGACAGCCAAAATTTTATCGAATATTCTCCGAAATTGAAAACCCGTCAGGGGCGACAGATCTCTATGAATAAAGAGCCGTGACCCCTTCTCAGGCCTCACTTTTAAATACGTCTTTAATGTTTTTAACGGACATATAGAGTCCACTGTACATTTTCCTAATAATTTCCATGTCCCTTTACCCGACTGGTCTGTCTTAGACTTGCGCAAAAATATTTTTAATTTATCCTTGTCAAAAACCACATCTTCAATTAACAAACCACCTTCATCGCTTTTTGATCTAGGAACCAATTCTGATATTCGTAAGGCTGCAAAAAAACAAATAGAAAACGCTGCTCTCAACAATTTAACCTCATATTCAGAAAAACACGCTCTATCAGCATATTTACAAATATCTATTAGGTTATTCACCGAGATTGGACTTTGATAATTTATCTTAGTTTGTTTCTTTTTGTATCCTTTTAAAACTTGTTGTACTGAAAAGAAGGATAACATAGACTGGTAACCTTTCAATTTCATAAAATATGATACTCCATATAACGTTTTGTTTACATGTGACCAAGACCATTTCTTTTGAAGCAAAGATTCAAGAAAACATAATACTAATCTCTCTGAAATTGTCATTCGTCCATTATTGGCCTCTTGTAAAAATGACAACCACAGTGACCAGGAGCTGCAGTAGCTTTTCCACGTTGAATACGCCAGGGAGTTACGAATATTCTCTTGCACTAAACTAAGTCCCATAGATGCCCAGGACATTTCATACCCTCTTTGTTGGCTTCCGGCACCAGTTCGAAGAATTTGCTCATCTGTAAACGTGATAGAGCGTCAGCAATAACATTGAGTTTTCCTGGAATATAACGAGCCTTTAGCCAAATGTTATATAACAGGCACCTTGAAACTAAATAACGAATCATGGAAATGACAGGTTGTGATCTAGAATTTAAACAGTTTATTGCGAATAATACTCCCTTATTATCTGTACTCAATAGAATTCTCCTGTTCTGAAACTTCCCTCCCCAAATCTCCACCGCCACTATAACTGGGAATATTTCCAACAGTACAATATTTTGTAACAGACCTTTAACCTTCCATCTTTCTGGCCATCTCTCCGCACACCACTCATTTCTCCAAATGGCCGAGAACCCGATAGAACCTGCTGCATCCGTGAATAAACAAAATTGTGAATCTGTAATGAATTCTTCTTGAATCATTGTTCTACCATTAAACGTTTGCAAAAATTGTGTCCATATCAGCATATCCTCACGAATATCTTGCGTTAGCCTAATATGCGAAAAAGGACTCTTCAATCCTGACATTTTAAGATACATACGCCTTGAGTATATTCTTCCAACTGGCAGGATTCTAGTCGCAAAGGCCAGATTACCCAAAAGCTTTTGTAGTTCCTTCAACAAAACTTTCTTCTTCCTAATCAATACTAAGATAAGATTGTAAATCTTATCTAACTTGTCCTTAGGTAATTTAAATTCCATGCTGTTTGAATCTATCAAAATTCCCAAAAATTCTAATTTTTGAGAAGGAGGTACCGTTTTTCCTTCAGCTAGCGGGATATTAAACTGGGAACATATATCTCTGAACGTGTTTAATAGCTGTAAGCATTCGCTAGAATTCTTAGGACCCAAGAATAAAAAATCGTCCAAATAGTGAATTGTATATTTGGAACCCGATTTTTCCTTCAGCACCCATTCCAGAAAAGTGGCGAATGCCTCAAAATATGCACACGATAATGAGCATCCCATAGGTAGAAACATGTCGAAATAAAATTTTTCTTTAAACATGAAACCTAGTGAGTTGAAACAACTCGGGTGAATGGGTAACAACCTAAATGCCGACAAAATATCAGCTTTACTCATCAGTGCCCCCTCGCCCAGCTCCCTCAACAAAACCATTGCCTGTTCAAATGAAGAATATTCCACCGAACAGTCGTTTGGGCTTATCTGGTCATTAAGGGACCCACCCACAGGGAAAGATAAGTGATGTATTAGCCTAAATTTATTCGGCTCTTTCTTTGGCAGTATACCCAAAGGAGAAATTCTAAAGTCATTAAATGGTGGATTACAGAATGGGCCTGCAACCCTTCCAGCTGACCTTTCTTTATTTATTTTGTCTTCTACTATATGCGGTAATTCCTCAACTGACTTTAAATTCCTCACCTTTATACAACCTTTTCCTTCAAAGATAGGTAGTCTGAAACCCTCTGCAAAACCTTCATAAAGTATGTTGGCCTTCCGTTGATCTGGGTATTTGCACAGCCAGGTTTGCATTTCTTGCAGGTTCACCAGGAGTTTGCCCCTTAAGAAATGGCTCTTTTCCTGATTGGGTATTGGCTGCCATTTTCTTAAAACATTTAGACACGCTATGCGCCCCTGCACAAAAAGCACACTCATGCCTAAAACGGCAATTATGTAGCCACTTACAATTGGAGTCATTAAACGCAAAGCATATACCTTTCTTATAACTTGTGGCCTGATTGGCTCCCACACCTACCGGTCTAGCAATTTGTGGCCTCTGTGGAATTAATAGGTTAAGCCACAAACCCACATCTTTACAACTCCACTGTAGCTCTTTATGCACAGACAACTTTTGCCGAAAGGATTCATCATATGAAAACCAACCAAATCCTCCAAAATTTCGGTACGCCTCAAGGATGATTTCCACATGATGAAAAAGGCCTGCTGATTTTTCTGGCTGTTTTTCACACATTACCCCTGCAAATATGCAGAAAGCCTGCAGCCAGTTACTAAAATTTTTTGCAACCGGTCTCCTCCTATCCTCATCATTTTTGTCCGGCTTTAGGAACTCCTTACTAGATGGAAGTAAGGACAATATATCTACGAATTCTCCATTCCAGATCTTTTCTTTAATACTTGTACTTAAGTGAAAACCCAGAGGCGAAGGTGAACAGGGCATAGTTTCTTTCAATACAATTTCAGGTACTCTATCCTTAAAACCTGTTACTCTTTCTGGTATGATTTTCCCTACCTCAGGGTTCTGCCACACTGAAGATACATTTTCCGGTTGCATTTTACTATGTAAACTATGTAATGAATCAACTATAAGATTTAATGACTGGTTCAAGTTTTCAAACATAGCAATATTTAACTCACCCGGCCCGGCAGTACCCGGTTCTTCTAAAACCTGCATGTCCTCTGCCGGCCAATACAAAGGGCTGTCTTCTTTATCACTCCTCCGGCAGCTGCCACCGAGGCCAGCATTGGACCTCACTCCGACAGCTCCGGCCTCGGTTGCTCCATGTTGTCCCGACGCTGCACCCGCCTCTTCTTCTCTCGCCGTTTCGTGACTTCCTCGCTTTCTTCCAGCCTTCTTTTCTTCCACTGGTGGGCTGTATTGTCTTCTGGGCGTCCTTCGTCTCTTCAGCCGTTCTTCGGTGGTTGCGGCACTTTCTTGTTGTTCCAGTCCTGGACTTGCATCTGTAGCCGCCTCCTTTTTGCCCCGCTGTCCACCACTCGGCCTGCCTCTCTTTCCGCTTCTTCTTCCGACACCAGTGACTTCTTCTTCCGCTGTCCCCTTCTTTCCTTCAGCCAGGTCCCTTCTTTGTTGCCGTCCGTCTTCTGACTCCTCTTCAGCCGTCAACTCCAGACAGCGCCGCAGCCATTTCTCTCCTCCTTCTGCTTCGGCCTTCTCCAGCAGCTGTCGAAGTAACGTCTTCATCCCGAAGCTCCGTTCCGGCTGCTCTTCTGAGGCGACTGATATATATAAAATATATATACTTTTCTGCCTTTTTTATATGTGATCACATTCCCTCTTTTCTCAGCTGCATAAGAGCTGGGGTAGGAGAAGCAGCAGCACACTGATCTTCCCAGTGAATGGCTGTGCATCAGGGGGCATGTCAGGACAAGTCTGAACATTGGAGGAGAGCAGCCTGAGTTTCATGCATAGCTAGGTGTGTTCGTGCTGCTTAGTGTGGTCAGTTTTTAATAGGAAAGCAGAGGGACTGACAGGAACACCAGGGATTTCACACAAAGGAAGCAATAGAAAGAGAACAGGATAATTCGTCATATGGTACAGCAGGCACATATAAGGAATATGAAGTGTTGGGATAACAAACAATTTAAGTGAACCTTTATGCCCATCTGTGGTGTAGCCAAATTTAGTGTTTTCAATGATATTGTTTTTTTTGCAGTAAGTATTTTTTTTCCAAAAATTTCAGACATGATCTAACAGATAGGCAGCATTATATCATGTTGGTAATATTCATATAATATATGTGGACTATATGCCAAAATGACATATTTCTAAAAATACTGGCTGAACCTTTTCCTTTGTAGTTTTTAACCAGAGCTGAATTAGAAATTCCTCACTGTGCTCTCTTGCACAATAATACTTTGCAGAGTCTGACTCAGTCAGTCTGTCAATCTTCAGCAGGGCAGTGGATCCACTTGTGGATGGAGTGGCTCGGCCCTTAAAACTATCAGCAATATAAGTAGTATATCCGGTTCTAAATGCTGCGATCCAAACCAGGTTACCTCCAGTGGCTTGTCTGATCCAGTGCATATGGTGATTGTTTATGTTATAACCACTGACTGCACAACTTAACTCAATGGACTTTCCAACTTGTACAATTTCTGCATTTTTCTGAGTCAATACAATGGATGCCGATGTTCCTTTGAGAGAAAAAAATGTGTTTTTAAGAATAAATACTGTATACATTGTAATAATATGTTACATGCTTTTTTCTTTGCCTATTCACCAACTTACCAGAAATATACAGAAAGATTACATAAAAAAATATATGTAAGTCCATCACAATATATTTTCAACCCTTTAGATTTGTAACTTTGATCTGGAAATGTCTGAATAAATGTGTGCAACCTTCTGTGTTTTTAAATTAAAACAATGGATCATTTGCATATTGTTATTTCCTCAGAAACTATTTACAATGCTTCCGGCATTATGTAAGAACAAAGGAACTTAACTACGGTAGATAACTTTTTTGCGAAACTTATTTAGCAAACTACCCATAGACACGAGATAATTTGAATCTGACATCATAACTGTGCACAATCTACCCCAGCAGATACCTCTTAAAATACCTTTCTTCCTAAAGGGGTTGCAAAGGAAAAAGGTTTCTATATGAATACATTCTATGCATTAAGATAAAAAGCCTTCCGTGTGCTGAAGCCCCCCAGAGCCCCTCTAATACTTACCTCAGGTCCCTCTAGATCCAGCGATGTTGCAAGAGTGTATCGGCTGCCTGGGACTCCCCTCCTCATTGGCTGAGACAGCAGCACAGCGCCATTGGCTCCCGCTGCTGTCAATCAAATTCAGTCAGCCAATGAGGAGAGAAAGGGGGGCGGGCCAGGCTGCAGCTGCATGTCTGAATGGACACAGGGAGCTGCAGCTTGGCTCAGGTGCCCCCATAGAAAGCTGTTTGCTGTGGGGGCACTCAACAGGAGGGAGGGGCCAGGAGCACCCTAGAGGGACCCGAGAAGAGGAGGATCTGGGCTGCTCTGTGCAAAATCCATTACACAGTGCAGGTAAGTATAATAACCTATTTAGTAAGTTGCCCAAAGGCATCAGATTGTTTGAGCCCGAAATCATAACTGTGCATAGCGCACCCCAGCAGACAAATCTTGAAAGAACTTTCTTAGATGGTAGATCGGGGTATTGAATTAAAACTCATAAAGGTTAGTAACATTTTCTTCCAGCAGAGGTATAAATCTCACGTTTGAACTATGACTCAAGTCACAGTCCTTCACCTTTAGGGCTTTTTCAGCCATGGTAAAACTTGGATCTCCTGGCTTTCTGTGCAGGCCCCTGTCAACATGAGTTTCGGGAAGTGGCCATGCAAGGTACGTGTATGCATGTCATTCTGTATAGTTTTTTCGTTCAACTTTATTGAAACATCAAAATTACATTTCATTAATTTCTATGCACTGAAGCTCAGCTGCGGTGCATACAAATGGACAGTACACAGACTCCAGGTGAGCTCCAGTCTGTTGCAGAAAATGCATACAAAATGCATATTTCCAAACCACACCGCTCAGCACCCAGGGTGAATAATTATTTTCTGTGTACCCTTGCAGAGACCGGTAGTTTTGTAGTGCAGTGAAGTGTGTTTCTAGTGCACAAGTGTAAACGAGTCTTTACTTCAGTATCCTCAGTCCCTCCTTTATATCACAAATGTAGCTATTTGCAAACACATCAACGATCTTTCGGTTGTCCAGACAGCTTTATTGAAGTATGATCACATCACAAAACAGGAGAGGGCAACGTTTCGGAGTCACGCAGGACCGCTTCATCATCACATGCCTGATGAAGGGGGTCTGCGTGACTCCTAAACCTTGCACTCTCCTGCTTTGTTATGTGATCATACTTCAATAAAGCTGTTTGGACAACTTAAAGATCTGTGATGTGCTGGCAAATATCTACACTAAGTAATGTAAGATTCAGTCCCCAGCTGGTGATTGCTGCATCACCCAGTGTCCTAGAGCTTTTTATTGGAACGTGTACGAATATGGATGGTTTACCCTTCGTATTACAGTCTCTCCTTCTTACATCAGTATCCTCGGTCCTACCCTTACATCAAAATTTCCCACCCTTTACATCACACTGCCCCCCTTACACCACAGTCCCCTTCACATCACAGCTTTCTTCTTACATCACAGTCCTCCCTGTATATCATAGCCCCTCCACTTCCCATGCATCCCAGCACACCCTTTACTGTCCTGCCAAGGCAGAGGGCAGGAGGTGCAGCAGTATGGACTGAGGGCGGGAAACTGCCCAAATTTTCGTGTTAAAGGAGGGTGATTAGTTGCTTGGACCACCCCACTTCCTAGCAACTAATCACCTACATTTTAACTAAAAAGACCCGCCCTTCATCCAGACATACTGCACCTACAGCCTTTTGTCCTTCCTTGACGATGACAGCTGCAATGGCGGCAGGTGGAAGGAAAAGGACACTCAGGCAGCTACGTGGCATGACAACGGTCTTGACAGGACTGTCATTCAGCCTGGGCCTGGATAGCGGACCAGCATTTAGTGATACCGGTGGTAGATCTTTCTACAAGGGCCTCCAACAGCAAATAGAAGTGATGGAAAATCAAATCCTACCTTAACCCACCCAAAAATAATGAAACATTTAGGGCAGAATTCCTTTTTTAAAAATTGATTTTATGTTAGGTACGTGTATTCTGGGCTTTTTTTCTCAAAGAATAGATGCAGGAACTCCTCCCTTTTGAGTATTAATTGATAAACACTGCTCTCCAATATTGATTAAAAACAATGCTACTACACTTGTTTTCTCTCTCTTCAAGGAATACATAACTGATTAATATTATTGCCATCATTTCAGTAATAATTAATCTGAAAACAAAGTGATTTACCTACTTTCTGGGTTTCTTAGGCTCCTTTCACACAGACAGCCTATGGTGGAAAAAAAAAGGTGGTTGGAAAGAAAAGCAAGTGCAAGAACAGTGGTATCTAAACCACCTTACGATAAATAACTCAACTTTAATGCACCCACTATCCCCTTAGATAAAATTAAAAGTATTCATAAACTAGTTAGGCCTATTATCCCTGATTAAATCTGTCCTTATGCTGGTTTCTTATTCCATAACGAGAGCTGGTTAGAAATTGGCCATTGGCAGGACAGTTTTGCATCAACAAGAACAGCCACAGCAAATTACTGGCCAATCACTAAATACTTGATTTTATATATAATTTGTAATTATACATTTTTTGTATATATTTTCATGTTACATACTCTGCTTCCTCATCTGCAGCTATGGATAGTCATTGCTCGTTACTGCTGCTTTTCACAATTCAAGACACTGAAAACAAAGCCCTCCCTGTGTGGATAATATTTCTTTTAAAAACTTGTTAGATTGTGCTAGGCTGAATCAATTCCAAATCTTATTCTAGTGTTTTAAGCAGTATTAAACCCCAAACCAAAAGTGTATTATATTGCAGCATACCAATCATTAAATGTGGTTGCTACATCAGTTTACCTTTCTTTATTAAAGGAACACTTTGAAAACACATCAGATCTCAGGGAGGAAAAATATCATGCTGGACATCTATACTGATATGGACTGGGCAATGTGTTAGGAACAAAAGGATGCCACATCATTTGATAGAAATGATAGTTATCAAACTACAGAGGGCTGAATTTAAAGACACCCCAAAAGTCAAAGTGAAAAAATTATGCAGCAGGCTAGTCCATTTTGCTGAAATGTCATTGCAGCAACTCAAAATGGTACTCAGTAGTATGCAAGACCCCCACGTGCTTGTATGCATGCCTGACTACTTCAGGGCATGCTCCTAATGAGACGACTGATGGTATCCTTGGGTATTTCCTCCCAGAGCTGGACCAGGGCATCATTGAGCTCCTGAATGGACTGAGGTGCAACCTGCAGATAGATGGAAACAAAATGTCCCGGAGGTGTTCTATTGGATTTAGGTCAGGCGAGCATGGGGGCCATTCAATGGTATCAATTCCTTCATCCTCCAGGAACTGGCTGCATACTTCTGCCACACGAGGCTGGGCATTGTCGTGCACCAGGAGGAACCCAAGACCCACTGCACTAGCGTAGGGGCTGACAATGGGTCCAAGGATTTCATCCTGATACCGAATGGTAGTCAGGGTGTCATTCTCTAGCCTGTAGAGGTCTGTGCGCTCCTCCATGGATATGCTTCCCCAGACGATTACTGCCCCACCACCAAACTGGTCATGCTGAACAATGTTACAGGCAGCATAACGTCCTCCATGAATTCTCCAGACCCTTTCTGTCACATGTACTCAGTGTGAACCTGCTCTCATCTGTGAAAAGCACCAGGCGCCAGTGGTGGACCTGCCAATTCTAGTGTTCATTGGAAAATGCCAATCAAGCTCCACGGTGCCAGGCAGTGAGTACAGGACCCACTAGAGGATGTCCAGGCCTTAGGCCACCCTCATTAAGTCTGTTTCTAAATGTTTGGTCAGAGATATTCACACCGGTGGCCTGCTGATGGGTTAAGGACCTTCTAAGGCCCTGTCCAGCTCTCCTGGACTAACTGCCTGTCTCCTGGAATCTCCTCCATGCTCATGAGATTGTGCTGGGAGACACGGCAAACCTTCTGGCAATGGCACGCATTGATGTGCCATGCTGGAGGAGTTGGCCTGTGTAACCTCTATAGGGTCCAGATATCGCCTCATGCTACCAGTAGAGACACTGACCCTAGCCAAATGCAAAACTACTGAAAAACAGTCAGAAAAGATGAGTAGGGAAAAAAATATAAGTGGCCTCTACCTGTAAAACCATTCCTGTTTTGGAGGTTGTCTCGTTGTTGCCCATCTAGCGCACCTGTTGTTATTTCATCAACATCAAAGCAGCTGAAACTGATTTACAACCCCCTCTGCTACTTAACCCCCTCCCATCCGCGCTACAGCCTATATACGGCTGCAGCGCGGACTCTAAATTTTCGGGAGGCCGTTTTTAAACGGCCTCCAGTGACACGCCCCCCCCCCCCGCGCGCTCCTGCGAGCGCGCATCGGGGAGAATCTGTGTCGGCCGTGTCCCAATCACAGCGGCCATTCACCACGTGATCAAGCCGTCCAATGAGAGATGATCTCATATGTAAACATATGAGATCATCTCTCATCGCCGGCGCTCCTTCCTCACACAGACACTGCAGTGTGAGGAAGGAGGGGGAGCCGACAGCCGCTGGGGACACAGAGACATGTAATCAGGGCACTGATCACCAGTGCCCTGATTACTGAAGGTAAAAAAACCACACACATTGCCCCCCCATCAGTGCCCACAGTGCCCGCCATCAGTGCCCCCATCAATGCCCACAATCAGTGCCCATAGTGCTGCCAGTCAGTGCCCATCAGTGCCTGCTCATCTAGGCACTGATGAGCACTGACTGGCAGCACTATGGGCACTGAGTGTGGGCACTGATGGTGCTGCCCATCAGTGCTCATCAGTGCCGCCCATCAGTGCTCATCAGTGCCACCCGTCAGTGTCCATCAGTGCCACCTATCAGTGTCCATCAGTGCCGCCTATCAGTGCCCATCAGTGCCACCCGTCAGTGCCACCTCTCAGTGCCCAGCAGTGCCACCTCTCAGTACCCAGCAGTGCCACCTCTCAGTGCACAGCAGTGCCGCCTATCAGTGCCGCCTATCAGTGCCGCCTATCAATGCCGCCTATCAGTGCTCATCAGTGCGGCATATTAGTACCTCCTCATCAGTGCCCATAAGTGCCACCTCATCAGTGCCCATAAGTGCCACCTCATCAGTGCCCATAAGTGCAGCCTATCAGTGCCCATAAGTGCAGCCTATCAGTGCCCATCAGTGCCGCCTCATCAGCGCACATCAGTGAGGGAGAAAAATTTATTTTCAAAATTTACTCGCAGAAAATAAGAAAAACTTTTTTTTTTTTCAAAATTTTCTGTCTTTTTTCTTTTTTTTTGTAAAAAATAAAAAACCCAGAGATGATTAAATACCACCAAAAGAAAGCTCTGTTTGTGTGAAAAAAATGATAAAAATTTCATATGGGTACAGTGTAGCATGACCGCGCAATTGTCATTCAAATTGTGAGAGCGCTGAAAGCTGAAAATTGGCCTGGATGGGAAGGGTGTTTAAGTGCACAGAAGGCAAGTGGTTAACTGACCAGCTCAATATCCCAGGTGTTTAATTGACTTGATGCTATACTGTGATTAAAAAGTGTTTCTTTAATTTTTATGAGCAGTGTATTTATGCCAAAGCTAATTTTAGACCTTCCTAACAGGAGCACAAACAGCAAAAAAATTATGGATAGCAACTCCTACCTTTCATCACTTAAAAATAAAAGCAAGTGGAGAATTCACTTCTTATTTCTGATTTCATATCAGATAATTTTCCAAGTAGTGCATTAATCATCATAGTAATACTGCCCTCCTATGTTGATTAAACATAATACAACTAGTACACACGATCAGAACATCGGATGAGAAATACAGTTTTCAAAGCGATTGTACAATAATCCGATCGTTAGTGCACAGCTTTCGAGAGCAGATCAGGTTGTGTGAAATTATCCGATGAGACAGGCACTAAAATTTTTCTCGTACAATGCCAGATCATACAATTTTCATTTAATCAGTACAGCTTTCGTATGAAAATACAGTACAAATACAATGCATAAATCACTTCCAAATTTTTATTCTGTCGTACAAGATTTTTTGTGTCTTTAGTAACCTCTTAATTTTCTATACGAGATTAGCATGCAAAAAAAAAAACCAGACTATTATTCGTCCAATAATCTCGTTGTGTTTGCCAGGCTTAATGGTCAAAGCTGTGTAAGTTTCCTAAACCCTTATAGATCTTGTAACTGATTATCATTCATAGCCATCATTTCAGTAATAATTAATCAGAGAGCAAAGCAAAATAACAATTGTCTGTGTTTCTAATACTGGCTGAAGGGTAAGCTGCAACTTCTCAGGACTGCGATTAAAGTTGGGACTTAATAGGCATAATAGGCAATTTTTGGGAACTTTAAATGACACCTATCAGCAATAACCTAAAGGCAAGCAGATGTAAAAAAAAAAAAGTAAGAAATACTGTAAACTAAATGCAGTTCTGGATTTATTAAAGATAGATTATGTATTTTAAATGCAACTGGTGTAAATACCTGAACTTGATTTGTAATTTTGTAATCCCCTTTACAGCAGCACTCTGCTGTACCGGGGAGAGGGAGGGATCCCCATAAAAAGTATCTAGGTGTGTCATATGCACATGGACTGACAAGGAACCATCTGATAGAGGTGAAGAATGGAGAAGTGACTTCATCAATTTTTTTTGCTCCCTCATTGTCTAATCAGAGCTGGAGGTATGGAGGTGAATACTTCGTAGTGTCTAACTGCAGCAGATAAAATCAGGTCACCAGACTGCACTACTGTCTGGTAGAGCTCTGTAAATCTAAGGAGTGGCTGAAGAGAAATACACATCCTTTGGCAAGTAAACAGCTCCTCTATATGCATTGTAACTGTGCATTTTGCCCATTTCTGCACCTTGTCATGAATAGCAAAGTAGGCCTGACTGATACCATTAAATAGCAAACTGTAACATCCTCTCAAAGTGCCTAGTTGGTTGTACTAGCTTGATGCCCCATAATGCCAATTGTGTTAATAAAGAGCTTGCTTATCATTTTATTATGTGTTGTATTTCTTTACAAAATGTTTTGTATCACCAGTGTTTTGGGTCTCTTTTACACGGGTGGCTGTGGGATGGTAAAAACAGGCGGTAGAGCCGTGGTTTTACCAACCCCCAACCACCCATCTAAAGCCTGCCATACAGCTGGAGGGAATTGTTTATGTGCCATGACTGTGATGCTTTACACAATAAATATAACAAGGCATGTCGAGTTGACAGGCAACACCACTTGTCAAACTAGCCCATTCGCCACAAACATAAGCCAAATGCTTGACTCATAGTTGTGGTGCATTAGTCCCATTGAAAATTGCAATTCAACAAAAAAAGCAATAAAAATTCAGGAGACAGCAGTATTGCCTCCTGAACACCTGATAGCATCTGCTTAGCTTAGATGCCCTTTTAAAAGCGATCCAACGTGGATCTCTTTTCAGAAGATGAATGTAACGGATCAACAGGCACCCTGACCGGGCACCTCCGTTGACGGATGCTCCTAGTGTTTCCCAAAGGCTCCAAGCACTCCACCAGACACCATAACCACTTCAGATCCCACGAACCGCCGCAGCTTGGTTAGGGTCTCGCCATCTCCTACCCACCCTGGACCTACGACAAGGCTCCAGGTTCCCGTGGGTGAACCTCTCTTTCCCCAGAGAGGGCATCTAGCCATCTGGACAGAACAATGTGAGGTCATTAACATTTAACAATGGAATAGACAGGTATACTTTAACACAATACACATTCCCTCCCAATACACAAACAATAGGGAAGTCTGCGAATGACAGTCTTTGTGTCTCACTCACAGCCAAGCATGGAATACAATGTGTAAGGTGGTAATAAATCTTCATATTTCTATATGAAGATTTTGCTGACAAATATTGAAGCAATCCAAACCATTACTTATCTGTCTTTCACTCATAGTGAGGGTTAGTACCGTCACAATGAATTAGTGTTAACCTAGCCTAAGTATGTAGGTTCTAGACCAGGGGTCTTCAAACTTTCTAAACAAAGGGCCAGTTTACTGTCCTTCAAACTTTAGAGGGCTGGACTGTGGCTAGTGGGAGTAGAAAATGCCCTAGAGTCAGTGGGAGTAAACAATGACCCATCATTGGTATTAGGTGTATATAATATAATAGGTGGGTGGGTGGGTATAATAGTGCCCCATCGTTGGTATCAATAGAAAGAATAGTGTGCCACCATTTGTATCAGTGAGAAAAATAATGTCCCATTGTTGGTATCAATGGGAGTAAAAGTGCCCCATAGTTAGTATCAATGAGAGGAATAGTGTGCCATCATTGATGTCAGTGGGAGGAATAGTGTGCCATCATTGGTATCAATGGGAGGAATAGTGTGCCATCATTGATGTCAGTGGGAGGAATAGTGCCCAATTGTTGGTGTCAGTTTGGAGCAAAAGTGCCCCATATTTGGTATCAATGAGAGGAATAGTGCGCCATCACTGATGTCAGTGGGAAGAATAGTGTCCGATTGTTGGTGTCATTGGGAGTAAAAGTGCCCCATAGTTGGTATCAATGAAAGGAATAGTGCGCCATCATTGGTGTCAGGGGGAGGAATAGTGCCCCATTATTGGTGTCAGTGGGAGGAATAGTGCCCCATCGTTGGTGTCAGTGGGAGGAATAGTGCCCCATCATTGATGTCAGTGGGAGGAATAGTGCCCCATTATTGGTATCAATGGGAGCAATAGTGCCACATTATTAGTGTCAGTGGGAGGAATAGAGCACCATCATTAGTGTCAGTGGAAGAAATAGTGTCCCATTGTTGGTATCAGTGGCAGGAACTATGCCACACTTTCACTGACAGTGGGGTGAATAGTGCCCCAAGGGCTGGATAAAAGCAAGCAAAGGGCCACAGTTCGGAGACCCCTGTTCTAGACAATCAGGACAAGAAAAAAAATTTTGTTTTCATATAACTCTTTAATATAAAAACCCTAAATAATGAAAGCACATGACATGGGAGGTACATTTTTGGTGCTGTTGTTGCAATCAGTTTTACAAGACATCTTTGAGAAAAAAAACTATAACTTCTATATTTGCCTATGCAAATAGAAAACCTACAGTAAATGTAATTTTGTGAGCATCATTATTAAATAAACCTTTATCTTTATCTTCATCTATGTAGCCAAATTTAGTGTTTACAATAATAAAATTTATTGTAATAATTACTATTTTGTCCAAGAAATTTAGACATCATACAGTATACCAGAGTGGCAGCATTATATCATGTTGATAATATTCATATAATATAGTTGGACTATATGCCAAATTTACATATTCCTAAAAATACTGGCTGAACCCTTTCCTTTGTAGTTTTTAACCAGAGCTGAATTAGAAATTCCTCACTGTGCTCTCTTGCACAATAATACTTTGCAGTGTCTGACTCAGTCAGTCTGTCAATCTTCAGCAGGGCAGTGGATCCACTTGTGGATGGAGTGACTCGGCCCTTAAAACTATCAGCAATATAAGTAGTATATCCGGTTCTAAATGATGCGATCCAAATCAGGTTGCCTCCAGTGGTCTGTCTGATCCAGTTCATGCGGTGATCGTTTATATCATAACCACTGACTGCACAACTCAACTCGATGGACTTTCCAACTTGTACAATTTCTGCATTTTTCTGAGTCAATACAATGGATGCCGATGTTCCTATGGGAAAAAATAGCATGTAAGAATACGTACACATTGTAATACTATATTACCTGTTTTTATCTTTGCCTATTCACCAACTTACCAGAAATATACAAAAAGATTACATAAAATATATGTAAGTCCATCACAATAGACTTTCAATCCCTTAGATTTTTAACCTTGATCTGGAAACGTCTGAATAAATGCGTACAACCTTCTGTGTTTTTAAGTTAAAACAACGGATCATTTGCATATTGTTATTTCCCTAGAAACTATTTAAAATCCTTCTTCCGGCATTATGTAAGAACAAAGGAACTTAACTAGATAACTTTTTTTGCAAAACTTACTTAGCAAACTACCCATAGGCATGAGATAATTTGATCCTGGCATCATAACTGTGCACAATGTACCCCAGCAGACACCTCTTAACCATTTTAAGACCGGAAGGATTTACCCCATTCCTGACCAGTCATATTGTGCAATTCAGCACTGCGTTACTTTAACGGACAATCGCGCAGTCGTGCATCGCTGTACCCAAAAAAAATTCATGTCCTTTTTTCCCACAAATAGAGCTTTCTTTTGGTGGTATTTGATCACCTGTGCGATTTTTTTTTTTTTTTTTTTTTTGCGCTATAAACAAAAAAAGAGCCACAATTCTGAAAAAAAAAAAAGACAATATTTTTCACATTCTGCTATAAAAAAAAAAACATTTTAGGCCAATTTGTTTTCTGCTACATATTTTTGGTAAAAAAAAATCGCAATAAGCGTATTTTGATTGGTTTACGCAAAAGTTATTGCGTCTACTAACTTTGGGAAAGATTTATGTCATTTTTATTGTTTTTTTTTTAACTAGTAATGGCGGCGATCTGCAATTTTTTTTGCGGGACTGCGACATTGTGGCGGACAGATCGGACCTCTGACTAACATTTTTGACACTTTTGGGGGTACCAGGGACATTACTACAGTAATCAGTGCTTAAAATATGCACTGCTACTGTAATAATGCCATTAGCAGGGAAGGGGTTTTTTTTTTTTTTACTAGTAATGGCGGCAATCTGCGATTTTTTGCGGGACTGCGACATTGCGGCAGACAGATCAGACCCCTAACTGACATTTTTGACACTTTTGGGGATACTAGTGACATTACTACAGTAATCAGTGCTTAAAATATGCACTGTTAGTGTAATAATGCCATTAGCAGGGAAGGGGTTAACCCTGTGGGTGATCAAGGGGTTAAATGTGAGCCTAGGGGAGTGATTCTAACTGTGGGGGGGCGTGGCTTCTGAAATGACCATAGAGACATGTGATCCTATATAGAAGGATTACATGGACTCTATGATCATTCCAGGGAGAAGAATGGTCAGCTGTGTTTACAACAGCTGATGGTTCTTCTCTCTCAGCGGGGAGCAATCGCAGGTGTCAGGTGGCAATCGGGGCCGCCTGACCCGTGCATCGAGTTCCCCGCTGCCAGGTGGGAGCGGGAGCACTCTCGCCCCCTAGCTTCCCACCTGCGACCGACGTAGGTCTACGTCGGTTTGAGCAGGAGAGCCACCCTGCCGCAGTAAAAAGGCGGCAGGTGGTCGGGAAGCGGTTAACCACTTAAGCCCCGGAGGATTTGGCTGCTCAAAGACCAGGGCCTATTTCGCGATTCGGCACTGTGTGACTTTAACGGACAATTACGCCGTCGTGCGACAATGTATCCAAATTAAATTGATGTCCTTATTTTCCCACAAACAGAGCTTTCTTTTGGTGTTATTTGATCACCTGTGCGATTTTTACTTTTTGCGCTATAAACTAAAAAAGAGCGTCAATTTTGAAAAAATAACAATATTTTTCAAATTTTTTATATGAAATTCCCCCCCAAAAAATGTAAAAATCAAAAAGTTTTAACATTTTAGGCCAATTTGTTTTCTGCTACATATTTTTGGTAAAAAAAATCGCAATAAGCGTATTTTGATTGGTTTACGGAAAATGTATTGCTTTTACTAACTAAGAGAAAGATTTATGTAATTTTAATTGTTTTTTTTTAACTAGTAATGGCGGCAATCTGCAATTTTTTTTGCGGGACTGCGACATTGTGGCGGACAGATCGGACCCCTGACTAACATTTTTGACACTTTTGGGGGTACCAGGGACATTACTAAAGTAATCAGTGCTATAAATATGCACTGTTACTGTAAAAATGACACTGGCAGGGAAGGGGTTAACTTTATTAGAGATCCAGGGGTTAAGTGTGTCCCTAGGGGCGTGCTTCTAACTGTCAAGGGGCGTGGCTGTTGATGTAACCACAGAGACATACGATCCTACATAGCAGGATTGTATAGTCTCTGCTGTTACACCAGGGAGAATGACAGGCGGCTTTGTTTACATTAGCTGCCTGCCTTTCTCCCTCTCCAGCGGGAGATCACAAGTGGCTGGCGGACATCGGAGCTCGTGCGGGAATGGCCGTGAACGAGCGGGGGCGGGAGCACACCTCCGGCGGCGCGGGCTCGCCCCCTACAGGCTCCTGGGCGAACGACGTAGTACTACGTCGCTTTGCCCAGGAGGGACTGACTGCCGCAGTAAATGTACTTGCGGCGGTTGGCCAGTGGTTAAAAGAACTTTCTTCCTAAAGGGGTTGTAAAGGAAAAAGGTTTTTTAATCTGAATACATTCTATGCATTAAGATAAAAAGCCTTCTGTGTGCAACAGTCCCCCAGAGCTCATCTAATACTTACCTCAGGTCCCTCAAGATCCAGCGATGTTGCAAGAGTGTTTCGGCTGCCGGGACTCCCCTCCTCATTGGCTGAGACAGCAGCACAATGCCATTGGCTGCCGCTGCTGTCAATCAAAGTCAGTCAGCCAATGAGGAGAGAAAGGGGGGCGGGCTGGGCTGCAGCTGCATGTCTGAATAGACACATGGAGCCGCAGCTTGGCTCAGGTGCCCCCAGAGCAAGCTGCTTGCTTTGGGGGGCACTCAACAGGAGGAAGGGGCCAGGAGCACCCTAGAGGGACCCGAGAAGAGGAGGATCTGGGCTGCTCTGTGCAAATCCATTACACAGGACAGGTAAGTATAACATGTTTGTTATTTTTAACTAAAAAAAAAAACAAGACTTTACAATCACTTTAAAATTTGATAGATCTTTCTACCAGCCACATACAGCAAGGAGGAATAGGCAGAAAGGAGATACCCCCTAAGTGGGACTATAACGGGCAATCACTCATGTAAATTCAAAATAATAATTTTATTGGTACAATTCATAAAAATATAGTAAGGAAAAACACATGAATATATATACACATAAAACATTGGCGACTGATTGTACAGAAATAATATATGACCATATAGTACAGAGGAGGACCCTAAATGGGCCACAGAGACCCAACGCGTTTCAATATTTGCGTGTGTTAAATTTTCTTCAGGGGTCTTTAAACATAGGTCCACTTCAGGGTATCTAGAGTAAGAACAAATATATTCAAACAACAATGCTGTTTCACACATAATTTTATATAATCATAGTGTCAAGATATCAAAGTATCAAGATCAAAACATATATGATAAGAAAGTGAAGCATACCCTAGAATGGTCAATATTGCGGTCACAGTCGCTTAATTAAAAATGATTGCATTGATTGCATCACATCTGGGGAAATGCCGAAGAATCCCATGGACAACACATCACCTGTACCGCACACTACCCCAAGATCATATGGGGGAGAAGAGATGGAAATGGACCATGAGCCCAGAGGGGGGGCAAGCAGAGGCTCCACAGAGGGTCCAAAATAGGCCACAAATGCTGCCACACTGGAATTGTGGTTCACTCTGCAAACATGAATAATGAAAAATAAAAGTGAATAAATCCCAAAAGGGTGACATCCCTATATCTGTTGATATTAGTTATCTGCCTAGCAGCAGATGTGTGTATGCCACCCGACATGCGCATATGGTGCACGCGCATGTCAATGGTGCATTCACCCTCCTGCCTAACAGCAGATACCTATATAGAGGCTTGTATTGTTTGATTAAGAAGAGAGACCTACCTCACATTCAGGGAGTAATTTGTTGCTTGAGGGAGACCAAAAAGCGTTTCAATTTGAGCGTTGGATGAGATATTTTTTAATAGATGTCCTTTGTGTGGGATAGCAGATGTTTGTACATCTATATCCAAAAAATACAAAGGAAAAAATAAGACAAAAGTAAAGTAGTAGAAATAAGGATATAATATAGAGTATTCAATATCTATAGATGCTATCTCTACATAGATAGATTGACATAGGTATGGATAGTACTTTTGTTACCTCAATCAAACTGCTCTTCTGTGTCGCAATGGCTCCTCCTGACTGATGTATCTCAGTATCTGTGAGGGATAGCAGCTCTAAATATATGTTTGCTTGATGAGCGTTCATGTGCAGCAGCTGTGGCCCCTGGGTGGGCGGTACACCCGACGGCCCCACACATCCCCAGCACGCCCATAGACGTCCATGGAGGTCCGGCCTCGCGCTCGGCCATGCCCATGTCACGGCCGGAGGGGGAGGAGTTATGGAGCCAGGGGATGCATCGCACACCCACCGATGCACGAATTGGTGGCCGTGGCGGTCACAGTAACTATATTACTATATTTTTTTCAATTGTACCAGTAAAATTATTATTTTTAATTTACGTGAGTGATTGCCCGTTATAGTCCCACTTATGGGGAATCTCCTTTCTGCAAATTGTTCAATGCAGGGATGAGGACAATTTAACTCCAATACTCTCACACAGACCCAGCCATCTGTTTTCTACTGCAAGGAGGAAAGTGATGGAAGTTAAAATCCTACCTTATTTCATACAATAATAAATAAAACATTTAGGGCAGATTTCTCTTTTTAAAACTTGATTTTATAATAGGTAAGCATATTAATTGTGGTAACCTCTGCCCTCCAATATTGATTAAGCATAATACTACTGTATAGTCAAGACACACCTGGCTGTTACCTACCCCTCCAAGAAATGAAAGCATTAGTAAAAACTGAATTTTTGTAAAATCTTACCTGTAAAATTCCTTTCTCTGAGTCCTCCGACAGTCGCCGCCCACTTCATATTCATCACCAATGGGGTTATGTCCTCTATTCCGTAGGAGTAGCTAGGCAATAGAATATGTTAGTACAAAGACTTTTAACATATCCCACCCCCAGGGGGTGGTCCCCTCAGTACATAACCCTCCACTTCCTGTATCCAACTCAGTTTCAGTGGAATAGCAGTAGAGAGTACATCAAAACCCCAAAAGAGGGGCGGGGGCGGCGACTGTCGGAGGACTCAGAGAAAGGAATTTTACAGGTAAGATTTTACAAAAATTCAGTTTTCTCTTACGTCCTCCGACAGTCGCCGCCCACTTCATATTCATCACCAATGGGGATGTCCCAAAGCAGTGTAAACATGAGGGGTGGGAAGAACGCAGCCGCGCCCAAGGCAACGCCGTCTCCCCATCAGAGAAAGGAACCTTACCAAAGGAAGGAAACCAGTTGGGCATAAGAACAAAACACTCGCTCAACAGGAGCAAGAAAACCCAGGGAAAAAACAAATATCCCAAAAAGCCAAAGAACCCGTAACAAGGGCTCTAGGGAACTGCCGCACTAAGAACCTTGCGGCCAAAGGAAGCATCAGCCAATGCCTGAACATCTACTCTGTAGAATATCGTGAAAGTGAGTACGGTCGACCAAGTCGCCGCCTTACACACCTGGGCCACAGAGGCCCCATGACGACAGGCCCAAGACGTACTCAGAGATCTGGTAGAGTGCGCCTTCACAGGTACAGGGGGAACTTTCCCCTTCAAAGCATAGGCCTGATCAATGGTCTGTTTGATCCATTTGGCGATTGTAGAAGCCGACGCCGCCATGCCCTTCCGAGGACCTTCCGGAAGGACAAACAAGGCATCCGACTTGCGAAAAGACTCAGTCGATTCGAGATAGACTCTAATCGCCCGGACAACATCCAAGGAGTGAAGCAACACCTCCGTCGGATGCTTCGGCTTCGCGCAAAGCGAAGGTAGGACAATGTCCTCATTGAGATGAAAGTCCGAAACCCTTTTTGGAAGAAAAGAAGGGTTAGGTCGCAAGACCACCTTGTCCAAATGCACAACCAGATACGGAGACTTGCAGGACAAGGCTGCCAGCTCCGACACTCGACGAGCCGAGGTGATAGCCACCAAAAAGGCGACCTTCTTGGATAACAAAGACAGCGAGATCTCCCTGATCCTTTCAAAAGGAGCACGCTGCAATACTGATAGAACTAGATTCAAGTCCCAAGGGGGAAGAGGGTCCCTCCTAGGAGGGATCAGATGACGTACCCCCTGCACAAAAGTGCTAACCAAAGAATTAGATGCCACAGGCCGTTTAAAAAGAACGGCCAAAGCAGACACCTGACCCTTGATCGTGGCCAGCGCGGAAGGAAGGGCAACACCCTAGACACCGAATAAGTGTCAGGAGAGAAACCCCTGGATTCGCACCAGGCAAAATACGCCTTCCAAGTACGGTAATAAACCTTCCCCAAGGAAGACTTCCTCGCATTTATTAAGGTGTGAATGACCTCAGGGGAAAGACCCCTGTTCTTCAGGACCTCGGTTTCAACAGCCAGGCCGTCAAAGCCAGCGACTGTAAAGCAGGATGGAAGATCGGTCCTTGCGACAGAAGATCTTCTCGAAGAGGCAGACGCCACGGGGCGTCGATTGCCAGATTTACAAGGTCTGCGTACCAGGACCGGCGAGGCCAGTCTGGTGCCACAAGAATCACCGTGGTCGGTTCCGCGTGTAACCTGCGAAGGAACCTGGACAGCAATTGAATCGGTGGGAACGCATACATCAGTTGGTACTGATGCCACGGGGCAACCAACGCGTCCGACGCGTCTGCCCGAGGATCACGCGTCCTTGCCACGAACCGTGGTACTTTGTTGTTCAGACGAGACGCGAACAGGTCTACCTCCGGAAGACCCCACCTCGCGCACAACATCTGGAAGACAGCCGGGTGAAGGGACCATTCCCCCTGGTCCAGGGTCTGGCGGCTCAGATAATCCGCCTGCCAATTTTCCACCCCCGGAATGTGAACTGCCGATATTGCCGGGACATGCGTCTCGGCCCAAGACAGAATCGCGGCCACTTCTCGAGCCGCCCGGGCACTCCTGGTGCCCCCTTGGTGATTGATGTAAGCCACCGCCGTGGCATTGTCCGTCTGCACCCGAACCGGGTAGCCGTGAAGATTGTCCGTCCAACGACGAAGACAGAGGAGTATCGCTCGCAGTTCCAGAACGTTGATCGGAAGGGAGGATTCCTCCGTCGACCAAACACCCTGGGCGGACAGAACGCCCAGAACACCACCCCAGCCCGACAGGCTGGCGTCCGTGGTGATCACCGTCCACGAAAGGGGACGAAAAGACTTGCCCCCCGATACTGAGGGGGATTGAAGACACCACAGAAGATCCCTTCTGGTCTGAGAACTCAATGACATCTGGAGATCCAGAGACTGCGGACGCCCGTCCCACTTGGACAATATCTCCGCTTGGAGATCCCGTGTGTGAAACTGGGCGAAGGGAATCGCCTCGAAAGCCGAGACCATTAATCCCAGACACCGCATGCACGTCCGAATGGACGAAGATGGAACGTCCCTGAGGGACCTGACTGCCTCCTGAAGAGCTGCGAGTTTTTCTTCCGGCAAGAAGACCTTCGCCTGGACAGAGTCCAGAATCATACCCAGGTAAGAAATCCGAACCGATGGGCACAATGTTGACTTTGGAAAATTGATCGTCCAACCAAACTCCTGCAGAGTCTGCAACGTGACGGACAGATCCTTCTCCAGAGTCTGGCTGGTCGCAGACCGAACCAGAATATCGTCCAGATACCCCAGAACCGAAATGCCCTGGGCCCTCAACAAAGCCAGAACCGGTGCCAGCACTTTGGTGAACACCCTCGGAGCTGAGGCGAGACCAAAAGGCAACGCCACAAATTGGTAATGATCTTCCGCTATGGCGAATCGAAGGTACCTCTGGTGACCCTCGAAAATCGGGATGTGAAGATACGCATCCTTCAAGTCGATGGAAGCCATGAACTCCCCCGGAACCAGGGCAGCCACCACCGACCGCAGGGATTCCATGCGGAACTTGCGCACCCGCACAAAGCGGTTCAGCGCCTTCAAGTCCAGAATCGGACGCACCTTGCCCTCCTTCCTGGGCACGGTGAGCAGATTGGAATAGAACCCTCGAAATCTGTCCCGATGAGGCACCGGGACCACCACTCCCTGAGCCCTCAGGTCCTGCACCGCTAGATGCAGGTCCCGCAAACGTTCCGGGGATAACAGAAGACTTGAGGGAAAAAATCTGCTCTCCGGCTGACAGAGAAACTCGATCTAGTAGCCAGATCGAACAATTTCCTGTGATTCGGGTGAGGGCGCCCCTTCAGGCCGCACTGTTGTGGGCCGCAGAACCGGATTGGCCGGACTTTTGCTTACCTGCCCACGGCTTCTTGCGGGAGCCTTGACCCTTGGACGGCTTGCCCCTATAGTGTGACCGAAAGGCACGAAAGGACCCCTGAGGGGGCCGAAAGAAAGCATTCTTTTTTCCAGGAGCCGTCTTAGTCTTGTGGGATTGAGGTAAGAGCGTGCTCTTACCCCCCGTGACCCCTTTAATTAGGGCATCCAGGGATTCGCCAAAAAGGCGAGAACCATCAAAAGGCAGATTGGCCAAGGTCTTACGTGAAGATTGATCCACAGACCAACACTTCAACCAAACCAGGCGGCGAGATAACACCGCCACACTGTGTACACGTGCAGCCAACGGAACCATATCCAGGTCCGCATCACACAAATACATGACACCCTGGTGGATTTGATCCACCATATCCAAAGTCGCCTGGGGGGCAGAATCAGCCACCAGGACACGCCTAAGCACCTGCGTCCAGCTCGCGACCGCCTGGGCCGCCATAAGTGAAGCAAATAAAGCTTTCAACATAGAACCCATAATAGAATAGGTACGACGGGCAAGGGACTCCATCCTCTTGTCCGTGGCATCCCGGAACACCGGGGTGTCTTCAGCAGGAATCGCAGTGGACTTGTTCAAAACTGCTAACGCATGGTCCACCGGAGGTGGGACACACCAACGCTCATCAGTAGCGGGCGTAAAAGGATAGCGCAGCTTAAACCTACTTGGTACAGCAAAAGGTTTGCGTATATTACGCCATTGTTCTTTCACAGCGCGCTGAAAATCATCAGTGCATGGAAACATCTGCGATGATTTGCGCCTTTTCTGCGTCCCATAAGCCGCCAAGGCAGCTGGAGGACATGTTTCCTCCTCCAAACGCAGAGTTTGCTTGATAGAAGCAACCAATTCATCCATGAGTGCAAGCTCTTCAGACGAGCCAGGGGGAGAATTATCAACCCCCTCTACCTCAGCCTCCATTTCTGACCCTATAAGGTCCAGGGAGGAATGAGACCCCGATAAGGAGATCTCTGCCACAGCAGCCCCAGTACCATCACCCTCTGAATCAGAGGAAATTGAAACTCTGGGCCTTTTAGAGGATTGAGCAGCCACCAGCATTTGCACCTGAGTCGCAAGGCTAGCCACAATCGCAGCCAAATCCCCCCCGGGGGGGGAAACCGCAGTCCCCTGGCTTCCCACTAAATTGGCAGGAAACTTGCATTCCTGAGAATCCATGCCCCTGTAGTAGCAAAAATAAATGGGCGACCGCCCCTTTAAGAGAGCGCTGCGATCGTAGCCCACTCACACTAAGCACCCCACACAAGGGACCCCCACAGGGACAAGTATACCAAGGCAGGACACAGGGAATAGAGAGAAATGAACCTGGAGAGATCGGTGCTGCTGCTGCTGCCTGCGGTGCTCCTGAAGGAAAGGAAGTGCTGGCATACAGGGCGCTCTATTAAAGCCTATGGAGGCTACAAGAAAATGGCCGCCATGCATGTAAAACATGCGGCCGGAGCGATCGCAGCCAAAATGGCGCCGTTTTGGCGCCGAAACCGCCGTGAGGGTGAAGTAAAACACACCATCTGCCCAAAAAAGGAACATGGTAAACCGCCGCAGCGGCGCTGTAATGTGCCCCAAGCATGAGAAACTCAAGCCCCACAGCACACAGCCGTTCACACAGACAGAAAACTGACACAGAGTGCAGCCAGCCCCCCCTCCTGCAGCCCACAGCATGCAATGTGAGAGATAGGGAAAACGTAATAGTGTGAACACAGGGCAAGGTACACAGTCCCAGACTGACACCCCCCAGACAGACAGGTCCCCACATAAATGCACTTACCTCTTACATGGCGTGGGGGACCCGCACAGGCAAACAAACCGCTGTACATGAGGCAGGGAGAGTCGCATCCAGGACGCATCAGAAGGTGGGTTGAGAAACCGCACAGCGTCCGATGAGGTAGCCACCTCACCTAGCATCCCTGCACGGAACAGGGATGGGTCGTTCAGATAACTCAGGAGCGATACCTGACTGAACGCTCGATGGCGGGCTGAGAAACCACTGACCCACAGCCTGCTACCAGGGGGGTCAGCCCGAGACGCAGCCCGCATGATCCTCTTCTTCCGAAGAACTAACTAACGCTGGTAAAATAACAGCTAACAAGAAAGAGAGAAAAAACTCAAATAAAATCCAAAGAAAGGAAAGAGAGCTGAGACAAGGTGCCCCAGCACAGAAACTTCCAGCTACTCCTGACAGCTAGACAAATGAAACTGAGTTGGATACAGGAAGTGGAGGGTTATGTACTGAGGGGACCACCCCCTGGGGGTGGGATATGTTAAAAGTCTTTGTACTAACATATTCTATTGCCTAGCTACTCCTACGGAATAGAGGACATAACCCCATTGGTGATGAATATGAAGTGGGCGGCGACTGTCGGAGGACGTAAGAGAAATGTGCTTTTTGATTTATCTTTACAGGTAAGTCTATAATAAGGCTACCTGTAGGTACAGTAGTTATCTCCTAAACTTGCAACGTTTAGGAGACATTTAGTTTAGCAGAAGCAATGCATACTAGCATATTATAACATTATCTTAAAGGGTCTCAATTTATTTATTTATTTTAGTAACTGATTATTGGCATTATTTCAGGAATAACTAATCTAAAAATAAAGTTATTTTCTGTGTTTCTTAGGCCTTTCATATTAGTGGTCAGGGGAAGGTAAAAACAAATCAGTGTTTTTACTGCCCTGTGACAGCCCACCTACAGACAGCCATGGTGCCCCTCAGATAAGTACATCTGAGATTAATTTGACAGGCTACGCAACTTGTCAAACTCTCTCATGTTAGGCCAGTTTTACACTGATCAGCTGTGGTTTGGCTGCAGCACAGGTATACTGGCCCACTGTTTAGACACAGCGGGAGACTGGCCGCGGGAGCAGCGGCGGCGATTGCGGCCTTCCTCCTGCGATCGTCAGATGAACTGACAAAAGACCTGTCTGCTTATGTAAACAAAGCAGGCAGGTCTTCTGTCAGACAGGCAGGGAGAGATCAGGAGTTTCAGCTAATCACATTTAGGTACATATTAACCCCTTTGATCACCCCCAGTGTCATTTATACAGTAACAGTGCATAATATTTAGTTTTATAGCAGAAAGTAAAAAATATGGCATTTTTTTCAAAATTGACGCTCTTTTTTTGTTTATAGTGCAAATTCTAAAAATGCAGAGGTGATCAAATACCACCAAAAGAAAGCTCTAATTGTGGGAAAAAAAGGACATCAATTGTATTTGGGTACAGCATCACACGACCGCGCAATTTTTCGTTAAAGTAACGCAGTGCCGAATCACAAAAAATGGTCTGGTCATTAAGGGGGTAAAACCTTCCGGAGCCCAAGTGGTTAGGGATGTCTTCCTGGCCCTGCTCCTTAACAACCAGCTATTCACTGCACCCTGATTGGGCAAAGCTTTGCCCAATCAGGGTTTAGAATACACTGTGCAGCGCGCAGTGCATTACAGGGCGTTCAGTGTGGTGAGCACCCACCAAACACCCTGAAATGTTGGGTGCTCGCCGAACAGGAGTTGCTTTGTCCGAACTGTTCACCCAACTCTAATATACAGTATCTCACAAAATTGAGTACACCCCTCACATTTTTGTAAATATTTTATTATATCTTTTTATGTAACAATGCTGAAGAAATGACACTTTGCTACAATGTAAAGTAGTGAGTGTACAGCTTGTATAACAGTGTAAATTTGCTGTCCCCTCAAAATAACTCAACATGCAGCCATTAATGTCTAAACCGCTGGCAACAAAAGTGAGTACACCCCTAAGTGAAAATGTCCAAATTGGGCCCAAATTGTCAATATTTTGTGTGGCCACAATTATTTTCCAGCACTGCCTTAACCCTCATGGGCATGGAGTTCACCAGAGCTTCACAGGTTTCCACTGGAGTCCTCTTCCACTCCTCCATGATGACATCACGGAGCTGGTGAATGTTAGTGCTCCTCCACCTTCCGTTTGAGGATGCCCCACAGATGCTCAATAGGGTTTAGGTATGGAGATATGCTTGGCCAGTCCATCACCTTAACCCTCAGCTTTTTTAGCAAGGCAGAGGTTGTCTTGGAGGTGTGTTTAGGGTCGTTATGTTGGAATACTGCCCTGCGGCCCAGTCTCCGGAGAGGGGAGATCATGCTTCACTATGTCACAGTACATGTTGGCATTGATGGTTCCCTAAATGAACTGTAGCTCCCCAGTGCCGGCAGCACTCATTCAACCCCAGACCATGACACTCCCACCACCATGCTTGACTATAGGCAAGACATACTTGTCTTTGTACACCTCACCTGATTGCTGCCACACATGCTTGACACTATCTAAACCAAATAAGTTTATCTTGGTCTCATCAGACCACAGGACATGGTTCTGGTAATCCATGTCCTTAGTCTGCTTGTTTTCAGCAAACTGTTTGCAGGCTTTCTAATGCATCATCTTTAGAAGAGGCTTCCTTCTGGGATGACAGTCATGTAGACCAATTTGGTGCAGTGTGCAGCGTATGGTCTGAGCACTGACAGGCTGACCCCCCATCCCTTCAACCTCTGCAGCAATGCTGGCAGCATTCATACGTATATTTCCCAAAGACAAGCTCTGAATATGACGCTGAGCATGTGCACTTAACTTCTTTGGTTGACTATGGCGAGGCCTGTTCTGAGTGGAACCTGTCCTGGCCACCATACTGTAGCTCAGTTTCAGGGTCTTGGCAAACTTCTTATAGCCTAGGCCATCTTTATGTAGAGTAACAATTCTTTTTTTCAGATTCCTCAAATAATTTTTTGCCATGAGGTGCCATGTTGAACTTCCAGTGACCAGTTTGAAAGAGTGAGAGTGATAACGCCAAATTTAACACACCTGCTCCCCATTCACACCTGAGACCTTGTAACACTAATGAGTCACATGACACCAGGGAGGGAAAATGGCTAATTGGGCCCAATTTGGACATTTTCACTTAGGGGTGTAGTCACTTTTGTTGCCAGCGGTTTAGACATTAATGGCTGTGTGTTGAGTTATTTTAAGGGGACAACAAATTTACACTGTTATACAAGCTGTACACTCACTACTTTACATTGTAGCAAAGTGTCTTCAGTGTTATCACATGCAAAGATATAATAATTCAACCTGCCCACCAACCGCCTCATTTGTGACATGCCCACCAGGTGGAACTCAACGTTGGCAATGCTGCGGCGGCTGCACACGCAGCAGAGGGCTATCAATCAGTACCTGTGTGAGTATGGCACAAGGACAGGGTCAGGGGAGCTTGACTTTTTTTCGCCACGCCAGTGGCTTTTGATTAAGAATGCATGCATCGTCCTGTCACCATTTCAGGAGGCCACTCGGATGGTGAGCCAGGACGATGCATGCATCAGTGACACTATCCCGCTAGTCTACCTGCTGGAGCACACGCTGCATGGAATCATGGACAGGGCACTTGAGGCAGAACAGTGGCAGGAAAAGGAGGACTTCCTTTCCTCACATGGCCCCCTTTATGCAGATATCATTCCTGCAGGGCCACAAAACACACAGGAGGAAGAGGAGACGGAGGATGAGGATTTCGGCAGCATGGATGTAGAGGAAGGACGTTGAACCATCATTCCTCTCAATGCAGGTATTTGAGCAGGTTAGAGATCGCAGATGAGGAGCAAGGTGATGTATGCTTGTTTTGATCTGGTGCCTCTTTCAGGTGCTGTTGCCAACAGACTGCATGGCAGGTCGTCATATGCCTTGTCAAGCATGTGGTGCCCAAGCGGCTGGTGTTCTGTCCGCGCTTGATCTGCTTTAGACAGATGCTGCAAACAGCCACGCTGCGGTCTACTGCACAGGTGCTGAAAAAAGTCCACACGAATGAACTTTTTGGAGTCCGTGGGGATTTTGCAGCACCCTGCACCTGTGGAGATCTGTGCTGTGACGCAATAGGTTGGCTACTGCTATGGCAGCCCATGGTGCACATCCTGCCTCATTGGAGTTGTGCGTCCTCCTCATCTCCCCCCTCCTCCTCCTCCTCTATCCTGTCAGGCACCCAAGTACTGTAAGTGACCTCATCATCCCCTCCATCCTCGTTACTGGAGCAAACTTGGCAATATGCTTCAGCTGTGGCAACATGACTGCTGGTCTCTTGTCCGTCATTGTCACCCCCTCTCTCTAGGTTCATGTTATTCCCTTCATCAACCTGGAAACAACATCACAGCTTTCATATTGCTGCTCATTCTCCAGGAGCATGTTAGTTACACTATGATCTAATAGTTCAGATGACTCCTCAAGAAAAAGTCCAAGAAGTCAATTTTTGTGTCCGGAACTGCTATTCAGGCACCAGGCCGGGTGTGAGACTGCAGCTGCGGGAGGCAGGGAGAGTGTATGTCTAGCCAGTGACATAGTCCACTTTGCAGCTACTTCCCAAGTGTTTGCAGCGCAGCAGCACAGCAGGGGAAGAGTTACAGTACCGCGCAGGAAAGCGTGCCACGAGCAGGACTGCCCAGTGGGAGGAGTAACCGCCCAATATGGTGAATAAGTGGAGACAGCGGGAACATCCGGCCAATCAGGAGTGACCCGGGGGACCCTATTAATATCGCCTCCTCCGTGCGCGGCCGTGTGGGAGACATGTGTAGGAGAAGGAGGCATGTCGTTCACCAGAGGAGCGAAGAGTGTTCTCGCTATGGCTGCCACCATGGCCGAAAACCAGAGCCGAGAGCAGATCTACCCACCCGATCCCCCTCTAGTTTGGGATACCGGTATCCAGATGGTGCCGGACGGTGGACTCACTTTGTGCACCGGAAGAGGTCGGGAGTTCCTTGGAGTGGTATGTCCCCAGTGGGCCACTGTTACTCTGAGGGTGCAGGCGTGGGTTCAATGTGGGCAATGTGGTGATTTGCTACTCAAGGCAGAGAAGAGCGAGGGCCGTCCCAATAAGAAGTTATATGGGAGACAGGCCTCACTCAGGAGGTGACGGGAATGAGTCAAAGTTCCTCCACGGAGCAGGAAGAGGCATCTTCAGGCTGAGGATGCAGATGGAGGCGCTGCCTGCAGTTGATGGGCTTACAGTCTGCGGGAAGGGAGTTTGGTCTCAGAGCTCCATAGGGATCTGTGTCCACCCAAACAGTAGGGACCTGGCCAGAAGTACCTTCGGTCAGGGCCATAACGGAATCCTCCCCTATAAGCATTCCCCAGCCTGTCCAGACAGAAGTTGCCCAGGTGTCTTCTTCCAACGCCAGCAGTAAGGGTGAGAAATGCCCTGTTAGAGTGGATTCCCCATCCTTCAACATGAAACATGGTTCCTTGGAAGGAGGTATGGATGATTGGGGATCCATTGAGGAGACCGAGTGGGAATGGGGATCAGAGACTGGAAGGAGGTCCCAAGGTCCCGAAGTTGTTGTACTGTTGTACCCCTAGACCGGGAGGCTCAGGAGGCTATTGCAAGAGGGGAACTGGCCCAGAAATTGGGGTTCTGTGATGTCTATGTCACAAGGGTCCCAGACCTCACCCCGTCGGGGATTATTGCTAGGGCCAGGGACCAAAACACGGCCTATGAGGAGATGATCCAAAGAGTGCACACCCCATTTTTTCCACCAGGGAGAGGTAACTGGAGAACCCTCTGGAGGTTATCTAGGATGCAGCGGTGAATGCAAAAGAAGGTGGCATTGGAGTATGGCTACGACTACGCTTACGCTCCCAGGGAAGTTATGCTCCTAGTAGAAAAGTTGAGAGACTGGTGGTGCAATGAACTTATTTGGGACTACCTTTTTGTCCCAAATCCGTACCGGGACACTCCGGAGGAAGGGTTAAAGGAGAAGTTTGCTAAAGTTAAAGCTCAATGGTACTACAGGCACTCCATTTACATAGATAGAGTGGAAGTCAGTCGCCCAGATGGGTCAAGACATGCTTGGTCCATCCGGATCAGAAATGAACAAGGGGAGTATGTCCAAGTGCCCCACCCGGAGTATTAGATCTGAATCTGTCAGAGTTCATTGAAAGCAGGAGGAGTTTGAGAAGCAGCTAAACAAGGAAAATTTGTGTGGCCGCCTGGCTGCCACAACTGACCAAGGAAAACCTTTTTGTGAAATGACATGATGCTGAATTTAAGTGTAACATGTTGAAAGTTCAATTTGACCCCTTGGGCCATAGGGCCAGGGTCCCTTTTTGCAAAATCAAGTATAGTGATGTCATGCCTTTGGGACCATTGGGTCCGGTGATTTTGGAAAGTTATTTGTGTGCTAGGTCTTTTGGGCCGGGGCCTTCTGTGGATTACAAATGGCTGTGTGGGACTTCGTCCACAGTCTGAACAGATGAAAATGTTGCTACAAGCTACAAAGTTCGTGAGTGTCCAAGAACTTTGGTGTGGGGTGCCCTGCTGGACCCCTGTGGTGCTTCCCTGACTCAGCAGGACTGTAGGTCATGAGAGACTGTGACCTGCCCTGTTTGTTTCCTCACTGAAGTGCTCAAAAGGATAGCAGAGGGCGCCGTGTTTCACTTCAGCAAAGAGGACTCTGTCTAGACAGCTAGTGTTAGGGAACATGTTCTTCCAAGTTAAAGGAGGACCCCGGAGTGTCCTGGTTGGCAGAGGCAGTCAGGGCGGGAGTGGAAAGGTCGCCCTTGTAATTTTGAAGGAGGGTCTTTCCATTCAACTATTCAGCTAGTTAGATATGTGATGTGATTTCTATGTGATGTGATGAGATTGACTAACTTTTGCTTCCTTTCTCTATACAGGTGGGATCACCTTAGAGATAGACAGTCAGGATGTTTGTATTGTGTTTCTTGTTGTTTCCCACCAAATGCGTTTATTTGGTGGGGGTTGCATCAGTTTTCATGCACCTTAAACTGTGTATGATACATGTACAGCAGATTGTAAAGATATATTTTTTCACGGTAATTTATTTGTAAATTCGTTTTTCCCTTTTCCCCCTTTTCCAGGTTTGTGGGATACTCCTGATTTTTGGCAGAGTTTTGATAGCAGGCGGCTGCCTCGGAGTCAGAGGGACCTGACTCATTTGGTGTAGGGTGAGTGTAGCACCCTACAGGTAGGTGCAAGGTAAATGTATAGTGAGCCTTCTATTTTATGAGGATTAAAAGAGAGTGAGTCATCCAGCATTCCTGTTGTTATCTGGCAAAAGTGAAACCACCAACCCCAAGGAAACCATTCCAGGCTGATTACATTCATTTTTCTGGTGGGGTCACCCAAGGGGAGCACTGACACTTTTTGAACAACAGCACCGAAGCACTTTGTGTATAACAGCACTGAAGCACTTTTTTTGCACAATGAGCTTTATTATCTAAGGACTATATCTGTTATTTATTGGCTTTTTATTGATTTGATATTGATTTGATCACGTACACAATACTAGCACTTGATGATATTAATTGTATTATATGTTGACACACATTATCGAATATTGATTTGTACATATATTTAAAATTGCACTTAGCACTTTTATTATACATATGATACAAGACATATATTTTAAACAGTGTGAGGAGCAGGGCTGACTTTTTCACTTTTCCAATCCAAAGGCACCACACCTTATTTTGTTAGCAGCAGCCCCATTTTTCGAATTCACGTTTTTTGATGATTGTATTCACATTTATATTTAATCCATAAGCGCTCTGACCTTTGCTTATTTATTTTTATAGTGAGCCTTGTCTAGTTAGGGTGTCAGGGCTTCCAGATGTGCCTGCTGAAGGGAGAAGTATCCCCACTGGCTCCTGTGAGAGGCTTCTCATAGGGCAGTGCAGGAAGCCCAATCAGGGGACACATCCCAGCTTGTAACTACCCCAGAAGGCAGATTTTGCTGCAAAGGATTCTGGGAGTGGGTATAAGTTTGGGGGAAAGAGCAGAAGCCCAGGATGGAGAGTGTGGCTGTCTCTCCTCCTGTCTGAGGAAAGCGGATGTCTCGGGGTGTCGTCAGAGAGTCCAGAGAGTGCTGAGTTGAGCTGAGGGGAGAGAGAGGGGTTCAGTCCAAGGAAAGCCTACACAGGTCATGAGTACTGAGGATTGCCTCTGGGGGTCTGCCAGAGTTAACCACTTGCCGACCGCCCACAGTATATTTACTGCGGCAGTCAGCCTCTCCTGGGCAAACCGACGTAGTACTACGTCGCTCGCCCAGGAGCCTGCAGGGGGCAAGCGCGCACCGCCGGAGGTGTGCTCCCGCCCCTGCTCGTTCACGGCCATATCTGCGTGTGTGACCGGTGGCTCCGATGTCCGCCGGCCACTCGCGATCTCCCGCTGGAGAGGGAGAAAGGCAGGTGGCAAATGTAAACAAAGCCGCCTGTCATTCTCCCTGGTGTAACTGCAGAGACATTACGATCCTGCTATGTAGGATCGTATGTCTCTGTGGTTACATCACAAGCCAAGCCCCTTGACAGTTAGAATCATGCCCATAGGGACACACTTAACCCCTTGATCACTAATAAAGTTAACGCCTTCCCTGCCAGTGTCATTTTTACAGTAACAGTGCATATGTATAGCACTGATTACTGTAGTAATGTCACTGGTACCCCCAAAAGTGTCAAAAATGTTAGTCAGGGGTCCGATCTGTCTGCCACAATGTCGCAGTCCCGCAAAAAAAATTGCAGATCGCCGCCATTACTAGTTAAAAAAAAGCAATAAAAATTACATAAATCTTTCCCTTAGTTAGTAAACGCAATAACTTTTGCGCAAACCAATCAAAATACGCTTATTGTGAGTTTTTTTACCAAAAATATGTAGCAGAAAACAAATTGGCCTAAAGTGTTAAAACATTTTGATGTTTACATTTTTTGGGGGGGGGAATTTCATATAAAAAAATGTGAAAAATCTTGTTATTTTTTCAAAATTGTCGCTCTTTTTTTGTTTATAGCACAAAAAGTAAAAATCGCACAGGTGATCAAATACCACCAAAAGAAAGCCCTGTTTGTGGGGAAAAAAGGACGTCAATTTCATTTGGGCACAGCATCGCACGACCACGCAATTGTCCGTTAAAATCACGCAGTGCCGAATCGCAAAATAGGCCCTGGTCTTTGAGCAGCCAAATCCTCCGGGGGCTTAAGTGGTTAAAGGGGACCACTCCGAAAGAGGTTCTGGGATCCAGTGCCAGCTAGCTGAAAGGGGGTACCTAGGTTGAGGACCCTGAAGTTACAGAGGGGGGTGCATAGACAGTGAACCCTGAAGAGTTCAAGGTTAAAGGGGGCACCTGCTAATGGGACCTGAATTGTACAGAGTGTGCCAGTTGGGATTTACAGCTTTACAGGATTCTACATCATACTACCTCAAGCCAGAGCAAGGCGGGAGGGGAGTGTTCAGTGACTTGTTGCAGTATAACAGTGTCAGTGGCTCTACAATTTCACAGTCCTGGATTTTCTGGACTGGTCGAGGATTCAGCACTTCTATTAAGTTACAGAGTGTTCTCAGTTAGTGAGCGTCGGCTGGTGTCAAGGAAGCGCCAACAGGCATTTTTCAGGAACAAAGTCCCAAGTGTATATAGTTGAAGCCTAAAGGAGTATCCAACACATTCCCTTCTCCCAACCCCTTTATCTACAATAAACAACAAAACAAAGATGCTGCAGTTGTTCCTGTCTCAGTCTTCACACCCAGGGCCGCAGCTCATATGGGCTGGAAAGGTGACCGGGAACAATGGCAGACCCACATCAGGACACAGGCCTGGAAAACCTGCTACACTAGGAAAATACATCAGTCACTCTAAACCCCTTGTAAAATAACCCATTCAGTTTAAAATAGAAATTAAGTGCAAAACATTTTCGTATATAAAAAAAACATTATAAATATATGTTTTCCCTTTTTTATAAGTGATACCATTCCCTCTGTTCTCAGCTGCATAGAAGCACTGTGCTTGCCAGTAAATGGCTGCTCAGCAGAGGTGTGTTAGGACAAGTCCGATCATTGGAGGAAAGTACACTGAGTTCCCAGCAAAGCAAGAAAACTGACCATGGTGTGCTCTCCTGCTTAGTGTAGTCAGTTTTTGATAGGAAAGCAGAGGGACTGGCAAGAACACCAGGGATTTCACACAAAGGAAGCAATACAAAGAGAACAGGATACTTTCTCATACAGATACATGGTACAGCAGGCACATATCAGGAATTTGAAGCATTGGGGTAACAAACGCTTTAACAACAATATAACACCCCATTCTCAACACTGCACCTAACAACCGCTCACCTGATGAAAGGCACCTCCCTTCCACACTCTCAGCACTACACTTCACACCCATGTTGCTCACTACTGCATGCATCAAATGCCCCACTCTTCCCACTGCACCTAACACTACACTCACACACACACGCTCTCACACTGCATCTCAGGCTGGATACACACTATACATCTTTTGTTGTTCGATTTCCTTTAGATTTACCTTCAACTATGTAGTGCAAGGGCCTACCTGATTCACATAGCAATTGAAAGTGTTTGGGTTTGACCTCATATTATATGGTTTTGGTAAATCTAAATGAAAAAATCTACAGATAATTGAATAGTGTGTATCCAGCTTAACTCCCCCTTGTGCTCACTACCAACATCCCTTCATCACCAGTTCCAAAAAAGGAAAAAGACACAATACATTTTAAAAGAAGCTTTTACAAATGTTGTGAAAGCTTTTTTTTTTTTGTTTTTTATTTAGACACATTGTGTGTCATTTACACTAAAAAAAAGTAAATTTGCAACACACTTTGGCTAGTAATAATAACATTGTAACAAAATACAGTATAACCAGGTAAAAGGGTGAGTAATGGTTGGGTTGGAGTGTGCTAAATACATAATTATTGGAACCCTACTGGGGGAAAAGCTTTCTATGCCATAGCAATATGCAGAAAAAGTAGATTGGAATTTTAGAGGTAAGAGACTGCATTAGGTAAAAGCATTTGCTGCCTTTTGATTTCATTGTGATTTTACTGTGAAAACAGCAATTTCACCAATACAAAAAAATTGTTACAACTTGCCCCAATTTCACATTGTTTAAAATAGGCTTTAAGAAGTTGCTTGTTCCCAAGTGACATGGTTTTGTTTAAAAACAAACAAAGCCTTGTGATCCCAAGCATCTGTGCACACATGTATTTTACTGAATTGCAAACTTTTGCCCAAAATTTCCACATTTTATCAAATTTTGCAATAGCAAAGGCTCCCAATTTTGGCTACTTGCCTTTCCTAAGGTACTTTTCTAATAACATTTATGACTTCTGTTAATCCACAGGTTCTACCAAACAGAAAACAATTTTTAAAAGAACTAATTCCTAGCTTTACATCAACTGGTAAATATCTCCAGGCAAATAATACTTTGGTAATGTATATGTTTTTGCTCCTCATTGGGTGTGCATGGTGCATTTTAAACAGCACTGAGACAGGAGTTCCTCACTGTGCTCTGTTGGGGGAACAGTAATATTTGGCAGTGTCTGCCTCAGTCAGTCTGTCAATCTTCAGCAAGGAAGTGGATCCACTTGTAGATGGAGTGACTCGATCCTTGAAACTATCAGCAATATATGTAGTATGTCCAGTTTTAAATGCTGAGATCCAAACAATTTTTCCATCAGTTTCCAGCCTGAACCAGTGCATGTGGTGATCATTAATGTTGTACCCACTGACTTCACAGTTTAACTGAATGGACTTTCCGACTTGTGCAATCTCGTCATTGTTCTGTTTTAATACAATGGATGCTGATATTCCTTTGGAAAAACAAATACATAATATGAGCAGTGTATAAATGGTCTACATTAAACTTCATTTTTAGGGCTTAACTTATATATTACTTTAGTTTTTACAAATTCACCTACTTACCGGATAGATACAGAAAAATTAAATAAAATATATGCAATCCCATCACAAAAGCCTTTAAACTCAAATATACCCCTCAAACTGGTACTGTTGCGTTTAATGGATACCTACAATGTTCTGTCTTTCATATTTATAAAGCAAAACCATTGCTCATTTGCATATTCTTATTTAAAAAAAAAAATACTTTCTGCATTATATATCTGACTATAGAACAAAGAATACATGTTGTAATAAACATTTACTTAGAGTATTTGTCCAGATGAAGCACTTTTTTTTTCTTTTTTTTTAGTTTTGAATAGAGTGCGGATGGGCTAGAACCACTCTGGACTTATACTGCTATCCAAGTCTTTAGTAAAGAAATTTCTACTCTCTTATTGTCAGGATGATCATGTTCTTGCCAGTCAGGAAGAGAAAAGCCTATAACATGGACAGAAACAGAAATAAAAAGCTGATAGGGGTTCTAATTCTCCTTGGATCTACTAAATTAGAGCATTTTTTTCTAATGCTGGAGATTTTCCCTATAGGGGCCATTCCCACTCCTATAATGCGGTAGTGTGGTTTTAATGGCCTTTAAAGGATAAGTTCACTTTTTGGTAAAAAAATATAATAAATGCAAGTTTTTTTGCAGGTAAAAAATGCCTTTTATCGTTTTTTTTTTGGAGCCTGCAAAGCATTGCACCAGCGATCAACAGATCGCTGGTGCCATGCAGGTCTCCATCAAATCTGCCATTGTTTTTGCTTGCCTGTACATCCCATAAGAGTAAGCAGATACAATCTAAAAGGAAGCATGAATTAACTACTAGTTAATTGAAAACTACAAGCTGACAGCCGCAAAAGCTGCGGGATCTTCTAGTTTTTCATGCACAAAGCCCTTTCAATCAGTGAGGCCTCCAGGCGGGTGGAGCCCCTCTCGGCCACTTTTTTGGTGAAAGCTAGTGGAAGAAGAAGATATTCAAGGAAAAAGTTTGACCGCACTCAAAAAGTAAATGAACTTGGAGTGTTTATTCCCATAACGAAAACAACGGTGCATCACACAGACATGGACATGGTTGACGCGTTTCACGACTCTATGGGTCGCTTACTCATAAATACTCATTGGTTATGAGTAAGCGACCCATAGAGTCGTGAAACGCGTCAACCATGTCCATGTCTGTGTGATGCACTGTTGTTTTCGTTATGGGAATAAACACTCCAAGTTCATTTACTTTTTGAGTGCGGTCAAACTTTTTCCTTGAATATCTGATTACTGGACGACGGATCCGACCGACACCTGGGTGTTTGCCTCACCTGAGCGGCTTTTTCTGTGTTGTTTGAATCATCTCTTAGTGGAAGAAGAACCCTGCTAAGTGTCACAGTGGGGATTAGGGAGGTACAGGGTCTGTGTGGGATCCTGCAAAAGGAATGGACAGAGGGCGCACCAGCCTAGCGCATTATCTTTAAAGCAATTTATTGTAGACATATGTACACATTATACTCACAAGGCAATAGTGAAACATGGGCAAATATAAGCAATATCCACTGGGCATCATCTGCTGCCGCAGGCCGTGGAAGGATGTGGACCTCCAAAAAAACGCTTACGCGTTTCGGGGTGTTCCCCCTTCATCAGAGCTCTGTGTGGGGTCCATTTGTTACATGTTACACCCTGAATATGGGGTAACATGTAACATGTTAGGAAAGGTGAACTTATCCTTTAATAGCATTGTTAACCCCTATGGAAAGTCAACGTGTTGTAAAAAAAGAAGAGCCGCAAATCCTGCTACCTTTCCTGGACCCATTAACCTATAGGTTTAGTACAATGCCTTATCCTCTCTTACCATCAGACATCACCAGCAAGGCAATCATGGGAGCTCCATGCTGGAGACTGCTTGGCAGTCACTTCTACCTCTCATCATGAGTTCTAGAGAAGACCAGGCATGTGTCTACATATATCCTGGGCCTGTACTCTAGCCCTCGTCTTGCCTTTATTGATCCCTGATATCCACACTTCTGCTTGTGATGTTTATCTGAATCTGTTGTTGCTCTGTACTAGACATCTATTATGCTCCTGTCACTGGATTATTATAACGCAGAAGTCTCTAATCACTCACACACGGCCTAAGTAGGTTTTCCAAAAGTAATCTGATCTTGACAGATCTTGACAGAATTTCAGAGTCCTTATAAATTCCTATGCAATGAAATGAAGTCTCAAAGAACGAGCTTTCTTAGCTATCTTTTGTGAACTATAAACCCTATGTATCCCTATGTAACAAAATGAGGAGAGGGTCAATGTTTTAGTAAAAATCAAGAGGGCAGCCTAGGATAGTAATGCTTCTCCTCTATAGATACTGTACAGAGACTGAACGTTATAACCTTAGACCAGGAAGTATGTTAGTGCCTGGATCAAAAAGTGAAATAAAAGAAAAGAAAAAAACCTTGAAAAAGAAATGAATACAGACACCACACCTAAGAACCTTCAAACTGCAATATACTACATTCTCTTTTTTAGGTTTAGATGCATTGTAAAATAAAATAATACAACAGGCATCACTCAGCAGTTGAATGTTCAGCTGGCTTCTCAGCAGGAACACAGACTTGAAGACTTGTATTCTATCAGTGAACAATGTGGCCCTCCATTGGGTCATAATGTATTTACTATATTCAATTGTATGAGAACATGTTGAAGAGTGAGCTGTTTAAATTGGAATATAATATCAAACATGCCATGCATTAGGAAAGAAATATGCATTTAGGGCTAGCTCACATCACACTTTCTGTGTTCCAGTTGCTTTTTTTTGCATATCGTTTACATGTGTTTTTGATGCATTTTTAGTGCACTTCAGTATGTTTTTTTCCTCTTTTTTATTTTGACACTTGAAAAATCTCAGGACAATGTGCATTTTGGTGCATTTTTGGTGTGTTTACATGCATACTGGTGAATTTACATGCATTTTGTTGCATTCCAGATGCATTCCATACAAAAAAAAAAAGCAGCACATTCTAGTTTTGTTGACTGCATGTGAACTGACTGCACTGGTGTGAACTAGGGCCATTGAAATACACGGAAAACACTGTGCATGTATTATTGTTGCAGATTAAAAATGCATTGGACTGCATCTATTGTGAGCCAGCCCTCAGAGAGAATACACTACATGTTAGCTGTAATGCAGTCACCAGGGTCAGATTTATATTTTTTTCTCCTATAGAATGTGTGCTTTTAGGTAAATTATTGTAAATGTGGCATGAAGAAGAACAGGATGAACTGCTACAGTATATCACAAAAGAGAAAAAGTTGTCAGAATATAAACCAGATTCTGATGGCAGTATTAAAAAAAAAAATTCAACAAGCTCAACTCTGGCCTTACTCTCAGTCGGGCGCTGTTGTACAGCCTCCTCTCCTGTGCTAAAATAGCTTAATCTGATTTCAATGCACACTGTTAGCTTCTCACAGTGTATGTTAGAAGCTGTAGCCATTCTGACAGAAACACTAACCTCAGTTAGTGGTTGGAGGAAATACTTTATTATTTAGTCCTTTCTTCCCAAGTGTGACTGTCCTTAGACCACCCCATTCATTCACTTGATTTCAGTTCTTTCAATCAAGGAGGCTCAGCAAGCTCAGAGATGAGCTTCACATTTAGGTCAACCATGCCTGTTCAGTGTTCAAGGACCAGACACACAAAATGGCCAGATTTGGTCAGTTTGTCCACCCCAACCTCCAACTGATGTAGTGGCTTTTTCAATTTGTAAACAAGCTGAAGGGGATCCAGAGCAGTGTCAATGACCAAATATGGGCAGAACCATATTTGGCCTATGACGTCACCCAACATCTCTGGCCAATTTATTAACATTCAGCAGCCGGACAGGGACTGTCATTTGTGGTGGGAGAAGCATCAGGAGAGGATTGTTATGGTGCAGTTTGCTGGATAGTGCGTTTTGTTTTTTTCTGAAGTGTCTTTTTTTTTTATTTACTTTCTCCATTTTTATGTGAATGAGTAATAGGGGATATTATGTATCACTTACCCATTTACTTATGGAGGTTAGATATCTGGAGGCTTGCAAATTTCAATTGGTCCCTCCCAACAGACCACATTCACCAAGCCAGGGAATGTGGAGATGAGGCCCTTGCCCTATTAACTTGGGCACACAGTGCCTTGGTAGTGGGTCTCTCCCTGGCAAGGCACTCTCTCAATGTGGGAGGGTGACCTGGTTGGATTTAGTCGAGGGGGGGTACATGCTCACTGTCCTCCATTTCCTGGCCAGCCAGGCAGCATCCCTGCATAAGGATCTGGATTTTGAGGAGTACCCAACACTGTTTTTTAGCAGCAGTTGTCCTTTTCTTTTTATTAACACTTTTGCAGGAGTACATCATGTGCAGCTTCATGTACAGTTTTAAAGCATTCCCCAGTGTATTATTTAAAGAAACATGTACTTTTAATGTTGCTCTTTTTTAACAAAATCTTGCAAAAATTTTAAATTGGCCTTCAAAAGGCTAGAAAATTTGAGTTGAAAACAAGATTGAGTTCCTGACTATTTCAATGGGGGCTGGATGCTATGTTCAAGGTTTGCGGGATTTTCTGTTTGGTTGGCGCACATGCACCGAACCAAACTTTGCCCACTTCACTCAACTCTACATTCTGCATGAAATGCAGTCTGCCAAGGAAAGCTCACCCCTCCAGACTAAAATCTTGTGTCAACACTTTGTACTTTACCTGGTGACAGCATGCAAATAGTGCAATTGTGCAAACTCAGAATTAGCTGGGATGTATACTGCACGACACAAGCAGCATATATTCTAAGAGAAAACTTGCCCAACAAATCTAACACCTAGCAATTTCTCTAAGTGGGACTTTAATTCAACTTTAAACCTTATTGAACCCAGTTTGCCAGTGGACTAGCCAGACAATATAATGGTAGCCTCCAACTGTCATTCAGAAAAGGATTCTGTTTATGTTCGCACCATTATATGAATAACAAAGTAGGCCTGCCTCACTGATTAAAATAAGCAATAGTCCTGGCGCTTATCCTCCAGATAAATAATCCTTGGGCAATAAGTCCATTGACCATAGATCAATATTATAATTGCAATTTTGATGATAACAATGATGATAATGGTGATGATAATAATAATGAAAATCACCACTCTCAATGCCCCCAATCCCTGGCATGGGATGTAAATGCAAAACATATGAACTAGAAAGGAGGGTGGCACACAGAGGTGATATAGATGTGAAATCACCCCAAAATTTGAAAAGATGTTAAAAATGGAGTGTAACCGTCAGGTCCTGAATACCAATGAGGACGTGGATAAGATCCCGGATGAACCAACAGGGTTGGAAGGTGCTATTGTGGATACCTCTTTGGGGGTAAATGAACCCCTGGGATAGATGAATAAATCCCTGGTCAAGAGAGGAGCGGAGCAGATCGGAGCAGAGCGGAGCCAGATGGATAATTGGTGTGTGTTTCGGCCATTACACACAACCGCCGGAGCCCACACCGCTTCCGGGATGGACGTCACTCGATCACTGGGCAGACACGCCCAGAGCAGGAACCAGCGTGGAACACAAGCTTCTCCTTGTTGCAGTGACTACTTGTTTCACGCGCCTGCGCTTTGTCAAATCACGCAATAGCGAAAAAAAGGAGCATTTAAAGGGCGGGGAGTGGGCAGAGCTGTAAAAAATGCAATAACAAATAAAAATAAAGATAAAAAGGTACCCATCAACATCCTCACTGATAACAGCAAGTATCAATAAAACCATTAATAAAAACAATGCCTATACCAAAAAATTGCCAAAAAAAAAAAAGGAAAAGAAAGGAAAAAAAGAAAAAATATATAATCTTTTTTGCATGTCCTCCTACAAAGGAAGGGAGAAACGCTCGTTGTCAGTGAGTGTAACCTTTGTGATCGCTTCAGTTGCCATTACCTCTAGACAACCAATGTTTTTCTTATGTGTTTGAGAAAATGGCGAGGAACATTGTGTTTATCACATCCCTTTTGTATGAACCTTCGGTGCTCCCCAATGTGCTTGCACAATGTCCGCATAGTGCGTCCAATGTAAAGTAGGCCGCAGGGGCACCTCAGGACATAGATAACATACTCAGTGGAACGTGATGAACTGCCAAATCTTAAAGTGTTGCCCCTATTGTCACTGATGTCCGCTAATGCATGAGGAATAAACTGACACATCAGACACCCTCTCTTTTTGCATTGGAAGATACCAGTCCTATTATCGAAATAGGACCTGATATCAATGGAAAGGCCTTCTATTCTCAGTGTGAAGCTTACTAGGGGCCAAGATATTTTTAATTGTACGTGCCCTTTTGAAGGTTACCTATGGAACTGGAGGCAAAACAGGGGCCAACCTTTGATCCAACTGGAGGATATTGAAATGCTTTTTTATTATATTGGATATGGCTCTGTATTGATCATTAAAACCTGTAGTAAATCTAATCATATTCAAATCATTACTAGCCTCTTCATCTTTCTTGACACCAGGGATTGAATCTATATACCTACAAAAGGAAATTTCTATAAGAGGCAGAGGGTAACCCTTATCTTCAAAACGCTTCAACATATGAGAACCTTGTGTCAAATAGTCTTCTTTTTTGGAACAATTCCTACGAAGTCTGTGAAACTGTCCGCTGGGAATATTGCGCTTCCAGGCTGGGTGATGGCAACTTGAAAAATGGAGTTAGGAGTAGCCATTAATTGGTTTGATATGATTTCTACTAGTGATCATACTACCATCATGTGACAAAACTAGATCTATAAAAACAATCTCACTCAGATCTATACCATGAGTAAAAGAGAGACATTGGCATTACAATGAGTTACAAAGGCGGTGAAGGCCTCCAGACCCCCACTCCAAATAAGAAGAACATCGTTGATGTAATGACAATAAAAGGCAATATGCTGGGCAAAGGGATTGTTGACCCAAATAAATCTCTCTTCCCAAAAACCCATCGTGAGGTTGGCATATACAGGGGCAAAATTGGCCCCCATGGCAGAGCCCTTTACCTGTAAAAAGAACTGATCTAAAAAAGAAAAATAGTTGTGGTGTAGACAAAATTAGGTGCCCTCTACTATGAAAATGGATTGCTCTAAATTGAAGTCACCCGGTTGAATGAGAAATCTGGTGACACTGGCATATTGTATATTGCACCATGGTCATTGGTTTTAATGTTTGTATGGATAAAATAGGTTTTCTAAAGAGTTATAACATGAGGTAGTCTTTACTTTAATATCAGTTTTGACTTTTTTTTTTTTTTGATATATTAAATTTACCTGATATGTGGAAGTCCAAAAGTCAAGGTTTTGGTTGAGTGGAGAATATTGTGAGTACCAGAGACTCCAGACCTAAAGTGGAGGTGGAATTGCCAGTTTAGTAATTATTGCTTACCTGTTTGTAAAAACGTTGTTCTTTTTAAACAGGGTATTGATAAATAAGGCTGATGGGAAATGCCTTTATCCACAATACGATAAACATAGAAATAACTCATTATAAATAATGAGATTTTATAGCTGCCAACTAAATAGAACACATAGTAAATGCTTAAAAGTTACTTTATTTCAAAATGTATCATTCATTAAAATATCATTAATAACAAACAATGTTGGGGTTTATAGATGCTTGTAGCAAAATCCCTTGTACATAGGTCTGTGTTATAAGCTATATCGACAAATTTACTTTGTCATGACCAAATATAATTGATGATGAAATTGTTATAAGTAATCTTTTTAAATTGTTTCATGATGATCTTCTCGATGAAGAAATACTGAATACAAGAATGTGTCATGCCCACTCAAAAAGGTTGAGACAGCCACAGTAATAGCCCAGGCAAGGGGATAAGTGGACCACAGGAGGGGCAAACAAGGGCCATGTACAACCTATTTAAAACTAGAATTAACAACCTGAGGAGGGGGATGCAGGGTAGATTACTCAGGAGGGTGCTTACAAAATCCACCAGGTCTGAAAGCAAGGAGAGCTAGCCTGATTTACTGGTGGAATGGCATATTTGCGCAAGATTATTGGTAACTGCCTCTTACAGGTTGAAAAAAGCTAAAGTCCATGTGGCTGTGTTCCCCAGACTCCAAACCTTTCAAACAGGGTTCAGCTAATTGCTCCTTACTGTGTCTTGACTCTTGATCACAGAAGTATTTGGCAGTGTTTGACTTAAGGGAAAACCCCAGTCAAAAACTTTTTTGCATGTCTTTGCTGCTGATCTCCTACCTTCATTGAACATGTTATCCATCTTATTCTGAGCTCAGTAGTTCCTCTGTAATAGACTGGTAACTTTCAAATAAAACTGTTACTTGCCAGTGATTTCCTGTTTGTAAGACTGGTGGCTGCTATTCCTCCTATTCCCCCAGCCACCGGTCCAGGCACATTCCATTTGTAGTTATATCTAAAGCAAGCAGGGATGTACTTCTGTCCCCGTTTGCTGTAGTGGAAGGATGGGACTCACAGCCCCCCCCCCTCACCTGTACCGCCCATTGGAGGTGGTGTCCTCCTCCTCTGCTCCCTGCCTCCACTAATTCCCTTCCTGAAGCTGTTCACCCCCCCCCCCCACCCTGCATTTATCTCTGGCTTGGCTCCTGTTATCCACCTCTGCTGTACAAAACCAGCCAGCCTGTCATCTGTTTATGCTTCCTCCTGCCAGCTGTCACTGCTGCCCCTTGGCTCCCTGCTTCCTCCTTCTTAAGTAATGCTGAAAGCCGAAAGTTCCCTGGTAGCATTTAACTCCATACACATTAGGCAAAAACAGAGGCAGGAGGTATAGAACATCATGGGAGGGATTGAGAAGCATTGCCACTGTGAAAACTGAGCAGGAACACAGACATTTAGCATCAATGACCATCCCCAGGGACACACAGGATGCACAGACCTAACCCTATAGCCCCTGTCCCCACTGACAGACCCCAAACCCTACACTAACTTCCCACTCTTCCTCTTCCCACTATGACACCGTCCACTGCTCTACGGACACCGTCTCTCTAGCTGACAGACCCCAAACCCTACACTAACTTAACACTCCCCACTCCCCACTCCCCACACTGACTGCGAGAAATGATAGGTGTAAAAGAACCGTCTCTCTAACTGACAGACCCCAAACCCTACACTAACTTCCCACTCCCCACTCCCCACACTGAATGCGAGAAATGATAGGTGTAAAATAACCAGCAAGCTTCAAACAGTAGCTGCTGGTTACATCAAGTTGCTCAGTCATTTATGGGTTAATTGTGATCCTCCCAATCAGCTCCCTCTCTGGCAGCTGTGGAGTAAAATCTATGTCTGTCTGTGACACCATCCTCTGCTGTACTGACACCATCCTCTGCTGTACTAACACCATCCACTGCCCTACTGGCACCATCCACTGCCCTACTGACACCGTCCACTGCCCTACTGACACCGTCCTCTGCCCTACTGACACCGTCCACTGCCCTACTGACACCGTCCTCTGCCCTACTGACTGCCCTACTGACACCGTCCTCTGCCCTACTGACTTTGTCGACTGCCCGACTGACACCATCCACTGCCATATGGACACCGTCCCCTGCTCTACCGACACTGTCCACAGCCCTACTGACACCGTCCACTGCTCTACTGACACAGTCAACTTCCCTACTGACTCCATCCACTGTCCTACTGATACCGGCCACTGCTTTACTGACACTGTGAACTGCTCTACTGACACCTTCCTCTGCCCTACTGACACCATCCTCTTCCCTTTCTCTGCCCTACTGACACCGTCCACTGCTCTACTAACACCATCCTCCGCCCTTCCTCTGCCCTACTGACACCGTCCACTGCTCTACGGACACCGTCTCTCTAATCCAAAAGATGCTGGCATCTTTTGAATTAGAGAGACAACTTCCTGAAATTTCATTGAGACTTTTCTCTTCAATAGTAAGGAATTTCACAAATGTAATAAGTGTTTAGTGTTTTGTGTAGGGGGGTGTACTAATGGGGGATTTTTTTGCCGACCCCGGAGTTCTGCTTTAAACAGCCTATTAATCTTTAGCAGAGCAGTGGAGCCACTTGTAGTTGAATTAACTCTGTTAAATTAACTTCATCAGTAGTGTAAGTAATATGTCTAATTCTAAATCCTGCAATCTAAACATGATTTCTGTGTGGGACTTTTGTTAATCAGTGGAAGTGGCGATCCTTTATATTATATCTATTGGCTTCACAACATAGTGTGAAAGAATTTCCAAATTTTACAATTTATGTATTCTTTTGCTGCAAAACAATAAATGCAGAGGTCCCTACAGAAAACTGATATTTGCAGAGCAAAGTATAAGCACATTAGTGTGATAAACTTTCCAACTTTTACAATTTCTTTATTATTTTACTGCAAAACCAATTTTCTTTAGAACATCATATAAGCATATTTGCTAGAAAATCAAGTTTAATTCTAAGATATCTGATATACTACGGTATATACATCAACCTATATACAGTATACCTAATAGCCCCACGCCAAATAATATAAATGCAAAGCTGCTGGGTTCAACACCAATGGTGCTCAAATAATCTTCCTCTAAATACACAGCACCTATATGTGATACACCATATAACCATAATCTCAAAGTGTCACGATAACTAACTGAAGGAACCAAGAGCATATCGACCCGTTAAGTCCAGGGGGTCACAGATTTACTGTGAGTTCTCTTGAGTGTTGGTGTTGGTACATAGCAGCCGTTATAGCACAAAGCTATATATTAAAGCTATATTAAACCAGAGTGGATATTTTATTATAAGGAGCAATTTACATGTCTGTATTGTATGTTAGTGGCACTTTGGACTGCACTTTATTGAATTGAACAGTGTTTGGTTAATTATTGTGACACTTTGAGTATTGCACTTTAATTTATGAGAATATGGTTATATAGTGTATAATAACAAATAAGCACTGTGTATTTAGAGGACGATTATACATATCAACTTACCTGATATTTACAAAAATACAGTAATATGTAAAATAAACAAAATAATATACTCCAGCAACATTTAGTGTTATCACTTTGTGTGGTAACTTATTCATGAAGTAGATGTTTAGAATGTTTTGCAATCAACAATCAATAACTAACTAGATCCGTTGCTGATTTGCAAACTGATAGTGGTCTACTTAAAAAGAGCCACACATACTGCAATTATTCTGCTGTTTTGTTTCAGACCTATTGGGAACACTGTAATGAAAAAGCTCTCTAGTGTAAGTTTCAACAGTAGAGTAAACACAAAAGGTAGTAAAGTAATGTAAGAACTGCAGCTAGGGCCCTGTATATCTACCAGACCCCAGGATCCTGCCTAGATTGATCTGGACAATTTATCCCTACTAAGCATGTGTCAGGGTGCTAGGAAACCAGACTACATGAAGATGCAAGTAAAATAAAGCAATTTATTAGAGCAACAACAATAAACGCACAGCAAGAGGGAGGAGCGAAATCAGGAACAGCCAGGGTCAAGTCCAGAGCAGGTAGTCATCCAAGCCGGGATTGAGTCTAGAAGCGGGTAGTCATCCAAGGTGGGATCGTGTCCAGAGGGGGGTAGTCTGCTGATGCCGGGTTGTCTGCTGATGCCGGGTCGTCTGCCAATGCGGAATCGAGAGCCAGTAAAGTCGTCAGCCAAGCCAGATCATGCACGGAGAAACACGGAGAACAGAAGACTGCTAGCAGTGATGCACCTTGGAGCACAAACACAAGGGCAAGGACTGCAAGCCAACAGGTGATATATATATAGTCAGGTGTGCAACATTATCAGCGATTCCCAGGCAGCAGGCAAGTGATGATGCAAACAGAGTTTATAAAAGAAAGCAGTCTGCACATGTCCAAGATGGCTGCCAACAGGAAGACAAGTTAAGACCTTGACAGCATGTTAGCCTGCTACCTACTCAAGAGTGAATGTATTTTATTTATTTCAAATACTATTTATGTTTTTTTGTGTAGCACTGCCCCCTAGGGAGCCGCTGAGTGTGGATTCCCCTGGGTTACCCATAGCGACAGTCTGTAAAACGTATCACTTTAAGACTTGGCTCAGACAATGAACAGTCGAGGGATTTGTTTTTTTGTTGTTTTTTATTTTAGAACTTGGATGGGAGAAGGGATGAGTGGGATACTCCAACTTGAACTATGAACAATTTCTGAGGACACTAACTGTAATGTGTGGGGCAAGGCCGCTGCTTCACCTTGCCACCGAAGGGAAGTAGAAGATATGTTCCTGACTGAATTTCTCTTCAGGGTCCTGACTTGGCAACCCCTTTCTCACTTCCTGTGCATGCTATCTGTAAAATACAATAGATTATTTTTAAAAATTGAATTGAGATAATAGCGGCTAGAGCGTAAGAAGGCTGGATGTAATGGGTGCAGCTATATGTGCTGTAGTGTGTTAGAACCCATAGATACTGTAAAAAAAACTTTATTATGTTCTTAAAGGCCAATCTTGAGCATTTTTTGAAATGGTGCCACAGCAGTATTGAAAAAAAAAAGCAACAAGAACAAAGCAAAAAGGAGCTCTTGCTGCCATACTTATCTTCTCTCCATGACTTTTCCCCACAATAATGCTATTGCACTATAAGTCAGTCTTCCGAATTAGTGAAACCTAGCGGCACCTACACTCATAGTGTAATGATATAGAGAACCCATTCCCTGCAATATTGAAGATTGTCCAGTGCCAACCAAGAGCCCAAAGATTAGAACCCTGTACTCCATGAGCCTGGCTCAAAGAAATCTGGAAAAGGTAAAAAAAAAAGCATAAGCTACATGTTGGAGACAAAATGGAGGGGGAAACACAGAGTTGGGCTTTTAGTTTTTTTAGACACAAACAGGATTAGATTGTCTTAGAGTGACCCCTAAAGTTTTTTAATTGAAGTACATCATGTAGATAGGACCCAAATACAGATGTTTCCTTAACACATTTAATATGTGTAACTGAAAATACCACAAGATATAAGTAGACCACAATTATTTCAAAAATGCATAGCTAGAAATAAGTAATATGGTTCTCAAGAAAACCGTTAAACTGATATTTCTGCATTCATCAGTTCATAATTCTAATACTGTTTTGCAAGACCTGACATCCAACAACTTCAAGGGGGAACAAACATGTCACGAAGAATAGAAAAACCCTACTGCTTCTCTGCATTAGTTGATTAGTCAGGTAGATGTAATAATGTACTTCCACCCCTTAAAAAAATTAGCTAACTACCTTAAATTTCAGACGTGATTTCACACTCATTAAAAAAAAAAAAAAATGTGTTTTTCTAATACTTCATTCCATTTTGAATATGTAGAAGATATTGGTAGCACTACGCATCATATTTGGGCATTGATGAAAAGTTTAGTTTAAATGACCAAAGTCAAAGACCAAAATATCATATATACACTTTAGCATATTAATGTAATTTAAACATTTTTTCGATCTCTGTAAATTTGTGCATTGCGGTGTGTATACATGCCTTTACACTTGTGCGCTGCAAAAAAAAAGGTCATGTTCTACTTTTTTAGTGCAGAGCTTTGGTGGAAACTGCTCCTATTGAAATACATTGATTTTTGAACTGGCATAACTTTATGAACTGGCTTGCGTTGATCAATAGTGATGTCGCGAACCTAAAATTCGCCGTTCGCAAACGGCGAACGCGAACATCGGCAAATGTTCGCGAACCGGCGAACCGGGCGAACCGCCATAGACTTCAATAGGCAGGCGAATTTTAAAACACACAGGGACTCTTTCTGGCCACAATAGTGATGGAAAAGTTGTTTCAAGGGGACTAACACCTGGACTGTGGCATGCCGGAGAGGGATCACGCAAAAAAAAGTTCTTAAAAATTATAATTTTTTGATAGAGAGCCAATTATTGGAAAAATTAAAAAAAAATAAAAATAAAAAATTTCTTTGGATTTAGCATCTGGGGGGTCTAAAAAGTGTACCTGTGAAGTTTCAGCTCTGTAGCATGTCCAGAACCCCTAAAAAACAGCATTTTTCTTATATTTTCAGGAATATGGCTTCTCTGCGGCTGGCTTTTTCTCTTGCAGGCATTTATCGGGCATTTTTTTAGGCAGGCATGTCATTTTTTGTATTTAGTGTCTGGGGGGTCTAAAAAGTGTACCTGTCAATTTTCAGCTCTGTAGCATGTCCAGAACCCCTAAAAAACAGCATTTTTCTTATATTTTCAGGAATACGGCTTCTCTGCGGCTGTCTTTTTCTCTTGCAGGCATTTATCGGGCATTTTTTTAGGCAGGCATGTCATTTTTTGTATTTAGTGTCTGGGGGGTCTAAAAAGTGTACCTGTCAAGTTTCAGCTCTGTAGCATGTCCAGAACCCCTAAAAAAAAGCATTTTTCTTATATTTTCAGGAATACGGCTTCTCTGCGGCTGGCTTTTTCTCTTGCAGGCATATATATCAGTGGTGGGTGGGCAGTGGCACAGTACACTCTCTGTGGACCTGGCAGCAGTCACTGGCACCCAGGCAACTGCAATTTAAAAAATATATATATATTTTTTTTACTTTGCAAGCTGCTGTGCCACTTTATATATCAGTGGTGGGTGGGCAGTGGCACAGTACACTCTCTGTGGACCTGACAGCAGTCACTGGCACCCAGGCAACTGCAATTTAAAAAATATATATATATTTTTTTACTTTGCAAGCTGCTGTGCCACTTTATATATCAGTGGTGGGTGGGCAGTGGCACAGTACACTCTCTGTGGACCTGACAGCAGTCACTGGCACCCAGGCAACTGCAATTTAAAAAAAAATATATTTTTTTTTACTTTGCAAGCTGCTGTGCCACCTTATATATCAGTGGTGGGTGGGCAGTGGCACAGTACACTCTCTGTGGACCTGACAGCAGTCACTGGCACCCAGGCAACTGCAATTTTAAAAAAATATATTTTATTTTACTTTGCAAGCTGCTGTGCCACCTTATATATCAGTGGTGGGTGGGCAGTGGCACAGTACACTCTCTGTGGACCTGACAGCAGTCACTGGCACCCAGGCAACTGCAATTTAAAAAATATATATATTTTTTTTTACTTTGCAAGCTGCTGTGCCACCTTATATATCAGTGGTGGGTGGGCAGTGGCACAGTACACTCTCTGTGGACCTGACAGCAGTCACTGGCACCCAGGCAACTGCAATTTAAAAAAATATATATATTTTTTTTACTTTGCAAGCTGCTGTGCCACCTTATATATCAGTGGTGGGTGGGCACACAGTGGCACTGCAGTGGGCACAGTACACTCTGTGGACCTGACAGTCACTGGCAGCCCAGGCAACTGCAATAATAAAAAATATTTTTTTTTTTCAATTTATTGCAACAAGATGCTGTGCCAACGTATATATATCAGTGGTGGGCAGCGCACTGCAGTGGGTACAGTGCACTCTGTGGACCTGACACAGCACTCACTGCAATTATGACAGAGGAAAAAAAAATATTTTTTAAAATGCCAGGTACTGTGCCTGTGCCACCCGAAATGAGTGTGGTGTGCACACAGTACAGTCTGTGGTAGGTCTGTGGCCTCTCACACACAGCGGGCAGGCAACTGCAGTGTACAATAGATATATATATATATATATATATATATATAAAGAAAAAAATCTATTACCTTACCAGCCCTTGAAAAGGGCTTTTGGGGACACTATATATATATATATATGTATATATATAAATAAAAAAATCCTCAATTACCAGCCCTTAAAAGGGCTTTTGGGGACACTAGATAGATATAGATATATATATATATGAAGAAACAACTCAATTACCAGCCCTTAAAAGGGCTTTTGGGGACGCTAGGTATATATATATATATATATATATATATATATATATATATATATATATATATATATATATAAAAAAAAAAACACAAATACCAGCCCTTAGAAGGGCTTTTTGGGGTGCTGATATTACAGCAGTAGTGGACCAAGAACACTGCAAGACCAGGAACACTGACTAACTGTCCCTAGCTTAACAGCAGCAGCAGCAGCAGCAGCTCTCCCTACTCTCACTACACACACTGCTTCAGAATGATCTAAGATGGATGCTGCCCTTGCTTATTTATAGGAGGTGGGAGGGTGTGGGAGGGAGGTACGCTGATTGGCTGGAAATGTGTCTGCTGACTGTAAAGTTCAGGGTCAAAGTTTGCCTCAATGATGTCTTATGGGGGGCAGACCGAACATCGCATATGTTCGCCGGCAGCGGCGAACGCGAACATGCTAAGTTCGCCGGGAACTGTTCGCCGGCGAACAGTTCTATACATCTCTATTGATCAACACACACCAGCACATTTGGTGTGATTTGGCCCTGAATCTTAAAATAAATATCATTAAATGGCAGCTTATCCCCCGATAACTCTCTTTAGTCATTTCTTAGTGCAGCCTTGTTTTAATTCTATTCATGCCTGGTTATCCTACCAATATAAACCCTTTCTACCCCTTCCTGTCCAAGGGTGACAAAGCTGCCTTAGTGTTAGTCTTTGTAAGTGCTGCATTCTCATTCTAGGATGGATGTCCCCACAGCAGCACAAGCTGACGTGATGAAGCACAGTGCACCTGCACAGCACATTCAGCTTGATTGCTATCACTGGGACAAGCCACTTTACAGTCACAGCATCAGGACCTTCCACGAATCATTTGACATGTAGCCTAAGATAAGCAGGACATTGTAACTTCTTGCAGACGGGCACTGCTGTTATGTTGCTCGAGTTTAAACCTGAAGCAAGCCCCATAAACAGCAGATCATTTTTCTGTATGATACATACTCCTAAAACTTGAATATGCTAAAATTATAATTCTAAATAAAAATAGTTATTGTCACAAAATCACCAAAAGATGGAAATTTTTTTTTAGCCAGGCCACTTCCTCCAGTCCACCTGGACCCATCTAGATGTTAGAGGGTTGGAAATAGTCTATTTAAAAGACAATAACAACGTTCTACATACCTGTCCTTTTTTTTCCAAAAGTTCCCTTTTTCTTTTGTTGAATAGGTGTACTCTAAATGTGTTACCATCTTACCCTCCCCAGACTTACTGGCAAGGGTTCCCATGAAGTTCAAGTCACTGCTGTCTCGATCCACTAGACCTGATCTCACACTCTCACAACATACCGGCAGTTATAATTGACTGGGACAAGGTGCTGGCATTGTCCTACAAATTGTCATTAGCCTCCTACGCCCAATAACAGGACTACCGGAGTCTCCCCCGCTGGTATCTCTACCCTATGACTCTTTATAAAATTGATCCCTCCAAATCTGAAATGTGCTGGCGTTGTATGGAGGCGCCTGGCACCATGTTGCATATATTGGGGAACCTGCCCATGTATTGTCCCCTTCTGGGACAAAATACTGCAATTATATGATACTCTGGTAGGGGACAGATTCCCCAATCAACCCAAAATTACCATTCTCTCCATGTTGCCAGGCTCAAACAAAATTAAGAAAATGTTATTAAGACACTTTTTGATGGCAGTTTGGTTAGTTATTGCCAGAAGCTGGCGTCAGCCTGAACCCCCTTCATTTCCAGCCTGGGGCTGTGAACTGAACAATATTGAATATGTGAAAAAACAAAAATTAAACCCACGCTAAACCAGAAAATGGAACATAAGTAGTGTTGAGCGAACACGGACTGTATTATTCGTGTTCGTACCGAATAATTGGATTTTTTGTACCCGAACACGGACACGGACACTTTACTGTATGTTCGGGTAAAAATCCGTGTTCGGTCGTTTTATTTCCGGGTTTTGCATGCTTTGGCGCTCTTTTCATGGCGGGCTTTCAACAGCCAATCAACAATCGTTTAACTGGTGTGCCTTAAGCCATCCCAGCCATGCCTGCAAATGTCTCAGTAGCTGTGATTGGCCGTCTGAAGCATGTGACCAAGTCTTTATAAGTTCGAGGCAGCCGCAGCGGCGTCATTATGCTGCTTAGATTCAGGGACAGAGCACACATCAACGTGCTGGCTGCTGATTAGGGAAAGATAGGCAGGAAAAAACCATTTGTGTCCGGATAGAATTGAGGGACAGGTCGGAGTGTTTAGGCAGGGCGAGTTGTAGGCATTTTAGGGATAGAGTCTGCTGAATTATATAGGGTCAGTGTCTTCTACAAACTACAATCGATATTGCTGTGTGGGGGGTGGGGTGAATCTGCACTCAATCCTGATCTACGATCTCTTCTCAATCCTGTTAGGGACAGAGTCTGCTGAATTTTAGGGAAACTGTGTTCTACAAACTACAATCGATATTGCTGTGTGGGGGGTGGGGTGAATCTGCACTCAATCCTGATCTACGATCTCTTCTCAATCCTGTTAGGGACAGAGTCTGCTGAATTTTAGGGAAACTGTGTTCTACAAACTACAATCGATATTGCTGTGTGGGGGGTGGGGTGAATCTGCACTCAATCCTGATCTACGATCTCTTCTCAATCCTGTTAGGGACAGAGTCTGCTGAATTTTAGGGAAACTGTGTTCTACAAACTACAATCGATATTGCTGTGTGGTGTGGGATTGGAGATAGGCAGGTGTCAGTGATCCACATCCATTTTTCTGTGTGTGAGCTGCAGTGAACACAATCTTTTTGGGCTGCAGTGAACACAATCTTTTTGGGCTGCAGTGAACACAATCTTTTTGGGCTGCAGTGAACACAATCTTTTTGGGCTGCAGTGAACACAATCTTTTTGGGCTGCAGTGAACACAATCTTTTTGGGGTGCAGTGAACAAAATCTTTTTGGGGTGCAGTGAACACAATCCTTTTTGGTGTGCAGTGAACACAATCTTTGTGGGGTGCAGTGAACAAAATCCTTTGTGGGGTGCAGTGAACACAATCTTTTTGGGGTGCAGTGAACAAAATCCTTTTTGGGGTGCAGTGAACAACATCCTTTTTGGGGTGCAGTGAACACAATCTTTTTGGGGTGCAGTGAACAAAATCCTTTGTGGGGTGCAGTGAACACAATCTTTTTGGGGTGCAGTGAACACAATCTTTTTGGGGTGGAGTGAACAACATCCTTTTTGGGGTGCAGTGAACAAAATCCTTTTTGGGGTGCAGTGAACAAAATCATTTTTGGGGTGCAGTGAACACAATCTTTTTGGGGTGCAGTGAACACAATCTTTGTGGGGTGCAGTGAACACAATCTTTTTGGGGTGGAGTGAACAACATCCTTTTTGGGGTGCAGTGAACAACATCCTTTTTGGGGTGCAGTGAACACAATCTTTTTGGGGTGCAGTGAACACAATCTTTGTGGGGTACAGTGAACAGAATCTTTGTGGGGTGCAGTGAACACAATCTTTGGGGGGTACAGTGAACACAATCTTTGTGAGGTGCAGTGAACACAATCTTTGTGGGGTGCAGTGAACACAATCATTGTGGGGTGCAGTGAACTCAATCTTTGTGGGGTACAGTGAACACAATCTCATACTGAAGGTTTGAGGGTGCTGCCTGTTCCATACTCCCCCTACTCCTCATCTAGCCTTTTAGGGGTACAAACAATAGTAATTGGGGCCTAGTGTGGTTGTGTACGTGTGATATACATACACTTTTTTGGGATCATATTTTCTATTCCGCTATTTAATCAAAAACCTTTGGGGATCAGTTAAATTGGGGGATAGTCTGTGTTGGTACGTGTGAGAGAGATCCACCTTTCCAAGTTGTTGGGGTTCATCTCATACTTCTGAAGGTTTGAGGGTGCTGCCTGTTCCATACTCCCCCTACTCCTAGCCTTTTAGGGGTACAAACAATAGTAATTGGGGCCTAGTGTGGTTGTGTACGTGTGATATACATACACTTTTTTGGGATCATATTTTCTATTCCGCTATTTAATCAAAAACCTTTGGGGATCAGTTAAATTGGGGGATAGTCTGTGTTGGTACGTGTGAGAGAGATCCACCTTTCCAAGTTGTTGGGGTTCATCTCATACTTCTGAAGGTTTGAGGGTGCTGCCTGTTCCATACTCCCCCTACTCCTAGCCTTTTAGGGGTACAAACAATAGTAATTGGGGCCTAGTGTGGTTGTGTACGTGTGATATACATACACTTTTTTGGGATCATATTTTCTATTCCGCTATTTAATCAAAAACCTCTGGGGATCAGTTAAATTGGGGGATAGTCTGTGTTGGTACGTGTGAGAGAGATCCACCTTTCCAAGTTGTTGGGGTTCATCTCATACTTCTGAAGGTTTGAGGGTGCTGCCTGTTCCATACTCCCCCCTACTCCTAGCCTTTTAGGGGTACAAACAATAGTAATTGGGGCCTAGTGTGGTTGTGTACGTGTGATATACATACACTTTTTTGGGATCATATTTTCTATTCCGCTATTTAATCAAAAACCTTTGGGGATCAGTTAAATTGGGGGATAGTCTGTGTTGGTACGTGTGAGAGAGATCCACCTTTCCAAGTTGTTGGGGTTCATCTCATACTTCTGAAGGTTTGAGGGTGCTGCCTGTTCCATACTCCCCCTACTCCTAGCCTTTTAGGGGTACAAACAATAGTAATTGGGGCCTAGTGTGGTTGTGTACGTGTGATATACATACACTTTTTTGGGATCATATTTTCTATTCCGCTATTTAATCAAAAACCTCTGGGGATCAGTTAAATTGGGGGATAGTCTGTGTTGGTACGTGTGAGAGAGATCCACCTTTCCAAGTTGTTGGGGTTCATCTCATACTTCTGAAGGTTTGAGGGTGCTGCCTGTTCCATACTCCCCCTACTCCTAGCCTTTTAGGGGTACAAACAATAGTAATTGGGGCCTAGTGTGGTTGTGTACGTGTGATATACATACACTTTTTTGGGATCATATTTTCTATTCCGCTATTTAATCAAAAACCTCTGGGGATCAGTTAAATTGGGGGATAGTCTGTGTTGGTACGTGTGAGAGAGATCCACCTTTCCAAGTTGTTGGGGTTCATCTCATACTTCTGAAGGTTTGAGGGTGCTGCCTGTTCCATACTCCCCCTACTCCTAGCCTTTTAGGGGTACAAACAATAGTAATTGGGGCCTAGTGTGGTTGTGTACGTGTGATATACATACACTTTTTTGGGATCATATTTTCTATTCCGCTATTTAATCAAAAACCTTTGGGGATCAGTTAAATTGGGGGATAGTCTGTGTTGGTACGTGTGAGAGAGATCCACCTTTCCAAGTTGTTGGGGTTCATCTCATACTTCTGAAGGTTTGAGGGTGCTGCCTGTTCCATACTCCCCCTACTCCTAGCCTTTTAGGGGTACAAACAATAGTAATTGGGGCCTAGTGTGGTTGTGTACGTGTGATATACATACACTTTTTTGGGATCATATTTTCTATTCCGCTATTTAATCAAAAACCTTTGGGGATCAGTTAAATTGGGGGATAGTCTGTGTTGGTACGTGTGAGAGAGATCCACCTTTCCAAGTTGTTGGGGTTCATCTCATACTTCTGAAGGTTTGAGGGTGCTGCCTGTTCCATACTCCCCCTACTCCTAGCCTTTTAGGGGTACAAACAATAGTAATTGGGGCCTAGTGTGGTTGTGTACGTGTGATATACATACACTTTTTTGGGATCATATTTTCTATTCCGCTATTTAATCAAAAACCTTTGGGGATCAGTTAAATTGGGGGATAGTCTGTGTTGGTACGTGTGAGAGAGATCCACCTTTCCAAGTTGTTGGGGTTCATCTCATACTTCTGAAGGTTTGAGGGTGCTGCCTGTTCCATACTCCCCCTACTCCTAGCCTTTTAGGGGTACAAACAATAGTAATTGGGGCCTAGTGTGGTTGTGTACGTGTGATATACATACACTTTTTTGGGATCATATTTTCTATTCCGCTATTTAATCAAAAACCTCTGGGGATCAGTTAAATTGGGGGATAGTCTGTGTTGGTACGTGTGAGAGAGATCCACCTTTCCAAGTTGTTGGGGTTCATCTCATACTTCTGAAGGTTTGAGGGTGCTGCCTGTTCCATACTCCCCCTACTCCTAGCCTTTTAGGGGTACAAACAATAGTAATTGGGGCCTAGTGTGGTTGTGTACGTGTGATATACATACACTTTTTTGGGATCATATTTTCTATTCCGCTATTTAATCAAAAACCTCTGGGGATCAGTTAAATTGGGGGATAGTCTGTGTTGGTACGTGTGAGAGAGATCCACCTTTCCAAGTTGTTGGGGTTCATCTCATACTTCTGAAGGTTTGAGGGTGCTGCCTGTTCCATACTCCCCCCTACTCCTAGCCTTTTAGGGGTACAAACAATAGTAATTGGGGCCTAGTGTGGTTGTGTACGTGTGATATACATACACTTTTTTGGGATCATATTTTCTATTCCGCTATTTAATCAAAAACCTTTGGGGATCAGTTAAATTGGGGGATAGTCTGTGTTGGTACGTGTGAGAGAGATCCACCTTTCCAAGTTGTTGGGGTTCATCTCATACTTCTGAAGGTTTGAGGGTGCTGCCTGTTCCATACTCCCCCTACTCCTAGCCTTTTAGGGGTACAAACAATAGTAATTGGGGCCTAGTGTGGTTGTGTACGTGTGATATACATACACTTTTTTTGATCATATTTCCTATTCCGCTATTCAATAAAAACCTTTGAGGATCAATTGAATTGCGGGATAGTCTGTGTCGGTACGTGTGAGAGAGATCCACCTTTCCAAGTTGTTGGGGTTCATCTCATACTTCTGAAGGTTTGAGGGTGCTGCCTGTTCCATACCCCCCCTACTCCTCATCTAGCCTTTTAGGGGTACAAACAATAGTAATTGGGGCCTAGTGTGGTTGTGTACGTGCGAGATACATACACTTTTTTTGATCATATTTCCTATTCCGCTATTCAATAAAAACCTTTGAGGATCAATTGAATTGCGGGATAGTCTGTGTCGGTACGTGTGAGAGAGATCCACCTTTCCAAGTTGTTGGGGTTCATCTCATACTTCTGAAGGTTTGAGGGTGCTGCCTGTTCCATACTCCCCCTACTCCTCATCTAGCCTTTTAGGGGTACAAACAATAGTAATTGGGGCCTAGTGTGGTTGTGTACGTGTGATATACATACACTTTTTTTGGATCATATTTTCTATTCCGCTATTCAATAAAAACCTTTCTAGGGCAAGATCTTAAATTACAGAAATATGAGGAGACCGTCAAATAAGGGCCGTGGCTTGGGTCGTGGTGCTGCTGGTAGAGCTCCTGTTGCAAGGAGAGGACATGGTCGATCTGTGCCAGCTACACGCACAAGTGAAACACCTTCCTCAAGTGTGAGTAGGCGACAGAACCTGCATCAGTATTTGGTAGGGCATCAAACGCCCCTAGAAGTGATGAGGCCAGAACAAGTTGAGGCGATAGTAGATTGGTTTGCTGCTGACAGTGCCTCCAGTTCCTTCACATTGTCTCCCACCCAGTCTACTGCAGAAAGGTCAGAGTTGGCACCTGCAGCCAATGTCCAACCGTCTTTCACCTCACCCCCTTGCAAATCAGGCCAGCAGTCTGAGCCCCAAGCCATACAGCAGTCTCTTATTCTTTTTGAGGACTCTGTCAGCAGGGTTTCCCAGGGCCATCCACCTAGCCCTGCCCCAGAAGTGGAAGAGATTGAGTGCAGCGATGCCCAACCACTTATTCCTCAAGATGAGTACATGCAAGGATCATCGCAGCACGTCTCCGATGATGACGAAACGCAGGTGCCAACTGCTGCGGCGTTCAGCATTGTGGAGACCGACAAGGAGGGCAGGGGTGAAGACTGGGTGGAAGATGATGTGGAGGACGATGAGGTCCTCGACCCCACATGGAATGAACGTCATGCAGGTGAACTGAGTAGTTTGGAGGAAGAGGCGGTGGTCGCACAGAGCCACCAGCACAGCAGAAGAGGGAGCAGGGTGCAGAAGCGGAGCGGCCGTGCCCTAGACACTACGCCCGCTACTGCCCAACGCAGCAAGGGAACGAGCGCACCAAAGTCAGCTCAAAGGAGTTCTCTAGCGTGGAAGTTCTTTAGAAAATGTGCTGATGACAGGACACGAGTGGTTTGCACCCTGTGCAATCAGAGCTTGAAGCGAGGCATGAACCTTCTCAACCTGAGCACAACCTGCATGATCAGGCATCTAAGTGCAAAGCACGAGCTGCAGTGGAGTACACACCTTCAAAACCAAGAAACGTCTCTGGCTCATCCTGCTTCCTCTTCTGCTGCAGTCTCGGCCGCTCCAGCCACATCTGTAGTGATACCGGCACCTGCCACCCCGCAAACAGACGATCTGTCAGCAACACCACCACCTGGGTCACCAACAACCATCTCCACAATGTCCCGTGGAAGCGTTCAGCTTTCCATCTCCCAAACACTTGAGAGGAAGAGGAAGTACCCCCCTACCCACCCGCGATCCCTGGCCCTGAATGCCAGCATTTCAAAATTATTGGCCTTTGAAATGCTGTCATTCCGTCTGGTGGAGACGCACAGTTTTAAAAACCTTATGTCGGTGGCTGTCCCACAGTACGTCGTGCCCAGCCGCCACTACTTTTCCAGGCAAGCCATCCCTTCCCTGCACAACCAAGTGGGGGAAAAAATCAGGTGTGCACTGCGCAACGCCATCTGTGCCAAGGTCCACCTAACTACGGATACGTGGACCAGTAAGCACGGTCAGGGGCGTTATATCTCCCTAACGGCACACTGGGTAAATGCAGTGGCGGATGGGCCTGAGGCGGATAGCAATTTGGCGCATGTCCTTCCACCACCGAGGATTGCAGGGCGCTTCAGTTTGCCTCCTGTTCCTAACTCCTCCTACTCCGCTTCCTCATCCTCTACCGCCTCCTCATCCGGACAGCGTAACACCTTCACCACCAACTTCAGCACGGCCAGGGGTAAACGACAGCAGGCAGTTTTACAACTTGCCTGTTTGGGGGACAAACCACACACCGCGCAGGAGTTGTGGAGGAGCATGGAACAGCAGACAAATGAGTGGTTGCTGCCAGCGAGCCTCAAGCCCGGCCTGGTGGTGTGCGATAACGGGCGAAATCTCATAGCAGCTCTGGGCCTAGCCGGTTTGACGCACATCCCTTGCCTGGCGCATGTGCTGAATTTGGTGGTGCAGAGGTTCCTTAAAAACTACCCCGATATGTCAGAGCTGCTGCAGAAAGTGCGGGCCGTTTGTGCGCACTTTCGGCGTTCTCACCCTGCTGCTGCTCGCCTGGCAGCGCTGCAGCGTAACTTCGGCCTTCCCGCTCACCGCCTCATATGTGACGTGCCCACAAGGTGGAACTCCACCTTGCACATGCTGGAAAGACTGTGCGAGCAGCAGCAGGCCATAGTGGAGTTTCAGCTGCAGCACGCACGCGTGAGTCGCTCTGCGGAACAGCACCACTTCACCACCAATAACTGGGCCTCCATGCGAGACCTGTGTGCCTTGTTGCGCTGTTTTGAGTACTCCACCAACATGGCCAGTGGCAATGACGCCGTTCTCAGCTTAACTATCCCACTTCTATGCCTCCTTGAAAAAACAATTCGGGCGATGATGGAAGAGGATGTGGCACAGGATGAGGAGGAGGAGGAGGATGAAGAGGTAACATTTCCAAGGCTTTCAGGGCAGTCATTCGCAAGGGGCTCCGAGGGTGGGTTCCTGCACACGCAAACGCCAGGGACGCAATTGTCCAGCAGGGGCACAGTTCTGGAGGATGAGGAGGATGAGGAGGAGGAGGAGCTGGAGGAGGAGATGGAACCATGTTCACAGCAGGGTGGCACCCAGGCCAGCTCATGGCCATCACTGGTGCGTGGCTGGGGGGATACAGAGGACACGGACCATACACCTCCCACAGAGGACAGCCTTTCGTCGCCTCTGGGCAGCCTGGCACACATGAGCGATTACATGCTGCAGTGTCTCCACAACGACCGCCGAGTTGCCCACATTCTAACTTGTGCTGATTACTGGGTGGCCACGCTGCTGGATCCCCGTTACAAGGACAACGTACCGTCCTTAATTCACTCACTGGAGCGCGATCGCAAGATGCGCGAGTACAAGCGCACGCTGGTAGACGCCATGCTGCTGGCATTCCCATCTGACAGCGGGGCCACAGTGGAAGCACAAGGCAGAGGAGGAGGAGGAGGAGGTCGCCAACGCAACCAGGGCACCGCCAGCACCTCAGAAGGCAGGGTTAGCATGGCCGAAATGTGGAAAAGCTTTGTCAGCACGCCACAACAAACAGCAGCACCAGCAGCTCAGATGGAACGTCTTAGCAGGAGGCAGCATTTTACCAACATGGTGGAGCAGTATGTGTGCACACGCCTACATGTAGTGAATGACGGGTCTGCCCCCTTCAACTTCTGGGTCTCCAAATTGGGCACATGGCCTGAGCTTGCCCTTTACGCCTTGGAGGTGCTGGCGTGCCCTGCAGCCAGTGTATTATCTGAACGGGTATTTAGCACGGCTGGGGGCGTTATAACAGACAAGCGCAGCCGCCTGTCCAGAGACAATGTGGACAAGCTCACGTTCATTAAAATGAACCAGGCATGGATCCCACGGGACTTTTCCGTACCTTATGCAGAATAGCAATGGATACCGACCTTACCCACCCATTGTTCCATTTTTGCTCTTTCTCACTCTTTTGGGGTGTACCCTCATTTAAAATTTGTGAAAAGAAGCAGTGTTGGCTACCTCGTCCTCCTCCTCAGGGCCAGATTAATGTAGGGTCTATTGGAGCTGCAGCTCCAGGCCCCTACCTTTTATATAGGCCCCGGGTTGGCCATATTCACTGTTACCGCTCTTCTGTCACTTGTAAACACAGAAGTCTGGCTTCTATGCTCGCTTCCCCAGGCAGCACCCTCAGAACCTCCCCACACAGCGTGAAGGCCGGACAAGGAGGGACAGTTGGCGATGCATGGATGTGTTTATGGGCTTCAGAGACAGCATCCCATGTTGAATTAGGCATGCATGGCTGCACCCTTCCTCCTCTGGGTGCATGGCAAGGCACGGCCCTAAGGCCCTTCAAAATCCTCAGCACCAAGCCCATGATGCTGTTAATCCGGCCCTGGTCCTCCTCCACCGCCGCTTCCACCTACACCGCCCATAGGTGTGCGCAGCCTATTGCATTAAGGTGTGCACCCCAAAGTTGAAATACACATGCATGTGTTTGCCAGCAGGGAGAGTAATGTATCGGGGCCATGTACCTGTAGGCAAGGAGAAATAGAGCAGAGCAGGTCCCAGGGAGATCTTTCCCATCTCCTCACTGGCAATGCTATGTGCCCTAGGTGATTAGGGTGTGCCCAGGCACACCCAGCACACCCTGTGCGCACGCCTATGTCACCGCCACATCCACCACCACCTCAACCTCCCTCCTACTCCATATGGGCCTCGTCCTTCAGAGATGAAGAAGAACATTGTTTTATTTTTCTGTTTTTTTTTGTTGTTTTAAGTTATTTCCCTATCCACATTTGTTTGCAGAGCACTTGCCATGCTCTTAATTACGTTTTGCTGCCATTTGCAGCACTCTAGCCCTTTCCTTTGGTGTTTTAGAGCCATTTTAGTGCCTTAAAGTTCGGGTCCCCATTGACTTCAATGGGGTTCGGTGTCCGGGAAAAGTTCGGTAAAAGTCCGGGACACGGACCCGGACTTTTTTTTAAAGTTCGGCCGAACCCGTCGAACACGGACATCTAGGTGTCCGCTCAACTCTAAACATAAGTGTCAGTAAAAAATGTTGCTGTTCGCCAAGTAAATACTCAGCTAGAATGTAGGTAATCAATTAACACAGCGCTAGCATATATGAATAAAATAATAATATAATGAACTTCCTCATGTGACACAAAGTAATATAAACAATAACACAATAACAATATATATATATATATATATATATATATATATATATATATATATATATATATATATATATATATATATATATATATATATATATGTCCAAAAAATGATAGAATTAAAAAATTATTTTTTTTTTTTAAATCTCTAAGAAAGTGCTCCAGTGCAGATCAAACACACGTGCTTCAAGTGGTGGTGACCCCTCCAGGACCCCTACTCACCAGAACATGTGAACCCTGTGAGGGTCTAAATGAGCTTATGGACACCTAGATGTAAAAGACATCAGGGCGTTCTCCTCAGGAATCAGGGGCTAGATTTCGTCCAGACAGTGTTGCCAAAAAAGAAGGGGACCAGAGATAGTGAAGCCCGTTTTGAGGAGTTTTATTAAATTAAAGCCAAAAACATACTCACATAATGAAAAAATATAGGAGCGAGGTAAATACAATAAGAGCCGGGAACGCCGCTAGCAGCGTGCGTTCCACGGCTGTTCGGGAAGTAAACCGGAAGTGACGATAGCTCGGGTGCCGTACCGGAATTACGTCAACGCGTTTCGCCCTCCCAATAGGGAGTTTTCAAAGACATCATATCCAGTACACAAGCAAGTATTTATATCGTACAAAGGGCATGACTCATATCCGGTGCTCATCCCGCACCGAAAATACTACGGCAAACAAATAAAGTCACTTCTTAAGAGAGATAAACATCAATATATAAGGCATATAATATATATAATACTTGCTTGTGTACCGGATATGATGTCTTTGAAAATGCCCTATTGGGAGGGCGAAACGCTTGACGTAATTCTGGTACGGCACCCGAGCTATCGTCACTTCTGGCTTACTTCCCGAACAGCCGTGGAACGCACGCTGGAGCACTTTATCACCGATTACATATTTGGACACTTTCTTAAAGATTTTTTTAAAAAAATATTTAATTTTTTAATATTGAATGTATGGAAAATATGCTAGCTGTTGAGAAAGATAAATTTGAAGCTCATAGCCTTACTTGGACAGTTTGGAATCACTTCCGATACTCTTCCAACTTTGTCCCCTTTCTCTCCACTAAGGTTTTCGGAGGGATAAAGGGATAATACCTATAGGATCTGGTCATAAGGGTTGGGGAGCCCCTGTCCCTCCCCCCCCCCATTTTTTTATTTACTTTTATTTACTTTATTTTAGTTTTTTTTCTTCTTCTAAAATGTATTATTATAGGCACTTGCATAGAGGAGGTCCCAACCACAATTTGCTCATGGGAGCATTTGGTTTCTTATCAGATATATCTAGGAATTCTATTATCATCCATCTGGTTTCTATGCATCTACTCAACTCATATGACTCTACATATGCCATACATTACAGATTGTTGCTCCTCCTCTCTACAACATGTTCCATAATCTATGACATTATTAATGTAATTTGCCTTGTTAGGCATTATCTACATGTTTTGGTTTATTTGGTTTATTCATGGTCCATTTTTTTCTGTAATTTAATATGTATACGTATAATATCCATTGTTTTTCTGTATTTTAATGTGGTAAAATTTAAAAAAACAAGATTTAACATGAATGTGTTACCATCATAAAATATGTGTGAAATTCAAAGTGAATGTGTATTCACATGGCAGTAAACTGATATAAGAATGTTAGTGAAGAACCCTCGGGCGCCAATTTAAATTGACTGACCACAGGTACACTTGAAGTCCATATTTGAAGGCTGGCATAAAAAGGTTAAAGCTGAAATATGGCAATAAACTATTTTTGGCCATTTGCACTGAAAAAAATAGGTTCTAGCTCTAGTAATGTGTGCCCCATCTTTAGCTGCTGTAGCATTTGTTACATATCTTATTTTTACTCTTTTTGATGAATACTAAGCGAGCGACCCACAGTGATCAGCGTACTGAGTGTACTGCAGCCGGAACTACAAGTTATAGCAAAGGACGTTTGCCACCAACAGGAGAGTGATACTGGAGTAAAAGTAAGATATGTTAAAAATGCTGCAGCATTAGGGGGCATGCATTATTTGAGTTAACTTCTTTTTACTGTACAAATGGCCAAAAATTATTTTGGCCATACTTCAGCTTTAAATTACTACATTTATGACAATTTTTTTTTCAGGGTGGTTCTTTTTAGCTTAGTATATGCTAACCCCTAGTGTCCATTTAAAGTATAGTTCAGTTCTTCTACATATACTGCCTTAGAAGCAGGATGCAGCTGTGTGTACTGTTTTTGCAATGAACTGTAAGCTGCAGCTGACAATACCACGAATTGTGATATTTTCAGATTCTAAGTTGATCATCCACACCCAGAGCAAAGATCAATGAACTGTGAAACACCAAACGCTTCAGTAAAGAATATACATACAGTATGTGTTTGAATACTTTAATGAGAGAATACATGAAAATATACAGTTACCTTATATGCACATTTAAGTATTTTCCTAAAATCGATTTGATAAATAAAATAAAAAATGATATTGTTTAAAAATATATACACAAGATTTGAGCTATAATGAGTATTTATGTAATACAAGGCATAAGCAAGAAGTCTATCTGAACATTCATTTTGCTGGGTTTTCTATAATGCCTTCAACTGTATTGTGATGAAACACACTTAAAGTGAGGCAAAGTAAAAATGAGCAGTCTGTACTGTATATAATTTGAGCTTAAAGTGGTTGTAAAGGCAGAAAGTCTTTTTTTTTTTTTTTTAACCCTACTGCATTCTACCTTCTGCATGCAGCTCCCCCTGCAGCCCCCCTAAATACATACCTAAACCCAATCTCAATGTAGTGATGTGCATGAGAGCGGAGGCTCTCTCATCTTCTTCCTCCTCATTGGCTAAGACACAGCAATGGGAGCCATTGGCTCCTGCTGCTGTCAATCCATGAGAGAGTCCCGTTCTGTGTGTCTTATGGAGCAAGCATGCATGAGTGACGAAAGAAAACTATTGGTACCAGCGCTACGTATAGTGTGGTAATCTACTAAAGGATAAAACAATATGGGGGTGTAAGCTGCCACCAACTTACCCCTTTGGACTGGGGTATGATATCACAGTGTTATATGGGATGTTGGTTTGTGGCGCTACCCTTGCAAATAGTGGTGTGTGCAATATGTAATGATATCTCTGTGAAAGTGCTGATGTGCATAAATTAGTAAATAAAAGTTACAAAGAATGCAAAGATTAATACAAATGCAAATATGTGAATACCACTACTTAAATAATCACTGCGTGCGATTTACTTATTAAAAAGTGCTAGTGCTTATAAGTGCTGAAAAAAGTGCTAAGATATAAATACAAATAATCCCCAATTGTGCGTAAACATCCACTCACTATCCACCTGGCGAACTGTGATGTGGTGGGTTAGCAAGACCCTATGTAAACAGCTTATAACAAAAAAAAAAAAAAAATGTGCAAAGCAGTTAAGATAACTGATTCAATCAATTAAAAGATTTCCTATATTGCACCATTCAGTCCATATTGGCAGTCATTTAGTATTAAAGAGGTTGTCTCAATGTGTCCACTGTGCTGTGCCAACAAATAGTCTGTGCAGGTGTTACACCCTTCAGTGTCCTCGTCCGTGGTGCACACTAGGTATTGCACTCACCAGACAGCCCACCCCTTTCAACAGGGGTATAGCGCTTTGGGTACTGCCCTGCCCGTATTGGGATATCCCCGCTCTGGTATCCGATTTCTAGATGGGTTCAGTGTTTCTTCGGGAAAAAATACTAGAATGCCCCTTAGTGTAGTAATTCCAATCAATTATTTTATTAAAAGTAGTGACTTACAGTTGCAGAGTACAAAGATCGACGTTATAGTGGTGCTTCCACGTTCCACAGCTGAAAACCACAGTACCGGAAGTGACGCTATGATGCTAGTCTCTGTCCTACACGTTTCGTCGTTACGACGTCATCTGGAGCGGTGGATTGGGGATTATTTGTATTTATATCTTAGTACTTTTTTCAGCACTTATAAGCACTAGCACTTTTTAATAAGTAAATTGCACCACTATTTAAGAAGTGGTATTCACATATTTGCATTTGTATTAATCTTTGCATTGCTTGTAACTTTGATTTACTAATTTATGCACATCAGCATAAAGATATCATTACATATTGTACACACCACTATTTGCAAGGGTAGCGCCACAAACCAACATCCCATAGAGCACGCATGAGTGTCCCCATAGCAAACGGCTTGCTATGGTGGAACTTGGCGGAAGAGAGGAGCCAGGAGCACCGGTGGGGGACCCAAAAAGCCTTTACAATCACTTTAATGCATTTTACTACTACCATATCATTGTAATGCATTTTACTACTACTATATATATATATATCGATACTGGAAAGATATAAGGAGCTTTATAGAAACCCAGAAATAATAAATGATTACAACTTCAGCTATAATGTTGACTGTGTTTACAGTTTTTCCTTTACAAAATCAATTAAGGAAAGCTGTAAATTCAAATTGAAAAGGAACATTCCCAACTATACATTACACCCATAAGAACACCATACAAACAGAACAGGAACCAACAATACTGAAAACATGGCCTGCCTCTTTTTTTTCCATGAAAACAGCTTATGGTCCTTTTCACACTTGTGCAACTTTTCCTGCGACTTGGAACTGCAAAGTCACATGACAGGTCGTACCCCATGATTTCCAATGAGTACCATTACTTTCTGTGTGACTTCAAGTCGCAGCGACTTCAAAGTAGTCCCTGCACTACTTTGGTCTGACTTTGGTGCAATTTGAGGTTCATAGACCTCAAAATTACACAGGCATTGCTTCAAGACACGTCAAAGTCACATCAAATTCACGTCAAAGTCGTACAGCATAGTCGTGTCAAAGTCGCACAGCTTTTAGATCGCATGAGTGTGAAAGGGGCCTTAATGTAAACAATAATGCATTATTTTGGAAGCAGATATACCAGAAAACAAAAGAGAAAACAGGCGCCTCTGAGTTAAGACTGCGATTTAATATGGCAAACAAGTAATAAAAACTTACATCAAGGTAAGTATAAGCAGACAAGATGGGTCCTTCCGGTGTCCATGTGGAGGCTGGGGCTTGGAGTCATCACTGTGGGTCTGTAATCATCTCCTCTCTTCCTCTTCCTGTCCAGCAGGAAGTGGAGGGTGTCACAGCAGTGAGATGGAGGCTTGGACAGCAGGGTGAAACCGCAGTTACTATTATATGGACTATCATTTTTATGTAGTGCTAACAGCTTGCGCCACTTGTTCCATTTCTTGCAGATATACCAGAGCCAATGGATCCTCTCTGTGCATATTGTAGATTTTAGTATATGTAAGTATATCTAATTTGTTCATAGACAATATTTTTAAATCATGTATATAAAGTATTAAAAAACCATAATGAGGGTTTAACATACCAGCACATTAATAATCTATGATTGGTCCTAGTTGTGGCAGTAATGGAAGAAAATAGAAGGAATAATAATGGACATCACTGGAGTAAAGTGGTCCCTTCCCTAGATGTATGGCACGTAGAGTAGATTGCACTCTATAAAGTTCTTTATTAGTGCAGCTTATCTGGCGATATATAGAAAAATGGCAATGGCTAGTGACTCTACATCACACAATTATATCCTCAAGTGCAAAGATCATAAGGAATTCAAACATACACATAAAAATAGAAGGCAGCATAACTTGTTCCCAAGTCTGTGCATCAAATGAGTGGCTAGTGGAGTATTGATGGTGGAGACAAGGTCCTAATCCTTCCCAGAGCCATAGCCTATATCAGAATACAAGGTGCATGCCTCAGTGAGTTCATATAAATTGGTGTGTACACCAGCATATCCTGCTCCAAAGCATAATGGTGTGATAGAAACAGTACCTGAGGGGGGAAGAGTACATCCAGATGTGTCTGCCGCATAAACTATGCCCCCATATACTGCTCCAGTCCTAGGGCCGGCAGCCTGCTGGGAGGGAGGAGCCGCGAACACAACCATAGTGGTGAGCTGGCCATATGCGCATTTTTTAAAGTGATTTTTTAAGTGTTTTTAATCTTGTGGGGGAATAATAAATCTTTAAAAATGGAGAACACTATGGTTTTGCTTTTATGCCCTTTATAATCACCGGGTGGATCTCAAGAGAGGAGGAAGACCTGAGAGAGAAGAGCCTTGCTGTGCTGGGAGAATGTGGCAGTAGTCGGATACATTAGATGAGCGATCTACCCACCTGTGGTAGGTGAATCTCGAGAGAGGAGGCAAACCTGATTCTGACCCTTGGATTAACACAGAGGACAAAGGAGAGCTGTGCTGGGCTGAGAGAGTATACCATCGGTTGGATGTACTAGATAAACTATTCACCCATTTATGGGAGCTGAGCAGGCATTTCATTAGGTGGTGGATAATCACTTGTCACAAAGAGGATTTGTTTATCTACTGTAGCGAGACACAAAGCACTGGGAGTTGGACTACATATATATATTTATTAGTGATTAGTGTACTTGATCCATGGACTTTTTAGTTGATTCACAGTTATTCTGGTTTGTTTGTTTATTTTTGAGTTGTTCTTCACTTTTATAGCAGAAACATTTGCATTAAAAAAGGGGGGACAGGAAAGCGCCTCTAAGTGCAATATTTTATCGAACAAGAGTATGCAAGCCAATTTATGGCTCACATGAAATATAACGAAGAAAGGCTCCTCCATGGTGATGCTCTGGCAACAGGGGGATCCACGTCTCCAACCAGGGCGATAGGTAGCCGCAATCTGGTGTGTGGTATCCAGCAAGGAAGAGGTAGTTCCGTGTATGCGCTGTGCGGTCCGTGGTGTGGTCTGTGAACATCACAGATGAGCAGGGAAACATAACACGTTTCAGAGCATGCGCAAAGCTCAGATGGAGCTTCATTGTCAAGTGTAAAAGAATCAGGAAGGGGCGAGATTTAAATAGATAGACAGGTATAACGTAAAAAAACTTGAAAATGTCCCATAAATCATGTAAACAAACAATAGAGAAAGCACCTTATCTAAAAGGTAAAAAGACCTAATTATAAAAAACAATTAAGTACATATAATACCATATAATATAAATGTGGATACAATTATATATATATATATATATATATATATATATATATATATATATCTATACATATATGACATATAGAGCACATGGTGCTCAAAAACACTTTCATAAACACTTATGAAAATCACATATAAAAATGTCATATAAAATGATATAAGATGGACAAGAAACTTTATACTGGACTGGATAGCTAGTACTTATAAAAAAATTGTCTGGAAGCTAGTGAAATATATATGTTATAGCTATTGCAGTAGACAAAGGCATCTAACTAGAACCAGACATAAATTATATATATTAGGTAAGGGTGTATGTTTAAGGTGAGACACAAAACCTTATGGGATTAATTATCACATATTTGTTATTAAAATAAAAGGATAGTACTAATTTCTAGTTCTTCGTTTAGGCCATGAGGCTTGAGGGTATCTAAGGTGAAAATCCAGAATGTCTCACGCTGGCATAATCTGGAAAAACTCTCTGCTTTAAAAAGATTCTTTGGGATGGCTTCAATAATCCAGACTTGTAGGCCCGCTGTTGATTTATTGTGTGCTTCTAGAAAATGTCGAGGGACACTATGTTTATTAAAGGGTGGGGTGAAATACCTAATAGTGTTATAGCTAGCAACACAGTTAAAAAAGTTTAATGTAAGTTAGTTTCCTTGTTTTTTTATGAATGTATCACTATTTAATTTGAATTTATTATCACGTGGTTGGACAGATTTAATTTAATAATGAATGGACTCTAGACTTACCCATTCTGTGAAGGATGGGGAAGCGGATAAATGATGTGGTCTTCTCCTTTATTTACTGAACATGTTGTGTTCTTTGTTAGTTTTCTATCTACAATAACATGAATTGTTTTTAAACTACCACTATTAAACTACAAAACTATTATAATTTTTTTATCTTTCATTTTGTCTTTATAATATATTATAAATACATAAAAAATATAATAAATATTGTAGAATATTACCCCTGGAAAAGCCTTGTTTGGCCCCCAAAAAACAATAACGATATTATTGTATTATCAAGTAATGAATTTTTTTTTCACCAAATCAATATGCCCATAGTTGAATAGGGAATGCTCCTCTGATGCACAGGGGTTAAACAGGTGCTAGTCCTGACATGGATAATGAAGTCATTTCTATCCTGACACCTGTTAGTAATAAAGCTACTGAAAGTACAGGATATCTCACTTTGTAGCATGCCTATTCTGAAGTTATTATGAAACCATGACTTGTGGGTGACTCAGTTCTTACTTAAAATTGTTACTTCGAAAGCTCTTCCTATGATCAGGGGAAATTTTTTTCTTTCCAGTATTTTAGAGAGACATTAGACAAATGATTTAAAAAAAAAAAAAAGTGTAACCAGTAAATACATGTCATTTTAATTGTCAAATAAATGTGGTTTGCTTATAATAGGCATTACAATATATATCTATACACACAGTATCTCACAAAAGTGAGTACACCCCTCACATTTTTGTAAATATTGTATTATATCTTTTCATGTGACAACACTGAAGAAATGACACTTTGTTACAATGTAAAGTAGTGAGTGTACAGCTTGTATAACAGTGTAAATTTGCTGTCCCCTCAAAATAACTCAACACACAGTCATTAATGTCTAAACCGCTGGCAACAATAGTGAGTACACCCCTAATTCAAAATGTCCAAATTGGGCCCAAAGTGTCAATATTGTGTGGCCACCATTATTTTCCAGCACTGCCTTAACCCTCTTGGTCATGGAGTTTACCAGAGCTTCACAGGTTGCCACTGGAGTCCTCTTCCATCCTCCATGATGACATCATGGAGCTGGTGGATGTTAGAGACCTTACACTCCTGCACCTTATATTTGAGGATGACCCACAGATGCTCAATAGGGTTTAGGTCTGGAGACATGCTTGACCAGTCCATCACCTTTACCCTCAGCTTCTTTAGCAAGGCAGTGGTCATCTTGGAAGTGTGCTTGGGGTCGTTATCATGTTGGAATACTGTCCTGCGGCCCAGTCTCCGAAGGGAGGGGATCATGCTCTGCTTTAGTACGTCACAGTACATGTTGGCATTGATGATTCCCTCAATGAACTGTAGCTCCCCAGTGCCAGCAGCACTCATGCAGCCCCAGACCATGACACCTACCACCATGCTTGACTCTAGGCAAGACACGTTTGTCTTTGTACTCCTCACCTGATTGCCGCCACACACGCTTGACACCATCTGAACCATATAGGTTTATCTTGGTCTTATCAGACCACAGGACATGGTTTCAGTAATCCATGTCTTTAGTCTGCTTGTCTTCAGCAAACTGTTTCCGGGCTTCCTTGTGCATCATCTTTAGAAGAGGCTTCCTTCTGAGATGACAGCAATGCAGACCAATTTGATGCATTGTGCGGCGTATGGTCTGAGCACTGACAGGCTGACCCCCCACCCCTTTAACCTCTGCAGCAATGCTGGCACCACTCATGCATCTATTTCCCAAAGACAACCTCTGGATATGACGCTGAGCACGTGCACTCAACTTCTTTGGAGGACCATGGCGAGGCCTCTTCTGAGTGAAACCTTTCCTGTTAAACTGCTGTATGGTCTTGGCCACCGTGCTGCAGCTCAGTTTCAGGGTCTTGGCAATCTTCCTATAACCTAGGCCACCTTTATGTAGAAAAAAATTAAATAAACAACTGCGCTAAACCAACCAAATAAATGTGAAGCTGCAACTTCAAGTGTGACTGTCACCTTAAAAGAAATGTATATATATAAGTTGCGCTATAAAGTGAAATACATATGTGATAATGTAATAAAGTCCAAAATAGAGTCCAATATGGGTAAAACAGCACGTCTGACGAAATATTCTGTACAGGTACCGCTTACCAAAGGTGAATAGTATATAGGCCCAAAGTACTTCAAAGGATCCACAGGAACCAGATATCAATCGGACTCCGTATTTATAGATGGATCTCCTCAGTGTTGGGTATTCATGTGGAATAAATAAATAAAAAACGCCATAGCTTAAAACCACAATAAATTAAATAAAACACCCCGAGTGATGGGAATATCAGGAAAGTGCTGGAGTGTAGATAGAAGACACAACACCTCAAATCTTGTGAAAATACTCCTTACCAGAGTAATAGAATTGTGCAGAGAAGAGAAAAGGACCTCCCCCAGTAGGACTGCAGCTTACCAAAGACAAACCATATAGAGCATATAGGTCCCAATCGTGTCACCAAAAAGGGCTGACATATGAATGCCCTTACCAGCTCCAGAAATTGAAAGGCAGAAAAGATCCAAATCCGACTGAGTACTTCAACTGATGGCACAGCTCCAGATATATGTCAAAGCAGATCAAACACCTCCAATGGGAATGCTAGTAGAGGCTCAGCATACAGGGGGTATAGCTCCGTGTCCACTTCTGTGCTTTAGCCTGACTTCACTTGTTGTTCAGCAGGACACAGAATAAGGAGCTTTATGTAGAGCAACAATTCTTTTTTTCAGATCCTCAGAGTATTCTTTGCCATGAGGTGCCATGTTGAACTTCCAGTGACCAGTATGAGAGAGTGAGAGCGATAACACCAAATTTAACACACCTGCTCACCATTCACACCATAGACCTTGTAACACTAACAAGTCACATGACACCAGGGAGGGAAAATGGCTAATTGGGTCCAGTTTGGAGATTGTCACTTGGGGGTGTACTCACTTTTGTTACCAGTTGTTTAGACATAAATGGCTTTGTGTTGAGTTATTAGGAGGAAACAGCACATTTACACTGTTATACAAGCTGTACACTTACTACTTTACATTTCTTCAGTGTTGTCACATAAGAAGATCTAATAAAATATTTACAAAAATGTGAGGGGTGTACTCACTTTTGTGAGATACTGTATGGATATATATATATATATATATATATATATATATATATATATATATATTATCATACTGATTTTCATAATACAATTATTGAAGATTTACAGTATATGTATGTTTGACAAAGCTGCAAACTTATGCTACACAAAACTTTTCTTGTTTTTTAAACCCCATTAGAGTAAGCTTGTATTTCGTATTGATTTATACAAAGAGCAACTCAAGTCTTGGGCCATCTTCCCTTGCACCACCCTGTGTTCTTATTCATATATAATTTTTAAACATGCAATTTTCCCTGGTGTCTTTTGTTCAGTCACAAGATGCCAGAGTTCCTCTAACTCTTTTTTTTTCCAGCAGTCTTGTATGCTGCAGAAATACAAGAAAACACACCATATGGAGCTAGCTAGAAGAGCTAGGGTGGTAAGGTTGGAAGCAGATAGGTTAAAAAAAGTCTAAAAACGTGGTGTATGTAAGTAATAGAGTTTTGTGCTAAGACGCAGTAGGGTATGTCCACCTAAGATGACTGCAGCTCCTCTTGTATGAGTATTAGGATATTTTACTCTCCACTGTCAAAACAAAAGTACATTGGGCATAACCATCTAAGTATAGATTTATTAAAAACAGTATAACACAATTAAAGTTGCACTCACGATTTGTAAAACCATAAAGTATTTGTGATGTTTTTAAGGTTTTAATGAATTTTGAGTTCAACTTTAATTGTGTTTTACTGTTTTTAATAAATCTACATGTATATGGGTGCACCTGATGTTCTTTTCTCTTGTATGCTGCAGAGACTGGCACCATGTAATGATGTGAGCCCAGGGTAGTTTGATGATGTACCTTCAGAGGGTTCCCTGGGCTTACAGGCAATGCATTGAATTGAACATAAGCATCGTTCTCCCTGAAAGAGGGACAGTATCCATGGGTAACATTGGCAGAAATAGGGTATGTATTGCATTTTCATTGTATTTCCTGCAGGGCAATTGATTATTATTATTTTTTTTTTTTTAAGAAGCTGGAGTTGGGTTTAAATGGTTCTAAAGGCTACATATTTTGGAAGAAAAGACTTGCATTCAAATCCTCATCTAAAATAATTAAGGAAGGATATATAAGTTAATTGCTATGTGCAAAATTGTTAAAATCACCATGTCTGTACCTTTTTCTTTTAGTGTTTACTTGCTGTCACGTGACCACAATCCTCATCAGTGCATAGTATAAAGGTGGTTGGTGGCCCTATCCATTCAGTCCTGGCAGCGTCACTCCAGGAAGTGATATATCTTTCATCACACTCCTGTCAGCTCTCTCACATTCCTGTCAGCTCTCCCACATTCCTGTCAGCTCTCCCACATTCCTGTCAGCTCTCCCACATTCCTGTCAGCTCTCCCACATTCCTGTCAGCTCTCCCACATTCTTGTCAGATCTCTCATGAATGAGGACACTTGGCTGCTTGAACAGACACCCGCCAACAGTACCAGGAAGTTGTGCCCTTGTCGGTGAAGAAGTGGAGTATTGCTAAATATTACATGTTCCCCAACTCTGGGTTTTCTAGCAGGGCTCTGATGTTGGGATATCAAAAAGAATGTTTCCTTAGCAAAGAAAATACATTAATAATTATGTTACTAATTTTTCTTATTATGTTACTAAAATTTTCTTTTTAATTTACTAGGCAGGTTAGAGCTGAGGTAAATTATGGTGCTTTTCCACTGCATAGAACCGAACGGTTTGGCTCGCTTTGGCGCTTTTCCACTGCATGGTACCGCATGGTACGGTGTTGGAACTGTTCGGTACGGTACGGTACTGCGGCGCTTTTCCACTACATGGAACCGAACGGTACGGCTCACTTAAACAGCACCACCTCAGTTGTGGTTCCAAGAGGGCTGTACCGGTACCATATCCCACAATCCTTTGCATGCAGCCTTGACTGTTTGTCACTACTAGCCACTGATTGGTCAGAGAACTGTTGTTATCCCACCCACTACTTTAGTGGAAAAGCAAGCCGTACCAAACTGTACCGAACCGTTCCAACACCGTACAATCAGGGACCATGCAGTGGAAAACCAAACTGAGCCAAGCAGGGCCAAGCAGGGCAGAGTGGAGCCGAGCCATTAATTACAACATGCCTTTAACCCTCTGCAAATCTCATTTGGAATTTATTCCATCGCTCCACATAGCTTCTTTTTTTCTTATACATATGTACAACAGTTTCAGTCATTACTTTTCCATCTTTCTTAGTTAAGGTATAAATAAAGCAGAAAGTCTGAAAAAAGGTAAACTAAGGCATCTACTAAATCTATGAACTGGTAAACTGCAACATATATTTTTTTTGTTTTTTGGTTTAGATATACTTGAAGCTGAAGTTTAATCTTCTTATATTTTTGGGCCCAATAGGGTGCTGTATATATATATATATATATATATATATATATTTCCCTATGTATATATTCCTGAAAACAAAGCTGTGATAATACCTACATGGGATGCTGAGCCTCAACAGGAGGCTTGAATTGAAACAACTAAAATACAAAGAAAGAAAGGGAATAGGCTAGGGACAGTAAATCTACTTAAGAAAGAGCTAGATAATGCTGGATGTCCCCCAGACAAGAAGTGAGGCAGGCTCTATCTGAGTTGCTGCAGCTTCTAATGCACACTGTGAGAAGCTGTACAGTAAAATCAGATTACGCAATTTCAGTACAGGAGCAGAGCCTACTAAAGGTAAGTCTGAAGTTTCGAGTTAGAGATGACATTAGAGCTACATTTACTAGTTTACAAACTGAAGAAAACAAAAATCACATTTTTAGTATTTATCCCTTTAAGTAACAATTACAATTATAAAGCTGTATTAAATTTAGATACAATAACAAAGTAAATGATATTATCTGTGCATTAAAATGTAAATGTACTTGTATGAGAAATTATCCTGTTCTTTTTGTTTTGCTTCTTTTATCTGAAATCCCTGGTGTTCCTAATAGTCCCATTGCTTTCCTATTAAAAACTGACCACACTAAGCAGGAGAACACACTGTGGTCATTTATCTAGCTATGCTAGAGCCTGCTCTCGTCCAATAATCAGACTTGTCCTGACATGCCACTCTTGCACAGCCTGTCATCACTGGGAAACTCAGTTTGCTGTTGCCTCTCCTCCTCCATCTCTTATGCAGCTGAGAACAGAGGGAATGTGATCATTTATAAAAAGGAAAAAATGTATTTAAAATGTTTTTTTATATATATATATATATATATATATATATATATATATACAAAAATGCTTTGCTTTCATTTCTATTTTAAACTGAATTAGTTGTTTTTTTCAAGGTGATCATCTACAATCACTTTAACATCTCTGGTGTACAACCATGTTACAATAATACTGTCTGCTTCTTCTCCACATTGGCATGAGCAATATTATATTTTTATAGCCAAAACAAGAAATGAAATGTAAATACACACACATATATATGTATATATATATATATATATATACACATACATGCACTGTATACACACAACAAAGCCCCATATCAATATCATTGTAGAATCTTTCAAGCACCCATCTTAAAATGGATTCCACTATTGGGACCTCTGCCCTTCTAAAACCAATTGCTTTCATGACAATCTGAAAGACATGGCTGAACTAAATAAATACTACATTAATTAAATCAAAACCATTTCCCAAGCAATATTACAGCTTGTAAATTAAACTAACCTAGAATAATTAAAAGTCTGTACAGCTCAGATTTCTAAACTTTGGATTGCAGAGTAAAGAAGTGAAAGAAAAAAAATGATACTGTTATTATGTCTCTTTAGGAGCTAACATACTGAAAAGCACTTTACCATTTTGAGAAAACTTTGTAAAGAATATTAGATGGGGGAAAAGCCCTGTGCCCTTTAACAGGATCCCACTTTTTAAAAAGCATTAGTTAAATGTTTTATGTGCAAAAAAGTCTCTTGTACTCTTACCTGGTATCTTATTTTTTGTTTCTATAATCATATCCAATCCCAAATTCAACTGGGATTTCAGACAAATAAAAAAAAGATTTTTCTAATACTGAATCAATGGAAAAACGTCCTATTATTTACTAACATCATTAATCAAATGGTGCCCCTAGATATAGGCGGGTGGTTGGATGTGGGAAAGGAGAAGGGGGGATGCAGGGAAGATGCTTTATAAACTATATGATCAATGTTTTACCTTGAGAGTGGTCGCCTGCTAGTTATCCTCCTCACCCTATACATATATACCCTGTACAAATACATGAACTGCTATTGGGGTTTGAGTACAGGTATATCTTTTCTTTGTTGTAACGTAGGTCAGTGACCAGATATGAACCTAGTTGCTCTCCCCCACCTTGGGTCTTTATGTCCCATGTTGGCATGGTGTCCACCAGAGCATTTGCATTGACAAGGCAGGGTAGAACTGTCCAGAACAGGGATTACTTTGACGCAGTTGGTCAGCTTAAACCTGTATTGCAATATACAGTGGGTACGGAAAGTATTCAGACCCCCTTAAATTTTTCACTCTTAGTTATATTGCAGCCATTTGCTAAAATCATTTAGGCTCATTCTTCTTCCTCATGAATGTACACATAGCACCCCATACTGACAGAAAAACACAGAATTGTTGACATTGTTGCAGATTTATTAAAATAGAAAAACTGAAATATCACATGGTCCTAAGTATTCAGACCCTTTGCTCAGTATTTAGTAGAAGCCCCCTTTTGATCTAATACAGCCAGGAGTCTTTTTGGGAAAGATGCAACAAGTCTTTCACACCTGGATTTGGGGATCCTCTGCCATTCCTCCTTGCAGATCCTCTCCAGTTCTGTCAGGTTGGATGGTAAACGTTGGTGGACAGCCATTTTTAGGTCTCTCCAGAGATGCTCAATTGGTTTTAAGTCAGGGCTCTGGCTGGGCCATTCAAGAACAGTCACGGAGTTGTTGTGAAGCCACTCCTTCGTTATTTTAGCTGTGTGCTTAGGGTCATTGTCTTGTTGGAAGGTAAACCTTCGGCCCAGTCTGAGGTCCAGAGCACTCTGGAGTAGGTTTTTGTCCAGTATATCCCTGTACTTGGCCGCATTCATCTTTCCCTCGATTGCAACCAGTCGTCCTGTCCCTGCAGCTGAAAAACACCCCCACAGCATGATGCTGCCACCACCATGCTTCACTGTTGGGACTGTATTGGACAGGTGACGAGCAGTGCCTGGTTTTCTCCACACATACCGCTTAGAATTAAGGCCAAAAAGTTCTATTTTGGTCTCATCAGACCAGAGAATCTTATTTCTCACCATCTTGGAGTCCTTCAGGTGTTTTTTAGCAAACTCCATGCGGGCTTTCATGTGTCTTACACTGAGGAGAGGCTTCCGTCGGGCCACTCTGCCATAAAGCCCCAACTGGTGGAGGGCTGCAGTGATGGTTGACTTTCTACAACTTTCTCCCATCTCCTGACTGCATATCTGGAGCTCAGCCACAGTGATCTTTGGGTTCTTCTTTACCTCTCTCACCAAGGCTCTTCTCCCCCGATAGCTCAGTTTGGCCGGACGGCCAGCTCTAGGAAGGGTTCTGGTCGTCCCAAACGACTTCCATTTGGGGATTATGGAGGCCACTGTGCTCTTAGGAACCTTAAGTGCAGCAGAAATATTTTTTTAACCTTGGCCAGATCTGTGCCTTGCCACAATTCTGTCTCTGAGCTCTTCAGGCAGTTCCTTTGACCTCATGATTCTCATTTGCTCTGACATGCATTGTGATCTGGAAGGTCTTATATAGACAGGTGTGTGGCTTTTCTAATCAAGTCCAATCAGTATAATCAAACACAGCTGGACTCAAATGAAGGTGTAGAACCATCTCATGGAGGATCAGAAGAAATGGAAAGCACCTGAGTTAAATATATGAGTGTCACAGCAAAGGGTCTGAATACTTAGGACCATGTGATATTTCAGTTTTTCTTTTTTAATAAATCTGCAACAATGTCAACAATTCTGTGTTTTTCCATCAATATGGGGAGCTGTGTGTACATTCATGAGGAAGAAGAATGAACTTAAATGATTTTAGCAAATGGCTGCAATATAACAAAGAGTGAAAAATTTAAGGGGGTCTGAATACTTTCCGTACCCACTGTATGTGAACTAAATATCCCTGTTTTTCATTGCTGGAAAGGGTGTAGCCATGTGCAGAGTGTCCATCCAGAATTTGTAGTGTTACTATGTGGTCACACCCCTTTAGCACCTGATAGTTTAAATACATCAACAAGCTAATGGGATTTGAGCACAGGTAAATCTTTTCTTTCTTCTTTATGTGGAAAAAAGTCTCTTGTACTCTTACCTGGTATCTTAGTTATAGTTTCTATAATCATATCCAATCACAAATTCAACTGGGATTTTAGACAAATAAAAACAGATTTTTCTGATACTGAATCAATGGAAAAACGTCCCATTATTTACTAACATCCTTAATTAAAGGGTGCCCCTGGATACAGGAGGGTGGTTGGATGTGGGAAAGGTGAGCAGTGTAGGGAATATTTTTTCTAACCTATATGACCAATGTTTCACCTTGAGAGTGGTCACCTGCTAGTTATCCTCTTCACCCCTATAGACATGAGCTTGATGAGATGCCTACTGAGATAGACATCACCTAATGTATTTTCATTTAAGGTTTATAGGCAGATTTCTATTACCAGAATACCAAACAAATGAATTGTAACTTTTACACTGTGGGAAAGGGATGCTTTTTTGAACAAAGTAATATATCTTTCTAGTTTGATTAGGAAGATTACTGTTTTAAAATTAAATGTACCCAGAACTGATGGGGTAAAGTTTAAAAATATGAAGGCAATATCTTTCCACTAGAATAAATTAGGGATAAAAAAATCTGGCTATTTAAGTAGCCCATTTACAAGAAATACTATTTATTGCAATTTTCTCAGTGAAAAATGTATTAAAACAATAATTAAATGTCACAGAATGATATTTATTAATGGTACATAATTCTATTAGGTTTGGAAACATTAAAAAATACAATATTTAATCTCTAAAAAAAAAAAAAAAAATGGGAACTGCGTGATTCAAAAAAATAAAAATAAAATAAAGTGAAGTGACAAATGAATTGCTCAGCTATCTGATACTGGAAGTTACAGTTGTTTTACAATTGTGCATAATTTCTTCCATTGCACCTGGCTTAGTTTCATGGTTTAGCCCAGTTTTACTTCCAAAATGAACATCTATAGCCTTTCCTGAAACTGACACCTGGATATAGTTGTTCTCAAAGTAAATGCTACATACTGTATAATAGATTGAAGATAATGAAGTTAATTTTATTTGAGTTTAAATAGTAAAAACTCAGTGATAGCATAGGTTTTGTTGTTTTATTTCACACATTATATCAGAAATATAAAAAAAAAAAAAAAAAAATATGTGGAGTGCTCAAATCCCTTACTATCCATTACTGATACTTAAGTAAATAAATGTCACTAAATATTATATACATAAATAGCAAATACTGCATTAAATATACAGTACATCTCAGTTAATCAGTACATAAAAAGTGGTATCCAAATAACATCATAAGTGTTTGCTGCCGTGCAAAAAATCGAAACCAGTTTTAATACCCCTATCACTCCATTACCAACTCTTAATAAACTTTAAAATCCTGTGTAATAAACCAGTCTAATAAATCATTAATCTTGCGATTTTGTGTTGCCACTGTGATTTCACCCCTTCCTTTTCACCCTTTCACTGCCACTCAAGTGCAGATTGATTTGCACTCATCCTTGTTGACTCACCTCTGAAATAAAGGAGGTCAGTTTAGACTTTTGATCTATAGCAGCAGCATCCAGCTTTTATCAAGCACAGATCCCCAATAATTATCCTTTGGCTCCTAACTCTTAGACATAGCTCTCTCCCATTAAATCATCATGTGTGTAATATAAAATATAGGTAAATATAGGTAAAAAGCACTTTCCATATAAAGTCTCCTCATAGGAACAGCTGACAGACTTGCCCTGATTACAAACGGATAGTATGGCCCTCTCTAGACGGTATGGTGATGTCACAGATTGACAAACAGATCCCGCTTGATGTTTAATATCCTAATTGGACTTCATCAGAAGCTACCTGAAATAGCATTCACCAGGATTACAGTAGCATGATTGCTTATAATAAAAAAAAAAATGGTAAAATTGTTTAATTATACATATGCTTTTGGGTTTTTCTAAAGGCTCTGGGATACTGATTACCTCTAAATCCCCTTTTCCAGTGTCTACAAGGATTGAGGTTATTTAGTGCCCCAAAATGTTCCAACCTTTTTCCCTGTCATGATGCGGATATTAAGGAAATTGAAATGGTTAATCCATCCCCCTCCCTGCATTATATGGTCAATCTCTTCTCTCTACTGGCTGCAGGGCAAGTCTTTGGTTCATGTATACAATTTTTAAAATGCTGCTGCTGTAAAAAGGATAAAATAGACAATGAGATGTCTGGCCTTTGCCTTCTCTAAAATACATTATTGAACTTTTCCAAATATGACTGTAATTTCTAAAGGATTTTGGATAGTTATTAAGCCAAGGTAAACCAAATTTATATCTTTGTTTTGCTAAATAAACCAGCATTGTGAGATATATTTATAAAGCAGTACATTTTGCTTTTACCAAACATTGACTGCATGTGAATCAATCACCTAACACACATTCATCAGGATGATACAACTACACTGAATGTTTGAATCATCTCACTTTCACTGCTTTATAAACATACTTAACCAACATCCATTACCACAGGTAGTGTGCAGGCCTTGATGGACTTCAATAATTGGAGAGGTTGGTGGGCGAATCATATATGTACATTCCAAGCACATGCTTATCTCAATGGTTGGATTAAGAAGAAATCTTAGGCTTCCGGAAGTATCTCACTAACTTAGTAGTCTTTTTAATCATTTGCTATGTAGATTATAATCGGAAATCATTAGTAACAAGATCCCAATGGACTGAAATGTGATGAGGTTGCTCCAAGATTACACATACTTTTGTCTATGTATTATGGCTTTTAATAAATTCTCAACCTTTTTCCCATAGAGATATTGAAATATGTTCAAGTCTCAGGGAGCTACTGCTAAAAATGATTATTCATACATCCTACAGTTTACTAATACACCACATTGATGGTTATTGGGATAAGGATTCCTTTACACTGGTGGGCAGTTAAAAGAATGCCCATTACAATGGTGCTCAGTGTGCCGAGTGCGGATTACATTGGTGGTCAGTGTACTGCCCCTGTACATTGGGAAACATTGGGAAGAATGCTCCTTATGTTGGTGTTTAGTGGAAAGAATGTCCCCTTTTTTTCATTAATGTCCCCTTAATGTTTTCATTAAACAAGGAATTAGGAGTAATAGATAGACTGAAACATGAACACTTCCCGAATCTTGCTCAAATTGGTAAGTTGAACTTTACTGGTACCACAATACAGACAAATATATCATTACATGAATATTTATTTTTCTAATAAACTGTGTTAATATTTAGGTACAATTGTTAAGGATAAAACCAAACTGTTTGACAAAATGAATTGAATTGTACATTATTTTAACTACCATTGACCAGCTAAATCAATAGAATCCTAGTTATATCAACCTTAACAACAAAGGGTGTTACATAGAGAATGGAGATATTTCAGAAACATGTGCTGATTATTTAGTGGAGTAAGGATTTCTCTATGTGACCTGCTTTATCAGGAAGGCAGAAGAGGTATACGGTAATCATTGGTAAATTCAGTTACGCCACAGAGGAATAGCACAGCGATCAATGTAGGGGAACCAAATGGGAAAGGGAACCTGCCAGTATCACTATGGCTCTTGTAACCACTTGGTACAATATAATAAGGGTCTCCAATGGTTTATTTTAATGCTGTAGTTAAACCATCAATATAATTTTAGACTCTCCCAATGTAGATAAAGTTATTAAAACATCAATATATCAGATTAAAGCCAATGATTCATAAAGGATTCAAAAAGAGTATTGGACCCAGAGCAGTATCCCTCATGGCAGTTAAAGTGCTTGTAAAATCAGAAGGTTTTTTATCTTAATGCATTCTATGCTTTACGATAAAAAGCCTTCTGTGTGCAGCAGCCCCCCAGCTCCCCTAATACTTACATGAGCCCCCTCTCTATCCAATGATGTCCACAAATGCCTCAGCCATCTCTCCTGATTGGCTGAGACACAGCAAAGGTGCAATTGGCTCCCGCTGCTGTCAATAAAATGCAGTGAGCCAATCAGAAGAGAGAGGGGGCGGGGCAGAAAAGCACTTCCATGTCTAAATGGATACACGGAGCTGCAGCTCGGCTCGGGTGCCCCCCTAGCAAGCTGCTTGCTGTGGGGGCACTCAACAGTGGGGAGTGGCCAGAAGCTCCAGTCTGTGACCCGAGAAGAGGAGGATCCGGGGGGGGCCCTGTGAAAAACCATTACACGGGGCAGGTAAGTATAACATGTTTGTTGTTTTTATGGAAAAAAAGGAGACTTTACAATCACCCAGGTTTTCAAAGGATGCGGGGACGAACAATTTGAAAAAAAAATAAACATTTATAGATTTATTACAATCTTTGTTGAAGGAAAGGATGGTCATTCTACATTCTTGCTTTTTAGTTATATTAGAAGCACTGGAGGGAACCTGGAGTAACATTTTATTATGTATATAGGATATATAGGAAAGATATTTAATGAAGACCTTCTAATACTTTTTATTTGGCCATTTAAAAAACCCAGCTAATATAACTTTAAATTCAAATTTGAGTATAAGAACACCTAAACTGTACTGAATTATAGCTTCCAAAAACATTAGAATCATATCCTTGTGATTTACTAGAGGTCTGTTAGGCTTTGTCCACACCTGTGGTTTTGTAGCTCGAAGCTCCAAAACGCTCAACACTAAAATGACTACATCTACAAACATCCACGATCTAAGACTAACCTATCTTATGCTGTAAAGAAGAAATCACTATACATACCTTTTCTGAAGCCGATCTTTTCTGGTCCCACGACCAGCTGTCAGCGGCGGCTTTACTGTGAAGGCAAGTGCAGAGGAGGGAGCCAGCAATAGAAGCCCCATAGTAAGTCTATGGGTGACATCACTTCCCATTTATTTCCCAGCCGTTGTCAGCTGACTCCTCTGTAGAGCTTCCGCCGCTAGAGACCATACCAGATCCGCTCCTTGATAGGTTAGTCTTAGATCGTGGGTGCCTGTAGATGTAGCGATTTTAGTGTAAGGGGGAACTTCATCCTTAAAGAACAATAAATAAAAAAATCCCTGTTTTTCTGAAAGTGACTTAGGCTTAGCTAAACCTTCAAACTAATATTTCTCTTTTACCAATCACACTTTTAAACGCAATATTTAATGCCATTTATGTAATATTATCATTAAGGATGACATTATTTGAAAGATATTTAACAATATAAAATACTTGTATGTATTTATTACAATAGCAAAGCATGCACATTCTTATAATATTTACAAATGCATCGTGCACAAATCAGATAAAAATATATGTTGAGTTAACAAGATAAAAGAAACATTCTACTCCTGTGTTCTACCTTGGCTGCACCTGAAAAAAAGCTAGACTTAAAGTGATTGTAAAGTCTTGTTTTTTTATAAAAATAATAAACATGGTATACCTGTTCTGTGCAGTTGGTTTTGCACAGAGCAGCCCAGATTCTGCAGATTCTGCTTTTTTTGGGTTTCTCTTCGGCTCTCCTGGCCCCTCCCTCCTAGTGAGTGCACCCACAGCAAGCAGCTTGCTATGGGGGCACCAAGCCGAGTCAAAGCTCTGTGTGTTGGCCCTACCCCCTTTCTCTTCTCATTTACTGAATGACTTTGATTGAGAGCAGCGGAAGCCAATGGCGTCACTGCTGTGTCTCAGCCAATTAGGAGGGAGAGTCCTGGGATGGCCGAGGCATTCATGGACATCGCTGGATAGAGATGGGTTCAGGTAAGTATTAGGGGGGCTAAGGGGGGACTGCTGCACACAAAAGGCGTTTTATAAAATGCATTATGATTAAAAAATATTTCTGACTTTACAACCCCTTTAATTCCCGGCACCAAAAATACAATCATGGCAGAATGGTATCAGTCACCCACTTCTCCCTAAATTAAACTGAATTCTCTATCCAGAAAATCTAACAATCTTAAAGAGGACCTATGTGCAAACACACACATGGTCATATGTGATGCGCCCTCTGCTAACCTTCATTCTTCAGAGAAAAATGGAAGTTCATACACAACCATTGAGCACTGACAAGGTCAATACAAAATTTACAATTAGGGCCACCTAAAAAAATGAATATCCCATATTAGCATTATTCTCCTTCATTTTAGGATATCAATGCAATGTTAGATGCCCTTGCTTGAATAGACAAAAAAATACAAATAAAAGACATAACAAGATATGTAAGCAGCTTAGTGCATTCAAGCAGGACAACACAGTGCTTGGCCACATTACAACACCTTGACCTAGACCAAGCATTCTTCTACAGGACTCATTGCCAATGGTTCAAAACATTTACAGACTTGAGTAAGAAAGTTGAAATTATAACAAGCAAGCATCACTTTTTAAATCACAATTTTTATTTCTCTCTTTTTTTCAATGAAAACAAGACATATAAAAGAATAAAATAATAAATACAGAATTTCTTTTTTTTTTTATTTTATAAATACAGAATTTTAGCCCAAGACCAAGATATACAGCAGCAGCAAGCCATAGAATAGTGTAGTACAGTTATAACAATGATATTGTCAGAAGGAGCATATCCATTCAATGTGGCTTTAATTGTAATTCAGTACTAATGTACAAAACAACATACTCAAAGGAAGATACCAAGTGTTAAGCATTAATGTACAACATGAGTTAATGAATTACAAAGAGCCCACTTGTACAATGAACCAACAGCTTCCCACTATCTTAATGCCTTATGTAGTTGCTGCATGTATTATTTTGTATAAAATGATGAGGGTACACATGTAGGATTAGAAAGATTTAACATTATATTGTACTTTCTCATTCACATTAAAAGTAATGAAAGCCAGAGATGTGCATCATGTGGATGGAGATTAATCCAGGTGTTTTCTGATCCCGAGATCGTCTATGATTAATGGCTACTGTTTTGATATAATGGCATTACTGATACCGTAATAAGGCCTGTCATAACACAGCTGAGAAAAGCGACTGATCTAAAAAATGAAATACGCTCTACTAATCACAGGTGCAAGGAAACGACTTCATTCATCTGCAGCAGACTGCATCACTAACCAGGATCAAACTTTTCAGTTCTCGTTGTAGCCAAATGCGTTTCATATCAGTTCACATACATTCTCATGCATCAAAAACATTTTATAGACATAAAAGATTAATTTTGATGCCACATGTTAATACAATTGTTATTGCTATGCATGAATTGGTATTATGTTTTGATTTTCGCCTTTAAAATAGGACTAATAAAATAAATCTTTGGCTGACATTTTGCACTTTCAATTATACTCATTTGATTTTATCAGCAATATAAAATAAAAATATAAAATATACTTTAATTTACATTATCATTAACATAATGATAATACTATGTAATAGAGACCGATTGTAGGTAAGGCCATGTTAGTAACAGGTGCAGGGAGAGCACATACTGTATTGATGATGTTACTAAATATATACTTTGGAATTCATAAAGACTGGCTGAGGCAGATTTTAAAAAGTGCCAGCTTTTCTCTCTGTACACCTAAATGAGAATTGGACTTAATTAGCTCCACTTTTTCATTTAGCGCATTCAATGCGCCACAATGTCAAATTACCTAATTTTAGAACTACTGTACCTGATTTTCATGAATGAATCACTGTCAGTATCAAAAGGGTTGCAAATACTTCATGAATTTGGTGCAATACATTAACACGAGGGATTAGAAAATGGCAGAAAAGTGGCAAACCAGTTTTTTGAACTCCCTCCACAGAGTATAGGTTGAGTATGATTAACCACTTGGCGCCCACGCTATAGCCGAAAGATGGCTACAGCGTGGACCTAAAATGCCGGGAGGGCTTCCATGGGCATTCTCCAGTTTTCGCACTGCAGGGTACACACAGGGCAGTGCGCTCTGTGATCACCAAGTTCTTGGGACAATGACAGCTGACCACGGAAGTAAACAGAAGTCGATTATTGGCTTTTTCAGCGTGGGGAAAAAAGAGGAAAACCATTCACTGACTTCTGTTACAGGGACATCATTCCCCTCAGTGCCCTCCTCTGCTGCTAATCAGCGCCCACCAATGCCATCTATCAGTCCCCATCAGTACTGCTAATCAGTGCCCATTCATGCTGCCAATCCGTGCCCATCAGTGCCTCATCATCAGTGTCACATATCAGTGCTGCCTATCAGTGCCACCTACCAGTGCCTATCACTGCCCATCAGTGCCACCTTTCAGTGCCTATCAGTGCAACTTATTAGTGTCCATCAGTGCCGCCTATCAGTGCCTCCTCTTAGTGTCGCCTATCAGTACCCATTTGTGCCACCTATCAGTACCTATCAGTGCCACCTATCAGTGCCCATTAGTACCACCAAACAGTGCAGCCTCATCAGTGCCTCCTGATTAGTGCCCACCAGTGCTGCCTCATCAGTGCCACCTACCAGTGCCAATCAGTGCCCATAATTCCAGCCTATCAGTGTCCATCAGTGCAGCCTCATCAGCGCACATCAGTGAAGGAGAATTATTACCTGTTTGCAGAATTTTATAACAAAATATAAAAACCACAGGCTTAGGAAGGCAGTCACTGAAGCAGGTGTCGACTCCATGAAAACCCTAGAATCAGGATTGCCTACTGCTCCCTGCTAAATTCAGAATAGGAGTTCTGGATCTTATCTTTGAACAAACTGAATACCGAGAGGAATTAACAGGAGGGAGTGTAGCCTTTCTCCGGAGGTGTGAAGTGGAACCAGTGATCATAGTTTCCATAAAGGCGCAGTGTATGAAGTTCTGCTGGTGAGTGTGCATTGCCTAGGACAGTGATGGCAAACCTTGGCACCCCAGATGTTTTGGAACTTCATTTCCCATGATGCTCATGGACTCTGTAGAGTAGTTGATCATCATGAAAAATGTAGTTCTAAAACATCTGGGGTGCCAAGGTTTGCCATCACTGGCCTAGGGGATAGCACGAGAGGTGTAGTGAAGGCGCATGCTGTGATTGTTTAAGCACACCGATGAAGGACAAAAACTTTATATTAGGGCTATGCATTTAAGAATTTCACTAAACTAACTAATGTCATCAGAAATCTCCTCAGAGATAATAAGGACTGCATATAACACTGCTAATGTGTTCTCTCTTCTGGTGGATTTATTCCTGGATCTGGGGAGTATAACACACACGGTATAGATAAAATATAAAAAAAAGTTTTGTTTTTTTCAACATTTTCTGTATTTTTTTATCTGTTTATCAAAAAAATAAAAAATCCAGTGGTGAATAAATATTACCAAAAGAAAGTTGTATTTATGTGAAAAAAATTCTAAAAAGGTCATATGGGTACAGTGTTGCATGATTGCTCAGTTGTCATTCAAAGTGTAACAGCGCTGAAAGCTGAAAATTAGCCTGGTCAGGAAGGGGGTATAGGTGCCCAATAAGCAAGTGGTTAACATGTTCAGGCTCTAAAGCACCACTAACATAATTAAAAAAGATAATTAAACCAACATTAACACCTTCTTATCCAGCCTATAGTCAAATGATGGCCGAGAAAGAGTTCTCTAATTCTGGGTGGATGTCATATGACATCCTCCCAAGAATGTGCCCCGTGCCTGCCCCATAGGGCACACTGGGGTACGATCTGTCACCCAGTGTGTCCACCGGATGCAGAGGATGACAGATCAGTTTACCGGCCTTCTGCCAGTACCATGTGATCGCTGTGACCAATCACAGCAGGTTTCATGACAATTGTACACAATAGATGGCTTCCATTCATATCACTGTCATTTTTTCTTTCTTAATTTTGGATAGAGCAGGTGAAGGTTAGAAGCCCTGTCAGGATTTTTCTGCTATCTGGGTCTTGGTTAGTCACCCTCACTTCCTGTCTTGCTGACAACATTTAACTGAACAAGAAGTGAGAGAAACTATCCTAATGCAAACAGGATGACATGAAATGTTTTTTTTTTTTTTTGGCTGTGGGCTCAATTCATTAAAGAATATCTCATGAGATAATTGAATCATGTGACACATTTTCTCCAACTATCCAATGAGATACTGAAAATGTCAGTTCACTATCACCTTGTGCATTATTTACCTCATAAACCAAAAGCATGAGGTAAATACCTCATAAATCGGTGTTAAAGTCAATACACTAAGGAAATAAATAATAAATAAAAGCATGAGTTAAAAATGTTGTGGTCCAGGCTTGAGGTATCTAAGGAATGTAAAAATATATTAGCCACTTTTGAGTAGTCTCTGCCTTTTTGGATGAGTACAAGGCAAATTTGTAGGGATTTCCTCTAACTTCCTGTTTTTGCTATAGGACAGAAGTGAAGGCAAATCTCTTCGAAGACAAAGCTATCTTTGTTGGTCATAGAATGGGATTTATATACGTGTGTGATTTTTAAAACAGTTTTCATTTAATATTTGACATTTATAACGATATTTTGTATTTACCTAATTTAACTTTTTATACACCACATGTGTCCTGTGAAAGCAGTTTCCCTTTGACTGGTATTCTGGTCACCTTTTTTCTTTTGTATTATTACATGCTGCAGGGACCGCACTGACCTGTGAGTTGGCATATCTCTACAGTTTAAACCATTTTATCTCTTTATTAGCAATAAAAACTGAAGGGGTTCTAATCCTTCACTGTATCCATCCCATGGGATATCATGTTATGAGATAAAATACCACATGGTTTCATGAGTAAAACTCCTCACATTTGGATGAAATAACTCATGCTTTATGTTAATAGTGTTTTTTTGTAAATTGCAAAAAGTGTGAAAAAATCTCAGATTTTAAGAGTAAATTAACTCAGATTTTTAAAATAAAGCATGAGTTATTTCATCAAAATGTGAGGAATTTTACACATGAAACCATGTGTTATTTTTGAATTGAGCATTGTGTCCATGTTGCAAATGTTCCCATCACAAAACCAATGTCAGCAGGACAGAAAATTAAGGAAAATCTCAGAGTCCCAGATAATAGTAAAAAACAAGAAAAAAAAAAGTTCTAATAATTCCCCAAAACTAGAAAAGATATGTTTTTGGCTTGACATACACTTTAATTATCCACATATTTACTTTGATGACATCTTTAAAATGAAATAGGATTAAAGACTCATTAGATATATACGGGGAATTAATTCATAAGAAGTTCCTCTGGGGCATCCACACTGGACACTCTTTCCAAAATGCACTCCCTCCTTCTCTCCCCAGCCACCGTACTCATCACATGATTGGACAGATTTGTACTAGAGGTGGACAGAGCCTGATGGGGAACTGAAAGACTAGGTCCTCAGGTCAGGTTTACTTTTGATTGACAGCACACTGAAGTAGTCAGATTGATACCCACTATTTAGTCCAATAGCACCATTAAAATCTGTCCACTGCTGTCAATCTATGTAAATTATAATGTCCATATCCAAAGTCCCAATCTTTCCATAAGGGTATCTACTTCTGATTAAAATAATATTTCTAAATGATAATACAGCAGTGACAAAAAATGTAACCTCTTCTACGTAAAGCATATAAGAGGCAACAGAGTGGGCCCCAACATCCAGCCGCCCATATGTGTCCACAGCGGTCTGAGGCTATGTGTTTAGAATGCATTCACTAGGTATACTGACCTACCTGTCACTGGTAGCTCTCAGTCATGACTTCTGATTGGAAGCTTTCAGAACAGGCTCTCAGTCATGTGATGGCTGTGAGAGCCAAGCACAGCGGTCATGAACAGGAAGCCGTGCTGCCTCCCTGCATTAAACCCATTTGAAGGACCGCCAGGAATGATGCTAATACTCAAATAAAACTTTGTATCCTAAATTCAATAAACATGAAAAACAAAAAGTAACAAAATCATCCAACATTCAAGTGTGTAGATCCTATGAGACAACGTGTATCAAAATAAAAAATAAAAGTGAAAATGATCTCAAGCTCATTATTGTGTCAAAAAAACATCTCCATAGTCCCACAGTTCATTATAAATCACACATAGCAAAATCCATGTGTAATCCCAAAAGGCATCCAATTCCAATATGATTCTTTTGCTCGCCTCTTCTTTCTTCTTATATGCTGCCACCACACCAAGTGAATAATCCACCACTTCTTATGATCAAAATCACTCACCAACAGTAATGGCTGATAATATTATAAACGAGCAAGCAGGTATTTTTCCTTGTAGGGCGCAATCATCTGCAGATCTCTGGTGGATCCTCTCAGTGCCCCTCCACTAATCTCAAACATTAGCTCCAAAAAAGGTGAAACCCAATATGGAAAAGAAAGCTTGGCATAGTATAAAACCTTTTTAAAATGGCTCCAATTTATTAAAGTGCACTCACATTTAAAAGTGTATACACCGACACAGGTTTAGAGGCATAAGATCATACACGGGTCAGCTCTGAATCTTTCCCAATTTAGTATCAACAGCCATATCGCTGCTCATGTACAGAGGCATGTATTTTTAGTAAACACAGGGCTCTGTACTGTGATTCGCTAAGCTGATCAGCAGGTCCTGGCCATAAATCATAGCCAGGGACCTGCTGACTTACTTTTGTTGTAGTAAATCACAGCACAGATAGGGTGGCGGGCACACACCTGCACTCTACCTGGAAATGCCAGAATATGTACATGATCCGGTAAAGAGTGGTCACCCTGCCGCAGTATTTTTACATGGGGCAATGCGCAATCGGTTAATATATAGTGCTCTATGGCATTACCAGATATACAAAATATGAAATAGGTGATGTCTAAAAGTGAATATATGGTTAATATAAGAATATTAACAAATCTATTTTTTATTTGGCATTCATTTTTTTAATCTATATTTTCTTATTTTCAAAAACATTGTACGAGTTACATTTCAATTAAACATGTGTTGCTTCTATCCCACTAGAAACTCTGCTTTACATATCTAGATATGTTCTTTCCACAGCACCTGGGCCCTTGTGCGTTGAATTGAGTCACTGATCAGTTTCTTCCTGATCTCAGTAATTTAGTTTTTTCTGAACAGGAAACAGAAACTGTCACCTGGAACCAGTCTTATCATGTCACCTACAGTAACAAGCACTTCTTTTTGTTTCCATGTGTTAATTTTAACCTTGAACCGATGAAGAAATGAATGATAAACCTTGAAAAACAAAGGAGCTGTTTATGTATGAGATTAAATAGGGATTCCACTTTAGATCAAAATTTCCTACTTACTAGGGGCCTCCTGTAAGTCAACCAAAAAAGGCTTCGCACCTACTAGAGCCCGTTAATGAAGAGGAATGGGAACCCATATGAAATTGTTATGTGTATATAAAACAGAACAACTCCATGAAAAAATAATCCTTGTTCCCTCTGAACAATATTTACCTAGTAAAAAGCTTGAAAAGAGAAGTATAGCTAATTACATGACAAAATAATTAATATGTAATGTGTTTATTTTGTACATATATAAAAAAACAATAGAAATTCCTGCTGCTTAAAGGAACCAGTCCTTTCAATTCCCAAAATTGAAATATTGAAATTAAACCCCCCCCCCCCTCCTCAAACAGCCTCTGGGGCTTTGGACAAAAACCAATGAGACTGTACTCTGATGTGCATTAAAGAGGAAGTAAACCCGCTGAAAAAAAATGTGAAAAAAAAAAACCTGAAAAGACAAAGGCATAATTAGCTAGTATGCATCGCATACTAGCTCATTATGAAGTACTTACCTAAAAATGAAGCCCCCACAGTGCCGACAGGACGGCCAACATGTTAGGCTGTCCTGCTGATTGGATCGCGTCCTCCGGCCATCTGATCGGCCGAAGGCGCGATTACATCACTCCCGCGCGCATGCATCACTCCCGCCGTTCTCGGCTCTGGGCTCTGAAGGAACAGCACAGGTGGCCGTTCCTTCAGAGCGCATGCGCCGATGGCGTCATCGGCTACAAGCACTGTAAATATCTCCTAAACGGTGCATGTTTAGGAGATATTTATAGCACCTATAGGTAAGCCTTAATATAGGCTTACCTATAGGAAAATGTCAACAAAGTGGGTTCAAAACCACTTTAACATTGTCAGGCCCATGTTGTGATGTGCTATATTGGTTTGATTGCTTACCTGGTTGTTTTAACTGTTTGTGGGGATGTTTTTAATCCATGTTAATAAATGTATAACTTTTTATTTAACATTGTTCCTATTGATCACATGTTTTCTGGCATCACTCAAAGTCCCACCTCCTCCCCTTCTGGCCTATTTGGCAATTTTTGTCTGAGTACTACATAGTGCTCTATGTCATTTAAAGCAATTTATTTAAAAAGAACTAGTTTGAAAACTCAGATAAAACTGATATTGTGTACAAAATATATCCAGCTCACACAGGTTTGGGTGTGAAGATCTCAGATAAGGGCTGCTGCTGTCACTTTCCTGGCATGTGCTCACTTACCCTCTTGCTGAATCCAAGGGCTACACCCACTAGTGTCCTTATTCCACCCCAGTTTATTGTCTGGGAGCCCCTTGTGCAGCTTATGGAGATGATTAGAGATGAATGGGTGAGGGCAGCTGTATGCTGCTATATGTCACTATTTGAGTAAAGTGGCATAGGCATAGATGTAATGTCCCAAATGCAGGTACTGTAGACACTGAAATAGGTCCCTTTGTTTAGGATGGACAGGGGAATGTGCATGCACCCTTAGCCTTTAAAATTCAAATAGTGTTTTTCCAGAGGAAAACAAAACAAGACTTTTACAACCAAAGATAAGATGTTTCACTACAGGTTCCAATCCGCAGGCATGTCGCCAATAACAGGAGCCAGTTCCCTGTAGTCGTCAGCCACTAATGATTCTCTGTAACACTTCCCATAAAAAAAGGGGAAGCACTTGCTGTACTGAAAGTCTCAGAACTATTTATTTAATATATCCATCAAACAAATAAGTCCATCCAAGATACAAATGTGCTAACGCGTTTCACTCATAGGGTCACATTAGGGCATTTGTATTTTGAATAGACTGATCTGTTTGATGAATGAATGTTGTAATAAAATAATGGTTCTAAGGCTTTCGGCACAATAAGGGGTTCCCCTACTTTTTTGAAGACTTTTTTAATGGCAGTACAGGGAAGAAATTTGAATATAGACCCTATAACATGACCCATACCCTGCACCGAAACTTGCCCCTATTTTCTTGTTCAACTACACTAGCTTAGTATATTAACCCTTATGGAGATCTAAAATCTTTAAGGCTGCTTAGTTACACGGGGTGAACAGAGGCTCTCAAAAGACCTTGTTCTCAAAAGGTATTCTGGTGCCTGGCACTGAATAAGGTGTGCACTGCTGAAGTAAAATTACTTTTAATGACAGCACGCTGCTTTAGTAATGCGAATGTTGTTTCTTTTTTTTTATTTATTTTTTACAAGATTTATTAATTTTCAATTCAATGTATACAACCAGAAATATTGGTCTTATTGAAATCTGCCCATTTCCTCCATTTATTTGAGAAACTATCTATTTGTTGCTCATCTCTACTACCCAGATACTCCATGTTATATATATATATATATATATATATATATATATATATATATATATTCAACTCTCTTGCACCAATGTCTAAGGGTGGGGCATCCTGTGCCTAACCATTTTTTTTTGGTATTGCCCCTTTGCTGCATTCAACGGGTTTGGAACAATTGTGTTTCTATACTGCTTTAATGATTTATCACTTTTGTGAAATAAACATGCCCATGGGTCATCTGTGATATTTATTCCTGTAATTTCTCCAATGTGTTGTTGTACCTTCAACCAATATTCACGGATCTTAGGGCATTCCCACCAGATATGAAACATTATACCTTGCACTTTACAACCCCTCCAATATATTTTTGATTTTTCTGGCTGAGATTTATACGCTTTTACCAGCATTATATACCATCTCGAGTAATGTACAGCTCTCGGTATAGCATTCACTTTGTGCTTTTTTAAACATGATCCTTTCTCTTTTTCCCAAATTTCGATGAATGAAGGTTTCCTCAAACCCTCTAACTCAGTTAACATCTTGTATATCTGAGATATACTATGTTTTATTTTTGTTAGTGGGTTACAGAGCTTTTCCACAAGATTCAGCTCTTTCTCAGATCGAAATTGTTGAGGCAGGGATCTCACAAAATGTTTTACGTGTAGATATCTCCATTCATTTAATATCATGTTTCCACCCCTAGTATTAAGGTTGTGATATGACCTAATCTTTCCATTATATATTATATCTTTTAACTCTGTGTTTTTTACCCAATTACCAAATTGTTTCTCATTTCCTGGTGTAAAATATTTTGTGCCTTCCAATGGTATTAAGGGAGAGTTATATTTCCATCTGGCTTGTCTATGAATCAAATCCCAGATCTTGTATACAACTCTCGTTATTTCATGTGTATCTTCATATATTTCCCTATGTTTTGGTGGAATCCAAATATTTTTATTTAATTATGTTCTACTTAATGTGGTTTACATTTTTACCCATCTTTTATCTGAGTTTATTTTTGTCCACTCTATCATATGTGAATTTCTGACTGCAGTGTCTTTTAATGTCTGGTGCTGCTAATCCTCCCTGTGATTTATCTCCACAGAGCCGCATATTGTAATCTAGGCTTTTTCCCTGCTAGATGAAATTCAACATCATTGTTTTTATTGTTTTTAAATATGCCAGTGTAATGGCAATTGGTAGCATTTGAAATCTATATAGTATTTTAGGGCATTATTATCATCTTAAATATATTTATTCTCCCCACTCATGAGAGTGGGAGGCTGTTTTTCTAATATCTACTTTTATCTCGTTTAGCATATGTATATAGTTATCGTGATACAAGTTTTCTGTTGATAATGATAAATTTATCCCAAGATATTTTAATTTTGACTTTACCCAGGTGAATGGGAATTCCCTCTGTAATGCCTGCTCTTCTTTTTTTTACCCCAATGTTCAAGATTTCTGACTATTGGATTGATCTTAAATGTGATAATTCCCCATATTTCTTCTTCATAACATTTGGAAGAGTTATTCTAGGATTGGTGATAAAAAATAGAACATCATCGGCATACGCTGCAACTTTATGTTCCTCCCGTCTGACCTTCACTCCTATATCTATGTTGTTCCTTATAGTCGCCAATAATGGTTCTAGTGTCAAAACGAACAACAGGGGCGAGAGAGGGCAACCCTGTCTCGTCCTGTTGTGCATTTCAAACTGAGGTGCTAGATTACCATTCACTTTTACCGATGCGGTTAGATTCCTGTACAGTGCTCTTATCCATTGGGTTATCCTTGGACCAATGCCCGAGTCCTTTATTGTTTTGATCATAAACTCCCAGTCCACCCTGTCGAATGCTTTCTCAGCATCTATTGATAACAAGAGGGCTGGATGCTATGATCTCTGACCTTGTGTAATAACAGTAATGTTCTAATCCCATTACCTTTTCCCTCTCTTCCTGGGATAAATCCTGTCTAGTCTGCATGGATCCACTCTGCCATTAAATATTTTAATCAGGTTGCTAATACTTTTGCATATAATTTTATATCCACATTTAACAATGTTATTGGCCTTTAACTGGAGCATAGGGTTGCATCTTTCCCATCTTTAGGTAAAACCATTATATGAGCCTGCAATGATTCTACTCTCATCTTACCCCTTTCTCCAATCTCATTTATATATGCAAAGTTTTAATAGTTCCTTAAACTTCCTATAGTAACGGGTAATATAACCGTCAGGTCCAGGGCTTTTTCCTGTCAGAGAGTTTTTTAATGCCTCCATTATCTACTTCTGGGAGATTGGTGTCTCTAATGCTGTTAATTTATCAATTGCTAATTTAGGTAATTTTGATTCCTTTATATATTTTTGTATCTTTTGTTTTCTATACTTTTCTAATTCATGTACTTCCTTTTGGCATATGGTGTATAGAGTATTATAATACATTTAAAATGTATTACCTATTCCTGTTATTTTCCCCTTATTTTTTTTTTCTATGAAGTTATTTTATTTTTTGCTCTTTAACATTCTTGCTAAATATTTACCTGGTTTATTTCCCCATTTATTTATTTCCCTAGCTAGTCTATTGAAGCTCCGCCTAGTCTCTTCCTCCGACAACACCCTCAGATTATCTCTCTTTAATATTAGGGCTTTTTGCATCCTGTCCTCCATACTATTTTTATGTTTCTGTTCTAAATCATGTATCTCCGTTATTAATCTATTTATATGTATAGTTCATTCCTTTTATATCCCTTAGCCCAGTGATGGCGAACCTTGGCACCCAAGATGTTTTGGAACTACATTTCCCATGATGCTCATGCACTCTGCAGTGCAGTTGAGCAACATGGGAAATGTAGTTCCAAAACATCTGGAGTGCCAAGGTTCGCCATCACTGCCTTAGCCTATTGATATACGTATTCCTCTAATGGATGTTTTCTGGGCCTCCCGTGTTGTAGCTACGGATATAACTGGGGTTTCATATTGTTCCAGTTCTTTTTCTATCCATTTTTCTACTTCTTCATTTAGTATCAAATCCTCATGTAATCTCCAGATGTTTTTTTTTCTCTGGAAAACTGGAAGTTTTATTTCCATAAAAACTGGGGCATGGTCAGATATGGTCATTTCCCTATTGATATGCTAACGACTGCTTCTATCAATCTATGTTCTATCATTATATAGTCTAATCTTGAGTACACAGAGTGCACTGGGGAAAATAAGAAATATTCCCTCTCCCCAGGATGTTGGATTCTCCAAGCGTCCACCAATTGGCAATGGAAGAGCCTGTTCCTTACCATCTTGCGTTGAGGTCTTCGCATCACCCGCGCTCTCGACGTACAGACCAGAGTCGGATCCATGCAGAAGTTAAAATCCCCTGCTAGAATCAAATTACCTTTTTTTGAAGGGAATCAGCTTGTCTAATATTTTCTCAAGTACCCTCTCTGATTTTTATTTGGGCAGTAAATATTTGCCAGGGTACAATCCATACCCTGTAGTTGTCCCTTCAGGAAAATCGGCTTCTGGGTCAACTGTTCTATTCTCAAGGGAGAACCTGACATCCTTAGCTAGACCAATTACTACCTTCTTTGCTCTTTTGGTTGGTAAATCTCCATAGTACCATGTCAAATGTGAATTTTTTATATATTTTCACATTTGTATCTTGTGTGATGTATGTCTCCTGTAAAAATACTATGCTGCCAGAATTACGTCTAAGCTCGTCTTTTAGTTGGCGTATTTAAGCCTCTGACACTATGTCAGTCATCTTGGAGAGTTCATATTGTCTGTCCTTCCCTCTCGTCTCCTGCAATCTATTGCCCCCACTCCCCCCACCCAGCCTAAACTAAGTGAGGGAACGGAGGCATCCTCTAAGAGACCTCTGCAGGAGTAAAACACAGAGTTCAGTAGGGACGGCGACATCAACCAATATTACTGTGAAGTTGGCACAACATTGTTTTCCCTTCCCCCCTCCCCTCCCCTCCTCCCCTCCTCCCCTCCTCTACTCCTCTACCTTCGTCGTGATGTTGCTTTGACCATCTTATGGTCTGTTGTTGATCTGACCATCTTTTGGTTTTGAAGTAGTTGGAAGGTTTACCCATGGGCACTCCCCACCCACTACTCCTTGGCCTCGGGGTGGTGCTCTACTACCTCACTCGTGAGCAACCTTCTCCCATACTAAAAAAAGAACAGCAGAAGATATCAGAGCCCAGCTAAATTGCCATCCAGTTTTCTCTAGTATCTTCCTACACTCTCCAAATGTTCTAACGCATTTCACTTATAGGGTTGCTTTAGGGCATTTGAATTTTGGATAGACTGATCTGTTTGATGAATGGGTGTTGTATTAAAATAATGGTTCTAAGGCTTTCAGCACAGTGAGGAGTTCTCCACCTTTCTTTGACGGCTTTTTAATGGCAGTACAGGGAAGAAAGGTGAATATAGACCCTATAACATGACCCATACCCTGCACCTATACTTGCCTCTATTTTCTTGTTCAACTACACTAGCTTAGTTTATTAATCCTTACATAGAGCATGGAGATCTAAAATCTTCAAGGCTGCTTAGTTACACTGAGTGACCAGAGGCTCTAAAAATACCTTTTTCTCAAAAAGTTTTATCCTGGCACCAGGCACTGAATGAGGTGTGCACTGCTGAAGTAAAAAGACGTTTAATGACAGCACACTGCTTTAGGAGCGCAAATGTTGTTGATTGGAGCACTATGCAGAAGGGTGTTGGCCTGCCAGGGATCACAACCACTTTGTTCTGAAGGTGATTAGAATCCTTGGAATACTGCTGGCACAGGACAGTTTGATATAGAAGTATAACAATTTTAACACATAAAAACACACACAAAAATACACACAATTAATTTATTTTTATGAATCCTGTCTGCAAATAAATAATATTTGTTCTGCTGCACTTTTTTTTTGTATGCTGATATCTAGTGGATTTTGTGGGCTGCTAAAATTTGTTACTGCACTACAATATGATTTTGGTTTCTCGCTCTGTCCATTCCTCCTGTTTAGCACTAGTAGTTAGTTCAGTCCTAGCTAGCTCTCCCAGTGTCTTCCATGTTCTCTTTGTCAGTGCTAGTACTTCACAGAGATAGGGCTTGGGAAAGTTGTTGCTTTCTTATTCTTCAAAGGACTGGAAAAATATCCCTTGTACTGCAATTAGCTAAAGTAAAATTTCATTGAATTCCATTTTTATGTCTTATGGAAGAGTTAGCTGCCTGTGGATGGTGCCAAATAAGTAGGTGAACATAAAGCCTGGACAGCCTAGGTCTATGGAGGTATGTCAATGCATAACGCGGCGTGAAACAGAACATAATAATAATTATAAAACACATGGTTTAAATTGGGTTTTAAGAAGCTACCCATTAATGCACAATAAAATTTAGTACAAAGACAAATATAAGATTTTTTTTCTTAGTAGCTCATCATTATACACATAAATACCACTTTCCTCAATTTTTATTGCAAAACTGGGTTGTCTTTTTATGGTGGTTTTAGAGAGATTAGAACATCTGTCAGGTTTTTGAGGCTGTCTGTTCCCCCCATTAGGAAGATTTTCCCTCTCTATTTGTCCCGTTTTTTGCTATCACCAAAAGTGAACGTGAAAGACAATCCCAAACTTTGGGTTGTCACCAGAAGAGCAATAGAGGGTAAATGGGGACACTGGTTCTGCTGACAACTGAATTTCTTCACTTTGGAGGAATTTCCTCTCATTTTCTGTTTTGGCTATAGGACAGGAAGTGAAGGGCAATTTCCCCAACGACACAGATGGCAAAAAACACTTTCTTACTCTACACAAAATGAAAAAGGTTGCGTTTTGTTTTTCTTTAATGTCCCAATGCCATTGATGAAGGAGATACTAAACTTTGAAATACAAATTAAATGAAATACAGTATCTCACAAAAGTGCATACACTCCTCACATTTTTGTAAATATTTTATTATATATATTTTTCATGTGACAACACTGAAGAAATGACACTTTGCTACAATGTAAAGTAGTGAGTGTACAGCTTGTATAACAGTGTAAATTTGTTGTCCCCTCGAAATAGCTCATTACACAGCCATTTATGTCTAAACCACTGGCAACAAAAGTGAGTACACCCCCAAGTGACAATGTCCAAATTGGGCCCAATTAGCCATTTTCCCTCCCCGGTGTCATGTCACTCGTTATTGTTACAAGGTCTCAGGTGTGAATGGGGGAGCAGGTGTGTTAAATTTTGTGCTATCGCTCTTACTTTCTCATACTGCTCACTGAAAGTTCAACATGGCACCTTACGGCAAAGAACTCTCTAAGGATCTGAAGAAAATAATTGTTTCTCTACATAAATATGGCCTAGGCTAAAGGAAAATTGCCAAGACCCTGAAACTGAGCTGCAGCACGGTGGCCAAGACCATAAAGCAGTTTAACAGGAAAGGTTCCACTCAGAACAGGCCTCACCATGGTCGACAAAATAAGTTGAGTGCATATGATCAGCATCATATCCAGAGGTTGTCTTTGGGAAATAGATGTATGAGTGCTGCCAGCATTGCTGCAGAAGTTGAAGGGGTGGGGTGTCAGCCTGTCAGTGCTCAGACCATACGTCGCACGCTACATCAAATTGGTCTGCATGGTTGGTGTCCCAGAAGGAAGCCTCTTCTAAAGATGATGCACAAGAAAGCCCAAAAACAGTTTGCTGAGGACAAGTAGACTAAGGACATGGATTACTGGAGCCATGTCCTGTGGTCTGATGAGACCAAGATAAACGTATTTGGTTCAGATGGTGTCAAGCGTGTGTGGCAGCAACCAGGTGAGGAGTACAAAGACAAATGTGTCTTGCCTACAGTCAAGCACGGTGGTGGGAGTGTCATGGTCTGGGGCTGCATGAGTGCTGTCGGCACTAGGAAGCTACAGTTCATTGAGGGAACCATTAATGCCAACATGTACTGTTACATACTGAAGCAGAGAATGATCCCCTCCCTTCGGAGACTGGGCTGCAGGGCAGTATTCCAACATAATAACGACCCCAAACAAACTTCCAAGATGACCACTGCCTTGCTAAAGAAGCTGAGGGTAAAGCTGATGGACTGGCCAAGCATGTCTCCAGACCTAAACCCTATTGAGCATCTGTGGGGCATCCTCAAACGGAAGGTGGAGGAGCGCAAGGTCTCTAACATCCACCAGCTGATGTTGTCATGGAGGAGTGGAAAAGGACTCCAGTGGCAACCTGTGAAGCTCTGGTGATCCCCATGCCCAAGAGGGTTAAGGCAGTGCTGGAAAATAATGGTGGCCAAGTAAAATATTGACACTTTGGGGCAAATTTGGACATTTTGACTTAGGGGTGTACTCATTTTTGTTGCCAGCGGTTTAGACATTAATTGCTGTGTGTTGAGTTACTTTGAGAGGACAGAAAATTTACCCTGTTATACAAGCTGTAAACTTAGTACTTTACATTGTAGCAAAGTGTCATTTCTTCAGTGTTCTCACAAGAAAAGATATAATAAAATATTTACAAAAATGTGAGGGGTGTACTCACTTTTGTGAGATACTGTAAAGCTGTGTTATACTTAAATCAACAGTGCACCCCACTGGTTTTGCACTAATATTGCATAATAACAGTGTTGGTGAGGCTGAAACCACATATGTTTTTCAAGTTCAAACTTGTTTCTGTTTTGGTAATATTGTGGAAGGAAACTGGTTAATCTGTGATAACTGTCAGTGAAACCTCAACTGGTTTCAAGAATAATTAAGAAAAATACACAGTTTACCTAATACAACAGTGTACCCTGCTGGTTGGACACTGCATAACATTTTAAGTAACACTGAACTCCATATTTTCTTTTAATGTAATACATGTATAGGGTTGAGCGGACACCTAGATGTCCGTGTTCGACGGGTTCGGCCGAACTTTAAAAAAAAGTCCGGGTCCGTGTCCCGGACTTTTACCGAACTTTTCCCGGACACCGAACCCCATTGAAGTCAATGGGGACCCGAACTTTAAGGCACTAAAATGGCTCTAAAACACCAAAGGAAAGGGCTAGAGTGCTGCAAATGGCAGCAAAACGTAATTAAGAGCATGGCAAGTGCTCTGCAAACAAATGTGGATAGGGAAATAACTTAAAACAACAAAAAAAAACAGAAAAATAAAACAATGTTCTTCTTCATCTCTGAAGGACGAGGCCCATATGGAGTAGGAGGGAGGTTGAGGTGGTGGTGGATGTGGCGGTGACATAGGCGTGCGCACAGGGTGTGCTGGGTGTGCCTGGGCACACCCTAATCACCTAGGGCACATAGCATTGCCAGTGAGGAGATGGGAAAGATCTCCCTGGGACCTGCTCTGCTCTATTTCTCCTTGCCTACAGGTACATGGCCCCGATACATTACTCTCCCTGCTGGCAAACACATGCATGTGTATTTCAACTTTGGGGTGCACACCTTAATGCAATAGGCTGCGCACACCTATGGGCGGTGTAGGTGGAAGCGGCGGTGGAGGAGGACCAGGGCCGGATTAACAGCATCATGGGCTTGGTGCTGAGGATTTTGAAGGGCCTTAAGGGCCGTGCCTTGCCATGCACCCAGAGGAGGAAGGGTGCAGCCATGCATGCCTAATTCAACATGGGATGCTGTCTCTGAAGCCCATAAACACATCCATGCATCGCCAACTGTCCCTCCTTGTCCGGCCTTCACGCTGTGTGGGGAGGTTCTGAGGGTGCTGCCTGGGGAAGCGAGCATAGAAGCCAGACTTCTGTGTTTACAAGTGACAGAAGAGCGGTAACAGTGAATATGGCCAACCCGGGGCCTATATAAAAGGTAGGGGCCTGGAGCTGCAGCTCCAATAGCCCCTACATTAATCTGGCCCTGAGGAGGAGGACGAGGTAGCCAACACTGCTTCTTTTCAAAAATTTTAAATGAGGGTACACCCCAAAAGAGTGAGAAAGAGCAAAAATGGAACAATGGGTGGGTAAGGTCGGTATCCATTGCTATTCTGCATAAGGTACGGAAAAGTCCCGTGGGATCCATGCCTGGTTCATTTTAATGAACGTGAGCTTGTCCACATTGTCTCTGGACAGGCGGCTGCGCTTGTCTGTTATAACGCCCCCAGCCGTGCTAAATACCCGTTCAGATAATACACTGGCTGCAGGGCACGCCAGCACCTCCAAGGCGTAAAGGGCAAGCTCAGGCCATGTGCCCAATTTGGAGACCCAGAAGTTGAAGGGGGCAGACCCGTCATTCACTACATGTAGGCGTGTGCACACATACTGCTCCACCATGTTGGTAAAATGCTGCCTCCTGCTAAGACGTTCCATCTGAGCTGCTGGTGCTGCTGTTTGTTGTGGCGTTCTGACAAAGCTTTTCCACATTTCGGCCATGCTAACCCTGCCTTCTGAGGTGCTGGCGGTGCCCTGGTTGCGTTGGCGACCTCCTCCTCCTCCTCCTCTGCCTTGTGCTTCCACTGTGGCCCCGCTGTCAGATGGGAATGCCAGCAGCATGGCGTCTACCAGCGTGCGCTTGTACTCGCGCATCTTGCGATCGCGCTCCAGTGAGTGAATTAAGGACGGTACGTTGTCCTTGTAACGGGGATCCAGCAGCGTGGCCACCCAGTAATCAGCACAAGTTAGAATGTGGGCAACTCGGCGGTCGTTGTGGAGACACTGCAGCATGTAATCGCTCATGTGTGCCAGGCTGCCCAGAGGCAACGAAAGGCTGTCCTCTGTGGGAGGTGTATCGTCCGTGTCCTCTGTATCCCCCCAGCCACGCACCAGTGATGGCCATGAGCTGGCCTGGGTGCCACCCTGCTGTGAACATGGTTCCATCTCCTCCTCCAGCTCCTCCTCCTCCTCATCCTCCTCATCCTCCAGAACTGTGCCCCTGCTGGACAATTGCGTCCCTGGCGTTTGCGTGTGCAGGAACCCACCCTCGGAGCCCCTTGCGAATGACTGCCCTGAAAGCCTTGGAAATGTTACCTCTTCATCCTCCTCCTCCTCCTCATCCTGTGCCACATCCTCTTCCATCATCGCCCGAATTGTTTTTTCAAGGAGGCATAGAAGTGGGATAGTTAAGCTGAGAACGGCGTCATTGCCACTGGCCATGTTGGTGGAGTACTCAAAACAGCGCAACAAGGCACACAGGTCTCGCATGGAGGCCCAGTTATTGGTGGTGAAGTGGTGCTGTTCCGCAGAGCGACTCACGCGTGCGTGCTGCAGCTGAAACTCCACTATGGCCTGCTGCTGCTCGCACAGTCTTTCCAGCATGTGCAAGGTGGAGTTCCACCTTGTGGGCACGTCACATATGAGGCGGTGAGCGGGAAGGCCGAAGTTACGCTGCAGCGCTGCCAGGCGAGCAGCAGCAGGGTGAGAACGCCGAAAGTGCGCACAAACGGCCCGCACTTTCTGCAGCAGCTCTGACATATCGGGGTAGTTTTTAAGGAACCTCTGCACCACCAAATTCAGCACATGCGCCAGGCAAGGGATGTGCGTCAAACCGGCTAGGCCCAGAGCTGCTATGAGATTTCGCCCGTTATCGCACACCACCAGGCCGGGCTTGAGGCTCGCTGGCAGCAACCACTCATTTGTCTGCTGTTCCATGCTCCTCCACAACTCCTGCGCGGTGTGTGGTTTGTCCCCCAAACAGGCAAGTTGTAAAACTGCCTGCTGTCGTTTACCCCTGGCCGTGCTGAAGTTGGTGGTGAAGGTGTTACGCTGTCCGGATGAGGAGGCGGTAGAGGATGAGGAAGCGGAGTAGGAGGAGTTAGGAACAGGAGGCAAACTGAAGCGCCCTGCAATCCTCGGTGGTGGAAGGACATGCGCCAAATTGCTATCCGCCTCAGGCCCATCCGCCACTGCATTTACCCAGTGTGCCGTTAGGGAGATATAACGCCCCTGACCGTGCTTACTGGTCCACGTATCCGTAGTTAGGTGGGCCTTGGCACAGATGGCGTTGCGCAGTGCACACCTGATATTTTCCCCCACTTGGTTGTGCAGGGAAGGGATGGCTTGCCTGGAAAAGTAGTGGCGGCTGGGCACGACGTACTGTGGGACAGCCACCGACATAAGGTTTTTAAAACTGTGCGTCTCCACCAGACGGAATGACAGCATTTCAAAGGCCAATAATTTTGAAATGCTGGCATTCAGGGCCAGGGATCGCGGGTGGGTAGGGGGGTACTTCCTCTTCCTCTCAAGTGTTTGGGAGATGGAAAGCTGAACGCTTCCACGGGACATTGTGGAGATGGTTGTTGGTGACCCAGGTGGTGGTGTTGCTGACAGATCGTCTGTTTGCGGGGTGGCAGGTGCCGGTATCACTACAGATGTGGCTGGAGCGGCCGAGACTGCAGCAGAAGAGGAAGCAGGATGAGCCAGAGACGTTTCTTGGTTTTGAAGGTGTGTACTCCACTGCAGCTCGTGCTTTGCACTTAGATGCCTGATCATGCAGGTTGTGCTCAGGTTGAGAAGGTTTATGCCTCGCTTCAAGCTCTGATTGCACAGGGTGCAAACCACTCGTGTCCTGTCATCAGCACATTTTCTAAAGAACTTCCACGCTAGAGAACTCCTTTGAGCTGACTTTGGTGCGCTCGTTCCCTTGCTGCGTTGGGCAGTAGCGGGCGTAGTGTCTAGGGCACGGCCGCTCCGCTTCTGCACCCTGCTCCCTCTTCTGCTGTGCTGGTGGCTCTGTGCGACCACCGCCTCTTCCTCCAAACTACTCAGGTCACCTGCATGACGTTCATTCCATGTGGGGTCGAGGACCTCATCGTCCTCCACATCATCTTCCACCCAGTCTTCACCCCTGCCCTCCTTGTCGGTCTCCACAATGCTGAACGCCGCAGCAGTTGGCACCTGCGTTTCGTCATCATCGGAGACGTGCTGCGATGATCCTTGCATGTACTCATCTTGAGAAATAAGTGGTTGGGCATCGCTGCACTCAATCTCTTCCACTTCTGGGGCAGGGCTAGGTGGATGGCCCTGGGAAACCCTGCTGACAGAGTCCTCAAAAAGAATAAGAGACTGCTGTATGGCTTGGGGCTCAGACTGCTGGCCTGATTTGCAAGGGGGTGAGGTGAAAGACGGTCGGACATTGGCTGCAGGTGCCAACTCTGACCTTTCTGCAGTAGACTGGGTGGGAGACAATGTGAAGGAACTGGAGGCACTGTCAGCAGCAAACCAATCTACTATCGCCTCAACTTGTTCTGGCCTCATCACTTCTAGGGGCGTTTGATGCCCTACCAAATACTGATGCAGGTTCTGTCGCCTACTCACACTTGAGGAAGGTGTTTCACTTGTGCGTGTAGCTGGCACAGATCGACCACGTCCTCTCCTTGCAACAGGAGCTCTACCAGCAGCACCACGACCCAGGCCACGGCCCTTATTTGACGGTCTCCTCATATTTCTGTAATTTAAGATCTTGCCCTAGAAAGGTTTTTATTGAATAGCGGAATAGGAAATATGATCCAAAAAAGTGTATGTATCTCGCACGTACAAAACCACACTAGGCCCCAATTACTATTGTTTCTACCCCTAAAAGGATGGATGAGGAGTAGGAGGAGTATGGAACAGACAGCACCCTCAAATCTTCAGAAGTATGAGATGAACCCCAAAAACTTGGAAAGGTGGATCTCACACGTACCGACACAGACTATCCCGCAATTCAATTGATCCTCAAAGGTTTTTATTGAATAGCGGAATAGGAAATATGATCAAAAAAAGTGTATGTATCTCGCACGTACACAACCACACTAGGCCCCAATTACTATTGTTTGTACCCCTAAAAGGATGGATGAGGAGTAGGAGGAGGAGTATGGAACAGGCAGCACCCTCAAATCTTCAGAAGTATGAGATGAACCCCAAAAACTTGGAAAGGTGGATCTCACACGTACCGACACAGACTATCCCGCAATTCAATTGATCCTCAAAGGTTTTTATTGAATAGCGGAATAGGAAATATGATCAAAAAAAGTGTATGTATCTCGCACGTACACAACCACACTAGGCCCCAATTACTATTGTTTGTACCCCTAAAAGGATGGTTGAGCAGTAGGAGCAGGAGTATGGAACAGGCAGCACCCTCAAATCTTCAGAAGTATGAGATGAACCCCAACAACTTGGAAAGGTGGATCTCACACGTACCGACACAGACTATCTCGCAATTGAATTGATCCCCAAAGGTTTTAATTGAATAGCGGAATAGAAAATATGATCAAAAAGAAAGTGTATGTATCTCGCACGTACACCACCACACTAGGCCCCAACTACTATTGTTTGTACCCCTAAAAGGATGGTTGAGCAGTAGGAGGAGGAGTATGGAACAGGCAGCACCCTCAAATCTTCAGAAGTATGAGATGAACCCCAAAAACTTGGAAAGGTGGATCTCTCTCACACGTACCAACACAGACTATCCCCCAATTTAACTGATCCCCAAAGGTTTTTGATTAAATAGCGGAATAGAAAATATGATCCAAAAAAAGTGTATGTATATCACACGTACACAACCACACTAGGCCCCAATTACTATTGTTTGTACCCCTAAAAGGCTAGATGAGGAGTAGGGGGGGTATGGAACAGGCAGCACCCTCAAACCTTCAGAAGTATGAGATGAACCCCAACAACTTGGAAAGGTGGATCTCTCTCACACGTACCAACACAGACTATCCCCCAATTTAACTGATCCCCAAAGGTTTTTGATTAAATAGCGGAATAGAAAATATGATCCAAAAAAAGTGTATGTATATCACACGTACACAACCACACTAGGCCCCAATTACTATTGTTTGTACCCCTAAAAGGCTAGATGAGGAGTAGGGGGGGTATGGAACAGGCAGCACCCTCAAACCTTCAGAAGTATGAGATGAACCCCAACAACTTGGAAAGGTGGATCTCTCTCACACGTACCAACACAGACTATCCCCCAATTTAACTGATCCCCAAAGGTTTTTGATTAAATAGCGGAATAGAAAATATTATCCAAAAAAAGTGTATATATATCACACGTACACAACCACACTGGGCCCCAATTACTATTGTTTGTACCCCTAAAAGGCTAGATGAGGAGTAGGGGGAGTATGGAACAGGCAGCACCCTCAAACCTTCAGAAGTATGAGATGAACCCCAACAACTTGGAAAGGTGGATCTCTCTCACACGTACCAACACAGACTATCCCCCAATTTAACTGATCCCCAAAGGTTTTTGATTAAATAGCGGAATAGAAAATATGATCCAAAAAAAGTGTATGTATATCACACGTACACAACCACACTAGGCCCCAATTACTATTGTTTGTACCCCTAAAAGGCTAGGAGTAGGGGGAGTATGGAACAGGCAGCACCCTCAAACCTTCAGAAGTATGAGATGAACCCCAACAACTTGGAAAGGTGGATCTCTCTCACACGTACCAACACAGACTATCCCCCAATTTAACTGATCCCCAAAGGTTTTTGATTAAATAGCGGAATAGAAAATATGATCCAAAAAAAGTGTATGTATATCACACGTACACAACCACACTAGGCCCCAATTACTATTGTTTGTACCCCTAAAAGGCTAGGAGTAGGGGGAGTATGGAACAGGCAGCACCCTCAAACCTTCAGAAGTATGAGATGAACCCCAACAACTTGGAAAGGTGGATCTCTCTCACACGTACCAACACAGACTATCCCCCAATTTAACTGATCCCCAAAGGTTTTTGATTAAATAGCGGAATAGAAAATATGATCCAAAAAAAGTGTATGTATATCACACGTACACAACCACACTAGGCCCCAATTACTATTGTTTGTACCCCTAAAAGGCTAGATGAGGAGTAGGGGGAGTATGGAACAGGCAGCACCCTCAAACCTTCAGAAGTATGAGATGAACCCCAACAACTTGGAAAGGTGGATCTCTCTCACACGTACCAACACAGACTATCCCCCAATTTAACTGATCCCCAAAGGTTTTTGATTAAATAGCGGAATAGAAAATATGATCCAAAAAAAGTGTATGTATATCACACGTACACAACCACACTGGGCCCCAATTACTATTGTTTGTACCCCTAAAAGGCTAGATGAGGAGTAGGGGGAGTATGGAACAGGCAGCACCCTCAAACCTTCAGAAGTATGAGATGAACCCCAACAACTTGGAAAGGTGGATCTCTCTCACACGTACCAACACAGACTATCCCCCAATTTAACTGATCCCCAAAGGTTTTTGATTAAATAGCGGAATAGAAAATATGATCCAAAAAAAGTGTATGTATATCACATGTACACAACCACACTAGGCCCCAATTATTATTGTTTGTACCCCTAAAAGGCTAGGAGTAGGGGGAGTATGGAACAGGCAGCACCCTCAAACCTTCAGAAGTATGAGATGAACCCCAACAACTTGGAAAGGTGGATCTCTCTCACACGTACCAACACAGACTATCCCCCAATTTAACTGATCCCCAAAGGTTTTTGATTAAATAGCGGAATAGAAAATATGATCCAAAAAAAGTGTATGTATATCACACGTACACAACCACACTAGGCCCCAATTACTATTGTTTGTACCCCTAAAAGGCTAGATGAGGAGTAGGGGGGGTATGGAACAGGCAGCACCCTCAAACCTTCAGAAGTATGAGATGAACCCCAACAACTTGGATCGGTGGATCTCTCTCACACGTACCAACACAGACTATCCCCCAATTTAACTGATCCCCAAAGGTTTTTGATTAAATAGCGGAATAGAAAATATGATCCAAAAAAAGTGTATGTATATCACACGTACACAACCACACTAGGCCCCAATTACTATTGTTTGTACCCCTAAAAGGCTAGATGAGGAGTAGGGGGGGTATGGAACAGGCAGCACCCTCAAACCTTCAGAAGTATGAGATGAACCCCAACAACTTGGAAAGGTGGATCTCTCTCACACGTACCAACACAGACTATCCCCCAATTTAACTGATCCCCAAAGGTTTTTGATTAAATAGCGGAATAGAAAATATGATCCAAAAAAAGTGTATGTATATCACACGTACACAACCACACTAGGCCCCAATTACTATTGTTTGTACCCCTAAAAGGCTAGATGAGGAGTAGGGGGGGTATGGAACAGGCAGCACCCTCAAACCTTCAGAAGTATGAGATGAACCCCAACAACTTGGAAAGGTGGATCTCTCTCACACGTACCAACACAGACTATCCCCCAATTTAACTGATCCCCAAAGGTTTTTGATTAAATAGCTGAATAGAAAATATGATCCAAAAAAAGTGTATGTATATCACACGTACACAACCACACTGGGCCCCAATTACTATTGTTTGTACCCCTAAAAGGCTAGATGAGGAGTAGGGGGAGTATGGAACAGGCAGCACCCTCAAACCTTCAGAAGTATGAGATGAACCCCAACAACTTGGAAAGGTGGATCTCTCTCACACGTACCAACACAGACTATCCCCCAATTTAACTGATCCCCAAAGGTTTTTGATTAAATAGCGGAATAGAAAATATGATCCAAAAAAAGTGTATGTATATCACACGTACACAACCACACTAGGCCCCAATTACTATTGTTTGTACCCCTAAAAGGCTAGGAGTAGGGGGAGTATGGAACAGGCAGCACCCTCAAACCTTCAGAAGTATGAGATGAACCCCAACAACTTGGAAAGGTGGATCTCTCTCACACGTACCAACACAGACTATCCCCCAATTTAACTGATCCCCAAAGGTTTTTGATTAAATAGCGGAATAGAAAATATGATCCAAAAAAAGTGTATGTATATCACACGTACACAACCACACTAGGCCCCAATTACTATTGTTTGTACCCCTAAAAGGCTAGATGAGGAGTAGGGGGGGTATGGAACAGGCAGCACCCTCAAACCTTCAGAAGTATGAGATGAACCCCAACAACTTGGAAAGGTGGATCTCTCTCACACGTACCAACACAGACTATCCCCCAATTTAACTGATCCCCAAAGGTTTTTGATTAAATAGCGGAATAGAAAATATGATCCAAAAAAAGTGTATGTATATCACACGTACACAACCACACTAGGCCCCAATTACTATTGTTTGTACCCCTAAAAGGCTAGATGAGGAGTAGGGGGGGTATGGAACAGGCAGCACCCTCAAACCTTCAGAAGTATGAGATGAACCCCAACAACTTGGAAAGGTGGATCTCTCTCACACGTACCAACACAGACTATCCCCCAATTTAACTGATCCCCAAAGGTTTTTGATTAAATAGCGGAATAGAAAATATGATCCAAAAAAAGTGTATGTATATCACACGTACACAACCACACTAGGCCACAATTACTATTGTTTGTACCCCTAAAAGGCTAGATGAGGAGTAGGGGGGGTATGGAACAGGCAGCACCCTCAAACCTTCAGAAGTATGAGATGAACCCCAACAACTTGGAAAGGTGGATCTCTCTCACACGTACCAACACAGACTATCCCCCAATTTAACTGATCCCCAAAGGTTTTTGATTAAATAGCGGAATAGAAAATATGATCCAAAAAAAGTGTATGTATATCACACGTACACAACCACACTAGGCCCCAATTACTATTGTTTGTACCCCTAAAAGGCTAGATGAGGAGTAGGGGGGGTATGGAACAGGCAGCACCCTCAAACCTTCAGAAGTATGAGATGAACCCCAACAACTTGGAAAGGTGGATCTCTCTCACACGTACCAACACAGACTATCCCCCAATTTAACTGATCCCCAAAGGTTTTTGATTAAATAGCGGAATAGAAAATATGATCCAAAAAAAGTGTATGTATATCACACGTACACAACCACACTAGGCCCCAATTACTATTGTTTGTACCCCTAAAAGGCTAGATGAGGAGTAGGGGGGGTATGGAACAGGCAGCACCCTCAAATCTTCAGAAGTATGAGATGAACCCCAAAAACTTGGAAAGGTGGATCTCTCTCACACGTACCAACACAGACTATCCCCCAATTTAACTGATCCCCAAAGGTTTTTGATTAAATAGCGGAATAGAAAATATGATCCAAAAAAAGTGTATGTATATCACACGTACACAACCACACTGGGCCCCAATTACTATTGTTTGTACACCTAAAAGGCTAGATGAGGAGTAGGGGGAGTATGGAACAGGCAGCACCCTCAAACCTTCAGAAGTATGAGATGAACCCCAACAACTTGGAAAGGTGGATCTCTCTCACACGTACCAACACAGACTATCCCCCAATTTAACTGATCCCCAAAGGTTTTTGATTAAATAGCGGAATAGAAAATATGATCCAAAAAAAGTGTATGTATATCACACGTACACAACCACACTAGGCCCCAATTACTATTGTTTGTACCCCTAAAAGGCTAGATGAGGAGTAGGGGGAGTATGGAACAGGCAGCACCCTCAAACCTTCAGAAGTATGAGATGAACCCCAACAACTTGGAAAGGTGGATCTCTCTCACACGTACCAACACAGACTATCCCCCAATTTAACTGATCCCCAAAGGTTTTTGATTAAATAGCGGAATAGAAAATATGATCCAAAAAAAGTGTATGTATATCACACGTACACAACCACACTAGGCCCCAATTACTATTGTTTGTACCCCTAAAAGGCTAGATTAGGAGTAGGGGGGGTATGGAACAGGCAGCACCCTCAAACCTTCAGAAGTATGAGATGAACCCCAACAACTTGGAAAGGTGGATCTCTCTCACACGTACCAACACAGACTATCCCCCAATTTAACTGATCCCCAAAGGTTTTTGATTAAATAGCGGAATAGAAAATATGATCCAAAAAAAGTGTATGTATATCACACGTACACAACCACACTAGGCCCCAATTACTATTGTTTGTACCCCTAAAAGGCTAGATGAGGAGTAGGGGGAGTATGGAACAGGCAGCACCCTCAAACCTTCAGAAGTATGAGATGAACCCCAACAACTTGGAAAGGTGGATCTCTCTCACATGTACCAACACAGACTATCCCCCAATTTAACTGATCCCCAAAGGTTTTTGATTAAATAGCGGAATAGAAAATATGATCCAAAAAAAGTGTATGTATATCACACGTACACAACCACACTAGGCCCCAATTACTATTGTTTGTACCCCTAAAAGGCTAGATGAGGAGTAGGGGGAGTATGGAACAGGCAGCACCCTCAAACCTTCAGAAGTATGAGATGAACCCCAACAACTTGGAAAGGTGGATCTCTCTCACACGTACCAACACAGACTATCCCCCAATTTAACTGATCCCCAAAGGTTTTTGATTAAATAGCGGAATAGAAAATATGATCCAAAAAAAGTGTATGTATATCACACGTACACAACCACACTAGGCCCCAATTACTATTGTTTGTACCCCTAAAAGGCTAGATGAGGAGTAGGGGGGGTATGGAACAGGCAGCACCCTCAAACCTTCAGAAGTATGAGATGAACCCCAACAACTTGGAAAGGTGGATCTCTCTCACACGTACCAACACAGACTATCCCCCAATTTAACTGATCCCCAAAGGTTTTTGATTAAATAGCGGAATAGAAAATATGATCCAAAAAAAGTGTATGTATATCACACGTACACAACCACACTAGGCCCCAATTACTATTGTTTGTACCCCTAAAAGGCTAGATGAGGAGTAGGGGGGGTATGGAACAGGCAGCACCCTCAAACCTTCAGAAGTATGAGATGAACCCCAACAACTTGGAAAGGTGGATCTCTCTCACACGTACCAACACAGACTATCCCCCAATTTAACTGATCCCCAAAGGTTTTTGATTAAATAGCGGAATAGAAAATATGATCCAAAAAAAGTGTATGTATATCACACGTACACAACCACACTAGGCCCCAATTACTATTGTTTGTACCCCTAAAAGGCTAGATGAGGAGTAGGGGGGGTATGGAACAGGCAGCACCCTCAAATCTTCAGAAGTATGAGATGAACCCCAAAAACTTGGAAAGGTGGATCTCTCTCACACGTACCAACACAGACTATCCCCCAATTTAACTGATCCCCAAAGGTTTTTGATTAAATAGCGGAATAGAAAATATGATCCAAAAAAAGTGTATGTATATCACACGTACACAACCACACTGGGCCCCAATTACTATTGTTTGTACCCCTAAAAGGCTAGATGAGGAGTAGGGGGAGTATGGAACAGGCAGCACCCTCAAACCTTCAGAAGTATGAGATGAACCCCAACAACTTGGAAAGGTGGATCTCTCTCACACGTACCAACACAGACTATCCCCCAATTTAACTGATCCCCAAAGGTTTTTGATTAAATAGCGGAATAGAAAATATGATCCAAAAAAAGTGTATGTATATCACACGTACACAACCACACTAGGCCCCAATTACTATTGTTTGTACCCCTAAAAGGCTAGATGAGGAGTAGGGGGGGTATGGAACAGGCAGCACCCTCAAACCTTCAGAAGTATGAGATGAACCCCAACAACTTGGAAAGGTGGATCTCTCTCACACGTACCAACACAGACTATCCCCCAATTTAACTGATCCCCAAAGGTTTTTGATTAAATAGCGGAATAGAAAATATGATCCAAAAAAAGTGTATGTATATCACACGTACACAACCACACTAGGCCCCAATTACTATTGTTTGTACCCCTAAAAGGCTAGGAGTAGGGGGAGTATGGAACAGGCAGCACAGCACCCTCAAACCTTCAGAAGTATGAGATGAACCCCAACAACTTGGAAAGGTGGATCTCTCTCACACGTACCAACACAGACTATCCCCCAATTTAACTGATCCCCAAAGGTTTTTGATTAAATAGCGGAATAGAAAATATGATCCAAAAAAAGTGTATGTATATCACGCGTACACAACCACACTAGGCCCCAATTACTATTGTTTGTACCCCTAAAAGGCTAGATGAGGAGTAGGGGGAGTATGGAACAGGCAGCACCCTCAAATCTTCAGAAGTATGAGATTGTGTTCACTGTACCCCACAAAGATTGAGTTCACTGCACCCCACAATGATTGTGTTCACTGCACCCCACAAAGATTGTGTTCACTGCACCTCACAAAGATTGTGTTCACTGTACCCCCCAAAGATTGTGTTCACTGCACCCCACAAAGATTCTGTTCACTGTACCCCACAAAGATTGTGTTCACTGCACCCTAAAAGGATGTGTTCACTGCACCCCACAAAGATTGTGTTCACTGCACCCTAAAAGGATGTTGTTCACTGCACCCCAAAAAGATTGTGTTCACTGTACCCCCCAAAGATTGTGTTCACTGCACCCCACAAAGATTCTGTTCACTGTACCCCACAAAGATTGTGTTCACTGCACCCCAAAAAGATTGTGTTCACTGTACCCCCCCAAAGATTGTGTTCACTGCACCCCACAAAGATTCTGTTCACTGCACCCCACAAAGGATTTTGTTCACTGCACCCCAAAAAGATTGTGTTCACTGCACCCCAAAAAGGATTTTGATCACTGCACCCCAAAAAGGATGTTGTTCACTGCACCCCAAAAATGATTTTGTTCACTCCACCCCAAAAAGATTGTGTTCACTGTACCCCCCCAAAGATTGTGTTCACTGCACCCCACAAAGATTGTGTTCACTGCACCCCAAAAAGATTGTGTTCACTGCACCCCACAAAGATTGTGTTCACTGCACCCCAAAAAGATTGTGTTCACTGTACCCCCCAAAGATTGTGTTCACTGCACCCCACAAAGATTCTGTTCACTGTACCCCACAAAGATTGTGTTCACTGCACCCCAAAAAGATTGTGTTCACTGCACCCCAAAAAGGATGTTGTTCACTGCACCCCAAAAAGGATGTTGTTCACTCCACCCCAAAAAGATTGTGTTCACTGCACCCCACAAAGATTGTGTTCACTGCACCCCAAAAAGATTGTGTTCACTGCACCCCAAAAATGATTTTGTTCACTGCACCCCAAAAAGATTGTGTTCACTGCACCCCAAAAAGGATTTTGTTCACTGCACCCCAAAAAGGATGTTGTTCACTCCACCCCAAAAAGATTGTGTTCACTGCACCCCAAAAAGATTGTGTTCACTGCACCCCACAAAGGATTTTGTTCACTGCACCCCAAAAAGATTGTGTTCACTGCACCCCAAAAAGGATGTTGTTCACTGCACCCCAAAAAGGATTTTGTTCACTGCACCCCAAAAAGATTGTGTTCACTGCACCCCACAAAGGATTTTGTTCACTGCACCCCACAAAGATTGTGTTCACTGCACACCAAAAAGGATTGTGTTCACTGCACCCCAAAAAGATTTTGTTCACTGCACCCCAAAAAGATTGTGTTCACTGCAGCCCAAAAAGATTGTGTTCACTGCAGCCCAAAAAGATTGTGTTCACTGCAGCCCAAAAAGATTGTGTTCACTGCAGCCCAAAAAGATTGTGTTCACTGCAGCTCACACACAGAAAAATGGATGTGGATCACTGACACCTGCCTATCTCCAATCCCACACCACACAGCAATATCGATTGTAGTTTGTAGAACACAGTTTCCCTAAAATTCAGCAGACTCTGTCCCTAACAGGATTGAGAAGAGATCGTAGATCAGGATTGAGTGCAGATTCACCCCACCCCCCACACAGCAATATCGATTGTAGTTTGTAGAAGACACTGACCCTATAATTCAGCAGACTCTATCCCTAAAATGCCTACAACTCGCCCTGCCTAAACACTCCGACCTGTCCCTCAATTCTATCCGGACACAAATGGTTTTTTCCTGCCTATCTTTCCCTAATCAGCAGCCAGCACATTGATGTGTGCTCTGTCCCTTAGCTAAGCAGCAGAATGACGCTGCTGCGGCGGCTGCCTCGAACTTATAAAGACTTGGTCACATGCTTCAGACGGCCAATCACAGCTACTAAGACATTTGCAGGCATGGCTGGGATGGCTTAAGGCACACCAGTTAAACGATTGTTGATTGGCTGTTGAAAGCCCGCCATGAAAAGAGCGCCAAAGCATGCAAAACCCGGAAATAAAACGACCGAACACGGATTTTTACCCGAACATACAGTAAAGTGTCCGTGTCCGTGTTCGGGTAAAAAAAATCCAATTATTCGGTACGAACACGAATAATACAGTCCGTGTTCGCTCAACACTATACATGTAATATGTTTAAATATATGTAGAATGTGCCTTCTGTCTCTCTCTCTCACTTCCATCATTTCATCTTTCAAGTGCAAACTTTGTTTCTGCTGTTCTCAGACTTCCTGTTCTAAGATAGCTATGGTCATTTTCCATGCCACCATTGTGTACGTGAACATAACCACCCTTTCCTGCTTGGCCCTGAGATAGACTACAAATCTACGTACAGATACATTTAGTGCTATTGTAGTACACATAAAGAGGAGCATGTGGCAAGAAACAACAGGCACTGCTCACTCTACACTAGTAGTAGTGAGGTGTATTAGAGAAGGATTGGGAGCAAGCACAGATAAAAAAGAAGCCTGAAAACAATGGTAAGAGAATTTTTTTTTTATTAAAAAACAGAGCAATGGTATACTCAATATTTTATAATGATTGATGTAAAAACATTGTACGTTTAAGCCTCGTACACACGCAACGATTGTTGGCCGTGGATTTTCGGCCAACGTCCGATCGGCCGATTTTTGGCTTGTTAGTATGATGCTTCCGACAACCGACTGCGACTTTTCGGCCGAATAAAATCTGGTGTGCAGGCTATAAAATTTTTGTTGGCCGTCACCACAACGGCCGATTTTTGTCAGTCAGTACAGATTTCGGCAGACAAAAATCTGATGAGCAAGACTGGGCATGCTCAGAGAAGAAAAAATACACGGAAAGTCAACCATCACATGACATCACTTCTGAAGTTGGTTTTTGTTGGCCAACAAAAGTCCAGTGCAAGTCTAGAGCACATTTCAACCAAAACAACAACACTGGACAAAAGACGGCCGATCGGTCGGCCGATAATCGTTGCGTGTGTACGAGGCTTAGTGTCTCTTTAACTACTTCCCACCTGGCCAATGTATATGTACGGCCAGGCAGATGCTCTCTAGTTCTGAGAGAACATCCCTTGATGTGCTTGCCCTCACGCACCCCACATTTGGCCCCTGGTTGACACAATGGAGCACAGTACTTGGTCAGCTGCTGTGATTGGCCCAGGTACCATGTAATCGCTGTGACCAATCTCATCTATTTCCAATCACAGAGGTCCTGTACCACATGATAGCTGTAGCCAATCAGCCAATCACATCAATTACATATATATATATATATATATATATATAGTTTGTTTTTTGTTTTTACAAGCTGTCGCCAGTCAGTGTCCCTAATCATATAACTTGCTATCAGAATGTACATAGTGTTTCCAGTATGGTACCTTTACAGGATGTATAGGGTATGGTAGGATGTAAAATGGAAGTATCATATGGCCCACTATTAGGTTTTACATGTTGCAAACAGGCTGTTGATGATAAATAGCACTCACAGGGTGTCGCTGACATGCCTAGGATGTTTACCTTATGGGAGGTTTGGCACAGATACACTCACCAACCACTTTATTAGGTACATCGGCTCAATTGCTTAGTAACACAAATTGCTAATCAGCCAATCACATGACAGCAACTCAATGCATTTAGGCATCTAGACGTGGTGAAGACGACTTGCTAAAGTTCAAACCGAGCATCAGATTGGGGAAGAAAGGGGATTTAAGTAACCTTAAACGTGGCATGGTTGTTAGTGCCAGACAGGCTGGTCTGAGTATTTCAAAATCTGCTGATCTACTGAGATTTTCACGCACAACCATCTCTAGGGTTTACAGAGAATGGTCTAAAAAAGAGAAAATATCCAGTGAGCGGGAGTTGTGTGGACAAAAATGGCTTGTTGAAATCAGAGGTCAGAGGAGAATGGGCAGACTGGTTTGAGAGGATAAAAAGCAACAGTAACTCAAATAACCACTCATTACAACCAAGGTATGCGGAATACCATCTCTGAACTTACAACATATCGAACCTTGAAGCAGATCGGCTACAGCAGCAGAAGACCACATTGGGTGCCACTCATGTTAGCTGAGAACAGGAAACTGAGGCTACTATTCACACATACTCACCAAAATTGGACAATAGATGATTGGAAAAATATTGCCTGGTCTGATGAGTCTCATTTCAGCTGCAACATTCAGGTGGTAGGGTCAGAATTTGACATAAACAACATGAAAGCATGGATCAATCCTGCCTTATATCAATGGTTCAGGCTGCCTGCTGGTGGTTGTCTAATGGTGGGTGGGGGGGGGGGGGTTGGGGGATATTTCCTTGGCACGCTTTGGGCGCCTTAGTACCAACAGAGCATCATTTTAATGCCATGGCCTACCTGAGTATTATTGCTGACCATGTCCATGCCTTAATAACTAAAGAGTATCCATCTTCTGATCGCTTCTTCCAGCAGGATAATGCACCATGTCACAAAGCTCAAATCATCTCAAACTGGTTTCTTGAACATGAGAATGAGTTTACTCTACTCCAATGGCCTCCACAGTCACCAGATCTCCATCCAATAGAGCACCTTTGGGATGTGGTGGAATGGTAGATTTGCATCATGGATTTGCAGCCGACAAATATGCAGCAGCTGTCTGATGTCATCATGTCAATATGGACCAAAATCTCTGAGGAATGTTTCCAATAACTTGTTGAATCTATGCTGCAAAGAATTAAGGCAGTTCTGAAGGCAAAGGGGGTCCAACCCGCTACTAGCAACCCAGTACTAGCAATGTGTACCTAATAAAGTGGCTGGTGAATATTACATGGCCAACTTTAACCACTTAAGCCTCGGAAGATTTTACCCCCTTCCTGACCAGGCCCTATTTTGCGATTCGGCACTGTGTGATTTTAACGGACAATTGCGCGGTCGTGCGACGCTGTACACAAATGAAATTGATGTTCTTTTTTTCCCACAAACAGAGCTTTCTTTTGGTGGTATTTGATCACCTGTGCGATTTTTTGATCATGCGCTATAAACAAAAAAAAAAGAGCGACAATTTTGCAAAAATAACAATATTTTTTCACATTTTTTATATGAAATTCCCCCCCAAAAAATAGTAAAAATCTAAATTTTTTAACATTTTAGGCCAATTTGTTTTCTGCTACATATGTTTGGTAAAAAAATCACAATAAGCGTATTTTGATTGGTTTGCGCAAAAGTTTTTGCGTTTGCTAACTAAGGGAAAGATTTTTGTCATTTTTATTGTTTTTTTTTTTTTAGTAATGGCGGCGATCTGTGATTTCTTTTGCGGGACTGCGACATTGTGGCGGACAGATTGGACCCCTGACTGACATTTTTGACACTTTTGGGGTTACCAGTGACATTACTGCAGTAATCAGTGCTATGCATATGCACTGTTACTGTAAAAATGACACTGGCAGGGAAGGGGTTAACTTTATTGGAGAAGGAGGGGTTAAGTGTGTCCCTAGGGACGTGCTTCTAACTGTGAAGGGATGTGGCTGTTTGTGTAACAACAGAGATATACGATCCTGCATAGCAGGACCGTATGAACTCTGTTCTTACACAGGGAAGAATGACAGGCGGCTTTGTTTACATTAGCCACCTGCCTTTCTCCCTTCACAGCGGACGATCGCGAGTGGCCGGCGGACATCGAGTCCGCCGGTCACACGCGCGGGGGGGGGTCCGTGAACGAGTGGGGGCGGGAGCGTGCCTCCGGCGGCGCGCGCTCGCCCCCGGCGGCGCGCGCTCGCCCCCGGCGGCGCGCGCTCGCCCCCTAGAGCCTCACAGGCTAGCGACATAGCCCTACGTCGCTTTGCCTGTGAGGGGCTGACTGCCAGTAAATATTCTGTGGGCGGTCGGCAAGTGGTTAAGGCTGTATATGGAGCACACAGGATATCAGTGATCTTTCAGGATGGTTGTGATATACTGTAGATCTATGGCATAGTATCCGGATGTACATCGTGCAAACAGGATTTTGTTGACCTCTCTATGATGTATATGATGTGGTAGGTTATGGTATTAATGCATCATATGGCCCACTAAATGGACAAGATGCACAAAGTATGTCCATGACCTGCCTAGAATGTATATAGAATGGTTGATTATTTTACAGATGTATTATATGGCCTACTGCAAGGTTGTACATGATGCAAACAAGCAGTTGGTGAGCTGTTCAAGGTGTATATACTGTATATGTATGGTAGGTTATAGTATGGATGTATGGCCTATTATCAGGTTGTACATGTCACGCAATGTGTCGTTGACCTATCCAGGATGTGCATGGCATGGTATCAAATTTCTTTATATAGCTCCCACAGGATGTCTGTGACCTGTCTGCTAAGTATACAGTATATGTAATGGTAGGTTATGACATAGATGTAGCATATGACCCACTATCACATTGTACATGGCACAAACACAGGCTATCGGTGACCTCTCCAGGAGGGTATAGCATGGTTACAGTATGAAGGTATTATAGTGCTTACCAAGTTGTACATGTTGTAACAATATATCAACGAGCAGTTCAGGAAAGTTGTTATCCAAAGGAAACAGACATTCTTAATGTTTCACTTTAAGCATTTTTAAAATCACTGCTCACAGTGAAATTGAAAATTTTACATTTTTTTTTTTTTTTTTTTACATTAGTTCATGTTTTTCAGGTCAATGCCCTGTCCCTATGTCATTTATTTTACAATCCCTAGTCTATTTTTTAAACAATATTTTATTGAAGTTTATCAAATAACATCACAACAAATCATGTTAGTGTCACTTGCTGTACATGGCATTCGGAACAGAACCGCAGGTAAATATACACTGGGTATATTAGCAGGTGTATAGATAAACTTCAGGGTAGAAACAATCAAAACATGAACATATTCAACATTTCATGTGTAATCATGAACAAAAGAAAGAAGAAGAAGAAGGAGGGGTAGGGGGAGGGGAAGGAGGAGGGGAGAGTAAGGAAAGAGGGAGAGCAAAAGAGGAGGAGGAGGGGGGGAGTAGGGGAGAAGGGTGCAGATGCAAATGTGGAGATATCTATCTTAGTGGGTCAGATAAGTAGTTGTGCTAGAAGTGGTTAAACTGATAGACTAATTAAAGACACTGTCTCAATCAACAGTCCGATTTAGATTTAGCTGAGAATGAAAAGTGGAATGAAATAATCAAAGAAAAAGGCCTGACATCCAGAGGTCAAAGATCAGATCTCCAGAGTAAGAATCCCTGAGGTACTCAAACAGTTCCATTTCCGAAGGAAAGCATCTGGGCGAGGGTGTGGATGAAGAGTGAGGCCTGTGCTTTCCTTCGTCATGAGAGATCTGAAAGTAATTCTGCTGTGGAGGGCATAGACACATACACCCATTGTCTGAGTATGAGTCTGCGGGCTGACATCAGACAGGTAATTAGCCATGGTTTATGCCAAAGGTATATAGATTTCAGCTGGCCTGATATCATGGAGAGTTGTAAGTCCAGGTGTCCGAAGAGGAGAACGTATATGTCTTTTTGAAGAGTTAGGCCAAGATGACGTGAGATGAACCTAAGAGTTTGATACCAAAAAGAAGAAATTTGTGGGCACTCCCACAGTTTATGATGGAGGGAGGGTCTATGGGCCTTGCACAAAGTACAAAGGTGTTGAGATGTGTCTGAAGACTAGCAGAGGTGAGGGATGTAGGCCCTGTGGAGGATTTTGAATTGTTGTTCCTTCCAAAATTCATTGTGTACATAGCGGCAAGTGGTAAGATATCCAAAAAGTATGTGGTTGTGGGCTGAGGCAGAGTGAAGGATTTTGTTCCAGGGTTTTGCTACCGAGTCTGAAATATGTCTGAAAAGTTCTCTATGCAAAGGTTTGTAAAGGTGGAATATTTTGTGTCTGCCTTGAAGTATCCAGGAGTCCATGACTGACGCCCGGAAGCGTTGTAGGTTAGAGTGGCAGAGAGTCAACAAAGCTTACACACTGCTTAAGGTATAGGAAATGATTCAGAGGAACGCCATATACATGAGAGACATCTGAAATGCTCAGTGGCTTACCAGAGAAGAGGTCAAAAAGTTGAGAGAATAAGGTCAGGCCAAGTGTGGACCCCTCATGAAAGGCTAGGTGATGTTGAGCCTGGGGAAACAGAGGATGGTGTCTAATAGGTAAGTAACGGGAAAGACGCTGGGGAACACCCAGCTTCTTTCTTATTTCCCTCCAAGCTGCGACCTTGTCCCTGATGAAAACATTGGTTCTCAACGAGGGGGGAAGTTCCCTGTTTCCGCAGTGCAACAACGAGACCAAAGCATGAGGGGTCACCATCTGGGTTTCTAGGTCCAAATTGGTATATCTCGAATTTTGACCTATCCAGTCCAAGCACCCTTGTAAAAGACACGTAAAATTATAAATTCTGGTTTTTGAAAGATCAACGCTACCATCTCGCTTGGAGAGGTAGAGCTTTTGGAGGGCAATACGGGGGCGCCGTCCTTTTCAAAGGAAGGTGGTAAGTGCTGCATTAAGTCTGTGTAGGTCTGAGTGCTTCAGGAGAAGGGGAATAGTCTGCAGGGGGTAAAGTAGTTTGGGGAAGCTGGACATTTTTTTTTTTTATATATAACATTTTATTGAAGTTCAACGCATTACAGCAGAATTACATTACAACCATACAATGAACAAATAGTGTGGATACACAGTAGATGGCAATCGGTCACGAAACAAAAATAAGCGAATGTGCGTAAAGAACTCCAGAGATAACAGAACAATAATCTCTGTAACCAAAGGTATCAACAACATATGATATTATTGATATTAATATTAATGATATTAATGATACCATTTTCTATTTTCTGGGGTTAAGAAGGGAAACGGTAGGGTCAAGGGAGGAAGGTAGGAAGGGGGGGGGAGGATGGGTAGCCAGACATATGCGTGTAAACCAGATACATGCGGTATAAAGGGGCCAAAGCCCCCTATATTTGCTCCTGGGGGGAGCATGAACATAGGCAACGTTTAGTGTCAACGTTGGGCACCGTCTCAAGTACTCTTTGCACATATAAAACAGTAGGATGTAGCTAGTACTACACAACTAGATAATAACAGTAAATATCATATCCCCAACAGACCGTATAGCTTGTCATGGTGCCCCATAATGATATAGATAGATCAGGCCTTTGCCGAGGGCAGTTAGGAATGAAGCGGCACCAAGGTGTGAAGAAAGAGGGGTCTGCCAGATCTTGTACATCCATTAAAAGGTCAATTGTCCAGACCAGGTCTACTATGAGAATCCCCTGCCACTGTAGGGAAGAGATGCCATTTTCTGTTAAAGCATAGGGCGGTGGCAGAGGGAGTGTGTTGCAGGCCTGTAGATTCTAGGTCACGCAGCCTAGATAAGTCCGCATGGAGATCTTTGGTTGTGGGAGGAGATGGCTCCAACCACCGCTTCAGGATTAGTCTGCGAGCTATCATGAGGCAAGAGAGTATCCAGGTCTTGTTGTTGAACCATATACTCCGGGAGTGTTTGGGTGTATGAATGCCGGGCAACGATGGATCACCAAACAGCAGGAGGTAAATGTCCTTTGGTAGCATTAGTCCTGTGTAGTTCGATATATACCGTAAGACCTTGTTCCAAAAGGAGGCGATGGGGGGGGCACATCCAGAGTTTATGAAGCAAAGAGGGAAATTGGCTCTTACACAGCGTACAGAAGTGATGGGATACATCTGCGGACCACCTTATGTGTGGAAAATAAGCTCGATGCATAAGTTTGAACTGCTGTTCCCTCCAGAACTCATTTGTGATGTATCGGCGGGTGGTTAGATATCCGGATAGGATGCGGTGATGTGCTGTATCAGAGTGGAGTATAGCTTTCCACGGTTTCGCCACTTGGTCAGAGACATTTTGGGAGAGTGCAACAAGCAAGGGCTTGTATAGGTGAGAAATCTTATGTTTGCCCTGCTGTAGCCACGTATCCAGTAGTGAGGTGGTAAAGCGATTTTGGGGCGTGCGGCAGATTGAGTCCACAAAACTTAGACATTGTCTATAGTATAAGTAGTGACCCTTCGGCAGATGAAAGCGAATAGCAAAGGTGTCAAACGGGAGAGGCATACCTGAACATTCATCAAACAATTGAGCAAACCTAGTAACACCTCGCCTTGACCAGTCCCCATAAGCAGAGCACTGCTGGGCCTATGGGAACATGGGGTGAGTACATATAGGCAAGAACCTGGAGAGGCGCTGAGGCAACTTAAAACGTCTCCTCAGGTCCCTCCAAGCCATCACAGTATCCCTGAGCAGCAAATTGCCGCGCAGTGACACCGGGAGATCAGCTGTTCCACAGTGCAGCAGTGCCGCCAGGTTCCAGGGAGCGGCTAATTCTGAGTCCAAGGCATAGTTAGTATATCTGGATTCACGACTCAACCAGTCTATACAGTTCCTCACAAGGCAGACCACATTATACAACCGAGTGTTAGGGAGATCCATGCCCCCTTCCCGTTTGTTTAAGTGTAATTTGGCCATCGATATTCTAGAGCGTTTCCCTTTCCATAGGAATGAAGAGACAGCTTTGTGTAGTCTAGTGATATCTACATGTTTCAAGAGAAGTGGCAAAGTTTGGAGAGGGTAGAGGAGTTTGGGGAAGGTGGTCATTTTGTATAGGTGACACCTACCGCTAAAGGAGAGTGGCAGATTCGCCCATGTTTTAAGTTCTGCGCACATTTTATCGATAACCGGTGTGAAATTTAGACGGTACAAGGAGGAGGAGAATCGTCCTATTTTTATGCCCAGATAAGTAATATGACTGGTGTTGACCCGAAGGAGGGAAGATGATGCCCAGTGCGGAGTATGAACTGTATTTAGCGGGAGGATTTCACTTTTAGTGAAGTTTATACGGAGGCCGGAACATAGTCCATATTCTGCAAACATGTCCTGTATAAGCGGTAAATCATGGCTAGGGTCTGCGGTAAATATCAGGACGTCGTCCGCAAACATGGCGGTACGGAGTTCCTCCCGGCCCACTTTGATCCCCCGGAGCCCAGGATGGTGCAGCATGTATCTGGACAATGGTTCCAGGGCCAGGTTAAATAGTAGGGGTGATAGAGGGCACCCCTGTCTGGTACCCTTGTATAATTTAAAGGGTTCCGAAATGTGGCCTGCTATTACCACCTGAGCCTCGGGGGATGCGTACATGGTTCTAATTGTGTGTAGAAAAGCGCCGGAGAAGCCAAAGCGTATCAGTACTTTGTCTAGCCACTGTATATTAACATTATCGAAGGCTTTTTCGGCATCTAAAGTGATGATTGCCGCCGTGTTGTCAGGGTTTGCTTTAGTGACTTCCAGGGCGGTTATAACCTTTCTAATGTTGGCGGCCGCTGAACGTCCTTTAACAAATCCTGCTTGGGCTGGGTGTACAAGGGACGGGAGTATAGACGCTAATCTGTCCGCTATGATCTTGGAGAGCAGCTTCGAGTCCACATTTAATAGCGAGATGGGCCTATATGATCCCGGGTCCTTCCCCTTTTTGTAAATCAGCTTAATGTGTGCCCGGTAACCAGTCGGCAGGTATGGATGGCCTGACATAATATGGTTGAAGACGCTTTGTAGGGTAGGGGCTAAGTGGTCTATGGCCAATTTATAGAACTCCAGAGTGTAACCGTCGGGACCGGGCGATTTTCCTGGTGACAGTCCTAGAACAGTTTTCCGCACTTCCTCGACGGTTATAGGGGAATTTAGGGAGTCTAATTGGGTCGGGGACACCGTAGGGAGTTCCACAGATGACAACCACCGCGTAGCTGTAGTTTCATCGCAGGGTTCGAATCCGTACAGGGACTTATAAAAGTCCGCAAATACCTTGTTGACTTCGGTGGGAGACTCTACAAGCTGACCATCAGCCCCCCTAAGGGAAGATACAAGTGTGGGCTCAAAAGGTCCGCGGCACAAAGAGGCCATCAGCTTTCCGGGTTTATTCCCAAAGGAGTGGAACTTCCAATCCAGGTGGGATTTGTAGAGTCTCTCCCAATTGTCAGTCCAGGTATCGAATTCTGTCTTCGCCTTACGCCACCTGTCTCTGTTAGGCGGAGAGTTATCGAGGTTGAGGTCGGTCTGTGCTTTTCTAAGGGAAGCGCTGGCTTCCGTATAGGCTTTGGCCACCTTCTTTTTATATGCTGACGCGTATGCGATGATGCGTCCTCTCAGGACTGCTTTACCTGATTCCCATAGAAGCGTCGGGGAAATGGAAGGTGTGTCATTGATGTTGACAAAGTCGGCCCATACGTCGCCTAAAAGGGTAGCAATCCCAGGGTCTTTGGCTAAGTAGGAGGGAAATCTCCAATTTTTGAAGGAAGGGGCGGTTGCATGTATGGAGATATCGATGGATATGGGAGCGTGATCCGAAATAGCTATGTCGTGGATTTTCGGTGAGCTAGTGTACGGGAGCATTTTAGTGTTGGCGAACGCGTAATCTATCCTCGTGAGGGTGTTGTGGGGATGCGAATAAAAAGTAAATTCCCTGCCTGTGGGGTTCGACAAGCGCCACGTGTCGGTAAGTTGTAAACTTTCCGCCAAGTTGAGCAATAAAGGGGAATGATATGTGTTCTTAGAGAATGTGGACCCCGTGGCCCGTGATCTGTCTTCAGAGGGTCGCATGAGCTGGTTGAAGTCACCGGTCACTAATAATGGTAGATGAAGGAAAGGCACTAGGGTACTAGCCAGTGTTTGAAAAAAAGAAACAGAGGGGGCGGTAGGCGCGTACACACCCGCCACCGCCCACTCCTGCACCCCATCTCTGAGATGCAGAATGGCGATGCGCCCCTCCCCGTCAAAGTGTTTGTCATGGACTGTGACTTTGTAGTTCTTGTGGATCAGAATCAGTACCCCTGATTTCCCTTTTACTGCTGGTGAACCAAATACCTGTCCCACCCAGAGCTTATGCATTCTGTGGAAATCTCTCTCCTCTAAGTGAGATTCCTGCAGTATTGCAATGTCCGCCCTCAGACGTTTCAGGTGTCTGAGGACGGCCATTCGTTTGTGAGGTGACCTAAGTCCTTTGACATTCCACGAGACAATGGTCATGGGGGATCATAAAAGCTGGATTGAGCCATGAAGCCTTTGAGAGCAGTATGAGGACTGAGACGGCGCCTGGTAGAATTCAACCTATGATTAATAATAATTAGCAGGTGGCCCGGTAGGGGCCGTACATCTTGCAAGTCAAGGGAGGGGAACAGGGGCACAAGTAGCCCACCAGAGGCTAGGGCTAGAAAAGAGGATAGGGGGCAAAAACATCGTAGAAACTTCACTTTTTTCCTCATGTAATAGGGCACGCGGACGGACAGCGTTACCGGGTTTCTATGGTCAGCGTCCGAAATAGGCAACGAGATCGCTTCAAGTGTCGACACCTCACGGCCCAAAAGGGACACCGAGCCCAGAAACCTGTAATAAGGCCGTGGCCCAAGTCACAATCAAACTGTGGGTACTCAATAACAGGTAAACGTCAAAGTAATAAGACATAACAGGAATTAAACCATCAGAAGGTTGATGAATATAAACAATAAGTATATAACATATTCTATTACCCATACCTTCAAGGCAGTGAAAGTTTGCGGGATCATGAGAGGGGGCAGCCGAGCCGCCGAGGCACGGGATAGAGATCTGTATTTCTTAGAGCTGTAGGGGCATCGTAGCCAGCAGTCACTGCCCAGACGTATGAAAGGGGTATATGTCACGTAAGTGAGGTGACACCAGAGCTGAGGTCTCCTCCTGGAGAAAATGAGAAAAGAGCGGCCAGCACCGGCAGGTGCGTGGGGTTGCTCAACGATTCCTGCGACCGGACGACGGTCCATTGGTGCGTTGCCTCTTCGTCGGCTCCTTCCGTGGACTCTGTTGTTCTCTTGCCCCCTGGGGCGCTGGGGAGACGGGGTTTCTGGTGGCTCCACCTGGATATTGAAGTGGCGGTCAAGAAAGTGCACGGCTTCCTCAGGGTATGTGAAAGACTTTTGTTCCCCTGATAAGTCGGTTAAACGCAAGGTAGCAGGGTATGCTAGGGTGAACTTGATAGCCTTGCGGTAGAGAGCTTGGCATATTGGCTGAAAGGCCTTTCTGTGTTTGGTAACCTCCTGCGAGTAGTCTGCAAAGACCAACAGCTTGTGGCCATCAACTTGGAACGATTTAGAGTTCCTAAACGATTTGAGGATATTTTGTCGGTCCATGTAGTTTAGATACCGCACTATGACAGGGCGGGGTGTTTTCCTGTCATTAGATGGAGCCCCCAGGCGATGGGCTCTCTCAGCAATGCATGTTGTGTGAATCCCCAAGGCCAGAGGGAGGCGGGTAGTGGTCAAATCCATTAGCGTTTCCGCTCCGTATGATTCAGGGAGGCCTATGATCCGGAGGTTATTCCTCCGAGATCGGTTCTCTAGATCGTCCAGCTTGTCCAATAGATAGCGCTGGGTCTGCCTGGCTTGCTGGTCCATCGAGAATGAGCCCTGGAGCTCATCCTCCACATCTGAAAGCCTATGTTCCAGCTCCTGTAGCCTGCGCGTGTGGTCTCCCAGTTCCTTCTGCAGCTGGGCCATCCCCAGGGTTATCGCCTTATCCACTGCCTCTGTGATGGTGGGCGATAGTAGGCTGGCCACCGCCTGGGCTAGAGAGGCGATTTGGGCCTCAGGCATGGGCAGGGAGGACTGACCTTGTAGGGCCGGCTGAGGTAAAGGCGCGGCGTCCGCCATTAAGGCCTCCGTGTAGGCCGCAGATGAAGCCGCGGGCTCGATTTGCGGCGGTGCGGCGGAGCCGTTCGGGCGAAGAAATTTGTCCATCCCTCTGGGTCCTCCGATGGCGTGGGGTCGGACCGTGGGGTCGGATGGTCAGTGCGGACCGGTAAGAATGGTCTTTTATGCTGGTTTGCCCGGAGCCGATGCCAAACACCTGCCAAAAAAGGAGATAGGGAGGTTTTGCCAGTTACATAGTTCTGCGATTACCTCGTCTAGGATAGGAGTGAAATTAAGGCGATATAGCGAGGAAGGGTGGCTACCAATTTTGATCCCAAGATAGGGGATATAGTTGTTGGTGATGTTTAGTGGTGAGGAAGTGGCCCAGAGGGGTTTGCGCATAGTATTTAGTGGTAAAATTTTGCTTTTAGAAAAATGAATACGCATTTGCGAAAATCACCGAAAAGAGATTGAATGATGGGGAGATCGTGCTGGGGATCCGAGGTGAAAATGAACACGTCGTCTTCAAAAAGAGCCAATCTCAGTTCTTGAGAGCCCATCAGAATGCCCCTAAGGGCGGGATGGAACACCAAAGATCTGGAAAGTGGTTCAATGGCTAGGTTGAAGAGCAGGGGGGAGAGCGGACAGCCTTGTCTCGTCCCTTTAAAGAGAAGGGCTGGGACATGTTGCCTGCTGCGATCACCTGAGCCGTCAGGTGCACATACATAGCCCGGATTAAGTGGAGAACAGGACCATCAAAGCCCAGCTTAGTAAGAACCAGATCCAGACACCGAAAACTGACATTGTCAAATGCCTTTTCGGCATCGAGTGTGACAATCGCAGCCTCGGTGTTAGGATCTGATTTAGCTGATTCGAGTGCTACAAGCACTTTGCGAATGTTAGACGTCGCTTACCTGCCCTGGGTAGATCCAGCTTGGGCTGGGTTTAAGAGTGAGGGAAGGATAGAAGCAAGTCTGTTGGCCATGATTTTGGAGAGTATCTTGGAATCCACGTTGAGTAGGGATATCGGACGGTAGGAGCCCGGATCAGTCAGGTCCTTACCCTTTTTAGGTATAAGCTTGACATGTGCTTGAAAGCCTGTGGGAAGATAGGGGTGACCCGAAAGGATATGGTTGAATACTGCAAGGAGGGTGGGGGCAACTGATTTGGACGTTAGTTTGTAAAATTCTGGTGTGTAGCTGTCCGGGCCAGGAGATTTGCCCGAGGCCAATGTTTTAATCATGGTAGTGACGTCGTCTAAGGTTAAGGGAGCGTTTAGTAAATTTAGTTGGTCTTGAGTAACAGCAGGAAGGGAAATCGTGGACAGTAGCAACGAGGCAAGAGATTCATCTATGGGGTCGGGACTATATAACGAGCGATAATATTGTTCAAAGATTTTAATGATTTGTTTGGGATCGTCCACAAGAGTACCTTGTGGATCTTTGAGAAGCTACGTGTGAAGGGGTGTGTGGACCTCTACAGAGCGAGGCCAACAGTTTACCAGGCTTATTCTCAAAGTGGTGAAATTTCCAGTCCTGATGCGATTTATGCAGTTTCTCCCGGGCTTCTGCCCACTCGTCAAAGTGTGTATTAGCCGAGCGTCACTGTTCCCTGTTTTGGGGAGTATTGTAATAGTTAAGTAGAGTCTGGGCCTCCCTTAGGGAAGTGCTGGCAGCTGCATATGACTTAGCAACATTTTTTTTGAAGGCTACGGCATAGGAGATGAGTTGTCCCCTCAAGACTGCCTTCCCAGCCTCCCAGAGTAGAGTCGGAGAACATTCCGGGGTGGCATTGTGGGCAAGGAAGTCAGTCCAGGCATCTTTAACGAGTGTGCGGATCCCAGGGTCCTTGGCCAGGTACGCTGGGAACCGCCAGGTTCCAGCAAAGGGAGTGGTAGCAAAACAGGTGAGAACAGCCGAAATGGGGACGTGGTTGGAAATGGCGATATCATGGATGTTGGGCTGGGTCGAGAAGGGTAACATGAGAGCATTAGGAAAAATATAGTCAATTCTGGTAAGAGTGTTGTGGGGGTGTGAGAAGAAAGAGAATTCTTTTGCATCAGGATAATCTAATCGCCACACATCGGTGAGGTGCAAGCCCTCAGCGAAGGTGGAGAGTCGATTAACGTGAGGAGGTGATCTAGTAGGAGGGGAGTCCCTGCCAGGGGACTTGTCCTCTTGAGGGTGCATGACCTGATTAAAGGAGCCAAAAGGGATGTGAGGTGTTGGAAGAAGGGCCTGGAGGGCACATTAGGCAGGGCATAGATACCTGCTATCGCCCAGTCTCTGTTCAGGGTTTTGAGCTGAAGGATCGCAATGCGGCCTTCATTGTTGAGACTAAAGGGGATCAGATCACTAGGGTAGCATTTATGGATCAACAAAAATACACCTGCCTTGCCTTTGACTGCCAGAGTGCCAAAGACTTGGCCCACCCACAGTTTCTTCATTCGGAAAAAATTGTTTTCGAATAAATGTGTCTCCTGGAGAATGGCAATGTCTGTCCGCAGGCGCCTAAGGTGTCTGAGAACAGGCATGCATTTATGTGGTGACCTAAGGCCTTTAACATTCCAAGATATGACTTTCATGTGGGTTCAGGTTTCTGGGAAAGACTCAAGAGAAGACATAGCAACCGTAACAGTGTCAAGACAGTAAAGAAGTAGCACAGCAAATAAGAGACACATTTTGATACATGTAGGAATAAGAGAGCATCTGGTTGGATGCGGGCAGGGGCATAGGAAGTGCAGGACAAAACAGGGGTCAGGGGTAGCAAACCAGGAGTAGTAAACAAGTGAAGCCTAGACTTCTCTTCTTCCCACATGTAGAACATACATACATGAGGAACAGCGTTACCGGTGAGTGAAGTCTGGCGCCCTCAAGGCATAGAGGAGATCTGATATAGTCCTCCACGGCGGGACAGGTCTGGGAAGCTACGTAGAGAGAGGCAAACCGCAGAATTCCAGTACACCGTAAGGCTGAGCACCATGGGGAAGATCGAAAAAACCCTAAACAAACATGGTAAAAATAAAAGAGAACAAAGAAACATGAATTAGCAAATAACACCAATCAGCAGTACAGTAGCACAGGATCAGCATTCAAAAGGGTCACAAAAAACAGGAAATCAACAAATGTGACTGGCTCGCAGGGCTGGTGAGTAAATCGTGAGTGTAAGAAGGAGAGAGGAGGGCAGGTCAGGTGATGGTAGAGATGGAGCAGAGTGGTGGTTGCGCAAAAAGAGGTTTGTGTCCTGCAACAATATTGCCTCTTTTGCTGAGTGAAGTCTGGTACACACAGTGCCAAACTCACTGGCCAATTTTTTTGAACTGCTGTGATAGACCAGTGGCCCCCAATACCACATATTGAAGTGGGGTATTATTTAACAGTATAATTTCTAAGAGTGTATTTTAGTCCTGCAAAAATTTGGCCTCTTGCTGTGTAAACAGTGCTACACACAGTGACAACAGTTACTGGCCAATTATTTGTAGAACTGGTGTAATAAACCTGTGCCCCCCCAATACCACATATTGAAGTGGGGTGTTATCTGAGTAAACTTTTACCAGTGTATTTGTGTCCTGCAACAATATTGCCACATTTGCTGAGTGAAGTCTGGTACACACAGCGCCAAACTCACTGGCCAATTTTTTGAACTGGTGTGATACATCAATGGCTCCCCCAATACCACATATTGAAGTGGGGTGTTATTTAACAGTATAATTTTCTAAGATTGTATTTTAGTCCTGCAAAAATTTGGCCTCTTGCTGTTTAAACAGTGCTACACACAGTGACAACAGTTACTGGCCAATTATTTGTAGAACTGGTGTGATAAACCTGTGGCCCCCCAATACCACAGATTGAAGTGAGGTGTTATTTAACAGTATACTTTTCTAAGATTGTATTTTAGTCCTTCAAAAATGTGGCCTCTTTTGCTGAGTGAAGTTTGGTACACACAGCGCCAAATTCACTGGTCAATTTTTTGAACTGGTGTGATACACCGATGCCCCCCCATACCACATATTGAAGTGGGGTGTTATTTAACAGTATAATTTTCTAAGATTGTATTTCAGTCCTGCAAAAATTTGGCCTCTTGCTGTGTAAACAGTGCTACACACAGTGACAACAGTTACTGGCCAATTATCTGTAGAACTGGTGTGATAAACCTGTGGCCCCCCAACACCACAGATTGAAGTGAGGTGTTATTTAACAGTATACTTTTCTAAGATTGTATTTTAGTCCTTCAAAAATGTGGCCTCTTTTGCTGAGTGAAGTCTGGTACACACAGCGCCAAATTCACTGGGCAATTTTTTGAACTGGTGTGATACACCGATGCCCCCCCATACCACATATTGAAGTGGGGTGTTATCTGAGTAAACTTTTACAAGTGTTTTTGTGTACTGCAACAATATTGCCTCGTTTGCTGAGTGAAGTCTGGTACACACAGCGCCAAACTCACTGGCCAATTTTTTGAACTGGTGGGATACACCGATGACCCCCCAATACCACATGTTGACGTGGGGTGTTATCTGAGTAAACTTTTACAAGTGTATTTGTGTCCTGCAACAAAATTGCCTCGTTTGCTGAGTGAAGTCTGGCACACAGCGCCAAACTCACTGGCCAATTTTTTGAACTGGTGTGATACATCAATGCCCCCCCCCCCCCCAATACCACATATTGAAGTGGGTGTTATTTAACAGTATAATTTTCTAAGATTGTATTTTAGTCCTGCATAAATTTGGCCTCTTGCTGTGTAAACAGTGCTACACACAGTAACAACAGTTACTGGCCAATTATTTGTAGAACTGGTGTGATAAACCAGTGGCCCCCCAATACCACAGATTGAAGTGAGGTGTTATTTAACAGTATACTTTTCTAAGATTGTATTTTAGTCCTGCAAAAAATGTGCCTCTTTTGCTGTGTTAACTGTGCTACACACAGTGACAACAGTTACTGGCCAATTATTTGTAGAACTGGCGGACTGACGGACCGGCAGATAGGGAGGAGAGGCTGGCAGAACTTGCATTGCACAAGAGGTACAAAGCAGACTGCAAATGTATCAGGAGCGAGCCATCAACCATGTACAGTCACATCTGGCGCTCCCAGGATGCCGGCACATGGCTTCACAGTGTGGGCTTTTTTTAATGTGTCCGTTGCTGATAACAGTGTTGCCATCTGCAGCCTTTGCAGTCAACGCATAAGTCGCGGTAAGCCCAACACTCACCTAGGGACAACCGCCTTAACCACTTCCCGACCGGCGCACGACGATCTACGTCGGCACTCAGCCCCGGCCAGGCAAACTGACGTAGGCCTACGTCAGCACTTTTTGCCAGCCCTGTGCGCGCTCCCGCGCCCCGCCGCCGCCGCCGATGACTCGATTGGGTTCAGAACCGATCAGTCATCAGGTCCAGGCCAATCATTTTTGGTCTGGACCTGTTGATCGGTCCTACCCAATCAAATGTCACTCTAAGCCTGTGAAATGTAAACACAGGCTTAGAGGAGATGTGCCCTCCCCTCCCAACGGTCTTTTTGGATCCAGCGTGAGAGGAGAGCACATCTTACTGTGAGTATTGCACCAAGCACACCCACACACAGTTAGATAGGCACATTTCACCCCCGATCGCCCCCCCAATTAACCCCTACAGCACCTGACACAACACACACTATATACAGCATATAGCAGTTACCTATATACCTGTATAAGTGTGATTTGTGAACAGGTGTAGCACTTGCGACCCCCCTTTTCCACTCAAATTACCCCCCACCCCCCTTAATAAAGATTTAACCCACTGATCGCCGCTGACCCCCCCCCTGATCACCGCCGTTAACCCCTACACCCTCTGTCACATCAGCACTAATACAAACGCAATATACAGTATTTTTGTATTTTTGTATTAGTGTCATTGTGATCAGAATTAGCGCAGGCGACTAAGTTTCTGTCCCAAGAAGGTTTAGGGTCCCCGCCACCCGCCCAATAAAGATTTAAGCCCCTGACCCCCCCCCTGATCACCCCTACACCCCCTGCCATAACACACACCGTATACAGTATATAGCATTTTGCTATATACCCGTATAAGTGTGATTTGTGGTCAGGTCTAGCGCTTGCGACCCCCCCTTTTCCACTTGAATTACCCGCCACCCCCCTCTAATAAAGATTTAAGCCCCTGATCCCACCTGATCCCCCCCTGATCACCGCTAGTTAACCCCTACACCCTCTGTCACATCAGCACTAATACAAACGTAATATACTGTGTTTTTGTATTTTTGTATTAGTGTGATTGTGATCAGAATTAGCGCAGGCGACTAAGTTTGTGTCCCAAGGAGGTTTAGGGTCCCCCCACCCGCCCAATAAAGATTTAATCCCCTGATCCCCCCCTGATCACCCCTACACCCCCTGCCACAACACACTGTATACAGTATATAGCATTTTCTATATACCCGTATAAGTGTGACTTGTGACCAGGTTTAGCGCTTGCCACCGTTTCTTTTATCCGTAGGATACCCGCCAGCCCCTTCCAATAAAGATTTAAACCCCTGATCCCCCCTGATCACATCCCGTTAGCCCCTACACCCTCTGTCACATTAGCACTAATACACACATAATATACTGTTTTTACTGTATTTTGTATTAGTGTCATTGTGACTTGAGGTTGCTCTAGCTAGCTAGTTTCTTTCCCAAAGGAGGTTTAGGGTCCCCGCCACCCCCCCAGATCCCCGGCGCATAGTTTAGAAATAACCCCTTGATTGCCACACACACACGCACGCACGCACGCACGCACGCACATACACTTCCATTTCTAGTATAGTGTTTGAACAGATCAATATCTGATCTGATCAGAGCTATACTAGCGCCCCCATAGTTTAGGGTTCCCAAAACGCGGTGTTTGCACAATCAGTACTGATTCCTGCCAGCACCTGCGTTTAACCCTTTCACCCAGGCAAGTGTAGTAATCAATAGATTACTGTCACTTGCAAAAAAACACAAGACACAAAACCGCTGTGTTAGCAGAGTCAGGCCTGATCCCTGCTAACATTAGCAGTTTTTTCGGTAGCGCTTGAAATAGTCTTCGACAACCAGGTGCTTTTATTACCTGTGAGTCGCATCACTGTACAGGTAAATTTAGTTACCAAAATGTCTAAACGTTCGTACAGTGATGAAGCTATTTACAGTATAATGACCATGCCAGGTGAGAGCGATGGGGAAGCCTCACCGGCAGAATCAGGGTCAGTATACGAACCAGATGACGGCAGCGGCTCCCTGACAGATAGCTCCGACGACAGATGGGTCCCTGTTAGACCCAGGCGTACCCGACCCCATTCTGAAGTTGTTGAGATGCAGGAATCGCAGGGTGCTCGTATGGAGCAGAGTGTGGTTACTAGTGCCGCTCATTTTTCTGGCGACCTGGCAAGCGCCAGCGGCCTAGTACACCCTGGACCTAGTACAACCAGCACTGCAGTATCACCTGGTGACGTGGCGAGTCCCCTAAGTGCAGTTGAAGCTGGTGCGGTGGCTAGCACGAGTAGTGGCCCGCAGCCACCGCGTATTCGAAGACAGGCCCGTATAGCCCATAGTGCCCTCCCTGATGCGCTGGCATTTCCTAATTGGCAACCCACTGATTCTACAGCGCCAGTACTTCCCCCATTCACCGCCCAACCTGGAATCCACGTGGAGACAGCTGGTTTTACGCCCCTGAACTTTTTTGAGCTGTTCTTCACGGAAGATCTTTTCAGATCTATTGTGGATCAATCAAATTTATATGCTCAACAATTTATCGCCGCCAACCCAAATTCGCACCTTGCCAGACGATTCGGCTGGAATCCTATAACGGTTTCCGAATTTAAGATCTTTCTGGGCCTTTCCCTCAACATGGGCATAACTAAACAGAGTGAAGTGCGGCTATATTGGTCCACTAGCCCACTTCACCATATGCGCATGTACTCTGCCTCCATGTCCAGGGCGAGATATGAGCAAATTCTGCGATTTATGCATTTCAGCGACAATGAAATCTGTCGTCCTCGGGGAGACCCTGCATACGATCGGCTCCACAAAATTCGGCCCCTCATAGACCACTTCAATCAGCGGTTTGCAGCCTTGTTTACCCCTGAACAAGTTGTCTGCGTTGACGAGTACCTGATTAAATTTACTGGCCGCCTTGCTATGAAACAGTACCTCCCCAGCAAGCGTGCCAAGTACGGGGTCAAACTGTACAAGCTCTGTGACAGGGCCACAGGCTATACAGTTAGTTTCCGGGTCTATGAGGGAAAAGATAGCTGTGTGGAGCCCCCCAACTGCCCAGACTACATAGGGAGCAGCGGTAAGATTGTTTGGGACTTGGTGTCACCCTTATCCGGAAAGGGGTACCATTTGTACGTGGACAACTTTTACACAAGCGTGCCACTATTTAGTCACCTGCTCGAATTACAAATTGGCGCATGTGGCACCGTGCGACCTAATCGCCGGGGCTTCCCCCAACGGCTTGTAGATTCCCGTCTTAGTCGGGGGGCGAGAGCCTGCTTGAAAACGGACAAATTGCTTGCGGTGAAGTGGAAGGATACACGGGATGTTTATGTTCAGTCCTCCCTTCACCCAGACACGACAGTCCAAATCCCTACGGCAACTGGCGTTATGGAGAAACCCCTCTGTGTCCACGAATATAACCTTAATATGGGAGGGGTGGACCTTAACGACCAGCTTTTGGCGCCGTATTTAGTTGCCCGTAAAGCCAGACGCTGGTACAAAAAAGTGTCTGTTTATTTATTTCAATTGGCGATGCTGAACGCCTTTGTCCTATACAGGGCGTCAGGACGAACTGGATCTTTCCGGGAATTCCAGGAAGAGATCATCCTTGCCTACCTGTACCCAGGAGGCATGCCTGCCCAACTTCCCCTTCCAGATGCAGTGAGCCGGCTGCATGAGAGGCATTTTTCACATGACCTCCCGAGTACCCCTACCCAAAGATGGCCCCAAAGAAGATGTCGTGTCTGTAGCATGCGCGTATTTAGGCGTGACACCCGCTATTATTGTCCCAAATGTCCTGACCAACCTGGTCTCTGCATCGGGGAATGTTTCGAGCGCTACCATACACTAGTGGAGTATTAGCGTAGGGTACAGCACGACACAGTGTAGGGAACACAAACACAGGGTCTCGAAGGATGTTGGATGTCCATCGACATTTTGAGAGACCCAAGCTGGAAGAGAAGATCGCAGAAGATCGCAGTCCCTCCCAAATCAAGAAACAGTTAGAAAGAAAAATAAAAGGATCCAAAAACTGTTGTTGTGTCAGTAATTTTATATGTCCTTCTACTCTTCCTACTGTACTTTTTTTTTATTGTCCTTTGTTTGTTTTTTCATTCTTTTGTGACCTGTTTCTCTTGCAGGTACTCGTCCGCTACCACGCATTGATTTTATATATTCTGACACAAACAGTGTTTGCGCTCAGCATATATGGATACCTTTGCTGATAGCAGCTGTGGTGATTTTCTGATTTCAGCACTGCAGTTAAAATCCTATTTTGGTATACGTCGATAGCGCCGTGTATACCCATCATTAAATTCAGTGGGTGGTTGTTTGGGCGGTTAATGATGAGAATCCAAAAACTGTTGTTGTCAGTCATTTTATATGTCCTTCTACTCTTCCTAATGTGCTTTTTTTAATGTGCTTTGTTTTTTCATTCTTTTGTGACCTGTTTCTCTTTCAGGTACTCGTCGGCTACCACGCATTGATTTTATATATTCTGACACAAACAGTGTTTGCGCTCAGCATATATGGATACCTTTGCTGATAGCAGCTGTGGTGATTTTCTGATTTCAGCACTGCAGTTAAAATCCTATTTTGGTATACGTGGATAGTGCCGTGTATACCCATCATTAAATTCAGTGGGTGGTTGTTTGGGCGGTTAATGATGAGAATCCAAAAACTGTTGTTGTCAGTCATTTTATATGTCCTTCTACTCTTCCTAATGTGCTTTTTTTAATGTACTTTGTTTTTTCATTCTTTTGTGACCTGTTTCTCTTGCAGGTACTCGTCGGCTACCACGCATTGATTTTATATATTCTGACACAAACAGTGTTTGCGCTCAGCATATATGGATACCTTTGCTGATAGCAGCTGTGGTGATTTTCTGATTTCAGCACTGCAGTTAAAATCCTATTTTGGTATACGTGGATAGTGTCGTGTATACCCATCATTAAATTCAGTGGGTGGTTGTTTGGGCGGTTAATGATGAGTAATACTACGCATTATTCCTGTGCTGATTTCTGATAGGTTCTCTTTTTTTTCGTTCAGCCCACAGGCTGCATGAAAAAAAAAAAACCTATATGCCAAACAAGGACCAGCAATGTACTGGTGCATTGCTGGACGTTGAGTGGTTATACCTGGATGATGCCTGCAGATTTAGGCATCATCTTGGTATCGTTTTTTACAGCCAGCGGTCGGCTTACATGTAAAAGCAATCCTAGCAGGTAATTGGCCGCTAGACTGCTTTTACATGCAGTGGGAGGGGCCTCCCCCCCCCCACCGCCGCCTTCCGCAGCCTTCCGTGGTTTTTCTCGGGCTCTCCTGTCCCACCGGTTAACCCGAGAGTGCAGCCGGTGGTTCAGTTATCTAACCATAGAGCTAATTGGAGATGAGAATGGCTCCAATCATCTCTATGGCCTAAGATGCCGGAGGCTACGAGCATTTTATGATTTCTGTTTCGCCAGAAATAAACAGGGCCATTGGGAAATTGGGAAAGTATTTTATCACACCAATTTTGGTGTGGTCAGATGCGTTAAGGTCAGAGAAAAGATCTAGAGTCTAAAAGACCCCAATTTTTTTTAAAAAAGAGTACCTGTCACCACAGATTGCTATCATAGGGGATATTTAAATTCACTATGATAACAATAAAAATGATTTAAAAAAAAAAAATTAAAGGAAAGGTGTCAAAATAACATAAAAAAGCAAAAGAAAAAAGAAAAAAAAAATTGAGCCCCCCCCCTTTCCCCCGGTGCTTGCGCGCAATGGCGCACGCAAGCGGTGGTCTAGTGTCATATGTAAACCGCAATTGCAGCATGCATGTGAGGTATCGCCGCGATCGCCAGATCGAGTGCAGTAATTCTTGCAGTAGACCTCCTCTGTAAGTCTAAAGTGGTAACCTGTAGAGACTTTTAAAGGTTTTTAAAAATGTACGTATGTTTTTGCCGCTGCGCAGGCATGCGCAATTTTTAAAGCATGTCATGTTAGGTGTCTATGAACTCGGCATAAGATCATCTTTTAAATTTTATCAAAAAAATTGGAATTATATAGTGTATTTGTGCAATAAATTAAAAAAAATGTATTTTTTTCGCAAAAATTGCGTTTGGAAAATCTGTGCGCAAATACCCTGTGACAAAAAAATTTGCAACATCCACCATTTTATTCTATAGGGCCTCTGCTTTAAAAAAATATATAATGTTTGGGGGTTCAAAGTAATTTTCTAGTAAAAAAAATATATTTTTTCATGTAAACAAAAAGGCACAGAAAAGTCTTGGTTTTTAAGTGGTTAGAAGAGTGGGTGATGTGTGGCTAAGATTGAGCATAAAATGCTGGGACTGTTCAAACACCCCCCAAATGACCCCTTTTTGAAAAGTAGACACCCAAAGCTTTTTTCTGAGAGGCATGGTGAGTCTATGGAGTATTTTATATTTTGCCACAAGTTTCGGGAAAATTATTATTATTTTTTTATTTTTTGTTTTTTTACAGAAAGTTGTCACTAAATGATATATTGCTCCTGCATGCCATGGGAATATGTGAAATGACACCCCAAAATACATTCTTTTGCTTCTCCTGAGTACAGGGATACCACATGTGTGAGACTTTTTGGGAGCCTAGCTGTGTACGCAACCCCGAAAACCAGTCCACATCTTCAGGTTTTCTAATGGCGTAGATTGCTGATTTTACCCCTGACTACCTGTCACAGTTTCAGAGGCCCTGAAATTTCAAGATAGCACAAACCCCCCCCCCCCAAATGACCCCATTTTGCAAAGTAGACACTCCAAGCTACTGGCTGAGAAGCATGGTGAGTCCATGGAATAGTTTATATTTTGCCACAAGTTTGGGGGAAAGTTTTTTTTTTTATTTTTTTTATTTTTTTTACACAAAGTTGTCAGTAAATGATATATTGCTCACACAGGCCATGGGTATATGTGAAATGACACCCCAAAATACATTCTGCTGCTTCTCCTGAGTACAATGATACCCCATGTGTGAGACTTTTTGCCAGTCTAGCCGCGTACAGGACCCGGAAAACCAATGCGCACCTTTTGGCTTTCTAAGGGCGTAAATTGTTGATCTCACTCCTTACTACCTATCACACTTTTGAAGTCCATAAAAAGCCAAGATGGCACAAAACCCCCCCAAATGACCCCATTTTGCAAAGTAGACACTCCAATCTATTTGCTAAGAGGCATGGTGAGTATTTTGCAGCTCTCATTTTTTTTGGAAAATGAAGAAAAAACAGGAAAATGCATTTTTTTCCCTCTTTTTTCAATTTCTAAAACTGTGTGACAAAAAGTGAGATCTGCAAAACACTCAACATGCCTCTCTGCAAATAGCTCAGGGTGTCTACTTTCCAAAAAGGGGTCATTTGGGGGGGGGGGGGTTGTGCTGTCTTGGCATTTCATGGCCTCCAAAACTGTGATAGGTAGTCAGGAGTGAAATCAACAATTTACGCCCTTGGAAAGCCTGAAGGCGATGATTGGTTTTCGGGGTCCTGTACTCGGCTAGACTGCAAAAAAGTCTCACACATGGGGTATCCCTGTACTCAGGAGAAGCAGCAGAATGTATTTTGGGGTGTCAGTTCACATATACCCATGGCATGTGTGAGCAATATATCATTTACTGACAACTTTGTGTAAAAAAAAAAAAAAATATATATATATATATATATATATATATATTTCCCGGAACTTGTGGCAAAATATAAAATATTCCATGGACTCACCATGCCTCTCAGCAAATAGCTTGGGGTGTCTACTTTCCAAAATGGGGTCATTTGGGGGGGTTTTGTGCTATCTTGGAATTTTAGGGCCTCCGAAACTGTGATAGGTAGTCAGGAGTGAAATCAACAATTTACGCCCTTGGAAAGCCTGAAAGCGGGGACTGGTTTTCGGGGACCTGTACTCGGCTAGACTGCAAAAAAGTCTCACACATGGGGTATCCCTGTACTCAGGAGAAGCAGCAGAATGTATTTTGGGGTGTCATTTCACATATACCCATGGCAAGTGTGAGCAATATTTCATTTACGGACAACTTTGTGAAAAAAAAAAAATATATATATATATATATATATATTTCCCGGAACTTGTGGCAAAATATAAAATATTCCATGGACTCACCATGCCTCTCAGCAAATAGCTTGGGGTGTCTACTTTCCAAAATGGGGTCATTTGGGGGGGGTTTGTGCTATCTTGGAATTTTAGGGCCTCCGAAACTGTGACAGGTAGTGCAGAGGTGACATGCACAATTTACGCCATTAGAAAACCTGAGAGTGTTGATTGGTTTTCGCGGTCCTGTACACAGCTAGGCTCCCAAAAAGTCTCACACATGGGGCATCCCCATACTCAGGAGAAGTGGCAGAATGTATTTTGGGGTGTCATTCCACTTATACCCATGTCATGTGTGAGAATTTTATCTTTTAGTGACAACGTTGTGTAAAAAAAATAAATAAAAAAAAAAAAATAGTAATTTTCCCAAAACTTGTGGTAAAATATAAAATATTCCATGGACTCACCATGCCTCTCAGCAAACAGCTTGGGGTGTCTACTTTCCAAAATGGGGTAATTTGGGGGGGGTTTGTGGTATCTTGACATTTCATGGCCTCCGAAACCGTTAGAGGTAGTGAGAAAATGCAATGAAAAATGTACGCCCTTTGAAATTCTGATGGTGGTGATTTGATTTTGGGGACCCGTACACAGCTAGGCTCCCAAAAAGTCCCACATATGTGGTATCCCTGTACTCAGGAGAAGCAGCAGAATATATTTTGGGGTGTAATTACACATATACCCATGGCATGTGTGAGCAATATATCATTTCAATGACGACTTTGTGTAAAAAAAAAAAAAAAAAAATTTTAGTCATTTTTCAAACACCTGTGACAAAAAAATGAAATATTCAATGAGCTCAACATGCCTCTCAGAACATTCCTTAGGATGTCTACTTTCCAAAAAGTGGTAGTATGGGGGGGTTTTGTACTGCCCCGCCATTTTAGCACTTCATGAAATGAGATAGGCAGTCAGAAATCAAAGCTGCGTAAATTTCAGTATTTACACCATAGTTTGTAGACGCTCTAACTTTTGCGCAAACCAATAAAAATACGCTCATTGAATTTTTTTTGTCAAAGACATGTAGTTAAATATATTTTGGCCAAAAAAAAATACATAAATTGAGTATATTGGATATTTTTTAAAAGACAAAGTTGAAAATATCATTTTTTTGCAAAATCTTTGCTCTTTTTTTATTAATATCGCAAAAAATAAAAAGCGCAGAGGTGATCAAATACCACCAAAAGAAAGCTCTGTTTGTGGGAAAAAAAGGACGTAAATTTTGTTTGGGTACCACATTGCATGACCGCGCAATTGTCAGTTAAAGTCACGCAGTGCCGAGTCGTAAAATACCCCCTGGTCAGGAAGGGGGTAAAATCTTCCGGGGCTTAAGTGGTTAAGAAGGCACCTGAAATCCTATCACCAAGCCCAGGGGGAGCAACACCATCAGAACCCACAAAGCCACACTCCATGCTCTCACCGTCCAGCCTCTTCGCGTTCTCCTTCTCCTCACAGTTGTCCAACACTCCACCTTCCATGATGCCGTCGTCACATTGTTCTGGAAAAAGGCAGGCTTCTGTGGCTCAAATGTTGGAGCTTAAAAAAAGGTGTACGACAGGTGTCCGACTACATCGTGTTAACGGCCGATATGGACGCTCTGAGGAGTGATGAACCCCTGGACTACTTGGTGGGCAGGCTTGACCACTGGCCAGAGCTTGCACAATTTGCAATGGAACTGTTGGCTTGCCCCCCGTCCAGTGTCCTGTCCAAAAGGACGTTCAGCGCAGCAGGGGGTATTGTGACCGATAAGCGCACTCGCCTAGCTCATGACAGTGTAGACTACCTCACATTTATAAAAATGAAAGAGGCATGGATCTCTGAGGAATTCAACACATGTGACCACCAGTAGACCATGTTTCATTAAAATTCCTCATCACAGGCCACAAATATCTGCCAGACCGCCATCCACCCACAACAATTCCTGGTCCTTGTCTTTGCTAAATACAGCGGCATACAAGCCATTTCATATACCGGCCGACACTTCTGTATACTGTGTGAACGCCTACTGTACTTCCAGACGTCAAATACACTACGTTCTTTGCTGTCAGTTAAACCCATGTGGACTAATTTTTGGGGCCTATACAGGCCGACACTTCTGTATCCTGTGAACGCCTACTGTACCTCCAGCCGTTAAATACAATATGTTCTTTGCTGTCAGTTAAACCCATGTGGGCTAATTTTTGGGGCCTATACAGGCCGACACTTCTGTATCCTGTGAACGCTTACTATCCCTCCAGCCGTCAAATACACTACGTTTCTTGCTGTCAGTTAAACCCATGTGGGCTAATTTTCGGGGCCTATACAGGCCGACACTTCTGTATCCTGTGAACCCCTACTGTACCTCCAGCCGTCAAATACACTACGTTCTTTGCTGTCAGTTAAACCCATGTGGGCTAATTTTGGGGGCCTTTACAGGCTGACACTTCTGTATCCTGTGAATGCTTACTGTACCTTCAGCCGTCAAATACACTATGTTCTTTGCTGTCGGTTAAACCCATGTGGGCTAATTTTTGGGGTCTATACAGGCTGACACTTCTGTATCCTGTGAACGCCTACTGTACCTCCAGCCATCAAATACACTACATTCTTTGCTGTCAGTTAAACTTATGTGGGCTAATTTTTGGGGCCTATACAGGCCGACACTTCTGTATCCTGTGAACGCCTACTGTACCTCCAGCCGTCAAATACACTACGTTTTTTGCTGTCAGTTAAACCCATGTGGGCTAATTTTTGGAGCCTATACAGGCCGACACTTCTGTATCCTGTGAACGTCTACTGTACCTCCAGCCGTCAAATACACTACGTTCTTTGCTGTCAGTTAAACCCATGTCAGCTAATTTTTGGGGCCAATACAGGCCAACACTTCTGTATCCTGTGAACGTCTACTGTACCTCCAGCCGTCAAATACAATACTTTCTTTGCTGTCAGTTAAACCCATGTGGGCTAATTTTTGGGGCCTTTACAGGCCGACACTTCTGTATCCTGTGAACGCCTACTGTACCTCCAGTCGTCAAATACACTACGTTCTTTGCTGTCGGTTAAACCCATGTGGGCTAATTTTTGGGGCCTATACAGGCCGACACTTCTGTATCCTGTGAACGCCTACTGTACCTCCAGCCGTCAAATACACTACGTTCTTTGCTGTCAGTTAAACCCATGTGGGCCAATTTTTGGGGCCTATACAGGCTGACACTTCTGTATCCTGTGAATGCATACTGTACCTCCAGCCATCAAATACACTACGTTCTTTGCTGTCAGTTAAACCCATGTGGGCTAATTTTTGGGGCCTATACAGGCCGACACTTCTGTATCCTGTGAACGCCTACTGTACCTCCAGCCGTCAAATACACTACGTTCTTTGCTATCAGTTAAACCCATGTGGGCTAATTTTTGGGGCCTATACAGGCCGACAGTTCTGTATCCTGTGAACGCCTACTGTACCTCCAGCCATCAAATACACTACGTTCTTTGCTGTCAATTAAACCCATGTGGACTAATTTTTGGGGCCTATACAGCCCGACACTTCTGTATCCTGTGAATGCCTACTGTACCTCCAGCCGTCAAATACAATACGTTTTTTGCTGTCAGTTAAACCCATGTGGGCTAATTTTTGGGGCCTATACAGGCCGACACTTCTGTATCCTGTGAACGCCTACTGTACATCCAGCCGTCAAATACACTATGTTTTTTGCTGTCAGTTTAACCCATGTGGGCTAATTTTTGGGGCCTATACAGGCCGACACTTCTGTATCCTGTTAACGCCTACTGTACCTCCAGCTGTCAAATACATTATGTTTTTTGCTGTCAGTTAAATCCATGTGGGCTAATTTTTGGGGCCTATACAGGCCGACACTTCTGTATCCTGTGAACGCCTAGTGTACCTCCAGCCATCAAATACAATACGTTTTTTCCTGTCATTTAAATCCATGTGGGCTAATTTTTGGGGCCTATACTGGCCGACACTTCTGCATCCTGTGAACGCCTAATGTACCTCCAGCCGTCAAATACAATACGTTTTTTGCTGTCAGTTAAACCCATGTGGGCTAATTTTTGGGGCCTATACAGGCAGACACTTCTGTATCCTGTGAACGCCTACTGTACCTCCAGCCATCAAATACAATACGTTTTTGCTGTCAGTTAAACCCATGTGGGCTAATTTTTGGAGCCTATACAGGCCGACACTTCTGTATCCTGTGAATGCCTACTGTACCTCCAGCCGTCAAATACAATACCTTTTTTGCTGTCAGTTAAACCCATGTGGGCTAATTTTTGGGGCCTATACAGGCCGACACTTCTGTATCCTGTGAACGCCTACTGTACCTCCAGCCGTCAAATACAATACGTTCTTTGCTGTCAGACTGGAATTGAAAATCAATGGGTCTGTAAAGGTTCCGCCAAATTGTAGAATGGATGCGGACCCATTTTACAGATGTGTGAATGGAACCTATATGTATTAAACATGTATTTACCAGCTGCTGTCAGTTCTGGCTGATTTCTGAAAAAAAAATAAAAATTTTTGCTGTAAAAAAAAAAATTTAAGGCAACTTTTTCAATTGCAATACTTCTGTTATGACATTGTCCATGTGCTGGGACTATTTGTGCACAGCTAGTACGTCTTTTGTGGCTGCAAATATGACCTAAAGGTTTTTAAAGTTCGCCTCCTATTAAAGTCAATGGGGCCCGCCTCAAACTCGCGGTTCGCGGACTTTTGAGAAAATTTGCGGCTGACATTCGCGAACCGCCCCGGCCAATGTTCGACCATCTCTAATGAATATATGTGCACTCAGACTGGTCTGGAGTAGTAAGAGGGTAAGTGTACCCCAAGGCTCTGTCTTGGGACCAATTCTGTTTACATTATTCATAAATGATATAGAGGATGGGATAAATAGCGCAATCTCAGTTTTTGCTGACAACACAAAAATAATCAGGGCAATAACTTTACATCAGGATATAGAAATTTTACAGAAAGACCTGAATAAAATAATTGGGTGGGCAACTACACAGCAACTGAGGTTTCATGTAGAGAAATGTAAAGTAATATACTTGGAGGGCTAAACAAATAAATGCAGACTACTCAGTAGGGGAGAACCTCTGGGGGAATCAAGGGTGGAGAAAGATATGTGGGTCCTAGTAGAAGACTGAGCAATAGCATGCAAATTCAAGCTGCAGCTACCAAAGCCAGTAGAATATACGCATGCATAAAAAAGGGGATATACTCCAGAGATAAAACTATAATCCTGCCTCTTTATAAAACTTTAGTTAGGCTACATCTGGAGTATTCTGTCCAGTTCGGGTCACCAGTCTTTAGAAGGGATGTGCTGGAGTTGGAAAGAGTCCAGAGAAGGGCAACAAAATTAATAAGGGGACTGGAGGACCTCAATAATGAGGAACAACTACAACCACTAAATGTATTACCGCTGGAGAAGAGACACTTGAGAGGGGACATAATAGCGATTTATAAATACCTTAATGGGGATCCCAGCGTAGGAAAAAACTATTCAGTCCCAGGGAGTGTAAGAGGACACTGGGCTACACAGTGAGATTGGAGGAGAAGCAGTTTAACCTTAAGCGGCATAGGGGGTTTTTCACTGTCAGGGCGATAAGGATGTGGAACTCTCTTCCACAATTAGTGGTGTTAGCAGGGAGTATTAGTATTTTTAAAAGGCTCTTGGGTGTGCATCCTAAAGAACACAACATACAGGGATATGGGAAATGATTATCGACACACATACACCTACGCGGGTTGAACTGGATAAGCTATTGTATTTATTCAACCTTGCCTACTAAGTACCTATGTAACTATGTACCTATGCATCATAAATTATGTTTAGAAAAACAAATGGTCTGATTTATTAAAATGCAATAAGAGATGACATTAAATGAAATAAACTAAAACATCCTTTCAAGGAGATGTTTTAATTTTTCTGGGTCTGAACAGATGTTTAATTTCAACACTTTACAGTTTGTAAAATCAGGCCCATTGTGTTCAATCTCAATCCTCATGAATAGGTTTCTCACATATTTCAATGAGCTTACCAGGATTTTTTTCTTTCTAAAGAATACCAAATCATATGCAGGAAAAATAAAGACAGCATTTTTGCTTGCACATGGTTGGATGGAGTAAATCATCAGAGCCTTGCCACATTCGCTGGGAATTCCCCTGCAAGGTGAACAGCCTTTTTGTCTTTAGTAAAATCAACCCTAATGTCTTTAACCTCCCTAGCGGTATTCCTGAGTGTGGCTCGGGGTTAAATTTAAGTGCCAAAAGCGGTAACCCCGAGCCACACTCGGGGTACCGATAGGAAGATCGCTGGATCCTGTAAGAGAGGGTACTCACCTTGTCCCCGGGATCCAGCGATGTATCCCGGCAGTGTGCGGCGGCCGGATCTTCCCCCCGATGCTCTGTGCCCCAGCTTCCGTCTCTTGCGACGTGACGCTCGCAGGGGGTGGAACAGGCGGCAAATTCAAACAGTAAAACACACTAAACATACTGATACATTACAAAATAAAATAAATTCACATTAGTTTGCCCCCCAGTGCCCTTTCCTGCAGTTTTACTGTACTTTTTATGTGTATATATATATATATATGTATACGTGTATATATACCCACAATGCAACAGAAATATATGTTTTTCAGCCATTTTCATTTGAATGAATATATACATATATACAGTACATATATATATACATACATACTTTCATAATTTAACTTATTTATAGTTATTATAATATAATTTATGATTTTGTGTTTCAAACGTTATCATACCTGAGATGTTATAAAGAAGAACGCACAGTAAAAAAAAATCATATGTAAATAGTTGGTTTAGGCTGCTCATTCTTAAGAATTACATGCAAAATAATGGTACCGCTTTCAGCACCTAAAATCGGAAAGAATCATACCGCCAGGGAGGTTAATTATCTTATCTTGACTTGTCTTGACTGTAATGGCTGACAGTAGAAGTCAGGTTCTGGAACTAAAACATGGATATATCTAGGCAAGAGATAGGCAGAACTGAGACTTTGCTGAACATTCATTAAAAAATCAAAGTATCACATCTATTGGAGCCATTTGGGAAGGTGTATAATTTCCTTGAATCTCTTAGAAATTACGAAAATTAACCAAGACCAAAGAATCTACCCTTATCATGTTACAGTCCAAAGCTCTGGGACGCATGTTGCCCTATGGCCCTTGCCATGTGGCCCCTGGACACCAGCAGCCAGTAGTAGGAGTGGGAACATTGATATGTAAAGGTACTATAATGGCAGTGACTATAAGCAGTCTTATGTAACATGTCCTCAGCCTCTGAATATCTCCTGCAGCATATCTTCAGTCTCCAACTATACCTGTATTACACCCACGCCCTGGCCTTTTCTCTTTTAAGTCTGCAGTCTCTGATAGTTTTCTGTAGTATTATATATATTGAATATAATGTATTTGCACAGCCCCTTGATAACATCAGAGGCTGCATATGTGCCCCCACATTACCTTGTAAGTTGATAACCACAGGTCCAGAGAGTGAAAAGTTAACCAAGATGGAAACAAAAGCTTAGTCTAGAAATATTAAACTAAGATAAATGGATTTGTACCTTCAAAAAAAGTTTTTTTTTTTTCATAGTAAGGAGTGTTTTGCAGAGTACCTTTGGATGAAGTTAAATACATAACAAAGAGCAGAGTTCTTAATGTTCAAAAAGGTTATAGGACTAATCAAGACTAAATGTATTCTCTATGCTCCTGTAGACCCTGTTTTTTGCCATCCCTACTACCCTTACTCAGTAAATAATTTCAGACAAACAAGATCAGACATCATACCCACCCAAGGTAAGCCAGATGTGATCTGAAAGAGATAGTTTTCAATCTCTGTTTCACTACATTCAGAACAAATGTCTAGAAGTGTTTTGGCAAATTGCCACCCTAATCTGATAGCAGTTTGGTTTTAGGTGTACAAAGCAAGACTGGGTGAAGTATGCATGTACACAGTACACTATTCTAGCAAAAAAAAAAAGCAAAAACAACGAGGACCTGTGTACATGACTGTGGTAGAGAGGATGGCAGCCCAGAGCCTTAATTATGCACAAGATTCTTTTAAAGTGTTAGTGACAGTCAAAAAGATGATACATGGATATTTTTGTGGCACTCCTGGCAGCCCCGGTGCCCTAGACCATGTCTTGCATTGACTATGCAGAATGATGGCACTGAGTGCATGGTAGTTTTTGTTAGATGTTGGTGAGTCTGACAGCTGCATTAGTTATAACCTATTGATGGTTATTCATAGTTTTTTCAAATATGACTTGTGTAGAGTCTTCTGTAATTGACACTAACTAATGTAAAAAAGCTTCTTCCATTTTACTTTATCTCTAATGCAGTCTTTAACTTTCTGATTTCTTAATGTATAAATAAATGGATTTAGCAATGGGCTCAGTATGGTACTTACAAAATTGACAGCTTTGTCTGTTTCTACTGAATAGCTTTTGTGAGGTCTTATTTCAATAAATATGGCACCACCAAAAACTATAGAAACCATAGTAAGATGGGAAAAACATGTAGAAAATGTTTTCTGATGGCCCTTAGCTGATCGCATTCTTACAACTGTAGATACAATAAAGATGTATGAAATTGATGTGATTATTAAAGGTACAATTAAAATGATAAAAGAACTTATCAAAGTTGAAAGTTTGACCAAGCTAATGTCTATACAGACCAACTTCATCATGGCAGTACCATCACAAAAGAAATGGTCTAACACGTTACCACAAAATGGAGCCCTTGATAGAAAATATGTAGGATAAAGAATACAGAAGAATGAGATAACAAAACAGCTAACAACCATCTTAATGCATAAACTGCGCCTCATAATAGAAGAGTACCTGAGAGGAAAACATATAGCCACAAATCGATCAACAGACATTACAGTCAGTATAAGAAAATCTGTTGAAGATAAGAAAAAGTAAAAGAATGATTGTGTCATACAGCCAGATTTAGAAAAAGAGTGATTAGCTGTAATGAAGATGGCAAAGAGTTTATAGTCAACTGCAGAAATACCTATTGTTTCCATTATTGAAAGGCAAACCAGGAAAAGGTACATAGGTGAATGGAGACGATGATCAGCACATATAATAAAAATAATTAATCCATTTCCAGCTAAAGTAACAAGGTAGATGAGAAACAATACTGTAAATAGAAAGGCCTGAAATGTGTTATTTCCGTGAAATCCCTCTAAGATAAAATCATCCAATGAGCTATTTATTCTTTCCATTAAAAAAGAACAAGGGACATCTCTACTCATCTCTACAAGCTGTGGTAGCTTTTTAACAGTCATCCATAAATATATCAGTAATTGTAGACAATATTACCCCGTAAACTAAGATCCCTTAGGAAACAACCTTCTCTAGAGAAAATATTTCCATAGTCAAGAGATTCCATGTTTATTTTTAAATATTCACTTTTTTAGCAACTGTAATATACGTATATGTATATATACATATATATATATATATATATATATATATATATATATATATATATATATATATATATATATTTTTTTTTTTTTTTATAAAAACCATACTGCAGTTTTTCAAAGAATACCAATACATTTACAGAGATTTTATATGTTCAAAAATTACTAGCATAAGCTTAGTGGTAGTTCAATATTGAACCATGTAACCCATTGAGTAATGCAGGAAGTTTGCATTTTAAGTGATATCCTTTACTGCCTAAAACTTTGTGACCAGCCTCATTAACTAAATGAATAGTTGCCACCCCTACTGTGGTGGGTGGATATACCCATTTATATTTTTTGTGTGCACTCATGAGCCCACCTGAAGTGCACAGATCCCTGTGATTTACATAGATTGTATAGAAATATAGGAAATGGTGATCCCCTGCGCTAAAAAATCTTTACAGTATCCCTTATCAAAAAAAAAAAAAAAAAAAATTGCTGCTCCTTCAAATAATCAAAAATAGTCAAAAATAAAGCGAAACGTATATCAAAATATTAATATGTGCAACACCAGAGGGCGAATGTGGTTCCCGAATGATCTACAGGCAGCGTGGAGATGGTTAGATCGTTTGGGGATCAGGTCACATATCCATTATATACATTTAAAGTGTGTCATTTTATGCATCATGTGAGTGGATTTCAGATGATCTTAACCACTTAAGCCCCGGAGGATTTGGCTGCTAAAAGACCAGGGGTTTTTTTTGCGATTTTTTACTGCGTGACTTTAACGGACAATTGCGCGGTCGTGCGACGCTGTACCTAAACGAATTTGACGTCCTTTTTTTCCCACAAACAGAGCTTTCTTTTGGTGGTATTTGATCACCTGTGCGATTTTTTGATCATGCGCTATAAACAAAAAAAGAGCGTCAATTTTGCAAAAATAACAATATTTTTCACATTTTTTTTATATGAAATTCCCCCCCCCCAAAAAAATGTAAAAATCAAAATTTTTTAACATTTTCGGCCAATTTGTTTTATGCTACATATGTTTGGTAAAAAAAAAAAAATCGCAAAAAGCGTATTTTGATTAGTTTGCGCAAAAGTTATCGCGTTTACTAACAAAGGGAAAGATTTTTGTCATTTTTGGTGTTTTTTTTTAATGTGTAATGGCGGCGATCTGCAATTTTTTTTGCGGTACTGTAACATTGCGGCGGACAGATCGGACCCTTGACTGACATTTTTGACACTTTTGGGGTTACCAGTGACATTACTGCAGTAATCAGTGCTATACATATGCACTGTTACTGCAAAAATAACACTGGCAGGGAAGGGGTTAACTGAATTGGAGAGGGAGGGGTTAAGTGTGTCCTAGGGGCGTGTTTCTAACTGTAAAGAGACATGGCTATTGGTGTAAAAACAGAGATCAACGGTTCTACAGTAGTTGAACCATCTGATCTTCATTTTTACACCAGGGAGAATGACAGGCGGCTTGTTTACATAAGCCGTCCGCCTTTCTCCCTTCACCGGAGCGATCGTGAGTGACTGGCGGATGATCGGGTCCGTCGGTCACACGCACTGACTTGTCAGTGAACAAGCCGGGGCGGGTGCGCGCCCGCCCGCAATTGGCTCACAAGTCAGTGACAGGCGAGTGACGTACCCCTACGTCACTCTGCCTGGCCGGGGCTGACCGCCGCAGTATATAGTCGTGCGGCGGTCGGCAACCGGTTAATAAACATTTGAGTTTTTGACGTTATTACACTAGTGAAGCTTCTCATTTTTCATGTACCCAGCGGAGTGAATTTACCAGCTAAAGGGGTGAATGAGAGGTTAAGCCCACCAAAGGATCCTGCATTATCCCTTGAGCCTATAATGAGCATTTGTCCAACCATGATAATGGTGGGCAATATTGTTTGGTGAGTTACCACCTGGTGGGAGTGGTGTGTGAAGACACAAAGTTTTGGTGGATCTTAATGGTGACCCTATTCTAAAGATCTTCACTAGACTCACTATTACAATTTAAATTTTTTTAATTTTCCACGTGGACATTTATAATTTACACTATACTATTTGTTTGTATTGAATGTCATTTTCTATCTAATATGATATATGGGTGATATTGGAATCACAAATTCCTTTTCTATTATTAGTGGTGTAATGCGCTACTGGTGTTGCACATATTAATATTTTGATATATGTTTCACTTTGTTTTTTACTATAGATTGTATACAGCAGATCACAGGCAAAAGGTGCAGGGTTAATGAGAGTTGCTCTGTATCGTATGATCAATGTGACCAGTCACAGCAATCACAAGTAAAAACAGAAAAAGGTTTGAGGGGAGGTAAATGGCGCTGCCCAATAAGATCAAAGAAATTTCACGAAATCCTAAAAAAAATAACTTAATGGTGTGCAAATAAATATCAGTAAAGAAATAAATATAAATATAAATGGCTTTGATATAATAATAGTAATCAATATAGCAAATCAAAGTGACTTGGTGCAGTAAAATAAATTAAATAAATAACTGGATATACAGCATATAGATTATATAATCAAAGGTGCATATGGTGACATAAATCAATATCCACATAGGGGTATAAAATCAGTGCAAAATGTCCAACAATTAAATTATTAATAAAGTGATTCTGTGCATAAAAAAGGGTTCAAAAAGGTGTTTGTGTCCAATTCTTGTGCCTCTCCAGGTAAAGGTTACTCAGTGCAAACGTGCAATGCTCTAATCGCATATAAAGTGACTCAGTGCTATAAAGGAATCCACAAGGTGCTTGTGTCAAAAAATCTAGTGATGATCCAAGTGTGGCCGGTGTGATGGATCAAACGTGCTCCCCTCACTCCTAGGACCACACTCACCAGAAGTACTCACCCCCACAGGGGTAGTAAGCTTTGGATATATGGAGAAGTGTAGCTCCTATGGACCTCTAACTGAATCCAATCATTAAATCATTCAGCTGCAGCGTGTTAAAGACCAAAATGTTGTGGAATTTTTTTAGGGTGGGGGATATTTAAGTGCCAGCAACCACCAATGATGAGGGGAAGTCGGGGTTTTAAATGCCACTGACTACTAATGATTGTAATATTGTTTTGGAGGGCCAATGACAACATTTTCTTGTGGGATTCTTTTTGGGATGTTTAAAGTGCAAAGTGCTACTGACTGCCAATAATGAGGGGATGAAGTTGGCAGGGTTTTAAATTTCCACTATGAGTACCAATGTTTTTAGGATGTTTTTTTTTTTTTTTTTGGGGGGGGGGGGTGGATGTAAAGTCTTCAATAATTCACCTTCAATAATTGTGGATTGCTTTTGTTGTGGTTTAAAGTGTTTTGGGTTTATCCTTGGCACTAACCATTGCACATAATGCAATTATATCCTCCAGTGAACTTTCTTCAACTAATAATGGAAGACATGCACTTGACTTTAGGGAGTGACTTTTACAGACTAAGCACCCCTTAACCACTTAAGCCCCAGGCCTATTCCTAAAACTTTTTGTTTACAAGTTAAAATCAGTATTTTTTCCTAGAAAACTACTTAGAACCCCCAAAAATTATATATATTTTTTTAGCAAAGACTCTGGAGAATAAAATGGTGGTCATTGCAAGATTTTTTGTCACGCAGTATTTGCGCAGCGGTCTTTAAAACGCCATTTTTTTAAAAAAAGTACGAAAAATCACATTTCACTGCATTTAAAAAAACTAAACAGTAAAGTTAGCCCATTTTTTTGTATATTGTGAAAGATGATGTCACGCCGAGTAAATTAATACCCACCATGTTACGGTTTAAAATTGCGCACACCCGTGGAATGACGACAAACTACGGTCAATAGAAATCTCATTAGGCGACGCTTTAAAAATTTTTAGAATCAAATTTTATTGGGTTTTCAAAGATACAAGGCTTGTAATAACCAACAACAAACAATATGCCATTTACACATAAACAAGATCAGCAAGTGACTCTGGATGGAGTAGGACCATCCATACAAACATTTTCTTCTAGGGGTGTATAAAAACCATACCAGTAGAGTAAACTTTTATAAACATACATATAAGCATTCCATTGTAGAATGGACATTCGAATAGGCGTTAGTTCTCCGGCATATTCGCCCCCCCCCCCCGGGAGCATATGTAACCACGGAAGGCCGCCCACGCCCAAGCCCTGTGCAAGGGGAAAAATAGGAATATAATAGGGAAAGAATAAGGAGGAAAGAAAACAATGAAAAACATAAAGGGTAGGTCTAAGAAGCCCTGCAGGCCTCCCACATTTTCCATCTATCTTTGAAACATTGAAAGGTTAAGGCTGAGCATGACAGGATACTTTCATATTTGTGAGATTCATCCACAACCTGAAGTACCTCACGAAGTGAGGGTGATACATTGTTCGTCCAATTACGAGCTATCACCAATCTAGCCGCATATAAAATATGCCGCTTTAAAAAATTTAAACGGTTACCATTTAAGAGTAGCTCTTTTTTTTAAATTATTGCTCACGCTCTGGCGATCGCGCCGATACCTGACATGTGTGGTTTGAACAGGGATTTCATTTGCGGCTCGACTTCCATATACGTTTTCTTTCGTGCGCGAGCTAACGGCGACGGGTGCGGCTAAAATTTTTTTTTTTTTCCTTTTTATTTATTTATTTTTTTAACTTTATCACAGGTTTTTAAAAAAAAAAAAAAAAAACTGATCACTTTTATTGCTGTCACAAGCAATGTAGACATCCCAAAAATGCAGTGACAGGTACTCTTTATGGAGGGATCGAGGGTCTAAAAGACACTAGACCCCTCCACTACACGGCATTTTTGAATACACTTGTTTTTTAAATCTGCCGCCTTAAGCAGCAGAGTAACCCTGACGTGACGTCATGGACGCTGCCTCTGGGTTACCTCATCGGAGACCCTATCGAAGCCACATCCGGCTTAGATCGGGACTCCATACAGCCGGCGGACGTGGCGGCTGGTTGCTCGGGTCTCCCGGTAGGACGGGAGACCCGGGCAGAGCCGCGGAAGGCCGCGGGAGGAGGGACGTCCCCTCCCGCTCGCCGGGGTAATGATTGAGTGGCTCCCGAGCCACATCGGTCATTACGGCCGGAAAGCCGACCGCCGGCTCTAAACAACGGTACCGGGATGATGCCTCTAGCTAGATCAAATACCACCAAAAGAAAGATTTATTTGTGGGAAAAAAAAAAAGGACATACATTTTTATTTGGGTACAGTGTCGCACGATTGCGTAATTGTAAGTTAAATTAACGCTGGGCCGTATGCCAAAAAATCGCCTGGTCATGAAGGGGAGGGTAAACCTTCCAGAGCTTAAGTAGTTACATTTTGACAAAAAATGGAAGCTGATTGGTTTGTATGCAGAGCTGCACCAGATTTTGCTGCACTCTCCAGTTTTTGTAAATCAACCCCACAGTGATTTAGTAATATGTACGTCTTACAACTGCCCACCAGTTTAGGGGTTATTATGGAAATGGTACAGGAGCTCTGGGTATGATTTATTTATTAGGGAGTATGGATATAATATTGTAGAGCCCAGAGTAGATCTAATGTTGCTGGGTATGGATGGATGGTAAATCTATTTATTAGAAATGAACAAACCCATGCATGAGGATGCATGAGAATGAGGACAAACCTTATCTAATGTATTAGAATGTAAAGTTGAGCTTGACCTACCCTAAACACCAGATCATAAGCATGTTATCTCCCTGCAGTGACCAGATTATTGTGTATATTTCACGCTGATTTATTGCCTTTCCACTCACTCCGCAGTTTAGAATAATCAAGCCCACTGTTTGGATTGGTTTCTCCAGTATTTTGATAGCCTTAGCAGGAATACCTCATTGCCTGATAATTTTGTCTTCCAGAGCCATTATGAGCTATTATGAGGGAGTCTCCATCTTACAGCTGACATTTCTTTGTTCTTTTATCCTACATTGTGAAGAAAGCAACAATGAAAAAGACTTTGGGGGAGATGTTCTAAAACTGGAGCACTTAGAATCTGGTGCAGCTGTGCGTGATAGGCAATCAGCTTCTAACTTCAGCTTGTTCAATTAAGTTTCGGCAATAAAACCTGGAATCTGATTGGTTTCTTTGCAAGCTCCAGTTTTAATAAATAACCCCCTGAGCTACAATGATTACTACAATGAATTACTACAGGATTAGACCATGTTTACTTTCAAATTGATTTTTCAATATGAAAGTGAATTTTTACTTATCTTTACAAATTATGTAAAGCAAAGTAAATATTTACTTTGGAAAGAATACTGAATAATTTGCAAGGAAAATTTAAAAAATAGGATTTTGCTTGCATATGACTGAATGAGTCAGCACAACTTCACTTCTTTCCCTAAGCAAAGTGAATTTTCTATTTTCAAAGTGAATTTTCACATAGCTTAGTGAATGAAGTAAAGCTTCACCAATTTCAGTCGTTCAATTCAATCCTTTTTTTATTTTTATTTCGATGTTCCTTGTATCGGTAATTAATTGGGTATTCTTTGCAAAGTGAATTTTCACTTTTTCACTTCATTCACTGACATAAGTGAAAATTAACTTTGCACATAATTGTGCTCTGCTAATTTAGTAAATCAGGGTCACTGTCATGGCTTTGTAATGGCTGATGGGGACAAATCATAGAACTAAAGCAGAGAAATGTTTAGCTAAGCATTAGCAGAATTAACAGTTTTTGCTTTGCTGTATCTTTGACAAAAGTCAAACCATTTCAGGGAAATGTTTCCATTTCTGGGAAATATATTGAAGGAAACAGGAAAATTGAAATTAAAGCATTTTTTTTTTTTTGTGAAATTTAAGGGTGCAATGGGCTTTGAATTACATCTGATGGTTAGTTAAGCTCCTTTCAACAAATCTGTTCTTGTTCTTGTTGTCTGTTGTGACACAAAACAGCTCCTTATTAGCTTAAAGAATGACATTCCATATTCAGGAAGAGATCTTCCATTTACTGTACAGTATTTTCATGTCATTTGCTGGCTCATTGATGTTATTTTAGGGAATTTTCATATATGACACATTATGTAATCATATCATTTTCTAGTGATAAAGGCCAATATATGTAATTTCATGACATTAATTTCTCTGAAATTGCTGCCCCCAATTCTACTCTGGCTGGATTCCTATAAAGAAATATACTATATTGTCAAAGGTTTTGGGACACCTGCCTTCACATGCACGTGCACTTTAATGGCATCCCAGTCTTAGTCCATAGAGTTCAATATTGAGTTTGCCCACCCTTTGCAGCTATAACAGCTTCAACTGTCCACTGGGAAGGCTGTCCACAAGATTTAGGAGTGTGTCTATGGGAATGTTTGACAATTCTTCCAAAAGCGAATTTGTGAGTCAGGTACTGATTTTGGACAAGAGGGCCTGGCTCACAGTCTCTGTTCTAATTTATCCCAAAAGTGTTCTTTTGGGTTGAGGTCAGGACTCTGTGCAGGTCTGTCAAGTTTTTCCACCCCAAACTCACTCATTCATGTCCTCATGGACCTTGCTTTGTGCACTGGTCCAAATCATTTGGTGGAGGGGGTATTATGGTGTGGGGTTGTTTTTCAGGGGTTGGGCTTGGCCCCTTAGTTCCAGTAAAAGGAATTCTTTAGGTGTCAGCATACCAAGACATTTTGGACTATTTCAGGGTACCAACTTTGTTGGAGACATCCAAAAGAGAGAGACCGCACTCAAAGATGTTAGATAAAAATCCTTAGGACTCCTTTATTCTCCATAAATCCAATAGACAGCAGACAGACAGTGCAATACACGGACAGACGTGTCGGGTTGACGCGTTTCACGATAAAAATCGCTTATTCATAACCACACACCAGGTGTGTGGTTATGAATAAGCGATTTTTATCGTGAAACGCGTCAACCCGACACGTCTGTCCGTGTATTGCACTGTCTGTCTGCTGTCTATTGGATTTATGGAGAATAAAGGAGTCCTAAGGATTTTTATCTAACATCTTTGAGTGCGGTCTCTCTCTTTTGGATGTCTACATGCCTGGATGGCGGATCTGACCTGCACCGAGTGCTGAACTTGCACCTGAGCGGCTTCCTTCTTTGTTTTTGCTACCAACTTTGTTGGAACAGTTTGGGGATGGCCCCTTCTTGTTCCAACATGACTGCGCACCAGTGCACAAACAAGGTCCATAAAGACATGAATTTGGGGTGGAGGAACTTGACTGGCTTGCACAGAGTCCTGACCTCAACCTGATAGAATACCTTTGGAATTAGAGCAGAGACTATGAGCTAGGCCTTTTCGTCCAACATCAGTGCCTGACCTCACAAATAAGCTTCTGGAAGAATGGTCAAACATTTCCCTAGATACACTTCTAAACCTTGTGGACAGCCTTCCCAGAAGAGTTGAAGCTGTTATAGCTGTAAAGGGTGGGCCAACTCAATATTGAACCCTACGGACTAAAACTGGAATGCCAATAAAGTTCATGTGCATGTAAAGGCGTCCCAGTTCTTTTGACAATATAGTATATCTGAACTCTAACGTGCCAGTTTCTAACCATATTAACCTTTTACAACTGTATACCTCTTATGAACTAGAAAATGTTTGCATTTTTGCTACGGGCCTGTTTATTTGGTGATAACTTTGTCCTTACTTAAAGTCATGTATCTGTACATGTACTTTTTTATTCTCTACAAATTTTTGGTGATATTTTCTTGAAAAAATGATTTGACTTTTTATGTAATCTATGTATAAAACCACTTACCAAATTTAAAAAAAAGCACTTTTTCTGCTTTCTGTGGTACTCTACAAAAAAGATATACATTTTATTTATAATTTTGTTTATAAATATGATTCTGATACAAAGGGGTGCAAAGTTATATACAAAATAAAAAGATTCAGGCGCTAAGAAGTCTAGGAAGATATATCTTGAGAAAATAGTCTATGGTGCTTGTATCAACCCAGCAGCTCTGTAGGAAAACACACCAGTAGTGGTGCCCAAACAAAACTAAGTTCAAATTTCCAAATGAAACAAGCGCTTAGGAGTACTCATCTGAAATGAAATGTCACTGCACTTAATCCATGGGTTCCAATAATATACCACTGTGCCACAGCACATATAGATTCTTGAAGTAATTTATTGAACAGTTAAACAAAACAGTCACATAACAAGTCCATAGTTTAAACCCACCTCCCACTACCACAAGGCTTGCATTCCTACTTCAGCCTGAATTTCCAGACAGGATGTTTCCCCGGCTTCATGACGTCAAATCCGATGCACCGTTCCCACAGACCGGCGGCACGCCGCTCACTGCATCACTGGCAGCGACTTCTCTAGACTATACCGGCTTACATCATAATCCCCCAACTTTTTGAATACAACTCTTCTAGGCCATCCAGCACAGCTGTCTCTTCTTCACTGCAACACTGGTATACCATCCAGTCCAGAGCTGAGTAAGCTTCTCAGCTTGGATGTTAATGGGCTTATTAGGAATTGTTTGACATTTCATGCACAAATATGGCTGTTGTGTTTTCTTTATTTTATGGACTTGTTTTATGACTGTTTTGTTTAACTCTTCAGCAAATTGCTTCATTGGTTTATATATGTTGTGGCACAGTAGTATATTATTGGAACTCATGAATTAATACTGTAGTTGCTGACTTTTAATAAACAGACATTTAACTGTCCAGGGATCTAGCGTCATTCTCACTTTAGCCAATTCTTCACACCTTCTGGGACTTATGACATGTCCCAGAATGATGTGGAGGGGGGGGGGGGGGAGAACTTCTGGTGGAATTGCCTAGGTGATCCGACCAGCAATGGGAGCAGATACCTGTTAAAACCAGGTACCAGCTCCCCCACCCCCCACCAAAGAAAAAATGGCAAAAGAATAGAGGAGGGAGGGGGTAGGGCAAAAAATGTAAATTCTCCTTTAGGGTGAAGTTCCTCCTTAAGTACATTGGTCCCAGATGGTTTTCATGTTTATTCATACTCTCATCATAGACATTATGCCCTCTTTATCCATTTTCCACAGTTTCATTTATCTGACTGTCTTACTCTCCTCCACTTCACCCAGATTCCTTTTTTTCTTTTAATACTATTATATTATAATTACTATTTTGGACTTAAAGTGATTGTAAAGTCTCATTTAAAAAAAATTAAATAAATAACAAACATGTTATACTTACCTCCTCTGTGCAGTTGGTTTTGCACAGGGCAGCCTGGATCCTCCTCTTCTCGGGTCCCTCGTTCCAGCTCCTGGCCCCTCCCTCCTATTGAGTGTCCCCACAGCAAGAAGCTTGCTATGGGGGCACCCGAGCCAAGCGGCAGCTCTGTGTGTCTGTTCAGACACGGAGCTGCCGTTCGGCCCTGCCCCCCTCTCTCCTGATTGGCTAACTGACTTTGATTGGGAGCCAATGGAGCCAGGGCTGTTTCTCAGCCAATCAGGAGGGAGAGTCCCGGGTGGTCGAGGGACTCGTGGACATCGCTGAACAGAGAGGGACCTCAGGTAAGTATTAGGTGGTGCTGGGGAGGCTGCTATGCACAGAAGGCTTTTTATAATAATACATAGAATGCATTAAAATTAAAAAAACTTCTTCCTTTACAACTCATTTGATGATCATTTGTGACTTTAGGCTTGGCACATTTCATTGTTGACATTCTGAACCAACTTTATTATTATTAATCTGTTCCTTGTAATCTTGCACCATGCATCTTAGGCTTAAAAAACACTTACAATGCTGTGTTGTATTGCTTTTTTATTTTGTATACACATATACGTATGACAAACAACAGGTTTTTCCTTTGTACCGGTTGTCTCTGCAGTCACCTCGCTCTTCCTTTTGGTCACTTTACCCCACACACACACACATATCACTTATCACTTTTTCACACTTGTTCTTATTTATATCCCACATGTTCTGTTCCCTCACTACCTGGAGACTCTAACTAGCTACTCCCCCTTAGTGATGGACGAACATCGGCCGGGGCGGTTCGCGAACGTCAGCCACAAATTTTCTCAAATGTCCGCGAAGCGCAAGTTCGAGGCGGGCCCCATTGACTTTAATGGGAGGCAAACTTTAAAAAAATTTAGTTCATATTTGCAGCCACAAAAGACTTATTAGCTATGCACAAATAGTCCCACCACATGGAAAATGTCATAACAGAAGTATTGCAATTGGAAAAGTTACCCTAAAATGTTTTTCTTTTTTTTTTCCAGCTAAAATTTTTTTTTTTCCTAAATCAGCCAGAACTGACAGCAGCCGGTAAATACATGTCAGATACATATAGGATCCACACATCTGTAAAATGGTTCCGCATCCATTCCACAATTTGGCGGAACGTTTACAGACCCATTGATTTTCAATTCCAGTCTGAAAAATTAGGCATTCACAGGATAAAGAAGTAAGTTTCGGCCATTCCAGGCCCCAAAAATTAGCCCACATGCTTTTACCTGACAGCTAAGAACGTTGTATTCTGTGGCTGAAGGTACATTAGGCATTCACAGGATACAGAAGTAAGTGACGCCTGGCCATTCCAGGCCTCAAAAATTAGCCAACATGCGTTTATCTGACAGCTAAGAACATTGTATTATGTGGCTGAAGGTACATTAGGCATTCACAGGATAAATAAGTAAGTGTCGGGCATAAAAGGCCCCAAAAATTAGCCCACATGGGTTTACCTGACAGCTAAGAACGTATTCTGTGGCTGAAGGTACATTAGGCATTCACGGGATAATTAAGTAAGTGTCGGTCATAAAAGGCCCCAAAAATTAGCCCACATGGGTTTACCTGACAGCTAAGAACGTTGTATTCTGTGGCTGAAGGTACATTAGGCATTCACAGGATACAGAAGTAGGTGTCAGCCATAAAAGCCCCCAAAAATTAGCCCACATGCGTTTACCTGACAGCTAAGAACGTTGTATTCTGTGGCTGAAGGTACATTAGGCATTCACAGGATAAATAAGTAAGTGTAGGCCATAAAAGCCCCCAAAAATTAGCCCACATGGGTTTACCTGCCAGCCATATTCTGTGGCTGAAGGTACATTAGGCATTCACAAGATAAATAAGTAAGTGTTGGCCATTCCAGGCCCCAAAAATTAGCCCACATGCATTTACCTGACAGCTAAGAACGTTGTATTCTGTGGCTGAAGGTACATTAGGCATTCACAGGATAAATAAGTAAGTGTCGGGCATAAAAGGCCCCAAAAATTAGCCCACATGGGTTTATCTGACAGCTAAGAACGTATTCTGTTGCTGAAGGTACATTAGGCATTCACAGGATAAATAAGTAAGTGTTGGGCATAAAAGGCCCAAAAAATTAGCCCACATGGGTTTACCTGACAGCTAAGAATGTTGTATTCTGTGGCTGAAGGTACATTAGGCATTCACAGGATAAATAAGTAAGTTACATAGTAGGTCCAGTTCAACCTGTGTAGGTGTGTGTGGCTGTAATCATTTCACATAGCCCTGAACTTTCTGATCCCCGAGATGTACGTCTAATAGTCTTTTGAAAGCCACCATACTGCCCGCAGTGTCAGCCATGAAAGGCCCCAAAAATGGGTTTACCTGACAGCTAACAACATTGTATTCTTTGGCTGGAGGTACATTAGGCATTGACAGAAAAAATAATTGTCGGCCATGAAAGGCCCCAAAAATTAGGCATTCAATGGACATGAAATGCCTTTTCTGCCACTGTATTTACCGAAGACAAGGACCATGAATTGTTGTGGGTGGATGGCGGTCTGGCAGATATTTGTGACCTGTGATGAGGAATTTCAATGAAACATGGTCTACTGGTGGTCACATGTGTTGAATTCCTCAGAGATCCATGCCTCATTCATTTTTATAAATGTGAAGTAGTCAACAGTCTCATGAGCTAGGCGAGTGCGCTTATTGGTCACGATCACCCCTGCTGCGCTGAACGTCCTTTCGGACAGGACACTGGACGGGGGGCAAGCAAATAGTTCCATTGCAAATTGTGCAAGCTCTGGCCAGAGGTCAAGCCTGCCCACCCAGTAGTCCAGGGGTTCATCACTTTTCAGAGCGTCCACATCAGCCATTAACCCAATGTAGTCGGACACCTGTCAGTCTGATGCTGGATCCAGAGTACAGCTGTCGATGGGTTGGCTGAAAGAAGGATCTCATATCTGAAGTTACCAACACATCTTCAAACCGCCCTCTTCTTGCAGGCCAGAGCTTGCACAATTTTCAATGGAACTATTGAAACCAATAAGCGTACTTGCCTAGCTCATGACAGTGTTGACTACCTCACATTTATAAAAATGAATGAGGCATGGATCTCTGAGGAATTCAACACATGTGACCAGTAGACCATGTTTGATTACAATTCCTCATGACAGGCCACAAATATCCGCCAGACCGCCATCCACCCACAACAATTCATGGTCCTTGTCTTCGGTAAATACAGTGGCAGAAAAGGCATTTCATGTCCATTGAATGCCTAATTTCTGGGGCCTTTCATGGCCGACAATTCTTTTTTCTGTCAATGCCTAATGTACCTCCAGCCACAGAATACAATGTTGCCTGTCATTTTTTAAATTAACCTGTGACAAACGTCTCTAGAAAAGCGCAGTATATGTGGAACAAGGTATATAACACCCCACTTCAATCTAAGACTAAAATACACTGTTATAAAAGTATACTGTTAAATAACACCCCACTTCAATATGTGGTATTGGGGGGCCACTGGTTTATCACACCAGTTGTACAAAGAATTGGCCAGTGAGTTTGGCACTGTGTGTAGCAGAGTTAATGCAGCAAAAGAGGCAATATTGTTGCAGGACACAAATACACTTATAAAAGTATACTCAGATAACACCCCGGTTCAATATGTGGTATTGGGGGGCCACTGGTTTATCACACCAGTTGTACAAAGAATTGGCCAGTGAGTTTGGCACTGTGTGTAGCAGAGTTAATGCAGCAAAAGAGGCAATATTGTTGCAGGAGACAAATACACTTATAAAAGTATACTCAGATAACACCCCACTTCAATATGTGGTATTAGGGGGGCCACTGGTCTATCACACCAGTTGTACAAAAAATTGGCCAGTGAGTTTGGCACTGTGTGTAGCAGAGTTAACACAGCAAAAGAGGCAATATTGTTGCAGGACACAAATACACTTATAAAAGTATACTCAGATAACACCCCACGTCAATATGTGGTATTGGGGGGCCACTGGTTTATCACACCAGTTGTACAAAAATTTGGCCAGTAAGTTTGGCACCGTGTGTAGCAGAGTTAACGCAGCAAAAGAGGCAATATTGTTGCAGGACACAAATACACTTATAAAAGTTTACTCAGATAACACCCCACTTCAATATGTGGTATTGGGGGGCCACTGGTCTATCACACCAGTTGTACAAGAAATTGGCCAGCGAGTTTGGCACTGTGTGTAGCAGAGTTAACGTAGCAAAAGAGGCAATATTTTTGGAGGACACAAATACACTTATAAAAGTATACTCAGATAACACCCCACTTCAATATGTGGTATTGGGGGGCCACTGGTCTATCACACTAGTTCTACAAAAAATTGGCCAGTACCTGTTGTCACTGTGTGTAGCACAGTTAACGCAGCAAAAGAGGCCACATTTTTGCAGAACTAAAATACACTCTTAGAAAAGTATACTGTTAAATAACACCCCACTTCAATATGTGGTATTGGGGGCCACTGGTCTATCACACCAGTTGTACAAAAAAATGGCCAGTAAGTTTGGCACTTGGTGTAGCAGAATTAACGCAGCCAAAGAGGCAATATTGTTGCAGGACACAAATACACTTATAAAAGTATACTCGGATAACACCGACTTCAATATGTGGTATTGGGGGGCCACTGGTCTATCACACCAGTTATAATACTTTTTTAAAAGTGCTTTTGTCACTGTTTGTAGTATTGCTGCAGAAACGTTCAGCACACCAGTCGCAATGCTGCACAGTGCACAATACAAATCCACTATAATATGCTTTCTATATTAGAAAGTATATTATAAGTGTTATACACCCCTATATAGTGCACTGCACACCAAAGAATAGTACACCTATACCAAATACCAGTCCTTAAAAGGACTTTTGAGGACTTTAACAGAGCGATTTGTGTCACTGACGATCTGTCCCTGGTGCACACAGAAAACCTCTCCCTACACTGACAAAAGAGACAGTACACCTATACCAAATACCAGCCCTTAAAAGGACTTTTGTGAACCTTAACAGAGCGATTTGTGTCACTGACAATCTGTCCCCGGTGCACACAGCCAACCTCTCCCTACACTGACAAAAAGCAGAATGTGAAATGGCTGCCAGGTCAGGTCTATTTATAAGGTAGGGGGTATGTCCATGTGCTGAAATGTTTTAATTGCCTGTCCCGTTCCACCTGATGGCTGTGTCATGGGTCAAAGTTCTCCCCAATGTAAACTAATATGGCCGCCGCGAACAACGCAATATGTTCACAAAATCAGCGGACTGCGAATGAGCAAAGTTTGCCGCAAACCGACTGCCAGAGCCCTCCCTCAATCACTCATAGTTCTTCTTTCTGGTTATGGCCCTTTTCTCACTCCAATTGACCCTTTCTACCTGTCACTCCTCCTTAAATTTCTGAATTCAGTATCCCTGTGAAATTCTGTTTCCCCTGGGTTGGCTGTGCTTCTTAAACTTTCTTCACACACAATCGAAACATGTGATGTAGCCAAGAAGCAGCCAAGCAGTGTGTACAAATAACTTGCTAGTCAATTTCATTATGTAAAGAGTGGGGTCTTCTAAAAAGCTCCTGTTCATTATTTAGACAAATGGCGGAAAAAGGGATTTTTATTCTATACTTGGGGTAGCCTTAACCACACTGTCACATACCTGGTCAACGCCGAGCTGATGAGTGGGCTTCCCTTTAAACCGCCTGTCCAATTTCTCCAGGAGGTGATGACAGGATATAACAGGGCACAGAGTTTTTTAGTTTTGAAAAGAAAAAATAAAAGGAATACTAGTAGCGGGCGCAGCCTTCTTAGTCAAGGAGCACATTACAATATAAAATGGCCTGGAGCCATAGTAATATGAATTAAAGTGACAGAGTGAAACTTGCAGAATATCCAAGATATGGGTTTATTGCAATACAAACATTACCTAAGAAGAGAACACATTATTCATGAACCACTAACTACAGACAATCAAGCTATTGGAATTACTTTCTATATAGGATATTTGTGTATGATCAGAGAATATTCAAAACTGCTCCACATGTATAGGGAGGAAATAATAGAACTAAATTTATAGTCAAATGGGGTATAACTGGGTAAACAAGGAGCCACCTCTACAACTGGTAGCAGCATGATGGGAGAGAGGGAAGGGTGAGGGGTCTGAGGAGACAGGGGGCTGGGGGCTAGGTGCTTGTGGGGGGGGGGACATCAAAGAGTAAGGACAGTCTAAGTGGCAAGGGGAGCAGGAGGTCTGGGGGCGGTAAAGGGTGGGGTAGGAGAGCAAGGGGGCGGGAGGATTAAAGAGCGGAGAATAAGGGAAAAAGAGGGATGTGTAACAACAACAAAAGAGGGAAACAGTGAGAAGGGTGAAGAAAACGTATCCATCCTTCTCATCCGAGAGAAGAAACTACTATTAGTTGGGGATATTGTTATTGGGTGTCTGGGATGGATTCCAGGAATCCACAAAATTCATCTAACACATTTTTTTTTACAAAAACTTTGTAAAATTTAGAAGGGGTATCTCTCGCCTGATTAGTAAGGTCCTCCATTTCTGCTATTTTCTTAACGCGTTGAATCCATTCAGTACTGGTTGGAGGGTGAGGTGGCAAGATGGCTGCTTAGAGCAAAGATGGCTTGTAACATTAATCTCTTCTCTTCTTCTTATTTCATGTCTATGCAACATGCAACCTTGCAAAGTGATAAAAATATATCTCATGATTTGGAATATTTTAAAACAAAAAAATCCCCTCTTTGGAGAATGAGGAACACTGTCTGGATATCATGACCACAAGCCACATATATATCTTTGACGGAAAATCCCTTTCAAGAATTGCAAACACCAAAAGATTGACTTTTAACTCTAAGTTTGCCAAAGATTTTACTAACTTTTGATTGGTCAAATAATATCTTGATACAACTTATGTTTTCATACGTCATATTGTATATTTAATCTCAAACACAGAATAATAAATTTAGATCACTTCAGTGATTCAAATTACTGACTCTATGGCTGATCTCTATGTAGCTACATATCTGATTTGGTATCACTGACTAATAGATGTCAGGTATCTGTACCTGAAAGGAAAAGATTCCACAACAAGTGTTTTTATCTTTCCAGTGTAAGGAAATGTACATTTTTGCGGTGGAAATGAGATGCAGAAGTAAAAACTTTCTATATTGTGCTTGAGGTAAAGCAGTATGATGTAGGAGGTATTGTGAAGGGGTGTAATCTGCTTTTTAGATAGTGATACTTGCAATAAGGGGTTGTACCTCTAACCAAAAGGTTTGCAAATCTGAACACGCTCACTAAATACAAAGGAGCGAACCTGTCTCTTTTTTGCAATGCCAGCATAGTGGTGAGACATCAGGGAAGAATTTATGGAGGTTGTCAGGTATTCTGTACCATCTCAAGTAAATTTTAAATCTATTCTCCTGAGCAAATAGGTTAGTCAAACCTTTGTGGATGTTAGTATAGACATGTTCCCAAAGTCAGGTTCAGTGAGCAGTGAGGGTTCACACTTGTGCAGTCTTCTCTTGTCTACACCCCATCAAAAGTACAGATTTGTAATAAAATCCTTTTGCATCGGTGAGGAGTACAGAGGAGGGGAGGATAACTGCAGTTATAGCTCTTATACACTGTGGGAGAGCTTATTAGAGGAAAGGGACACACTCCCTGACTGACACACGTTTTATCCCATGAGGCAGGAAAACTTCTCAGAAGTGACTCATGCTGATAACAGAGGAACGAAGCACCAGAGAGAAGGGACACTTTGGAGAGAGAACATAATGATCTCTGAGGACGTCACAGGAAGAGACGAAACGCGGTGTATTGGAACGCATATCGTAACTACATCACGTCAGGAGGAACGCAAGCTGGAAGCTCCGCTCGCCACTCTGCAGAGAGGACGTGCAGCCGTTTTTTTTACCACTTGTGTATCACTATCTGCCTTTATCCCACATTGTGGGTAATAAAAACGTTAACCTTACTACACCATATGGAGCCTTTTCCTTCTTCCACATATATCTGTTTTTTTTTCCCTGGCGTGAGGAAGAATCCTATACCAGCCCATTGGAAATTTAAAGGGGAACCCATCCCAGCCCAGGGGGCAACTAAGCGTGAGTGGTCCAAATGCCATAAGGCATATAGGACCCATTGGATCTGGTAAGTCATTTAATTTACTTCATTTCCGAGCACGCCCCCCGTGATTAAGTCGGAAATGACGAAACGCGTCGGGGCGTGACCAGGCGACGCTCAACACAACGCAACAGTGAGTAAGGAGAGTTGTTACATCTGGCTGTTCCGTCTTCCACGGCGTGAAGCCTGGAGACAGTGTCCGAGACGGGTGTTACCTCCTCCATGGGATGATTTGACATGCGCTTTTTATTGTTTACCAAGTGAGTGTAATTGTTTGTTTGGCTGAATAAATGCAATTTTAAACGGCGTTGCACTAGTGGGATTCTACTTCTTTTTTCACATGGCTGGATATATGACCGGGACCTCGCTTATGGAAGTGTGCTGTGATTTATGATTCTGGCAGTTTTAGCTTGATTACGAGAGTAATTAAGCAACTACATTTGGTGAGTGTGTCTTGCAGCTATTTCCCCTGACACAGTGATGGTGGAGAGCGGTGACCCATAGTTTCTGCACTTGTTTTGATACAATATACACTCCTTGGATTCTGTGGTGTGTTTGTTATCTCATGAATTTTAACCTTACACAATTCCTAGTATGGACTTGATTTATGGACTCGATTCATGTCAAATATATTTTTTACCTTTATGATTATTTATGATCATTTATATGATTATTTTATATGATTATTTATTTCTGTAGTAAGAGGTTACCATCATTATTGTATTTCTTAATATTGAGATTTCTGCAAACTTTGTATGCTAAGTAACCATATGAATGAGATGTGGTAGGAGGGTGCCACCATTGTTGCACCATTATTTAGCGCTACTGGATTTTCTTCACAATTGTCAGGAAGATCCCTTGATTTAGTTTATGTTTAGTTAAGTAGCTGCTTTTTTACATATTATCTCCTAAGCGCTTGGGGTTACTCATATCTTCTTAAATATAGATGAGGTGGGTTTCGTGTGTGTTATACTGCACACATTATATAAGCCACATAAGGAGATTCAGGTGTAGCGCGAATAGACAGAGTCCAGTCCCTCCGTATTTTAAACAATTTTCACAGGGTGCAATACAAATGGCAGCCCTACTCTAAATAGAAAAAAAAAATTTGAATCCATATGAGTGCGGACTAGTATATTGGCACTATACTGATGTGGTAGCAAGCATAGTTCAAAGGAGCCGATCCTCTACATACCTGACAGATATGTGGTAATGACTTGCTGTTCCTGAATACTGATTTCCAGCCTTTGTGCTTAAACAAAATAATCAAGTAGAGAATTTACATAGGGTGCAGATGGACAGAGCCCTGTCCCAGACGCCTAAAGGAGCCTTTACTATCTCCACAGGGTACACTTGTGGATCACAGCCTTGCTCTGGATTAGGAAAAGAGATGGGGAGGGAAGGGAGATTAAAGCCATGTAAAATTAGTGGACTGATGTATTACTGCTACATACTGCTAAGTAAACACCATCCCCGGACATAAAGCTCCTCCATACCTGACCGTTGTGTAGATTGTTTCCCTTCCTCCAAATGGCAAAGGTGCAGTCCTCACACTGGGGCGAATATTACTCCCTGTAGCAGCTAGACCGACAGCTGTGTCGTTCTGAGTTTAAATTTCCCCCAACCGAGTGATGTGCTGTGCCTGGTGAGCGTCTGACGTCACTCAGTCCGGCATGGTACCGCCCCTCCCTACCACCCGCAACTGCGCATGCACCAAGGCATGGTCAGTGCGGGGATGAACGGAGGGACGTGTCTGAGGGACGGGGATCACTCCCATATGCCCGCACAGATTGCGCCGCCCACTGGACCACAGGGTACACTAGTGTGGCGTGGGAGGGATTCCTCCAACAAACACCCCCCATGTGTCCTCCCCCCCAGGGAACAGGGCAGCTCGACCCCCGGAGATGGAAATACATAGAGCCTGCAGCCACACCAGGGGGCATACAGGGCAGAGTAACGACGCCACCAGCCGCACCTCCCTGTATAGACATCAAAACATCCACCGCTTGACAATATAGAATATAGGCATAACCAATTACACAATATACCATATTGCCTATCTATACAATGGTATAGCCTTTCTGTTATTAAAAGTGGAACTTTTCATACTTGTGGGGGAGAAAAAGGAAAAGAGGGGGGGGGAGAAATAGAAAAGGAAAAAGAAGGGGGAAAGGAATATGAGAAGAGAAGTAAGAGAACAGAGGGGGGAAAGAAGCATATATATGGAGGCTACTCAAGACCAAATAATATCTCAAGGACCATATTATCCAATATAAAGGGAAACAAATATATTGTCTGTGTCACAGAAACGGTTTATATGAGATGATTTCATTGAGGCCTGGTGGAAATGTGGCATTTAAACACTCTATCCACAGAACCTCTTTTTGCAGGATTCTCTTATCCCAATTACCCCCTCTAGGGTCAGGCAGGACTACTGCTAAAACAATAAAGGAGATACAAGAAGTATCGAATCTATGATAGAGGTCAAGGTGACAACTGATGGGTGTAATCATCTTCCCTCCCCCAGAATAGTACCTGTGATCCTTAATCCTTTGTTTCAGCATTCTATTTGTTTTGCCGACGTAGAACGCCCCGCATCAGCAAGACATAAGATTGACTACACCTGATGTCGTATAATTTGCAAAAAAATGAAGTATAAATATCTCCTTGTTAGGTAATAAAAAGCGTTGGCCCTGATCAACCCATTGAAACAGTCACAGCTGTTGCATTAAAATATACAGTTTTTTGTGGATTTTTTGCTGTTTTTGATGGATCATAATGGGAGGATACAATTTTGTCCTGGATGGAGGGAGCTTTCCGGAAAACAATCTCCGGATGGGCGCTGATGTATTTGGCCATGGTGGTATCCTGCAGGAGGATATGCCAATCCTTGGACAAAATCCCTCTCAGTTGGTTATGTTGGGATGAAAACTTGGTAATGTATTTGACAGTTTTCAGATTGGTATTTTGGCCCTTTGGTTTGAAAAGCAATGTGGTCCTATCTTGTTGCAGCGCCCTCTTGTAGGCTTTGCATAGTAGTGTTTTGCTATAACCTCTTCGTAGTAATCTAACACAAAGTAGGTTTGCCTGTTTCTTAAAGTCCTCCAAGTAAGTACAGTTTCTGCGCAAGCGAACATACTGCACATAGGGAATACTCCTCACTAATGCTGGGGGGTGTGCACTATCAGCATGGAGCAGGGAATTTCCCACCGACGCCTTTCGAAAGAGGTCGGTGGCAATACACTGATGTTAGAGTAAATTTTAAATTTAAATCTTTAATATTTAGACAATGAACAAAAGCGCATAGATCTTCCTCAGTGCCCTTCCAAATAAGATTATATCATCGATAAATTGATGCCAACAAAGGATGGAGTCTGTAAAGTGTGCATATGCCTCATCTGTCCATAGGCTGTGCTCCAACCCCCCCTGGAGGTAGTGGGAGCCAGCAAAGATGAACCAATTGTGGGTAAGTATATATCGTAGAAGCTGGATAAGGAAGTCATTGAATTTCCATTTTGTGTCGCCTTCCTCCCTCAGGAACATTTGTATCATTTCTAGGCCCTTGTTGTGTGGGATACTGGAATATAAGGACTCTACATCCAGGGTCACCAAAAGAGCTCCCTCTGGTATATAGAGTCCTTCCACCTGTTTTAGCAGGTTCAATGTGTCCTGGACAAAGAATGGAAGTCTTGTCACATGTGGGGTCAAAAAGAAATCAACATATCTGCTCGCATTCTCTGTTATGGATCCTATCCTCAACACAATTGGTCTCCCTGGTGAAGCTCTAGATCTTATGATTAATTATTTTAACTAATGATATTCTCCAGAAGAAGCGCTATAGCGCGAAACATGTAGAGAACCTTGTCGTTTCCAAGTGAATACATTGCGACCACTGGAACTACACTACCAAAAGCCTGTACTACCATATGTCTCTAGTTTTAGAGCAAACAGCTTCAAATTGTTTTCAGCACGCTAATACTGTGTGGTATGGTGGGGTTCACTTATGATCACATGAGTTTATTTTGTTGCATAACATTTTTTATAATGATGCTCATTTTGTATATGTTTGTGAACAAGAATTTTAAGATGTTTTGAAATAAAACGTATATAATTTTTATGACATAGTGTCATGGTGTTGTGCCAGTAAAGTCCATTTTTTTAGAAACATTGTTTTAGTTCCCCAGTTATTGGTGTTGTCACTGTTTTCCCATATTTTCTCGACTTGATGATGACTGTCTTCACTGTGTTTCATGGTATACCTAATGCCTTGGAAATTATTTTATACCCTTCTCCTGACTGATACCTTTTAACAATGAGATCCCTCTGATGCTTTGGAAGCTCTCTGCGGACCATGGTTTTTGCTGTAGGATACGACTAAGAAAATGTCAGGAAAGGCCTACAAGAACAGTAGAACTTTATTTGGGGTTAATTGAGTTGTACATCACAGAAACCTAACTTTTTAACAGGGGTGTGTAGACTAATTATATCCACTTTATATACACTCACCGGCCACTTAATTAGGTACACTTGTTCAATTGCTTGGTAACACAAATTGCTAATCAGCCAATCACATGGCAGCAACTCAATGCATTTAGGCATTGATATGTGGTGAAGATGACTTGCTGAAGTTCAAACAGAGCATCAGAATAGGGAAGAAAGGGGATTTAAGTGACTTTGAATGTGGCATGGTTGTTGGTGCCAGACGGGCTAGTCTAAGTATTTAAAAAAACAGCGGATCTACTGGGATTTTCACACACAACCATCTCCAGGGTTTAAAAAAGAGAAAATATCCAGTGACTGGCAGTTGTGTGGATGAAAATGCCTTGTTGATGTCAGAGTTAAGGAGTTAAGAGGAGAATGGGCAGACTGGTCTGAGATGATAGAAAATCAACAGTAACTCAAAGAACCACTCCTTACAACCAGGTTATGCAGAATACTATTGTTGAATGCACAACACACCGAGCCTTGAAGAAGATGGGCTACAAAAACAGCAGAAGACCAGGCACTGTAAGCTAAGAACAGAAAACTGAGGCTACAATTCGCACAGGCCCACCAAAATTGGACAATAAAAGATTGGAAAAATGTTGCCTGGTCTGAAGAGTCTCGATTTCAGATGGGACATTCAGATGGTAGGGTCAGAATTTTGTGTAAACATCATGAAAGCTTGGATCCAACCTGCCTTGCATTAAGGGTTTGGGCTGGTGGTGATGGTGTAATAATGTGTGGGATATTTTCTTGGCCCACTTTGGGTGCCTTAGTACCAATTGAGAATTGTTTAAATGCCACAGCCTACTCGTGTATTGTTGCTGACAATGTCCATCCCTTTATGACTACAGTGTAGTCATATGATGGCTACTTCCAGCAGTATAATGCACCATGTCACAAAGCTCAAATCATCTCACCACTGGGTTCTTAAAAATGACTATGAGGTCATTGTACTCCAATAGCCTCCAAAGTCACCAGATCTCAATCCAATAGAGCACCTTTGAGATGTGGTGGAACGAGAAATTTGTATCATGGACAGGCAGCCGACAAATCTTCAGCAACTGCGTGTTGCTATCATGCCAATATGGACCAAAATCTCCTAGGAATGTTTCCAAAACCTTGTTGAATCTATTCCATGAAGATTTAGATCAGTTCTGAAGGCAAAAGGGGGTCCAACTCGGTACTAGCAAGGTGTACCTAATAAAGTGGCCGGTGAGTGTGTAGTTATTAGTAAAAATATCTCCCTAAATGAATGTTGCAGCAAAGTTTAATTACAGGAAACCTGAGAATGATTTTGATATGGCAGCTTTGTGTTGGAGACCTAAAGAGAAAATCAGCGAAGATGGGGAGATCCTCCAACCATTGTCCAACCAGCCTGGAATGCAGATTCTCACCAGCAGAAACTGTGATGTGACACTCAAACTCAGTGTCAGCCTATCTAAGTTTCTGTTCATGCTACTCAATTTGTGTCATACTGTTGTCTATGGCTGAAAGTCTATCAATATATAAACTCTAGTGAAAGGATGATCATGTTATGAGAAGATATGTAGAATTTTTGCAAACAAATGCATAGCTGCAATTTAGGCCAGGAAGGCCAGGAAAGGAAAAGGTAACCACCACTCCTGAACTATACCAAGACACATTCCCTTTGAGAGTGTGCTTTTTCCCCATGTTCTTGTTAATTGGAAGTCAGGAAGCTCTCTTTAACCACTTGCCGACTGCTCACATTGAGCGTACTTCGGCAAAGTGGCTCATTATCGCCCAGCGACGTAGACCTATGTCGCTGGACTCCTCCCCTTGTGGGCGGAGCGCGCGCCGCCGGAGGCTCACTCAAACTGTATTCAGACACAGCGGGAGTCGGGCCAGGGGAGGAGAGGCAGTGATCACCGCCGCTCTTCCCCGATCGTCGGGGATCGAGTGAGGCACAAGCGGGCGGATCTCCTATGTGACAGGCAGGGACTGATTACAGGATTCAGCATAGCTGAACCTGCGATCTGTGCCTGTGTCACTCAATCCCCTCCCCCCACACACGTCAGTAAGCACCAGGCAAACAGTTAACCCCTTGATCACAAATAAAGTTAACCCCTTCCCTGCCAGTGTCATTATTACAGTAACAGTGCATATTTATAGCACTGATTACTGTAGTAATGTCACTGGTACCCCCAAAAGTGTCAAAAATGTCAGTTAGGGGTCCAATCTGTCCGCCGCAATGTCGCAGTACCGCAAAAAAATTGCAGATCTCCGCCAGATCGCCGCCATTACTAGTTAAAAAAAAAAACAATAAAAATGACATAAATTTCCCGTAGTTAGTAGCTGCGATAACTTTTGCGCAAACCAATCAAAATACGCCTATTGGGATTTTTTTTTTACCAAACATATGTAGCAGAAAACAGATTGGCCTAAAATGTTAAAAAAATTTTGATTTTTACATTTTTTTTTGGGGAATTTCACATAAAAAAACGTGAAAAATATTGTTATTTTTTCAAAATTGTCGCTCTTTTTTTGTTTATAGTGCAAAAAGTAAAAATCGCACAGGTGATCAAATACCACCTAAAGAAATTTCTATTTGTGGGGAAAAAAAGGACATAAATTTAATTTGGGTACAGCGTCGCGCGTCCGTTAAAGTAACGCAGTGCCGAATAGCAAAATATGGCCTGGTCAGGAATGGGGTAAAATATTCCGGTCTTAAAGCGGTTAAAAATACGCTCATTGAGAATTTTTTTGTCAAAGACATGTAGCTTAATACATTTTGGCCTAAATATATGACAAAAATTGAATATATTGGATATTTTTAAACTGTCAAAGTAGAAAAATATTGCTATTTTTTCAAAATTGTCGCTCTTTTTTTATTAATATCGCAAAAAATAAAAAACGCAGAGGTGATCAAATACCACCAAAAGAAAGCTCTGTTTGTGGGGAAAAAAAAGGACATAAATTTCGTTTGGATACGGCGTTGCATGACTGCGCAATTGTCAGTTAAAGTCGCACTGTGCCAAGTCCTCCGGTGGTAAAGTGGTTAAAATACCAGGTTTTCCCCTACATGAATGAGTAAAGGTTACATTGAACCTCCGTTTACTCACAAAAAAACACTGAACAGTACAAGAACACACACATCTTGGAAAAAGCCTAAGACTAAAGTTAGACTTGTAGCTATCATTGCCATCCCTCTGAAAAGCAATCTGAAAAAACATTGCATTCCAGAAGCATTTGACTCTGAGGAGTTGAAATGTTTCCACCCCACCACCTATTTTAAATTTGTAAATACAACTATGTGCATTACAACTGTTTGTGGCACAGCCCCATTTATCTGAATGGGTCACGTTCAACAATGGCGCTGCCCACTGAACGTGACATGGGATTGACTGCCTCATTTTATTGTGCTACAACAAAATAGTAACTTTTTTTAATACTTCCCTGCAGAGTTTTCTAGAATTGTTAGATTGTATCTCTTGTTACAAAGACGCATGCATTTCCTACACTTTTCTGCTCCATCTATGTGGTATATTACTACTGCATGTAATAAAGGAACATTCGTTTTTGCCTAATTCGCACAGTACACACAACTTCAAGAGATGAATGGCTATGCAGATTTTTTACAAATAGACTCCTAACAATCAGAAACTCTGCTCAATAGAAGAAATAATAAAAGAGTGACAGTGTAATACATATAGAATTAGATTTGTGATTAGCTGTATTAAAGATGGATAAATGCTTATAGGCAATAGAAAAACTGACCAGAATTTACATAAATTAAAGGCAAAGTACATGGGTATGCATGGGAGACAATAATTTGTGCATACTATAAAAATGATAAATACATTTCAAGCTAAAATAACAAGGTGGGCTGGGAATAATATTATAAATAGAAATCCCTGAAATTATTTATCTCAGTGGAATCCATTTATGATCAATTTACCATGCAAACAAACATCTCAGTACAACTGTGGTAGCTTTTCTTTTAGACAATCATACTTAAATAAATTAGTAATCACTGAATATGTAATCCCTATTTACTGAAATCCCTTAAGAACAATCTTCTTAAAATTAAAATACTGAGCTATATTTTTTATACATTCTAATTTAAAGTTTTCACATTAAGGCTCACCAGTCCCACTGTTTACAATATGGCTAATAATTTACTTTACTTTGATAAAATAAAAAGTTAATTTTTTAATACACTAAAAAGCTACTTACATAAGTATGAGAAATAGTGATAAAATATTTGAAAAAGACATAGGTTAGCATGCAAATCTATGAATAGATAGTGCAAACAATCCTTTACTCTTTTTACCCCACTTTACTCCTTTACTCTGCTATTTGCTTTATGTCCAAATGCTGAACTGTATATAGTAGCATTTTTTTTTCTGCCACTATTATACCACATCTTCCTCTGTCAATGGCTGTTAAGGAAGCAGTTGGTATTGCCACCTGCCACTTTCTTAGCAAACAGTGAAGTCTCCAAGCCTTGATCATGTAAACATAAAGGAAGGGATAGTGCTGACAACATTAACCTATATGGCTATAATTGGGCAATACCGGTGGCCAAATATGGTTATGGCCATATTTTTAGTCAATTACATCACTGAGTATGTACAACCCCTTTGTTTACATTTAGCAGGAAGCACCAGATTTGTAAATTGCAGTGACTGTAGTGACAAGATCAAAAATGTCGGTCAGCCAACAGGATTTTCTATCAGTGAGTCAGTGGTATTTATTGTCATGGATTTGCATTACTGGACCATGTCATTGATGATGAATTTATACTGTGGGACTTTTTTGGGGGTTTATTTTTAATAAAGGACTTGTCGTCATAAAATGTGCATTTAAATGTTCATTTATAATTTACACTTTTTTTGTAAATGAGTAGGAATACAATGTACCCCTTACTCATTCACATGAGTAAGGCACCCTCTCCATGTTGAAGACATGTACTCTGGTATGGTTGTTCAGGAGGGGAAAGGAATATGCTCAGCCAGTCAGAATTTATATGCGGATCAGCGTTAAGTATAGATTTTTTTTTTAACTCAGAAAGCAAATTTGTTTTTGAGAAAAAGTTTAAGATAATCTAGAACACCTAGAACCCATTACAAAGCATAGATACAGTTGGCAAGAATGCTTCTACATAAAACAGTAACCCAGTCAGAAAATAGGGAAATGTATGGGTATATGCAACCTCATATTAAAATACTATCAACAATGAGATCTGCGGGACTGAGATCTGGAGTGTCTAGCCAAGGACCCCAGAGCTTCTCAAATTTGCCAGGGCATCCCCTATTCTGATAAATACTGTAAGTTGTTCTAGTCTAAGCATCTCAGTCATGCGTTTTACCTACTCAGTGAGAACATATTTTTTGCAGGTACCCAACATTTATTTTTTATTTGTTTTTTGCATGAGGTGCCCCCTTTTGTGAATAAGGGCTCTGGTATGAATTATGGGGGAGCCAATAAAATCCAAAAATATCAAGAGGGATCAGCAGTGGTGGTGGCTAATTACTGATCTTCTGATCACAAAGTCTATCTGTGGTCCATTCAGTCTTTTGTAAGAAGAATGTCTGTTGCAAATATAATGCAATCAGTATATACTATGAGGTTAAAGTTAACATTTTGGCAAATGATAGGGGCATAAGTAACAAGTTTCATCAGGCCATCCTGAGAGTTAAATAAATTGCATTATTAGCTTGGGTGACTGCTGCCAAATGCATCTTTGGAGGTGTTCAAGCAAGTGCCACAAACAAATTACAGTATATATCAAACATAATGTTGTCCAGTGCCTAGGTTAAGCAAAAGTGAGTTATTGTAACAGATACAATACAAAGGCAAACAGAGAATGAAGATTCCAGCAAAAATCTATATGGTGCAAAGAGGATGGGTAAGCCAATGTTGCCATGAGAGATAGGAGTTAGGATAAGAATTGTTTTTGAATGCAAATATACACTCAAAGAAGTATTGCAGGTGAACTACTGTGCGGTAGAGGAATTCTAATTACATGCTTTATGGGATTTAGTCATTTAAAAAAATGTCACTTACATACTCCTGATGATACATTTGCACGCAAAACAGTTGATAAGTATTCTTGCTTACTGCTTGAGGTCTGCCACCATTCTGGTCCAGACTGGCGACCCCTCATGTAAATGCCTTCAGCGACTTATGTTTTTATACTTACTTTATTGTAAAAGAGGCTAATAAATCTCCAAACCCAGCACAAGTGAAGCAAAGGAAAAATGTAAACTACAGATAAAAGTTAATTGCACCATTAGCTACTGCTACAAAAAATATATAAAATATAACATATAAAATTGTACTTTAAATTCTATACAGTCATCAAAGCTTTAGCAGCTCTCATCCAGTATATAAAAAACGGTGTGCTTCCAAAGTCATCCAAGATACAGTCCCATTTTTGAGTGATGTTATTTAGGGAATTCAACCAATCTATTCCTCGTACAACCGATGTGAGTGATTGGACACACCAATCCCATCACCACACCTCTGGGGAGCAAGCAACTATAATTGGTGGTGGTGATATGCCTGGAAAGCCTAACAAACATGTAGAATATGGAGCCTACAGAAAGGACTTCTCAAGGTCATCATCTGACTGGTGGGTATCATACGGTAAACTATGGCGTCCAATGTTCCTGGAGATCTTTTCTCTTTTCTGGTGAATACCTTGTATCCATTGGGGGCTTGGATGAATAAGGATTTATTTTTATAAAGCACTTGATGTTTGGATATTCTGTGATTGCAACCTCTAAGGGGAGCGGATCTCACAAGATGTGGTTACAGATTGGTGTGTCTAATCACTCACATCGGTGGTACGAGGAATACATTGGTTGAATACCTTAAAAAGCGGCACTCAGGAATGGGACAGGTCTACAGCGACTGCACTTTCAAGTGCACCTCTAGTGCACAGTGAATTTGCCTTTAGTAAATAAAAACCATAGTTTGTTAGCATAGTTGGAGAATGAAATACCAATACTTTGTAAAAAAGTAAATATCAAAAGAGAAAAAAAAAAACATTTAGACGGATGGAGGTCAGTTTAACAATTAGTGGGTGAGGTGGGGGGGGGTAAGGGGGGAGGCCTCAGCTATCAAGATATAAACTATGATTTGATTCAAGTTGGGGATGTCAATTGGAAAGTCGTTGGTTAACAGTCTAGTTTGATACTTATTGGGTGTATTGGAAACATTGCACTAAAAATTGTTGAGTTTATTACCGCTTTAAAGTTAGTGGCAAGCTGCATCGTAGAAGTCATTTTTTGTTTTACTTTTAGTACCACCTTAACATAACCATCTTGATATTTGTAGTGTTGTGACTCTGAGTCAAAAGGATAGATTTGATTGTAGTGATCATTAACAAAATGATCTTTCTTCCAACAGCGGTGGGTTAAAGTGACACTAAATAATATTCTTATTCTCTAAAAATAATCTATACACATCCACTATTTAATGGCACTGTGATCTATTTTTCACAAAATAGTTTCATGCTGTGTTTTTCTGCCTACTTGTAATGTCCTTAGATAGTGATGGATGAACATCTGCCGGGACGGTTCGCGAACGCAATCGACGAACTCGCTCAAATGTTCGCGAACCCCATTCATTTTAATGGCAGGCTAACATGAAAAACCTCCAGGTCATATTTGCAGCCGCAAAATACTTACTAGCTGTGCAGACATAGTCCCACAACATGGACACTGAAATACCAGAAGTATTGCTATTGGAAAAGTTGCCATTTCAGCAAAAAAAAAAAATGTTTTTGTTCTAAATCAGCCAGAACTGATAGCAGCCGGTAAATACATGTCAAATACATATAGGGTCCATTCACATGTCTGTAAAATTGGTCCGCATCCGTTTCACAATTTAGCGGAATGTTTACAGACCCATTGATTTTCAATTCCAGTCTGAAAAATTTGGCATTGACAGGATACAGAAGTAAGTGTCGGCCAGTACAGGCCCCAAAAATTAGCCAACAGGCATTCACCTGAAGCAAAGAACTTTGTATTCTGTGGCTGGAGGTACATTAGGCATTCACAGGATACAGAGGTAAGTGTCGGCCATTACAGGCCCCAAAAATTAGCCCACAGGCATTCCCCTGACAGCAAAGAACTTTGTATTCTGTGGCTGGAGGTACATTAGGAATTCACAGGATACAGAAGTAAGTGTCGGCCAGTACAGGCCCCAAAAATTAGCCAACAGGCATTCACCTGACAGTAAAGAACTTTGTATTCTGTGGCTGGAGGTACATTAGGCATTCACAGGATACAGAAGTAAGTGTCGGCCAGTACAGGCCCCAAAAAGAACTTTGTATTCTGTGGCTGGAGGTTGCTGTGTGGAGCAGGGACAGTGAGTTAGTGACACAAATCGCTAGCTAATAGGTCCACAAAAGTCTTTTGTCAGTGTAGGGAGAGGTTGCTGTGTGGAGCAGAGACAGACTGTATAGTGACACAAATCGCTAGCTAATAGGTCCACAAAAGTCTTTTGTCAGTGTAGGGAGAGGTTGCTGTGTGGAGCAGGGACAGACTGTAGCAATTAGGCATTCAACGGACATAAAAGGCCTTTTATGCCGCTGTATTTACCGAAGACAGGGACCATGAATTATTATGGGTGGTGGCGGATATTTATGGCCTGTCATGAGGAATTTGAATCAAACATGGTCTACTGGTCACATGTGTTGAATTCCTCCGAAATCCATGCCTCATTCATTTTTATAAATGTGAGGTAATCATAGTCAACACTGTCGTGAGCTAGGCAAGTGCGCTTATCGGTCACAATCCCCCCTGCTGCACTGAACGTCCTTTCGGACCGGACACTGGATGAGGGGCAAGCCAACAGTTCCATTGCAAATTGTGCAAGCTCTGGCCAGAGGTCAAGCCTGCCCACCCAGTAGTCCAGGGGTTCATCACTTCTCAGAGCGTCCACATTGGCCATTAACCCGATGTATTCAGACACCTGTTGGTCTAGGCGTTCCCTGATGCTGGATCCGGAGGACAGCTGTGGATGGGTTCGCTGAAAGAATGATCTCATATCTGAAGTGACCAACACATCTTCAAACCGCCCTCTTCTTGCAGGCGCTGTTGGATTGGTACCCGCAACTGTTTCTCTGTGAGTGGAAATTCCTCTGCCAGCGCACGCAAAAGCAGAATACAGCATTTCTCGAAGCAAGGCCTGGAAGTGCTGCATTCTGATGGCCCTCTGTGATGGTGGTAACATTTCCGCCATTTTGTGTTTGTACCGGGGGTCTAAGTACGTTGCCACCCAGTACTGGTCATTTTGTCACAGGGTCATTTAAAAAATGACAGGCAGAGAAAGAGGCAGGCCCTTCCGCAGGGGTGGTAGGGGTAGGGCAGTAGAACAAGGCCGGAGCCAAAGTGGGAATTTGCAGAAGGTGCTTTCAATTACGTCAAAGGACGCACCAGACTTGGTTGAGTGGCTCACTCAGCCTTCCTCTTCTGCACTCTCCTCATTCTCTCTTTCTGCACCCTCTTCACTCTCTGCTGTGTGCACAACCAAAGACACCAGCACCAACACCACCACATACTCTCTGCTTGAGTCACAGGAATTGTTTTCCAATCCATCACAAGACATTTGCAATGCGCAGCCATTCTTGGCTTCGGATCAGGAAGAGGTGGTAGCAACAGCCGCCACTCAGCAGTCTGACGACAGTACCCAGATCAGCCCAAGGAGGTTTGTCCCCGATGTTGCTTCCTACTCTGAGATCTCAAATGTTAGTGGTGGGGAAGGTGACGTTGATGATGACGTGTCTATGGACGTCACGTTGGTGCCCACAAGAGAGGAAGAGGAGGGGAGTTCAGAGGGAGAGATGAAAAAGCAAATAGGGAGGAGAAGCAGGCCGAACTTACATTGAACAGGAGGGACAAACCAGACTGCTAATGTATCAGGAGCGAGCTATCAACCATGTACGGTCACATCTGGCGCTACCAGGACACCGGCACATGGCTCCGCAGTGTGGGCTTTTTTTAACCTGTCTGCTGCTGACAATAGTGTTGCCATCTGCAGCCTTTGTAGTCAATGCATAAGTCGCAGTAAGCCCAACACTCACTTAGGGATGACCGCCTTAAGAAGGCACCTGGACTCCCATCTCCGAGTCCAGTGGGAGCAATGCTGTCAGAACCCACAAAGCCACACTCCAGGCTCTCACCATCCAGCCTCTTCTCCTTCTCCTCTCCTCTATCCTAACAATTGTCCTCCACTCCACCTTCCATCATGCCGTCCTCAAATTTTTCTGGAAAAAGGCAGGCTTCCGTGGCCCAAATGTTCGAGGATAAAAAAAATGATGACGCCGGATAACCCTCTTGCCCAACACAGTGTCGGTGCCAAGATACATCTGACCATAGACACGTGGTCTAGCAAACATGGGCAGGGAAGGTATATAACTTTTACTGCCCACTGGGTGAACCTTCTGACGCCCGTCAAGCATGTAACCCGTGGCACCCGTGTAGATTTGGTTTTGACGCCACGGATTCCCTCTTCTTCTCCTCCTCCTACTCCATCCTCCCTCTCCTTCTTGGCTGACTTTTCCTTTTCCGCTGCTACCGTCTCTTCCGCTATGCCGCCCAAGATCCCCAGAACCTATTCGACATGCCAGGTGAGATGTTGCCATGCCGTGCTGCGTCTGTTGTGCCTGGAAGCCAAGAGACACACTGGTCCTACACTCCTTTCAGCTTTGTGTTCACAGGCAGATCAGTGGCTAGCACCGCTCAATTTGACAGTTGGTAAAGTGGTGTGTGACAATGGTGCCAATCTGCTGAGCGTGCTGAAACAGGGCAAAATTACAAACGTGCCATGCATGGCACATGTCCTGAACTTGGTCGTGCAGTGATTTGTTGTCAAATACCCTGGGGTCCAGGACGTCTTGCAGCAGGTCAGGAAAATCTCGGCCCATTTCAGAAGATCTTACACAGCCATGGCTCGCCTTTCTGACATTCAGCGGCGACATAACCTGCCCGTCAAACATCTTATTTGTGACTGCCCGACGCGATGGAACTCAACCTTGTATATATGCTTGATAGGCTGCTCCAGCAGAAACATGCAGTTACCGACTACCTGTACAAACTCTGTGGCAGGACAGGTTCTGGGGAGCTTGGGTTTTTTTCACTGCGCCAGTGGCTGCTCATGCGTGACGCATGAAGACTTCTGCAGCCATTTGATGAGATCACCAACTGGTCAGTCGCAGCCAGGGTGCCATCAGTGACATCGTACCTTATGCCTTCTTTCTGGAGCGTGCATAGCGCCGTGTCATTGATCAAGCTGTCGAGGAGCAGGAAGATGAGGAAATCGCAATGCTGGATGAATATAGAAAGCATATTATAGTGCAGGCATGTCCAACCTGCGGCCCGGGGCCCCATGCGGCCCAGGACCACAGGCAATGTGGCCCACTGCCCCCTGACAATTTTTTTTTTTTGCTGGGGAGGAAGGAAGTCGAGTCAGGGGCATGGCCACAGAGGTTTCCAACTAACTGTAGGCAGTGGCTGCCTCGGAGGGGATCATTCACTAGTTGTGTTAAATTAGTGCTGGGGGGCGCGGCAGCGCGGGAAGGGCGCAGCAGCGTTTTATTACTTATATAACTAAACTTAACTTAACTATAGTATATATTTTTTTTATGCGGCCCGAGAAAATTTCTCTACACTTAATGTGGCCCAGAGAAGCCAAAAGGTTGGACACCCATGTTATAGTGGATTTGTATTGTGCAGCATTGTGACTAGTGAGCGGTTCTGCAGCGATACTACAACTACAAAGAGTGACAAACGCAATTAGAAAAAAGTATTATAACTGGTGTGATAGATCAGTGGCCCCCCAAAACGACAGGTTGAAGTGGGGTGTTATATAACAATATACTTTCATAATATTGTACAGTAAAACCTTGGATTGCGAGCATAATTCGTTCTGGAAACATGCTTGTAATCCAAAGTACTCTTATATCAAAGCAAATTTCCCCATAAGAAATAATGGAAACTCAGATGATTCGTTCCACAAGTCCATCAGTTTATAGACTATATACAAAGATTATAGCAATGTGATAGGTTGTGTAACCATTAAATGTCCATCCACAATATGCAGCCTTCCCAAGGGGATTAGAAGCAAAATCTAGCAGAGCTACAGAATATAAGAGAGATGAGAAGCACCTCTAAGTGTAGCAATATGGTTACATTTAATGAAGGTTCAACATTTAGCAACTCACATGGTTGATGATTAACTACTTGCCTTCTGTGCACTTAAACCCCCTTCCCATCCAGACCAATTTTTAGCTTTCAGCGCTCTCACACTTTGAATGACAATTGCGCGGTCATGCTACACTGTACCCATATAAAATTTTTATCATTTTTTCAAACAAATAGAGCTTTCTTTTGGTGGCATTTAATCATCTCTGGGTTTTTTATTTTTTACAAAAAAAAAGAAAAAAGACAGAAAATTTTGAAAAAAAAAAAGTTTTTCTTATTTTTTGCGAGTAAATTTTGAAAATAAATAAATTTTCTCCTTCACTGATGTGCGCTGATGAGGCGGCACTGATGGGCACTGATAGGCTGCACTGATGGGCACTGATGAGGTGGCACTTATGGGCACTGCTGAGGTGGCACTTATGGGCACTGATGAGGTGGCACTGATGAGTAGGTACTAATATGCCGCACTGATGAGCACTGATAGGCGGCACTGATGAGCACTGATAGGCGGCACTGCTGGGCACTGAGAGGTGGCACTGCTGGGCACTGAGAGGTGGCACTGACGGGCACTGAGAGGTGGCACTGACAGGCAGCACTTATGGGCACTGGCGGGCGGCACTGATGGGCACTGGCAGGCAGCACTGATGAGCACTGGCAGGCGGCACTGATGGGAACTGGCGGGTGGCACTGATGGGCACTGGCGGGTGGCACTGATGAGCACTGATGGGCGGCACTGATGAGCACTGATGGGCAGCACCATCAGTGCCCACACTCAGTGCCCATAGTGCTGCCAGTCAGTGCTCATCAGTGCCTAGATGAGCAGGCACTGATGGGCACTGACTGGCAGCACTATGGGCACTGATTGTGTGCACTGATGGGGGGCACTGATGGTGGGCACTGTGGGCATTGAAGGTGTGTTTGGTGTACCTCTAGTAATCAGGGCACTGGTGATCGGTGCCCTGATTACTTTTTTCTGTGTCCCCGGCGCTGTGCAACTCTCCCTCCTTCCTCACACGCAGGCTCTGTGTGAGGAAGGAGCGCCGGCGATGAGAGATGATCTCATATGTTTACATATGAGATCATCTCTCATTGGACGGCTTGATCACGTGGTGAATGGCCGCTGTGATTGGCCATTCACCACGATCTGTGATCGGCTTTGTCCATGGGACACGGCCGACACAGATTCCCCCCGATGCGCGCTCGCGGGAGCGTGCGGGGGGGTGTCACTGGGAGGCCTCCCGAAAATTCGAGTCCGCGCTGCAGCCATATATAGGCTGTAGCGCGGATGGCAGGAGGTTAAAATAGGCACACCTAAGTATGCAGGCATCCGGGGTAAAGCTGTCCACATGGACCATCTTCTGAACCATCGACTCTCACCACTGTCAGTCTGCAATCGTGACCGGGAAGAATAGCCTGCAGTAGAGTGATCTGGAAGTGAGGCTTTGAATCACTCGTGGAGTGCAGCGGGGGAAGGGATGATGAAGATGGCTGTGCAGAAGATGGTCTATGTGGACAGCTTTACCCCAGATGCCTGCATTCTTAGATGTGCCTATTTTAATCATCAACCATGTGAGTTGCTAAATATTGAACCTTCATTAAATGTAACCATATTGCTACACTTTAGAGGCTCCTCTCTTCTTTTTTATACATGACGCTACTTGTATATCAAGACATCGCTTGTATATCAAGTCAAAATTTATTTTAAAAATGTGCTTGTCTTGCAAAGCGCTCTCAAACCAAGTTACTCTCAAACCAAGGTTTTACTGTATTTGGGTACTGCAGAAATTTTGCCTCTGCATCATCGATGTCACCTTCCCCACCACTAACATTAGAGATCTCAGAGTAAGCAGCAACAGCAGGGACCAACCTCCTTGGGCTGATCTGGGTACTGTCGTCAGACTGCTGAGTGGTGGCTGTTGCTACCTCCTCTTCCTGATCCAATGCCAAGAATGGCTGCGCATCGTAAATGTCTTGTGATGGATCGGAAAATAATTCCTGTGACTCAAGCGGAGGGTATATGGTGGTGGTGGTGGTGTCTTTGTCTGTGACAACAGTCTCTAGAGAAGTGCAGTATATGTGGAAAAAGGTATATAACACCCCGCTTCAATCTGTTGTTTTGGGGGACCACTGGTCTATCACACCAGTTATAAAAAAAAATTCCCAGTAACTTTTGTCACTGTGTGTAGCAGAGTTAACGCAGTGAAAGAGGCAAAATTTCTGCAGTACCCAAATACACTATTATGAAAGTATATTGTTATATAACACCCCACTTCAATCTGTCCTTTTGGGGGGCCACTGGTATATCACACCAGTTATAAAACTTTTTTTCCCAGTAACGTTTGTCACTGTGTGTAGCAGAGGGAACGCAGCGAAAGAAGCAACATTTCTGCAGTACCCAAATACACTATTATGAAAGTATATTGTTATATAACACCCTGCTTCAAATCCACTATAATATGCTTTCTATATTAGAAAGTATATTATAAGTGTATTACACCCCTATATACTGACACCAAACAACAGTACACCTATACCAGTCCTTTAAAGGACTTTTGTGGACCTATTACTTAGCGGTTTGTGTCACTGACAGTCTGTCCCTGCTCCACACAGCAACCTCTCCCTACACTGAAAAAGACAGAATATAGGCCAAACAATAGTACACCTATACCAGTCTTCAAAAGGACTTTCGTAGACCTATTACCTAGCGATTTGTGTCACTAACAGTCTGTCCCTGCTCCACACAGGAACCTCTCCCTACACTGACAAAAAATGTAAAATGGCAGCCAGATCAGGTCTATTTATAAGGTAGGGGGTATGTCCATGTGCTGAAATGTCTCAATTGGCTGTCCTGTACCACCCGATGGATGTGTCATGGGTCAAAATTCTTCACAATGTAAAAGACACATCGCCATATGTTAGCATGATCAGCAAACAGCGAACGAGCAAAGTTCGCCGCGAACCGACCGCTGGGCGAACTGCAAGGCCATCTCTATCCTTAGACACCTTCCAAAACTCTCCTTTCCCCCCTCACTTCTACTTGTTTGGAACAAGCAGTGCATATGAATTGTGGTCATGTGTACTGCTTATATGCACTACAAATTACATAGCCCACAATCCATAGTCCCCAGTCTATATTTTTGAGCAAGCAGGAAAGGGTTGCTACATTCCTACATACAGTGGGACCATGGAGAGCAAACATAGCCACCCTCAAACCGGAAGTCAGATCATAGCAGCAAAAAAAGAAGAAAAAAAAAAGAATGTGGAGATTTGAGGAGGCTGAGAGCAACACAATGGACTTTTAAGTTTCTTTAGGAATACCTGTAAATATCTTAACAAAATCTTTTTTTTAAAACCAGAGTTTAGTGTCACTTTAAGAATGTCTACCCCAGTCTTCTGTGCCCACAAAGAACATTACTGTTGTCTGTATATAATATGTTTATAAGCACAAAGTAAGATGATACTATTTAATTTCAATGTGATGTTCCATTGAAAACAGTCAAGCCAAGTGCTGCGAAGGAAAAGAAAGTAACAGGGCATGAAACTTTGAAAATAGATTGAATGCATCAAGAATATATTCCTTTTTTTACTTGGAAATTACGTACCAAGGACACAATACATATTGTGAGCTAAGGGTTGATGGATAAGTAAGAAGTGTGTTAGCTGGAGTACTTTGAAATTAAGGTAAATATGTAACATGCATTAGAGTTATATACCACAAAGCTGTTATTCAGGGCAGCTGGGGTATGTAGATATTTGGGGATGACGGTAAACGCAACAACTTAAAGCTTTATAATTTGTCTATTGTAGAGTCCTCTGAATTTCAAGGCAACTAATGTGATATGAACCCCTTCCATTTTTCTTTGCCTCTGAGGCAGTCTTTAACTTTTTGGTTTCGTAATGTATAAATAAATGGGTTAAGCAATGGACCCAGAATGGTGCTTACAAAATTAACTACTTTGTTTGTTTCTACTGAATAGCGTTTTGAAGGCTTTACTTCAATGAATATAGCACTACCGAATACTATAGAAACCATAATTATATGAGAGACACATGTAGAAAAGGCTTTATGATGGCCATCAGCTGATCGCATTTTTATAACAGTTGATACAATAAAAATATATGAAATTGATGTAACTATTAAAGGTATAATCAAGATAAATACAGAATTGATAATTGTAGCTAGCTTTATCAAGCTGGTGTCTACACAGACCAAGCTCAGCATGGCAGCACTGTCACAAAAGAAATGGTCCAGCACGTGACCACAAAATGGCATCCTTGCCATCATGTATGTAGGGAAAAGAAGACATAAAAATGGGATAACATAACAGCTTACAACTAACTTTATGCATAAACTGTGCCTCATAATCGAAGAGTACCTGAGAGGGAAACAAATAGCCACAAAGCGATCAATGGACATTACACTTAGTATAAGAAAATCAGCTGAGGAAAAGAAATAATAGAAGAATGACTGTGCAATGCATCCTGATTTAGAAATATTGTGCTGATCTGTAATATAGATGGATAAAAGTTTACAAGTAACTGAAGAAATGCCTACTACTTCCATAAATGACAGGCACACTAGGAAGAAGTACATGGGTGAATGGAGACGATGATCAGCACATATTATGAACATGATGAATATATTTCCAGCTAAAGTGACAAGGTAGATTATAAACAATACTATAAATAGAGAGGACTGAAAAATATCATTTCCTTGAAATCCCTTTATGAGAAATTCAACTACTGTGATATTTATTCTCTCCATTGAGATGAAGAATCAGTTTGTAGCATAATGCAAAGTGAACATCTCAACATAGGTGTGGGAACTTCTTTTGTAGCCGATCACACTTAAATCATTAACTGCTTAATATGTATTCCCCATTTACTGGAATCCCTTGGGAAGCAGCCTTCCTTAAAATAAAAAAGTGAGCACCAGAGAATATATTTCTATGCATTACAAAATACTGTTTTTAACATTTTTCAGGTTTATTCTAAATGCCAAATGGAAAAAAAATAAATAAATAATAATAATAATATAATACTCAAAAACAATATAATACTCATACATATTAAAAACAAATTGACAAAAGTGTGATTTTACATATTAAAAAAACTATTAATACAGTATAGTACATGTGTGAAAAATGGTAAATATACTTATCAAAAGGCAGGTGTAAACACTAAAACTATAACATTTCAGTGCACAAAATTTATATAGCATAAATAGTTTAATATAACTTTGATGATATCTTTGATTTGTTCTACAATTTTTTGCTGCCTTCTAGACATGTGCAATTCGCTTTGGTCTGAATGTAAATTCAACAAATTTTTGGTTATTTGGAGATTCGGATGTCCGAATCCGAATTTCCGAATGAAATAGTAACACATTTTGTTGAAATTCATTTAATTATGTTTCGTATATTTGTTTGAAGAATAGCTGTTTGTTAACCACCTCAATACTGGTCCAATTCTGGCACTTCTCACATACATGCAAAAATCTACTTTTTTTGCTAGAAATTTACTTAGAACCCCCAAACATGATATATTTGTTAAGAAAAGGCCCTAGAGAATAAAATGGTGGGTGTTGCAATTTTTTATGGCACACTGTATTTGCACAGCGGTTTTTCAAACGCAATTGTTTGGGAAAAAATACACATTAATGAATTTTAGTGAACACAAAATAATACCCTTTTTCAGTAACATATAAAAGATGATGTTAGACCGAATAAATACATAACAAACATGTCACGATTTAAAATTGTACATGCATGTACGCTTCTCCTTCCGCTAATGTCATTACTTCCTATCTCATCTCTTATAGAATCCCCCTCCATAAAGGCACCAGACAGGGTTGTCCCCTTTCTCCCCTTCTTTTCAACCTTGCCATTGAACCCCTTTCACGATATCTCTCTTTCAACTCACCCCTCAGCGGAGTGGTTATTGGCCAAGAGGAAATTAGAACTGCCCTCTTCGCAGACGACATTTTGTTGTTCACCTCTGATCCAGCGAAAGACATTCTTCATGTGCAGAACATCTTCGACAGATTTAGGCTGTGCTCAGGGCTTTGCATAAATTATGCAAAGAGCGAAATACTTCCTCTTGGCCAACCTCACACTCTACTTTGGACTGCATCCTCTCCTTTTGCTATTGCCAAATCCCACATAAAATATCATGGAATCAACATAGACAAATCCCCTCCTCCTTATACCACCTCAACTACACCCCGCTTCTCTCCAAAATCACCAAGGAGCTTGACAGCTGGATAAAACTCCCTCTATCCTTAATGGGCAGATGTCACCTCTACAAAATGGTAAGCTTTCCCAACCTACTATACTTCTTACAGACACTTCCTGTATTCATAAAACACAAAGACATCAAATCCCTGTATTAATCGATTTCATCTTTCCTCTGGCGTAAAAAAAAAAAAAGAGTCTGAATCGTTCTCCCCAAACTTTTTTCCCCCAAACATATGGGAGATGCGAACCTCCCAGATACCAGACTTTATATTATCTCATGCTTATTAAGAGTGGGTATAGATTGGATCAGGGGAACCTCTAGGTACTCCAACTTCACTCTAGAATCTCAAATGGCTGGGCCATGGGACCTTATCACCATATTGCACTGCAAAACTAAAGATTTTCCTCCTACTCTTCAAAATAATTTGATAATTTGAGACACTCAAGTGGCCTGGAGGGAAATAAGGAAAAAGCTAGGTCTGTCCCCTTATGTCTCCAGGCACCTTCCCATCACAGGCAACCCTTCTCTCTTGAAATTGGGAATGGAAATGGTATATGCCTCATGGGCCACTCAGGGCCTTAAATATCTCTCGCAACTATTCGACCCCTCTACAGGGTCGCCACTCCTTTTCCGGACCCTTCAGTCCAGCTATAATCTTCCCTCAAATCACTTCCTCTATGACCACCAATTGATAGCTCACGCAACCAGCCTTTGTCGTGACAAACTTAAGAGATTTGGCCCATCCATCGTGGACTCCCTCCTACAAATGAATACTCTAAAACTTTCTCACATATATCGTCCTCTTCAGTCTCTTCTACTGTCCTCATCGACAAAGGCTTTGCACTCCTCGTTGGATAAAGACCTATCATACACAGGATCTAAACAGTATCTCCTAGTGGGCTAGAACTCTACTTGTGCTTTTATACGGAATGAATTCTGGAGGGAGCAGCAGTTTAAACTTCTACACCATGCTCAGTCACCGCTTTTATCATCACCTGCAGACACAACTTTCCAAGGCTGTTCTTGGTGCCTCTTTCACTGCCCCACCCTCTACCATAGGATGTGGAACTGCAGTCTTATATCCCTTTTCTGGGACCAAGTGGAACTCCTAGTGTGAACGGTCACAGGACTCCAACCTAGCAAAAATCCTTTTCCTCTAATCTTTGGCTTTCTGGAAAACTTACCCCCAACCACATCCAGTGGCAATAACAAGCTGCAAACTTCTATAATTAGAGATCACAAGGCATGGATATCAACATGCTATATTATTGCTAGGAGAATCATCCTCAGGAACTGGACCTCCTCTACCCCCCCCCCAACCATCCGTGAGGTCAGGACCGATCTAGATGCTCTCTTCAATAGAGAAAAATTTGACTTAACGGTATATAACCCTCAACAACCCTCAGTGTTTCCATGTGAAATGGGACTCATACATAGACAAATTCCACCCTTCATATTCCGAATCCTACACATCTGGCTGATCATCATCCGATGAGACCCCCCCCCCCCTATTTTTCTTTTTTTTATCCCCCAGTAGCCATTGGCTCCTTCCTTCCTTTGGTCACTTGTTCTAATACCTGGATGTCCACTCGGATGATGCTCATGACATCATGAGAAGATATAGGAATTTTTGAGAACTCTGGGCCATTCTTCTCTCCCTGGCCTTTCTTGCTGGGGAGGTGGAGAATTTAATTGGTTATCAATATTGATACTATCCTCTCCTACTTCATATTCTCTTCCCCTCTCTCTTTCTCCTTTCTCCCATCTCATCCCTATTCACCTCACCACCCCTGTTCTCTACCATTCTTGGTTAGTACAGGTCCAAGTATTTTGTTCAGTCTTGTGCTTGCTTTCTTTTAGTCTCTGGGCCTTCCCCAGTTACGTTATTGTTATTTGTAATGTTTTGTTTTTCCAAAAACCCTAATAAAATGTATTTAAAAAAAAAAAAATTGTGCATGCTCATGGAATGGTAACAAACTACAGTACTTTAAATTATCCATAGAAGGATATTTAAAAGCATTTGCAGGTTACCAGTTTGGATTTACATAGGAGGGCGGTTGCTAAAATTATTGCTCTCACTTTGATGTTCGTGGTGAGACCTCACATGTGCGATCGCTATTTACATATGCACGTGGGACCGACGGGTGCATTCACTACTGCATGTGAGCACGGGGTGACAGGGGTGCATTACAAAAAAAGAAATATTTATTTTATTTTTTTCTTTGAAAAAACATTTTTTGATCACTTTTATTGCGCTCAAAAGGAATGTACACATCCCTTTTCACAGCAATAATAATGACAGGTACTCTTTATGGAGACCCCCCATCTCTCCTTTGGGCTCTAATGCAGCCGATCAGACACAGATTGGTCTACGCAGCCAGTACACAAAGACCCGGAATAAAAAGTGACAAAATAGTCACTGCTTCCAGGCTTTGGCTTCACACAGTGGGAGAAACAGCTTCACTTCCTCTTACAGTGAGGCCAGAGCTGGATGCCGCCAGCTGCATTATCACTGGGCTTCCCCTTCCACCACCTGTAAAAGTATTCCAGTGGCTGCCCAGCCACTTAGAGTACTTTTATCTGAAAAAGAATCACCCTTAAAAAATTGATCCCAGGATCATGGTTGTAGGCTTAACCATAATCCCAGTATAACCGGTTCCATACCGCAACGTATATACTGTATACTGTGGCCAGTAGGGAAGCGGTTAATGAGCAGGCAGAGAAGCCAGCTGCTGTGTCCTTAACAACCAATGACTCATCAGCTGTCAGCGGGCTTTCCCACTGAGAGCTGAAATGTGAACAAATGAAATCCTGCAATTAAAAATTCAGAAAAAAAATTAGCATGGGGTCCCCAAATTCTATACCAGGCTTTTCGGGTCTGGTATGGATTTTTAACATTTTTTTTTTTTTAAAAGGGCATGGGGTCCTTCCCAAAATCCATACCAGACCCTTATCTGAGCATGCAGCTCGGCAGGCCAGGAAAGGGGGGGGACAAGCGAGCACCCCCCTCCTGAACCATACAAGACCACATGCCCTTAACAAGGGGCCCCAAAGCACCTTATCCCTATGTTGATGGGGACAAGGGACTCTTCTCCACAACCCTGAGCGGTGTGTGGGGGTCTGCGGATGGGAGTTTATTGGAATCTGGAAGCCCCAGATCCAGCCCCCCCCCCCCATGTGAATACCCATACCCTTTCATCTAAATTTGTAAAAAGTGAATAAAGACACAACACAAAAAATGTCCCCTGGTCTAGATCCTTCATCAATGATGACGCCTGCCCAATCGCTGCACCTGAAAAAAAAAGGGAAAAAAAAACCCTGGTCTTGTCAAAGGCTTCTGCTGGCTACCAGCTCTGCTGTCTGATATTTCTCAAATAGCTAAGGGACAGAGTCTCCCGATGATGTCAGCAGGTGGCCCCACCCCCTTGTGACAACATCAACTGGGGCATGCTGGGTCAATGATGTCAAAAGTGGGGGGGGGGGAATCACCCACTGACATCATCAGATTAATTCACCCCTTAGTTACTTAAGAAAGGTCAGATGGCGAAGCAGGCAGATAGGGGGAGCCTTCGATGAGACAGGAAGTTTTTAGTTGTTTTCTTTTTTTAGGTTGAACAGGTGTCGGGATTGATGATGGATCTACACTGGAGGACATTTAAAAATGTTATTAAAGGAATTGTCAAAAACTCTGTCTTCATAAAACACAAAGACATCAAATCCCTGTATTAATCGATTTCATCTTTCCTCTGGCGTAAAAAAAAAGAGTCTGAATCGTTCTCCCCAAACTTTTTTCCCCCAAACATATGGGAGATGCGAACCTCCCAGATACCAGACTTTATATTATCTCAGTTCAAACTGCCATGTGTGATATGCAGGGGGTGTCAATTAAAAGTTAACGACACCCCCAGTTGCAATTGCATATCGCAGTGCGATCTACAAGTACGCATAGAATCCGATCGCACAAGTGTGAACCACTATGCGATCAGATTCTACTGCGGCTCAAAAAAAGCCTCATGTGCGTGTCTGGCGCGGATACAGTGCGAATTCAGCCATATAAAGTGTATGGCTGAACTCGCATCCGCACATCAGATCGCATGTAATTAGGAGCAGTGCGCGGAAGTGTGAACCGGCACTAAGATATGTCCGGTGCATTATATGCAGTTGCGTCATCTTATTATTATCCATTGGTGATACCACCAAATGCGAGTACTATATCCCCTCCTATTTCTTATCTGTCATTTCTGAAATAAAAATCTATAATTTGTCCCTTTCTTTCAACAGTTCTCCACTTATTTTAGCTTGTAATAGGAATGAATATAGTATTGATATCAATCCTTTCAGGTTCCTGTGATTTCAGAAAACCTATAAGGGGTTACTTTGATATCTTAAGATTCTAAACGTCACCATTGCATGTGTAGAACATGTCTGCATTTTAAATATTTATAACAGAACTTATGTGATATATTGTGTTGTTTGCTCAATTATTCAAATGTTCACATGATCTCATTTTATAATAACTGCTCTAATACAACCACTCCTTTCTGTCTCCAGAAGTCTCCATCTGGAATTCCACTTAATTGTTCAAAACTGTAAAAAAAAACTGTAATTTTTTGTGAAGAATCAACAACAAGTGGGACACAATCATGAAGTGGAACGAAATTTATTGGATATTTCAAACTTTGTTAACAAATAAAAAACGGAAAAATTGGGCGTGCAAAATTATTCAGCCCCTTTACTTTCAGTGCAGCAAACTCTCTCCAGAAGTTCAGTGAGAATCTCTGAATGATCCAATGTTGACCTAAATGACTAATGATGATAAATAGAATCCACTTGTGTGTAATCAAGTCTCCGTATAAATGCACCTGCACTGTGATAGTCTCAGAGGTCAGTTTAAAGCACAGAGAGCATCATGAAGAACAAGGAACACACCAGGCAGGTCCGAGATACTGTTGTGTAGAAGTTTAAAGCCAGATTTGGATACAAAAAGATTTCCCAAACTTTAAACATCACAAGGAGCACTGTGCAAGCGATAATATTGAAATGGAAGGAGTATCAGACCACTGCAAATCTACAAAGATCTGGCCGTCCCTCTAAACTTTCAGCTCATACAAGGAGAAGACTGATCAGAGATGCAGCCAAGAGGCCCATGATCACTCTGGATGAACTGCAGAGATCTACAGCTGAGGTGGGAGACTCTGTCCATAGGACAACAATCAGTCGTATATGGCACAAATCTGGCCTTTATGGAAGAGTGGCAAGAAGAAAGACATTTCTTAAAGATATCCATAAAAAGTGTTGTTTAAAGTTTGCCACAAGCCACCTGGGAGACACACCAAACATGTGGAAGAAGGTGCTCTGGTCAGATGAAACCAAAATCAAACTTTTTGGCAACAATGCAAAACGTTATGTTTGGCGTAAAAGCAACACAGCTCATCACCCTGAACACACCATCCCCAGTGTCAAACATGGTGGTGGCAGCATCATGGTTTGGGCCTGCTTTTCTTCAGCAGGGACAGGGAAGATGGTTAAAATTGATGGGAAGATGGATGGAGCCAAATACAGGACCATTCTGGAAGAAAACCTGATGGAGTCTGAAAAAGACCTGAGACTGGGACGGAGATTTGTCTTCCAACAAGACAATGATCCAAAACATAAAGCAAAATCTACAATGGAATGGTTCACAAATAAACATATCCAGGTGTTAGAATGGCCAAGTTAAAGTCCAGACCTGAATCCAATTGAGAATCTGTGGAAAGAACTTAAAACTGCTGTTCACAAACACTCTCCATCCAACCTCACTGAGCTTGAGCTGTTTTGCAAGGAAGAATGGGCAAAAATTTCAGTCTCTCGATGTGCAAAACTGATAGAGACATACCCTAAGCGACTTACAGCTGTAATCGCAGCAAAAGGTGGCGCTACAAAGTATTAACTTAAGGGGGCCAAATAATTTTGCATGCCCAATTTTTCAGTTTTTTTATTTGTTAAAAAAGTTTGAAATATCCAATAAATTTCATTCCACTTCATGATTGTGTCCCACTTGTTGTTGATTCACAAAAAATTACAGTTTTATATCTTTATGTTTGAAGCCTGAAATGTGGCAAAAGGTCGAAAAGTTCAAGGGGGCCGAATACTTTCGCAATGCACTGTATATGGAAGTTCCATCCCCGCTTCCTTTTTCTGTCTTTGTAATGTTATTATTTTTATATTAGACCTACTATTAGCCCATATAAATTTTATGAATTATGAATTTAACTTTTAAAACATTAATTTTGGTATATCTACTGAGGAGTGTGAAAATAATTATAAACATTTGGGTAGCACTACTGTCTTAATTAAAATGTTTTTTTTTTTTCTGCCACTGATAGTGGTAGCTTTGACAATATTCTTACAATGAAGAAAAAAAAGTATTTAATTCCCTGTTGATTTTGTATGTTTGTCCACTGACAAAACAATAATTAGTCTATTATTTTAATGGTAGGTTTATTTTACCAGTAAGAGACAGAATAACAACAAAAAAATCCAGAAAAACTAATTTAAAAAAAGTTATAAATTGATTTGCATTTTAATGAGTGAAATAAGTATTTGACCACTTCACAAAAAAAAAAAAAAACCCTTGTTGGCAATCACAGAGGTCAGAAGTTTCTTGTAGTTGGCCACCAGGTTTGCATACATCTCAGGAGGGATTTTGTCCCACTCCTCTTTGCAGATCCTCTCCAAGTCTTTAAGGTTTTGAGGCTGATGTTTGGTAACTCTAACCTTCGGCTCCCTTCACATATTTTCTATGGGACTAAGGTCTGAAGACTGGCTAGGCCACTCCAGGATCTTAATGTGCTTCTTCTTGAGCCACTCCTTTGTTGCCTTGGTCATGTGTTTTGGGTCATTGCCATGCTGGAATACCCATCCATGACCCATTTCCAATGCCCTGGCTGAGGGAAGAGGTTCTCATCCAAGATTTGACGGTACATGGCCCCGTCCATTGTCCCTTTGGTGTGATGAAGTTGTGCTGTCTCCCTTGCAGAAAAACACCAACACAGAAAAATGTTTCCATCTCCATGTTTGACGTTGGGCATGGTGTTCTTGGGGGTCATAGGACGCATTCCTCCTTCTCTAAACACGGCGAGTTGAGTTGATGCCAGAGAGCTCGATTTTGGTCTCAGCTGACCACAATATTTTCACCCAGTTCTCCTCCAAATCATTCAGATGTTCATTAACAAACTTCAGACAGGCCTGTTCATGTGCTTTCTTAAACAAGGGGACCTTTCAAGCATTGCAGGATTTTAGTCGTAGTGTGTTACCAATTGTTTTCTTGGTGTTCGTGGTCCTAGCTGCCTTGAAATCATTGACAAGATTTTCCCATGTAGTTCTGGGCTGATTCCTCACCGTTCTCATGATCTTTGAAACCCCATGAGATGAGATCTTGCATGGAGCCCCAGACCGAGGGAGAATGACAGTTATTTTGTGTTTCTTCCATTTCCAAATAATTGCAACAACTGTTGTCTCCCTCTCACCAAGCTGTTTGGTCATCACAATTGTCTTGTAGCCCATTCCAGCCTTGTGTAGGTCTACAATTTTGTCCCTGACATCCTTGGACAGCTCTTTGGTCTTGGCCATGGTGGGGAGATTGGAATCTGATTGATTGCTTTTGTGGATAGGAGTCTTTTATACAGGTATCGAGCAGAGACTAGGAGCACTCCCTTTAAGAGAGTGCTCCTAATCTCAGCTCATTACCTGTATAGAAGACACCTGGGAGCCATAAATCTTGCTGATTGATAGGGGATCAAATACTGATTTCACTCATTAATATGTAAATCAATTTGTAACTTTTTTAAATGCATTTTTCTGGATTTTTATGTTGTTATTCTGTCTCTCACTGGTAAAATAAACCTACCATTAAAACTATAGACTGATCTTTTCTTCATCAGTGGGCAAACATACAAAATTAGCAAGGGATCAAATACTTTTTTCCCTCACTGTAACTTTTAATCTGTTCTAATAGAGGGTACACATTCACCACCAATGATTCTGTTGGTTCCAAAGTAATATAAATACCCAAATATTTAAATGAGTTCACTATTTTCAACAAGCGATATTGCTCCTCGTTCCTCTGTATATCCTGTCTGAGTCGCATTAAAATGGATTTCTGCCAATGGATTTTAAAACTTGAGTATTTTCCAAACTTATCTATTCATTTTCTTGCTTCCACTAATATATTTTGTGTGTCTCCCATATACCATATTATCTCATCCGCATAGAGATCGATAACCTCCTTCCTGTTCGCCAATACTATTTCCCTATATTCCTCAGTATTCCCAAACCGCCGAGCCAGCGTCTCTATTGCTATAGCAAATAGATGAGTAGATGGTGGGCATCCCTGCCTTGTGACTCTGTCTAAACTTATCATAGGTGATATTAATCCATTCAACAGGAGAGTTGAGTGTGGCTGACTATAAATTATAGTTATCCATTTTCCTAATCTTTTACCAAACCCAAACCGTTCCAACGATTTCTGTAGGTATAACCACTCAATGGAGTCATTCATCTGTGCCATCAACTGTGTTCTTATGGTAATTGACAATTACTTCCCTGGCATAAAGCTAGTTAGATAACTATGAACAAATGATAAGATGACATTGTTCAGCCTTCTTGCTGAAATCTTCACCAGTATTTTATAATCAATGTTTAGCAGTGAGATTAGCCTATACAAGGCACTAGAGCTGGGCAAATGATTTGGCTCGATCTTGAGTTCGGGCCAAACATTGGCTGTTCACCCGTTCAATGAACACCCGAATCGTCAGGGCATTCGACCATTTGTTTTGCCCACTGAACTACCACAATCCACTGCACCACTGCACAGTGCATTGAAAGCCCTGATTGGCTAAAGCAATGAAAACTTTTTCCAATCAGGGCACAGAGCACTGTCAGAGCCATGATTGGAGAAAGTAATGATGACTGTGCCCAATCATGCCTCATTGCTCTTAGTCCTACCCCACACTATAAAAATATTCTCCCCATAGCTGCCATTTGCAGTGTGATATTAGCATAGAGAAAGATAGAGCAGGGCTCTGTTCAGTGCTACTAGAGAGTTAGTGTACTATAGTATGCTATCCTGATCTTATTGTCAGTGTAGAATACTAGTTTAGTGTGTAGTTTGAACATTCATTTTTACTTTAGTGAGAATCTAGTGATAGTGCAGTGGGAGTGTAGTTTGACCATTAATTTTTCACTTTAGTGTCAGTTTATTTTGTCAGGGCAGGTTTCCTGCAGTATATTTCAGTGTGTTACTGCATGTTTAATGCAGTATATTTCAGTGTGTCACTGCACGTCTAGCACAGTATATTTCAGTGTGTCATTGCACGTTTAGAGCAGTATATTTTAGTGCGTTAGTACAGGTTTAACACAGTATATTTCAGTGGGTTACTGCACATTTAATGCAGTATATTTTAGTGTGTTATTGAACGTTTAACACAGTATATTTCACTGCATTACAGCACGTTTAGCGCAGTATATTTCAGTGTGTTATTGAACGTTTCACACAGTATATTTCAGTGCATTACTGCACATTTAACGCATTATATTTCAGTGCTTTACTACATGCTTAACGAGGTATATTTCAGTGCGCTAGTGCAAATTTAACACAGTATATTTCAGTTTTTTTCTGCACATTTAACGCAGTATACTTCAGTGCGTTACTGCACGTTTAATGCAGTACATTTCAGTGTGTTATTGAACGTTTAACACGGAATATTTCAGTGCATTAGTGCACATTTAACACAGTACATTTCAGTCCGTTACAGCACGTTTAGCGCAGTATATTTCAGTGTGTTGCTGCACGTTTAACACAGTATACAGTATTTCAGTGCGTTACTGCACATTTAACGCAGTATATTTCAGTGCCTTATTACATGCTTAAATCAGTATATTTCAGTGCTCTAGTGCAAATTTAACGCAGTGTATTTCAGTTAGTTTCTGCACGTTTAACGCAGTATATTTCAGTGCGTTACGGCACATTTAACGCAGTATATTTCAGTGTGTTAATGCACGTTTAATGTGGTATATTTCAGTTCATAGGTGCACGTTTAACTCAGTATATTTCTTGCGTCAGTGCAGTTTTACTGTAGTATTTAGTAGTGTGTTAGTGAAGTGTGTCCACGTACACATTTCCACATCTTTATTACATTTTATTAATAAGCATCCCCCCCATCATGTCTGGGAGGTCATCAGGGAGAGGCAGATGTTCCCATGGCACTGTGAGGGGGCCAGCAGGGTATGTGTCCAAAGGCAAAGATGGACTCGGTCCGTCCTCAGGCAGGGCATCATTTCCTCTGTTTAGTGATGTTGCCTGTGCTATCCAGCCACAGCATGCAGAGGAGGTGCTGGACTGGCTTACTAAACCACCCCCATCCTCCTCATCCTCCATCACCAAAGCAGAGACTGGTGCGCAGTCCACTGCGGCTGCCAGAGTGGCTTATTCTGCCTCCTTGTTCACAGCTACCCTGGCCATATCCCCAGAATCAGGTATGGAAGAGTCAGATGAGTTTTTTTAACACAGCCTCAGCCACTTGCTCCTTGACAATGTCCCACCATTACTTGAATAAGATCTTGGTTCTGAGGTTGAGGGAGGTAGGAACATGAGCCTACAGAGAGGGGAGATCACTGGTAAACAACAAATTGGTAGTCATCATCCCTCAGCCGCAATGTATTGTCAAGTTGTCTCCAGTGATCATGAGGATGGAGAGGATGATGATGATGAGATCACTGAGGCGACTTGGGTGCTGGATAGAGCAGAGGAGGAAAGCGAGGATGAGGAACAACCAAACTGTTTGGGCCTTTGTTAGCACATGTGCAGCCAATCGCACTGTTGCAACTTGCATGGCAAAAGCGCTAGCCATTTAGTTACCCCATGCTTGACAAGGCATTTAACCTCCCATTACTCAGCCCATTGGCAAGAGCACCTGAAAGCCACACAAAAGGGAAGCAATGCTTTTTTGGTATGGGGTTGACTAGTGCATGTTTTAGTGGGTTGGAGAAGATTGAAGGTATGAGTTAAAGAGTGTATGATAGAGCCAGAGGGTGACCGTAGTATTTGTGAGGGAACAGGGTCCAAGGGGCAGTAATTAGGTGGGAGTTAGAAAAATGTTTAGTGACTTCCTAGTATAGTAGCTGGGTTAAACAAGGGAAGTATTGATTGTGCAGGTGGACAAGGTGTGTAAGGTGAGGGAGATATCTGTAAAGTGGAGATCTCATCACAAATTGTATCATTCTTATTTTTGAAGTGATTAGCAATCTCCTGGACAGTGTGTAAGTTAGTGGGTGGAGGTAATGAAGGATGAAGTAGAGAGGTAAAGGTAGAGAAGAGTTGACTGCTTGAGAAGGTGTTAATGAGGGTGATAAAATAGATCTGTTTGGCAGTGTAGAGTCAAGAATTGTATTTTCTGAAGGCAGATATATATTAGTTGAAGTCTTGCTGGGACCTAGTCTGACGCCACAGATGCTCAAGAAGGAGGTTAGGCTCAGATGTTTAGAAGTAGCAGGAGTGTTAGGATTATCGGGGATGTTGACGTCACTGAGAAAGATTGTGGGAATTTAAGGAGAGAGAAAGTAGGGTAGCCAGGCAAAGAAACCATCAAGGAAGCTTGATACTGGTCCAGGGGGCCGATAGGTCATAGCAGTTCTCAAAGAAACTGGAGAGAATAGACAAATACAGTGAGCTTCAAATGAGGAGAGGGACAGAGAGGGAGGTGAATGAAAGACCTAAAAAGTGCTTTGAGGGGTTAGAAGTATTCCAACTCCACCTCCCCAGTAGGTTAACCGCTTCCTTACTTCAACTGACAATTGCGTGACCGTGCGATGCTGTGCACAAAAAAAAAATTGAAGTTCTTTTTTTCCCATAAATTAGTGCCGGTTCACACTAATGCGATCACAGACATCGCATATGATTCGGAACGCACTGCTCCTACAGTTTGTGTGGCTGAATTCGCACCGTAATCGCAGTGAACACGCACAGGACCCTTTTTTTGGTCCGCAGCAGAATCAGATCACATGGTGATTCACACCAGTGTGATCCGATTCCCGTGCGAACTGTCAGATCACACGGTGATATGCGATCTGATCTGGGGGTGTCGTTAACTTTGAATTGACACCCCCAGCGTATCGAATATGGCAGTGTGAACTGCCTGTGCTGCGGACGATGCGGGAACACGCAGTATATTCGCAGTGTTCCCGCATCGCAATTGTGTGAACCGGCACTTAAGCTTTCTTTTGGTGGTATCTTATCCCCTCTGCAGTGTTTATTTTTTGCGCTACAAATAAAAAAAAAAAAAACAATTTTAAATAAAAAAACAATATTTTTTTACTTTCTGCTATAAAATACATCCCAATTTTTTTTTAAAAAAAATCAAATTTTTTCATCAATTTAGGCCAATATGTAGTCTGCTACATAATTTTTGTACAAAAATCCTAATAAGCGTATATTGATTGGTTTGCACAATAGTTATAGCGTGTGTAAACAATGGAATATTTTTAAGGAATTTTTATTTATTTATTTATTTTTACTAGTAATGGCGGTGATCAGCGACTTATAGGGGAACTGTGACATTGAGGCAAACAAATCAGACACCTTACTGACACTTTTACACATTTTTGGGGACCAGTGACACCAATACAGTGATCAGTGCTAAAAGAATATGCACTTTTACTGTACTAATAACACTGGCAGGAAAGGGGTTAACATCAAGAATGACCAAAGGGTTAAATGTGTTCACTAGAAGTGCTTGATAACTGTAGGGGGGTTGATCTGACTGGGGGAAGCAGAGATCCATGTTCTTGCTTTGCCGAAACACAAGATCTCCACCTTCTCGACTGTCAGAACCAGGGCCGGCCTTAGGTGTTCAGGTGCCCTGTGCGAGCTAATCCTGTGGCGCTCCCCCCGCGCGCGCATTTTCTTGCACGTTTTTTGCACTTTGACTTTTCTTTTTTATGATCACTAATAACTTAGCCCCCCTTACATCAGAGACTTCCCATACAGAGCCCCCTTTACATCAGAGACCCCCCACACAGAGCCCCCTTTACATCAGAGACCCCCCACACAAACAAAGCCCCCCTTAATTTAGAGGCCCCCTACATCAGAGAGCCCCCCCACACAGAGCCCCCCCTCACTTTAGAGACCCCTCCACACAAAGCCCCTCTCACATCAGAGACCCCACACACAAAGCCCCACTTACATCAGAGACCCCCCACACACATCAGAGACCCCCCCCCACACAGAGACCCCCTCACATCAGAGACCCCCACACAAAGCCCCCCTAAGATCAGAGACCCCTACACACACACAAAGCCCCCCTCACATCAGAGACCCCCCACACAAAGTCCCCTTTCCATCAGAGACCCCCCACACAAAGCCCCCTTACATCAGAGACCCCACACACAAAGCCCCCTTACATTAGAGACCCCACACATCAGAGACCCCCCACACATCAGAGACCCCCCACACAAAGCCCCCCAACATCAGAGACCCCCTACACACACAAAGCCCCCACACACACACAAAGCCCCCCTCACATCAGAGACCCCCCACACAAAGCCCCCCTCACATCAGAGACCCCACACACAGAGCCCCCTTACATCAGAGACCCCCCACACATCAGAGACCCCACACACAGAGCCCCCTTACATCAGAGACCCCCCACACAAAGCCCCCCTTACATCAGAGACCCCCACACAAAGCCCCCCTTACATCATAGACCCCCCATACAAAGCCCCCCTTACATCAGAGACCCCCCACACAAAGCCCCCCTAACATCAGAGACCCCCTCACATCAGAGACCCCCCACACAAAGCCCCCCTACACACACAAAGCCCCCCTCACATCAGAGACCCCCCACACAAAGCCCCCCTTACATCACAGACCCCACACACAAAGCCCTCTTACATCAGAGAGCCCCCCTTACATCACAGACCCCCCACACAAAGCCCCCTTACATCAGACCCCCCCCCCCCCCACACAGAGCCCCCCACATCAGAGAGCCCCCTTACATCACAGACCCCCACACAAAGCCCCCTTACATCAGACCCCCTCCATGGAGCCCCCCACATCAGAGAGCCCCCCCTTACATCACAGACCCCCCACACAAAGCCCCCTTACATCAGAGAGCCCCCCTTACATCACAGACCCCCCACACAAAGCCCCCTTACATCAGACCCCCCCCACACAGAGCCCCCCCACATCAGAGAGCCCCCCTTACATCACAGACCCCCCACACAAAGCCCCCTTACATCAGACCCCCCCACACACAGAGCCCCCCACATCAGAGAGCCCCCCTTACATCACAGACCCCCACACAAAGCCCCCTTACATCAGACCCCCTCCATGGAGCCCCCCCTTACATCACAGACCCCCCACACAAAGCCCCCTTACATCAGAGAGCCCCCCTTACATCACAGACCCCCCACACAAAGCCCCCTTACATCAGACCCCCTCCATGGAGCCCCCCACATCAGAGAGCCCCCCCTTACATCACAGACCCCCCACACAAAGCCCCCTTACATCAGACCCCCCCATGGAGCCCCCCACACCAGAGAGCCCCTCCCCTTACATCACAGACCCCCCTCACACAGAGCTCCCCACAAAAAGCCCCCCCTTACATTTTTTTAAAGGAAAGAGTCCTCACTTACCTTACGCTCTCTGCAGCTTTTTTTTTTCTTTAAACTTCCCGCCCACACATCCCCGGGAGTGTGGGCGGGGCGGGAGGAGGAGGAGAAGGGGCGGGGCGAGGAGGAGCTGATGATCTCTCCTCTGGCGTCAGTGCAGGGAGGGAGGAGAGATCGTCAGCGTGAAAGGATCGGAGCGGAGGCTGAGCTGTGTGAGAGATACACGGCTCGCCTCACTGCATCAGTAGGGTGACCGAGGCACAGCCGCACAGCGGGAGGTAAGCGGCGGCCGCGGCCTGTGTTAACCCTGTTCAGGCCGCGGTCGCCGCTCACCTTCCGCTGTGCGGCCTGAATCACCTGGTCTTCTGCGAGCTGTGATGGCCGCACGGCGCCCTTGTTGCCCACGGCGCCCTGTGCGGCCGCACGGCTCGCACACCCCAAAGGCCGGCCCTGGTCAGAACGACGATTTGCCTTGTTTACATAGGCAGACCGCCGTTCTGCCTCTCTCTGGAACGTTCGTGGGTGGCCAGTGGACATCGGGTCTGCCAGACCCGCCGATTGGCTCCCTCACTGTCCAATCAGCACGTGATTGGGTCTCCGACGGTGCACACGCACCCCCTAGAGGCTATTTCACAAAATGGCATATAGGTAAGTGACTTTGTGCAATAGAGCAACTTTGCCGCAGTAAATGTACGTTACACGGTTGGCAAGTGATTAAAGGAGTTTGTGATAAAAAGGTCATGGACATAGGTGAGTTGGTTACAGACAGAGCAGGCATGCCAAAGGGCACAGGAAAAGGGGAGGCCGGTTCTAGGAAGAAGAGGAATAGAAACCAGATTGTGTAGATTGCGGCTGCTGTAAGAGGATAGGGGGATGACAAGTGTGTTGGTCAAAGGTAAATGATTGTGGTTCAGGATTTGGGGAAATATCTCCAGATTTTAGGAGAGGCAGAAGGGTGAAAGAGGTAATATGGGAATATGACTTATATGGGGGAGACACGTCCCAGTATCCTGGAGGTTTTATTAGTATGTGGGCTCAGAATTAGCAGGAGTCGATGAGTGCAGTAATAAGGTGAAGACAGGACTAAGGGTGATATACAGGTGCATCTAAAAAAATTTGAATATCATCAAAAAGTCAATTTATTTCAGTAATTCAATTCAAAAGTTTAATTTTGATGATTATGGTTTACAGCTAGTAAAAACCCAAAATTCAGTATCTCAAAAAATTAGAATATTACATAAGATCAATAAAATTAACGATTTTTAATACAGAAAAGTTGGCTTTCTGAAAAGTATGGCTATGTACAGTATAGTATGCACTCAAAACTTGGTAGGGGCTCCTTTTGCATGTATTAATGCATCAATGCGGCACTGCTGAGGTGTTATGGAAGCCCAGGCTGTTTTGATAGCAGCCTTCAGCTCATCTGCATTGTTGGGTCTGGTGTCTCTCATCTTCCTCTTGACAATACCCCACATATTCTCTATGGGGTTTAGGTAAGGCAAGTTTGCTAGCCAATCAAGCACAGTGACACCATGATATTTAAAACAGGTATTGGTATTTTGGCAGTGTGGGCAGGTGCAAAGTCCTGCTGGAAGATGAAATCAGCATCTCCATAAAGTTGGTCAGCAGAGGGAAGCATGAAGTGCTCAATAATTTCCTGGTAGAGGGCTGCGCTGACTTTGGACTTGATAAAACACAGTGGACCAACACCAGCAGATGACATGACTTCCCAAATCATCACAGACTGTGGAAACTTCACACTGGACCTCGTGGAACTTGGATTCTGCACCTCTCCACTCTTTCTCCAGACTTTGGGACCTTGATTTTCAAATGAAATGGATTTATTCAAAACTAATACTTTATTCAAGATGATAGTTGCCCTGTCCTTTAATTAGAAATTACACAAAAAGTCCCATCCAACGTTAATCATGTCATCCAGCAATGCAGATCCACATCAATCACACTGATTCAAATCCAACCAACATGATCTGCTCCTGTCACTCATTGATTGGCTGGGTGGGGTCTCCTGGGTGATGCCATTGCCCAAATATGGCTGTGGGGCCATATTTGGTCAGTGAGGTTATGCTATCTCTGCCGCTTTGTTTACCTGGCCAGGATTCCAATAAATGAATGGTGCCAGGTGATGCTTGTCACTTCCTGCACTAATCTGACAGGACTAGTGATGCTGCTGTCGCTACTCCTGTCAGATTGTAGTGCTAAGAACTCGCCACATGGCACCCCCCCAACCTCACATGATACTACTGCACCCGGGGCAGCTTCCCCTCCTGCCCTTCCCCTGTCGCAGCCCTGCTTATATGTGACAAACGAAAGGTTCTAATTGAGCATAAGATGTACTCATGTTATCTATGATTTATTTTTATGAATAAAGGTAATTCTGACAAACCTAATTTAAAATAAATATAGTATTTTTTTTTACAGACTTCTATTAATGTTTCACTTTTTTCCTGTTTAACCACTTGCCGATTGCCCACCGCAATTTTACTGCGGCAGGCTGGCTCGGCTGTGCGAAAGGACGTAGTACTACATTGGTCATGCGCATGGTGCTGGGGGGCGAGCGCACTCCTGCCCCACTAGGCAGTGGGGATGCTGATGCACAGGGCCGGCGGCCGCAATTGCTGCCAGCCACCCGCGATCGCTGGGAGAGAAGAACGGTCAGCAGTTATAAACACAGCTGACCGTTCTTCTTTCTATAATGATCATAGCAGGGGCGTAACTACAGGGGTTGCAGGGGTTGCAATCGCTACCGGGCCCCATGCTCCAGGGGGCCCGGTAGCAAACCAGTGGGTGAACTTCCAGGATCGCAAAGGTCACACTTGCGACCGGACCCTGGCATTGCACCACTGTGGGGAGGCCCCAAGATTGCAGGAAGTGGGCCCACTGCAGAACTTGTGAAAGAATCCTGCTGCGGGACCGTAATAAAAGGCCATGCAACGAGTGTAAAGAGCCCCAGGATTAGTGGGAAGAGCCCTGGGCTTGAAGGGAAGGGCCCCGGCCAGGGGTCTGGGGGGCCCTTCATGGTTACTTGCATCAGGGCCCTGAAGGTTCTAGTTACGCCTCTGGATCATAGAGCTCCTGTGATCCTTCTAATAGAAGGCTTCTATATAGGATCACAGGTCTCTATGATCATTTCACAAGCCCCTCCCCCCACAGTTATTAAACACTCCCCTAGGCTCACATTTAACCCCTTGATTAACCCCTTCCCTGCCAGTGTCATTATTACAGTAAAAGTGCAAATTTTTTAGAACTGACTACTGTAGTAATGTCACTGGTCCCCCAAAAGTGTCAAAAAGGTCAGTTAGGGGTCCGATCTGTTCGCCGCAATGTCGAAGTCCCGCTAAAAATCGCAGATCGCCGCCATTACTAACAAAAAAAAATAAAATAAATAAAAATTACATAAATCTTTCCCCTAGTTTTTAGACACGATAACTTTTGCACAAACCTATCGCTTATTGCTATTATATAAAAATATGTAGTAGAATAAAAATTGGCCTAAAAGGATGAAAATTTTTTTTTTTTTGGGGGGGGGGGGGCAATGTTATATAGCAGAATGTGAAAAATATTGTTTTTTTTCTTTTTTAAGAATTGTCGCTACTTTTTTGTTTATAGTGCAAAAAAATAAAAATCGTACAGGTGATCAAATACCACCAAAAGAAAGCTCTATTTGTGGGGAAAAAAGGACATCAATTTTATTTTGGTACAGTGTTGCACGAATTTTCCGGTAAAGTAGCGCAGTGCCGAATCGCAAAGAATGGCCTGATCATTAAGGGGGCAAATCCTTCTGGTCCAGAACTGGTTAAATCAAATTCAATTAATGATCGGTTCTTTTTTTCTTTTATCATTAGGTAGCCTTACTTTCAGCAGCAACATCCTTATCTGATTCATTTTAATCTTAAAAAAATGCTTTTTTTCCGGGTAGCTTTAGCAGTGATTTTACCTCAAGCCTGCTTTGTCTGACAGATAGAAATTGGCTAATAGTGCACTGTGGCTGTCCTTGTTCTTGCTGATGTAATATTGTCTTGCCATTGGGCAATTTCTATCAAGTTAACATTAAAATAAACTAAAGTTGAAAAAATAAAATAAAAATTTAACAGTCGGTTCTTTATTGCAGAAAAAACTTTCAATAGAATACACTTACAATAGAATTTGTATTTTCTGCAACAAGGACTGCTTGCAAGTCAGGGAATCACAAAAGAAACCATAAGTAGGTCAGTAAAAGACAAGCACACCAGGAATAAGTACATGGAGAGTGAAGACGACGATCACTAGAGATTATAACAATTATTAGGAGGTTTCCAGCCATTGTAATTAGGTGCGTCCTATGGAGAGAATACTGACTAAATCCCCACCTGGCAGTCCACGGACACTGGTCCCGAGTCTCCCCGCGGTGTCCGGACTCCTGGCTCAGCTGTCCTTTTCTAGAACGGAGCCGCTACTTCCTGTATAGGACCGGCTCACAGGCGGAGTGATATCAGATGCGCTTCGCCTGTGACAGGAGGAGCCATACACATGAAGCATCGGCTTTGCTCTATACTGCAGTCGCATGCTTCCTCCCGGGCTCAGCCACAGAGTGCCTACAAGCAAATCTCTGCCCCATATTGTCTTGCCATTGGGCAATTTCTATCAAGTTAACATTAAAATTAAACTAAAGTTGGAAAAAAAAAAAAAATTAACAGCAGGCTCTTTATTGCAGAAAAATACTTTCAATAAAATACACTTACATTTATGTCCATAATGCCCCGTAGAATGTACATTGAGTTGTGTATGCCCAGCTCAGTTTACATTCCAGCACACTGTCTATGTGCCGGGATGACTTCACTCCTGTGCATGAGCGGGAGTGATGTCATCCTGCATCGGTCAATTAAGTTGGCTGAAGGCTGGTAACCCAGGAAAGGCTAGGGAGAAGATGCCAGCACTGACAAAGGACCTTAAGGGTGTTGGACCATTGGAACAGAGGTAAGTATTATTGCCTTTAGTTCCACTTTAAGAACAACAGATTTAATGAGGGAAAAGGGCTTACCAAAATTCCTTTTTTTAATGGCCCCTTTTTTAGCTCTCTGCTGGCCATAGTTGGAAAGTTATGCAATGGTTTTTAATTTCTCACAAGTGAATCTGCTCAAAAATCACCGGGTTTGTGCATCTCGAACCCAAATGCTTCGTCTCAGTCTCATGCTAGCGGCAAACCCGAACCTCATACATATTCATTATCCAGCAAATTCTAAATAATAATGTACAACATAAGCTATTAAAATATAAAGACCAATCTTTCCTTGTTACTGAAGCATTTTTGAACATTCCATAGCATCTCGAATGCAACCCTTCACAGTCTGATTTCGTATTGTATAAATGAAAGGGTTTAGTAAAGGGGCAATAACAGTGCTTATCAAGTTTATTAGTTTGTCTTTTTCCACGGCATACTCCTTAGGGGGTCTTATTAAAATGAATATGGCACTACCGAAAACTAATGCTAGCATAGTGAGGTGAGACAGACATGTTGAGAAGGTCTTCTGTCTTCCTGTATCGGATGACATTCTTATTACGGTGATCACAATGAAAAAATAAGATATTGCAGTAATGGTCAAACATCCAAGCAGAATTACCACTGATGTAAAAATTGTATTCAGTTTAATTAAACTTATATCTACACAGACCAGCTTTAGAATAGCTGCACTCTCACAAAAGAAGTGGTCCACCACAAGACCACAAAATGGAAGATTGGTTATAGCTATTGTGGGGTACAAAAGACATAAAAATGGAGTAATGATGCAACCAATTACTAGTCTTATACATATACTATTCCTCATAATAGAAGAATACCTGAGTGGGTAACAGATAGCCACAAAACGATCAATGGACATTACAGTCAAAATGAGGATATCTGCAGTAGATATGAAGTAATATAAATAGGATTGTGTGAAACAACCCATTTTAGAAATTGTATTTTCTGCAACAAGGACTGCTAGCAACTTAGGGATCACAAAAGAAACCATAAGTAGGTCAGTAAAAGACAAGCACACCAGGAATAAGTACATAGGAGAGTGAAGACGACGATCACTAGAGATTATAACAATTATTAGGAGGTTTTCAGCCATTGTAATAAGGTAGGCCATCAATAGTGCTACAAATGTGATTTTCTGAAGTACAGGATTGCCAGGAAATCCTTTAAGAACAAATTGTTCCAATAATGTTCCATTTATTTGATCCATTGAAGGTTAACAACTAAATGCTTAAGAGGTTAAGAACCACAAGTTTGCCAGTCAGAATTTACTTTTTTTTAAATAATGTTACATTTTAAAAAGAAGCAAAAGCAAAACATAACAAATAGTGTATCTCAATGCAAATTCAGAAACAAATGTTTTTAATAAAAATATATGCTGTTTATGCAGACCCTTATACCTCAGTTATACACCTGTGGAATAATGCAGACAGGAGCTACTCTTCCTCCTTCTTCGCTGTCAATAGTGGGGGAATGCACAAATACTGTACAACCCCACCTGACTCCCAATGATGTTAAAGTAGGGTTGGCACAGTATACAAACTTGCTCAGTAGATCAGCTGCAGAAATGGAGACATCATTTCCATTTAGAGATGTAAGAAGTTTGTAATTAAACACAATTATCGTATTTTTCACTCCATAAGATGCACTTCCCCCCCAAAAAAAATGGGGGGAAATATCTGTGCGTCCTTTGGAGTGAATACTGACTAAATCCCTACCTGGCGGTCCACGGACACTGATCCTGAGTACCCAAGTCTCCCCGCTGTGTCCCGACTACCGGCTCAGCTGTCATTTTCTAGAATGGAGCCGCTACTTCCTGTATAGGACCGGCTCACAGGCGGAGTGATATCAGATGCTCTCCGCCTGTGACAGGAGGAGCCATACACAGGAAGCATCGGCTTTGCTCTATACTGCAGTCGCATGCTTCCTCCCGGGCTCAGCCACAGAGTGCCTACAAGCAAGTACCCATTACTATTACCATATACTGTGTATATGTGTGTGCATATATACATGGTGTGTATGTGTGTGTGTGTATATATATATATATATATATATATATATATATAGTCAGGTCCATAAATATTGGGACATTGACACAATTCTAATCTTTTTGTCTCTATACACCACCGCAATGGATTTGAAATGAAACAAATAAGATGTGCTTTAACTGCAGACTTTCCGCTTTAAATTGAGGGTATTTACATCCAAATCAGGTGAAAGGTGTGGGAATTACAACAGTTTGTATATGTGCCTCCCACTTTTTAAGGGACCAAAAGTAATGGGACAATTGGCTGCTCAGCTGTTCCATGGCCAGGTGTGTGTTATTCCCTCATTATCCCATTTACAAGGAGCAGATAAAAGGTCCAGAGTTCATTTCAAATGTGCTATTTGCATTTGGAATCTGTTGCTGTCAACTCTAAATATGAGATCCAAAGAGCTGTCACTATCAGTGAAGCAAACCATCATTAGGCTGAAAAAAAAACAAAACAAACCCATCAGAGAGATAGCAAAAACATTAGGTGTGGCCAAATCAACTGTCTGGAACATCCTTAAAAAGAAAGAACGCACCGGCGGTGAGCTCAGCAACACCAATTGTGTTGGATGACCAAAGAATTCTTTCCCTGGTGAAGAAAACACCCTTCACAACAGTTGGCCAGATCAAGAACACTCTCCAGGAGGTAGGTGTATGTGTGTCAAAGTCAACAATCAAGAGAAGACTTCACCTGAGTGAATACAGAGGGTTCACCACAAGATGTAAACCATTGGTGAGCCTCAAAAACAGGAAGGCCAGATTAGAGTTTGCCAAACAACATCTAAAAAAGCCTTCACAGTTCTGGAACAACATCCTATGGACAGATGAGTCCAAGATCAACTTGTACCAGAGTGATAAGAAGAGAAGAGTATGGAGAAGGAAAAGAACCGCTCATGATCCAAAGCATACCACCTCATCAGTGAAGCACGGTGGTGGTAGTGTCATGGCGTGGGCATGTATGGCTGCCAACTGGTTCTCTTGCATTTATTGATGATGTGACTTCTGACAAAAGCAGCAGGATGAATTCTGAAGTGTTTCGGACAATATTATCTGCTCATATTCATCCAAATGCTTCAGAACTGCAGATGGATAATGACCCGAAGCATACTGCGAAAGCAACCAAAGAGTTTTTTAAGGGAAAGAAGTGGAATGTTATGCAATGGCCAAGTCAATCACCTGACCTGAATCTGGTTGAGCATGCATTTCACTTGCTGAAGACAAAACTGAAGGGAAAATGCCCCAAGAACAAGCAGGAACTGAAGACAGTTGCAGTAGAGGCCTAGCAGAGCATCACCAGGGATGAAACCCAGCGTCTGGTGATGTCTATGCGTTCCAGACTTCAGGCTGAAATTGACTGCAAAGTATTTGCAACCAAGTATTAAAAAGTGAAAGTTTGATTTATGATTGTTAATCTGGCCCATTACTTTTGGTCCCTTAAAAAGTGGGAGGCACATATACAAACTGTTGTAATTCCTACACCATTCACCTGATTTGGATGTAAATACCCTCAAATTAAAGCTGAAAGTCTGCAGTTAAAACACATCTTGTTTGTTTCATTTCAAATCCATTGTGGTGGTGTATAGAGCCACAAAGATTAGAATTGTGTCAATGTCCCAATATTTATGGACCTGACTGTATATATTTGGGTCAGAATATTTTTTTTTCTTGTTTTCCTCCTCTAAAAACTAGGTGCGTCTTATGGTCAGGTGCGTCCTATGGAGCGAAAAATACGTTAATCTTTTTATTTAGTTTTGTTCTCTTTCGGCATGTTTAAAAAAAAGGAAAACATTGCAAATTAAAGGAAAACACTAAATGGAACTAGAAAGTATCTTTAACATTTATTTTAACATTACTTTTTAAAATGCCAAGTAACCATTTCCAGTTTTTTTCCCAAAATTAGTGTTGTGTTTGATGTTTTAAACTTGTTAGCTTTAAGTCAGCAACTATTTGGTAAGGGACATATCTTCTAAAGCTTGCCATATACTAATAGGCTTTCAAACGAACATTCCTACAGATATTCATATTACTTGATGACTGTGATTCGAAGGTACTTCAACATTTTGTTTGCTTTGACCGTTCAATTTTGGAATGATATTCATTTTATAAATGAAAACCATATAAACTGGTAGAAAATTGTTCATCATGCTCTGTGAAATTTTCTAGTTACCATGGTCAAAATCGAACATCAATTTGCCCCCACTAGTAATTATATTTTAAAAAGAAAATTTTCAAAATGAAAAATTTCTGATTAAATTCTACCAGCTTTATTATGACCAGCTTTTCTACCAATATGACCAGCTTTAGCCAGCAACTAGGATAATATTGGTAAATACTGTAGATCTTTTCATATGGATTTTTATCCTAATTTCTTGAATTATGGGTATCTTCTAAAAACTGTCTAAAATAAATCTTTGCACGCAGTTGACTGTACTGTAGTTATACCAAGAGAAGCATTTCCTTGAAAAAAGTTTTGTAGATAATGCCATATGAACAATTTGCAGTTATGCATGTAAAGTGATACACTATATTACCAAAAGTATTGGGACGCCTGCCTTTACATGCACATTAATTTTTTCTTTTAATGATTTTTATTAGAGAATAAGACAAGTAACATTAGAAATGATACAGAAATGGAAACGATCCTATAACAAATAATGGTTGAAAAACATAGCTCATCTTTGTCAAGTGGGCATCTGGCAATCAATGCAGTAATCACATCCAGAGTTAAACCACGAGAAAAATAGTCAAACCTTTGTACTAAAATAGCTCAAAAGGAGGTCACCATCTAGTAAGTTCAGGGGGTTGCCCCCGTAACAGTAGATCACCACTCCCAAGACACCCCAAAAGGGAGCATACTGTGTCTCGGAGGAGGCGCTCCACATGTCAATTACTTAATCGTGCAGTGACCCAAAAAATCAAAACACCAAAGGAGCACTGCATAGGGGTTGTCTACCAACCAGCCCTAGGCGGAACTAGCAATATACCTGAACTTCAGATGCGAAAATATTTTGAGCCATACCCAACTGAATCAGGAACAAGGGCTCCGGATCGTGTCCTAGGGGCCCTCATGGGCAGGATCGTCAACAGATTGCTATGAGTACCTTATAAACAAGCATAGAACATGAAGTGAAAAGGGAGAAGGAAAAGAGATGGGAAAAGATTCAGACAGACTGAGAGGAAAGGAGAGAGAAAAGGTAAGGGGAGGCTAAGAAGGGAAGGGGGTTCCTGCGGCCAAACTCCTGAAGACGCTGTGGGAAGAACAAATAAGGGGTTAATGAGGGGGAAAAGGAAGAAAGGTCAGACCCTCAGTCCAGTGTCTGAGATTAATCAAATGGTAACATTTACGTAGGCTGCCCAGGGTTCCCAAATCCTTTCAAACTTCTCTCTGGAGTCATCCAGAATACTAAACATCTTCTCCTGTGCCATTATCCATGAGATTTTACGCTTAGCTAAATGGAGTGAGACTGAGGGCAATTTCCACTGCCTTGCTATCATCATCTTGGCACGAGGAAGATGTAGAAGATGAGGGACTGGGTGTGTTTAGGGATTTTAGGAATGCGTTGGCTCAACAGGGCTTGAGCTGGGGACGGATGGACCGTGAGACCAGTAATCTGACGGACTATACTATAAATACGTCACCAGAACATTCTAAGTGTGGGGCATTCCCAAAAGATGTGGAGAATAGTGCCAGTCAGGTTACATTCACAAAAGCAGGTTGGGGTGTGGAGGGAAAAATGGTGGCCAGTCTAGCGGGCACCATGTACCATCTCATGAGAACTTTGAGATTAGCTTCCATGAGACCGATGTTGTGAATACCTCGGAAAGAACGCCCAACATTAGCGTGCCAGTCAGAGAGGTCCCAGTCTAGGTTGAGGTCCTGCTCCCATTTGAGCATGTAGGTAGGTTTGGTTTGTGCGTCATTCAGTAGAGCGTAGATGAGGGAGATTCCCCCTTTGACATCAAAAATTTGAGCACACCACTGTTCATAAGGTGTTACCCCGCAGGGGTTCAGTGAATTTGGACCTAAGTGAGTGAAGAAAGTGCGAAATTTGGGTTAGACGGAATTTCTCTACAAGCGGCATCTTCAACGTTGTGGTACAGTGAGAAAAGGTTATAGGAACCGAGCTATCTAAAAAGTGGCCAATTCTGTACAGGCCTTTGTCAGTCCACCATTTAAATGCCTCTATGTTTTCACCTGGAGGGAAGGCCTGGTTATGGAAGATGTGAGTGAGGGGAGCCCATGGGGAGGTGACTTTGAGTGATTTGTGTATTTTATCGCAAATGGCGAAAGAATGTGAAAGGGAGCGGGCCATCACTGGGTGGCAAGAATGAGCAGGTCTCCAAAGCAGGTAATCAATGGTGTGTCGGGGGACGGCTTGACGTTCCATAAAGTACCAGTCAGGCTTCCCCCCTCTGGAATAGATAGCGGAAAATTGAGCCATTTGTGCCGCTTGATAGTATTTCCAGAGGTCTGGAACTCCTAAGCCCCCCTGTTTCCAGGAGCGTAGAAGAGTGTGTTTATTGATCCTATGTCCCCTCCTTCCCCAGATAAACTTGAAAATATGTCCTTGCAATTTCTGGATGTGGGATTTCCACACTGGGATTGGGAGCGACCGGGACAAATAGAGAATACGTGGCAGGAGAATCATCTTAACCGCATTAATTCTGCCTAACCAGGAAATGTGACAACGAGACCAGTCAAAGAGATCCTGTTTTAGTTTTTGTATCATGGGCGGGTAATTGGCTAGATAAAGTCTGTCTATTGTGGGTGTCAAGGAGACTCCTAGGTAAGGAATGGCATCCGAGTGCCAGGAGAAGGGAAAATGGTCTTTTAGACGTTCCGCCAGTGGCGAAGGGAGGGTGACATTAAGTGCTAGGGATTTAGCCATGTTGACTCGCAAGCCAGATGCCGCCCCGAAGGCGTCTAGGAGGGAAACTATATTGGGAAGGGAAATCAATGGAGAGGTAACGAAAAGTATTATATCATCCGCGAACAGCGCGCATTTGTGGATCTCTGACCCGCATTGTAGGCCATGAATATCAGGGTGAAGACGGATAGCCGTAGCCAGGGATTCCAGGGCTACGGCAAAAAGGAGCGGGGAGAGGGGGCACCCCTGCCTCGTTCCCCTCCGGATCGAAATGTTCACAGAGTAGTATCCCTGCATCCTAACTTGAGCCCCCGGGTGGGAGTAAAGGGCTTATAATGTAGTGATAAAAGAGGGACCAAAACCCCATCATTGAAGCGTGCGGAAGAGAAATGGCCACGAAAGGGAGTCAAAGGCCTTTTGTAGATCCAAGGACAGTAGAAATACAGACTGGGAAGGGCCTCCGTCCCACCCTGAGTTCAGCAGAAAGATGGTGTCAACCACCCTCCTTACCTGGTCAGGTCCCTGCCTACCCGGGATGAATCCCACTTGATCCTAATGAATGTATTTGGCAATAAAGCTGGATAAGCGGTTGGCAAAAATTTTTGTCAAAATCTTGAGATCATTATTAATGAGAGATATTGGTCTGTAATTGCCCACTTCAGAAGGATTCTTTCCCGGCTTGGGGATTACAGAAATGTAAGCTTTATTAGAGGCTTCTTCTAGGTGGGCTCCGCCCCTGAGGGCATTGAAGAACCTGGAATTGGGGAATTGGGGCGGAGAGCTTTGATGACATCCAGCACCTCCTGTTCGTCAATAGGGGATTCCAAAATGGATCTATGCGTAGACGTAAGGCGGGGGAGAGGCACGTTGTCTAGGAATGAGTCAGGATTGTCCCCCTTGTGGGGGGTAGGGGCTGCATAAAGCTGTGAATAGAAGGAATGGAAGGATTCCATGATGGAGTTGGGATTGCTCGAAAGGACACCAGTGGGGGATTTTATTTTGGGCAGGGAAACCGCCTGAAACTTTGGGGAGAGCTTTGACGCCAATTTTGTGCCAAGTTTATCCCTAAATGCATAAGAGTGCGCTTCCTGCCAATGCAGGCTTTTTTCGGCTCTGGAGGTAAGGGCCAGGTTAAGTGACAGCCTGATCGCATCGAATTCTGCCAGGGAGGTAGGAGTAGGGGAGGGCTTGTGAGCTCCACGGAGGTGAGTATACTCAGTCTCCAAACGGATAATATCAATCTGTCTTTCCTTTTTTATTTTTGCCCCCGACTGGATGAGGTAGCCCCGCAGTACTGCCTTATGGGGCCCCCAGAGGGTAGAAGGGGAGGTGTCAGGGAGATTGTTAAGCGCAAAGTAGTCGCGAAGAGCGGTTTCTATCATGGAGCATCTAGTGGGGTCGCTCAGAATGGAATCGTTAATTCTCCACGGAGAGGGGCCCCGGGGAGGAAGGGAGCAGGAGAGCTGTAGAGTGACCATAGAATGGTCCGACCAAGGGACGTCTCTGATTTTAGACTTCTGGGCAGAAGGGATGTCTGTCGTGGGGATGAAGATGTGGTCAATGCATGCTAGCGTATTGTGGGGGGCAGAAAAATGGGTATAATATTGGGTAGAGGGGTTCAACATGCGCCATATGTCAATCAGGCCTAGCGCATGAAGCGATCTGGCTACGCGAAGGCTCTGTTTAGAGGGTCGACGAAGTCTGCCATTAGAGGATGAAGATTTATCCAGTGAGCAGTCAAGAGCTAGGTTAGAGTCCCCCCGAGGACAACACGGCCCTCGAAGTGGGGAGAGAGAAGGGAAAGCATCTCGGAGAGGAATTTCGCCTGCCCCTTGTTAGGGGCATAGTAGGAGATAAACGTGTACAACACTCAGTGTTTGTGACCTTTGACCAGAATGTAACGACCTTGGGGGTCCCGAACGGTGTGCAGGTGCAAGAAGGGAAGGGATTTAGCAAAAAATATAGCCACCCCTTTCTGTTTGGAGGGGGCATTGGTGAGAAAAAAAAGGGGTATTTATGGTGGACAAATGTCGGTTGATAAGATTCCAGAAAGTGAGTCTCCTGAAGCAGGAGAACCCCCAGTCCTTGGGAATCATAATGCTGAAATGCCTTTCTACGTTTAACAGGCAAATTTAAGCCCTGGGTGTTGTGTGATGCCACCTGTAGAGAAGAGACCGTACTCACGTTAGGCTGCATGGTGCGCGGGTAAGAGGTACGCTGCTGTAGGCGACCTAGCAGGGTCCCGAGGGTTCCCCCATGGGTGACTAGACCCCCAGGGGTCTAGTCACAGTGTCATCAGGTGAGGCGAGTGCAGTAGTGAACCGGGTGGACCGCAGGAACCTGGAGGGTAGAAAAACAAGCCAGTAAAAGGAGAAGAAGAGGGAAAAGAAGACAGCATAAAAAGGGAAAAGCTGCAAGAGCATAGTCTTGCATGGTGATGAGGAGACTGTGGGCAGAACCCACAGTTCCCCATCGCATGTACGGATGCGTCCTGAGCCAGTCAGGGCGCATTCCTAAAGGAAGCAAGATGAAGTCATCTTACGTCCGACAGGAGGAGGCGCAATAAGGCCTCTCTGGCCATAGGGCCCCAGCCCGGCATTCCTGTAAAAGAAAAGAAAACTGTATGCAAGTACTAAAATCACCCCTAGGTATATGGCGTGGGCAACTGCCCAAAAGGCACTGTGAGGAGATTAGGACAAGGAAGGATGGAAGGGAAGGGTACCATAGGAAGGGGAAGGTAGGAAGGGGAGGAGGGGGGAATGGGGAAAAGAAGGAAGGAGGGGAGACTAGTGGGAAAGGGTAAGTGGGGGAGTATTGGGGGAAAGAAGGGAGCTGTAGACTCTACGGCAATTAATTAAGCAGTAAATACTGTCCAGTAGTCCCAGCATTCAAGAAAGAACCTGACCAGCGTAAAATCAAAAAATATGGTCAGCTAGGTCAAAAAATGTGAAAGGGAAAGTTCTCTGGAAAAGAACCAAAATAACCATCCAAAAACAGACCCAAAAAGGGGGCCAAAAAAATGGAGGCAGGGATCAGCGTGACCCCTTTCAGGCGAAGAAGGTTTAACTTCGACGACCGAGGAAAGAAGATTCCCGAAGATCTATGAAGACCTCAGGGAGGCTTAACATCACGGTGGCACTTCGTTTGTTGCTTGTTCCACACCGAGGATAAAAGGCTGATCAGTGGGGGTCGCTTGGAAGATTCTCTCCTGGAGGTGGATGGGGCAGGGGAAGGGTCCCTAGTAATAATAACCATTTGCAGGAGCATGCCTTCACCCTCCTGGAAGTTGGAGAAGCTGCGAGTCTTGTTCTGAAATTGAAAATCAGCCTGAAGGGGAAGGACCACCAATACTTCAGTGCTCTGGCAGATAACACAAGTGTGAGCGGCTTCAAAGCTCTGCGGCGCTGAATAGTGAAGGGGGAGAGGTCAGCGAAGAGTTGAATCTTGTGGCCTTAGATGGACAGATCCTCTCTACCCCTACTCTTTTTCATGAGCTCTTCCTTAATCCCATAGAAATGCATTTTGACAATAACCTCCCTGGGGAGGCCATCTTTGCAGGGCGGTTGTAGGGCTCTGTGTGCTCGATCCAGTTCCAGGCGATGGTCAGAAATGTCCGGTATGAGATCTTTAATGAAGGATTTGATTGTAGCAGGGATGTCCGTGATGGTCTCAGGGATCCCCCTGACCCTAAAATTCAGGCGTCTGCTTCTCTTTTCAAGATCATCCAGTTTACTGAGTGCTGTTTCTAGCTGATCTTGTATAGTCTGGATGCAAGCAGTGTTTTGATTGGCCCTTGCGACCGTTTTATCCATAGTGTTCTCGCTCGCTTTGATCCGGGTGCCAATGTTCTGGAGTTCCGCTTTAATGGAGCCCGTAATTTGTGAGGCAGTATGGGCCATATTGCAGGCCGGAATGTCTCCTACCTCCCTTGTACCGCGTTCCTCTGAGGGGAGGAAAGGTGCGGTCGCCATCTTGGCCGGGTCACGCTCCGAAGACGAGAAGAGAAGACGGCGGGAAACCTCTCTCCGGTGACCCGCCGACATCCAAGGGGGGACCGCTGGAGGAAGGGGCAGCCGATGGTGCAGAGTGCGGGGCATAGTACGCTGCAATGCCGGTGCTGGTGCCCTCTGAAGACCGGGGAGGCGCGGAGCTCCGGGCTAAACCGCCATATCGGAGCAGCCGCGCATGCGCACTGATGCACATGAATTTTAATGGCATCCCAGTTTTAGTCTGTAGTGTTCAATACTGAATCAGCCCATCCTTTGCAGCCATAACATCTTCAACTGTTCTGGGAAGGCTTTCCTCAAGGTTTAGGAGTGTGTCTATGGGAATGTTTGACTATTCTTCCAGAATTGTATTTGTGATGTCAGGCACCGATATGGACGAGAAGGCCTGGCTCGCAGTCTCCGCTCAAATTCATCCCAAAGGTGTTCAATCGGGTTGAGGTCAGGACTCTGTGCAGGCAAGTCAAGTTCCTCCACCCCAAACTCACTCATCCATGTCCATCTCAGTCATGCTGGAACAGGAAGAGGCATTCCCCAAACTGTATCTACAAAGTTGGGAGCATGACATTGTCCAAAATGCCTTGGTATGCTGATGCCTTAAGAGTTCCCTTACTTGAACTAAGGGGCCAAGCCCAACCCCTGAAAAATAATGCCTCACCATAACCCCCCCCCCCCACCAACTGATTTTCACTTTTCCCTGCGCCTGGATGGATTTTATTTGGATTATTATTCGCTTATGAATTAGTATTTGGTTATTCCTATTCATTCACTTATGAACTTTTTTGTACTTTGCACTTTTACTTTGATGTGGAATATTTGTTATTTAAGTTTTTACACATGGTCTGCATGTTATCAATATTACATATTGTTAATTTAGTAGAGGATATACAGGTGCATCGCAAAGAATTATAATATTGTTAATATCAGTAATTCAATTCAAAAAGTGAAACTCATAATCGATATAGATTTGTTACACATAGAGTGAAATATTTCAATAATTTCTTTCTTTTCATTTTGAGGATTACGGCTTACAGCTTGCAAAAACCCAAAATTCTGTATCTCAGAAAATTAGAAAAAGTGTGTGAAAAAGTTTAATGTTGCAGACTCATGGTGTCACACTCTAATCAGCTAATGAACTAAAAACACATGTAAAGGTTTCCTGATCCTTTATATGGTCTCTAAGTCTGGTTCAGTAGGTTACACAATCACGGGGAAGATTGCTGACATGACAGTTGTCCAGAAAACAGTCACTGACACCCTCCACAAGGCACAAAAGGACATTGCTAAAGAAGCTGGCTGTTCACAGAGTGCTATATCCGACCATATTGATTGGTCAGCAAACTTGCCTGACCTAAACCCCATAGAGAATCTGTGGAGTATTGTCATGAGGAAGATAAGAGACAACAGACCCAAAAACGCAGACGAGCTGAAGGCCGCTATTAAACCAACCTGGGCTTCCATAACACCTCAGCAGTGCCACAGGCTGATTGCCTCCATGCCATGCCGCATTGATGCAGTAATTCATGCAAAAGGAGCCCTGACCATTAAGTGCATACTATACTGTACATGGACATACTTTTCAGTAAGCCAACATTTCTGTATTAAAAATCCTTTTTTTTTTTTTTTTTTATTGGTCTTATGTGATATTCAAATTTTCTGAGATACAAAATTTTGGGTTTTCATTAGCTGTAAGCCCTAATAATCAACATTAAAAGAAAGAAATGCTTGAAACATATCTCTCTGTATGTAATGAATCTATATAATATATGATTTTCACTTTTTGTTTTGAATTGAATTACTGAAATAAATTAACTTTTTGATGATATTCAAATTTTTTGAGATGCACCTGTATGACACTTTAGGATACTGTGTATTATTTGAATATTTATAATTTACAGATTACAACACCTGATACTTAAAGCGACAGCACATTCCTTTTAAACCAAACTCATATTTACAAACCTTCATTAAACGATAAGGACTTCAATCCAGCATGGTGATCATCAGTTTTAAAACTTAGGATAAAAGTAGAATTTTATCATTAAAAAGTTTGATAAATATGGGTACATGCCATTTGTTATAAGTTTCTTTTATAGTATTATCCCGCGCACTGGAAATTATATATGGAAAAATTACATGTGGAAAAAATTGTGGAAAATAATATATTTTGAGTATGCAGCCTGCCCTATATTTCCTAAAGGAAATCCAATAAGTGAAAATGAGAAAGTGTGGGGTAGGCGCTCCTCTCCAATATGTGAATCCTTCAGGTGTATAAGTGTGCACCTCTGTGCTATGTGATACCAATATATAAATAAATCATGTGTATTCTTAGATGATGGAATGGCATAAAACTACAAATTCATAAATACAAGTTAGTGTCTTGCTTGAAATAAAATCAATATTAGGAAAAAAAAAAATATTGATATAAAACAATGGTGAACCTAGTGTTTCCCTGCTGCCACTAGAGGGAGTGTGTGCAGCTTAGAAAGAATAGCTGTGCTGACTACAGTAGTTAAATAAATATATTGATGGTGCTAATAAAGTTCAATGCCAATGTGCAAAAAAGTGTAAATAGTAACAAATGTGATATAAGCAGAAATATTGAAAAGTCCAAAAAAGTTTTTTTCCAAAACTGCAAAGTCCGTATAGTTTCCCAATATTTTCCAGTGTTTAAATGTGAGTGCAGAAATGCTGAGTAAACAAATGGACATAAAAGTGCTTAGTGACTTGTGCCTTCTTCCTTGTTAGTGCTCTGGTGGGTACACACACACCTGCTCTCCCCCTATGTGAATGCACACCGGAGCTCCTCACCCCAACAGGGGTATATAGCCTGGTATGTAGGCCTCCTCTCCTTATCCTGGGTGCTGTACTTATTATGATTCCACCATGGAAAGACAAGAAAAGCTCCCTTGGTGTAGTATATCAAATTATTTTTATAAAATAAAAATATCCACTTACAGTTTACCAATCCTCTATCTGGTACCGCCGTGCACTGCGGATGTCCGGATCTGTGCGATTCACTGTTCTCAAACCAACAGTTGCGGAAGTGATGCAACGACGCTGGACTGCTGTTCAGCAACTCCAACCACACTGGCAGGATACAATAGCACTGCAGGAAGCATTCCCCCATCAACACATACTGTGTTAATGGGGGAATCAAGCAATTTTGAACATAAAAAAATGTGCTGATTCCCCCATCCACATATTTGAGGTGGATGGAGGAATCACTACCGATATGCTATTGTGTTCTCACAGTGGGGAGCCTTCCCCATGATTAGAACACAATGATCAGTGTTGCCAGCTATAGCCGGTGGCACTGATCATTCGGCAGAAAAACGACAGTTTGGTTGTACAGAAGTCAATCAATAAATCGGCTTCTGTACAACCATGGTGCCCATGCATTGAAATTCAGCTGGTTCAGTATTTTGATCCATGTATGGCAGATTTAAATGGTATCTCAAAGCTGGCACACCCAGGGTAACAGCCTATTCACCACTGATTTTTTTTTTCTTTTTAGGTTTTGGGATGCCCCAATCTCATTACTCTCACACTCATCATATGAAAAGTTCACAGAATGAACTGAGTGAACACAAAGAAATCCTGCATAACTGGATTTGGCCTAATACATCCTTATTACACTTACTTTGTCTTCTACATGGACTGAAATAATGAATAAAGAGGAGTCACACTTTTTTCCCCACATTGAAAAGCTTTATTATTACCTTCAAAATGCCAGACAATGGAGGAAGGCTATTAAATGACCACCTAGTACTTATATCTCCAAATATCTTGAACTTTTCATCACTTTAAAGTATTCCTGTTTCTGAAGCAATTTCTTCATCATCATTAAGAAGTAATATCTTTACCAAGGCTGATGCTATCCCACTTTAACACAAAAAAACATATTCATATATTTAGAGAAAAAAGGGAGAAAATGGAATATCACTGCAAAACACAATTAACTTTTATTTTTAGAATAAAACTTTTGTACAATACCAAATGCTGTAACAAAAATAGACTGATCTTTTTAGCGCTCTAGAAAGATATTACCATCTTGAAGCAAATATATTAGTTTATAAATGTCATACTTTCTAATATTGTCTTAAAATCAATCACACCCCTCACTGGGTGATATTTCGTTTGGTAAAGCGCTTTGTATACATAAACAATTGCCATTTTTTTCATAAAATACGTTTTTCACCTCTCTTTTTGCCACTCTGTGCTACCGACCTCTTCCAGCTTCCTTATGACTTCATTTCCCTGCTACAGTACTTGCAGAAAATCATTGCACTGGACCAATTTCCTAATAATGACAGTGCCAGCTATTTCTAATTTTTAAGCAGTGCTGTAAAATTCCAGAAGACAATTTAGGATATTATTTTTCAAGCCAGAACAATATTACAACAGAATTAATGTAAATGCCAATTATTGTTTTTTTCTGATTTCTAATCAATTGACAGCAAGTAAAATGGAGTTACTGGAGCATCTATCAATTTCAAAGGCTCAATAACCTATATGGACATACGTACATCTGTACAACTATACATGATTCGGGCAAAATTCCATGTGCACTAAAGCTTTTCCGGCATCTCAACAAAACACAGGGTTTCTGGCTATTTACTCATATTGTAGTTATTGAATTTGTACTCTCACAAAACTTTTGAAGAATGTTATGTCTGTTGTAGACATTTCACAGTTCGACCATGTAGTGCCTGAGTTTGAATTACTAAAGTTTAGAATAAATGTATAGTGAATTTTTGGACTTATCTACATCCATATAAGCATTTGCCCATCGAGGTTCATGAATATTTACTTACCTATATTAAACTAATAAAGTTAGGAATACTGTGCTATGTGCAGGTCATAACTGAAAGAAGCGATTTCAGATAAAACATTCATGCCTAAAACTGCGTATCTCCTGCATGAATACTGTGGCTTAAATCATAATAGCTTTATAATAATAGGTTTAATGTTATACACATTCTTTGGGGAGCAATTTTATCCAGAGAAAGTCCCTCAAAGGTTTTAGCTTGCGAGAAATTCATTACTGCAAATTGCAAGCATAACATATTTCATCTAGGGAAAGCATCCTTACAAAACAAGTATTGGAGTTTCATCTCATAACTATATTATTATCTGTGATTTGGCAATTTAATTATGATCAAACAACTTCCAAAAAAGTAGCTATGTGTACTTTAATGTTCTGCCATGTTATACATCAGTCACCACTAGGACCAATAAAATCTAGAACATTGGTCAGTAATTTTTACCAAATGATAAAACTGATGTAAAATCTTTCAAAAGTGGAGCAATGATTAGAACAGACATACACTATTTATTGTACCTACTGTATTACAAACATCTTATATATTGCATTTTTTTTTCTGCATCAAAAACGCATGGATAGTAGGTCATATGGTTTTCAATGGCATATTTCACACCAGTGCAGTCAGTTCCAGTGCGTTCCAGTTCCAGAAAAAAAAGTAGAACATGCTGCATTTTTTTCTGCACCAAACTGTACTGGAACGTGGCAAAACGCATCAAAAAATGCACTTGAACACACATGTTCTTATTTAAGGTTAAGAAAAAAAAGAGGTTAAAAAATGCACTGGAACCAATTAAAAATGCATCAAAAATGCGCATGCAGAAAAGCATCCAGAGCACACCTGGACTGTGTTTCTGTGGTGTGAACTGGCCCTTATAGTTCACTAAATATTTTGGTACACCTCTGTGAAAACTGAATTAAAAAGGTATTGAAAATGGAGCTTTTAGGATGTGATTGCACAAAAAAAGGGAAAAAAATTGTGTACAGTGGGAAACATTATTTTGAAAACATCATGTATTCATAGTTGGCTTTTATGTATATCTGCCCATTTTCATGCAATATAAGATAAGTAGAAATTAATCTATTGCAGGAGCCATTCAGTGTAAACATGTACCAGCTGCCTTAACACTGAAATATTAATTGTATTTCACCTTTATTACAGAAAGCATGCCACAGATGTCTAGAAGTGATAATAACCACTTTCTTAAAGTGGAACTTTACTCATTACAAATTGATAAAAATAATGTTCTTTAGCAAGGAATTTACATTCCACATTAATAATTACGCTACCAAAATGAGTGTGTGCTATAAATTTCCTCCAGCATTGATCCTGTTTCTTATTGCTGGAGGTTGTCATTTTGCTGAAGCCCAGAGCCCCTGAGCAGAAGTAAATCATAAAGCAGAACTAAACCCAGCGATTAAAAAGTTTAAAAAAAGTTACATTCCTAGAATGTCAGGATTTCTAGCTGTTGTATTTGCTTGTTTCCTCAACTGAACTATCAAACCATCAAATGACTGGTGTCATAACTTATCACATGTGCAGCACCATGTCAGTTGCAGATCATACAGAAGCAGCTTCCTTGGGTGTAAAGATAAGAGGGTATAATTCCGCTTTAAGGCTATCAGCAAATTGGCCTCTACAACCTCGGCAGTGCCTAAAAGTGCCTAAACATAGAAAGCAACTGAGCATGTGCAGAGCAGGATGAGATGGTGAATTACTAGACTCCAAACAGTATAGAAATGTATTTTTCATGTTTTACATAGCTATACCTGCAAACAAGGCCAGCCTGATGTTATCCAGCAGGACTTAATTTTCTGACTAAAGTTCCACCTTAAGAACAAATCATTTTTAAAGTACAACATAAATTAGATCTCACATTTGTGGAGAAGGTCCAAGAAGAACAAAAGAAAAATACAGCCCTAAATCTTTTTTAGGAGTCCTGCATATTTGTATTTCCTCATATTATTTATGCCAACTTGTTTTGGGTTTCCAGATTGTCCCCTTTATCTGGGCTTTAATGGTTGATGGAGAGAGAAATCATAATTAATTCACTGAAGTTGAAAATTCACATTGCGAACAACAACCAGACACTTTCAAAGAAAATGTAAATAAAACAGTATTTTTGCTTACATGTGATTGGATGATAGAAGCCAGCAGAGGTAAACAGCCTGTTTGCCTTTAGTTAATCAACCCCAGGGCTTTTTTTCAGCGGAAAGGTGGGGGAACACATTTGCAGCAGCTCTAGCACTGAATGTATGTAATGACAAGGGGTGCTGAGGTGTCCTTGAGGGTCCATGCCTGCTGTGGAATCTATTGTTCCTGAAGAAGATCTATTTTTGCATGGCAGTTTACTGTTGCTAGGGAGGTCTATTATTGTTGGTGGTGAGGAATCTATTGTTGCTGGTGGGAGGGACTTATGTTGCTGGAGGGGGTAGGGTCACTTGTTGCTGCAAGAAATCTACTGTTGAGGGAGGAGTCTACTATTGCTGGCTGCTGGAGGATCTATTGTTGCTGGGGGGTGGGGAATCTATTTTTGTGTGGCAGTCTATTGTTGCTGGGGGGATCTATTGGTGGTTGGGCTTATGTTGCTGGGGGGGGCATCAATTGTTGCTGGATGGGATCCAGTGTTGAGGGAGTGGTCTATTGTTGCTGGCTGCTGGAGAGTCCATTTATGCTGGGCTGGCTGCTGGGAAATCTGTTGTTGCTGCCAGGGTCTATTGTTGTTGGGATCCATCGTTGCTGGGGGAAACTATTGCTACTGGGAAGGGTATATTGCTGATGGCTGCGGGGATCTGCTTTTCTGCTCTTCTTGTTGTTATTAACAAATTCCATACAAATGACTTAGCACCACAAAATTATACTTGGCTCTGTATTCTTGAAAAGGGGTTATACTGGTAGGTGGATAGGGGGGCGGAACCAAGGGATGGTGTTCGGGGGTGGGTAAGGGTGGGAGACAAGAAGTAACTTAGAAGGGGGAGTTCCTGCACCTATTCTCTGAAAAAAAAAACCCTGATCAACCCTAATACATTTGGATGTTATCAACAGATGCAAACTTTGAAACAAATTAAAAAGTCAGATTAGTCAGGTTTCAACAGCTGATTGATTTGGTTAGCGTGTATTAACCACTTGCCAACCAGCCGCCATAGTTTTACTGCTGCAGGGCGGCTCTGTTACATGAAACGAAGTACATGTACGCCGCTTCATGTAGCAGATAGTGGGGGTGCGCACGCTAGAGGGGGAGCCAATCAGTGGGTCGCATCTGCTGGGCCCCTGTGATTGCTCCCCATGGAGAGAGAACGGCGGTCTGCCTATGTAAACACGGCAGACCACTGTTCTATCAGTGATGAACACAGTGATCATGTGTTCCTCCTAATTATGAACACAGGTCTCTGTGTTTATCCAGTGAGTAAACCCCCCCCCCCCACAGTAAGAAAGCACATCCTAGGCACATATTTAACCCTTTGATAACCCCTGGTCATAACCCCTTTCCTGCCAGTGTCATTAGTACAGTGCATATTTTAAGCACTGATTACTGTAGTAATGTCACTGGTCCCCTCAAAAGTGTCATAAATCGCTGATAGTCGCCATTACTAGTAAAAAATAAATAAATAAATAAATAAAAATAACATAAATCTTTACCCTAGTTTGTAGGCACGATAACTTTTGCGCAAACCAATCAATATACACTTTTATGGTATTTTTTTTACCAAAAATATGTAGCAGAATACATATTGGCCTAAATTGATGAAAAAATTTTATTTTTTATTTTTTATTGGGAATGTTTTATAGCAGAATGTAAAAAACATTGTTTTTTTTTTTTTTTTTCAGAATTGTCGCTCTCTTTTTAAGATAAAGATAAAGATAAAAACCGTAGGAGTGATCAAATACAACCAAAAGAAAGCTCTATTTGTGGGGAAAAAAAGGACATACATTTTTTTTTCTTTTTTTTGGGTACAGCGCCGCACGACCGCGCAAATGTCAGGTAAAGTAACACAGTGCCGTATCACATAAAATTGCCTGGTTATTAAGGGGGTAAAACCTTCCGGTCTTTAAGTGGGTAAAATGCTCCTAATAAGCTCCACAATTATACCTGGTTCTACGGTTTCTGTTTTCATCATCCATTAAAGCCCTGAAGAAGAAGGCATTCTAAAGCACACATGACTTGGCATGGTTTAATGTGGAATTTATTCTCTATATAGCCCACGTTGTTGAGGAAACACTTTCACCTTGAATAACCTGTTATTTTGATTTGTATGTGAAATGTTATCTTTGCATAACTTGTCAATGCTGCTTTATATATCCTGGAGTCTATCACTGTGAGGCCCAGTAGTAAATGAATGTATGTCACCACATCAACTGCGTACATTGTTCGTTCTTTTAAATTATTGTAATATGCATTTAACAAAGATATGATTTTAATATTAATGTTGTCGTTTGTAAATTACACTGAAAAGTGAATATACTTCTTGACACCATTAAACTCCTCCCTACCCTCTTTCTATTGTTTGGTCTTTGAGGGGAGGGAAGACCGCAGTGCCCTGCGTCCAGCGTAATGGTGCAGAATGTTGGGCTCTTGTCATTACTGTATGTCAGCACTGCTCTCAGAATTACTGTATACATCCAGCACTGGACAAGAGGTAAATGCATCTTGAAAAGGTCAACAAAAAATAAATCATGAAGTGCACAGGGGGATTTCAGGTGTGTGTGTGTGTGTGGGGGGGGGGAGCGGGGGGGGGGGAGGCTTTAAAGACTTCCACATATTGTCAAAATACTTGCCTTACCCAGCCCAAATTAACTATTAAATAATTTCAAACATGTTCTTTTACAATTGTGGCAAAAGGGTTATAACAACTACTGCTTTTTTGCTGCGATCCTAGGCTGGGTTGGAGATATTGCCCTTTACTTACTGTCTTGGTGACAAAAACGTCACCAGAAAACAAATGAGGGAAAATCTGCAACAGGGACACAAATGAAAAACTTCACTAACTGCAAAACTGGATTGCCACAACAATGTTTGGGAGTTCAAACAGAATGTTTATGTCCTCATATACCCTTTTCCAACATATACTTTATTCCAACAAATATCAAGGGCTACCAGGTACCTCCTTCAACAGTGCTTTGATGTTGGTTGGAGGTCAAAGTGGCTCCTTCTAATTGAACAACAGCTTAATGTAAACAAAAGTCCATAGAAATAAAGGACTACTTATTATATCTGGTTTCTGCAGATCTCTATTGCAGTTGTTACAATGACCAGATGCAGAAAAAAAAACTGATTGAGCAGTTTTTTATTTTTTTTTTTATGTTTAGATCATGCTTGAGGTGACTTTAGCCGTATTGGTGCTGTTGAAAAAAAAAGAAAACGTAAAACTGTTTTTATTTGCACTAACATTTATATTTCCAGGGCAAGCTTTGGGGTTGTTACTGTCTACTTGCTCCAAGCACACAGTTTTAGCAAACTGTTTAGTATGACAATTTCTAAGAAAAAAAGACACATACACACAAACAGCGATGGCAATTAAACTGGAATGGTAGGATAAGGAAAGGGCTATGGAATGGGAGGGGGAACTAACAGTCAGGTAAACTGGTCAAAAACATCATAAAAGTTGCGTTACAGTGCACAGTGATTGAAAAAAACTGAGATTCACATTAAATCTGTTATCTCTTGTGTCAAAAAGAATTATCATTTACAGTTCAAGATTTTTCCTTTCCTAATTTTTTTTGAAGTTTCTTGGTGTGTCTGTGTAAATTCATTATTTTTCATTAAAAATTCATTATTTTTTTGTAATTTGTAAATTTTACCTATCAAAACCATAATGACACCAGCATAGAGGAGAACTGAAATGGCGTCAAGTACCAAAGTACATTTTATGCACTAATTCGCAGTGGTTGACACAGTGGGATATAGTATATGTATAATTAAATGCAAGGAGCCAATTTGACGTTGTATAGGATCGGTTAAGATCTGCCTCTCATTTCATTATAAGTTTGGTTTTGCAGAACACCAGCTTTTGTTTCAGAGTCTCATAAAAAGAGAGATACCAGTCTCAAAGGGAGCAGGGGTGGTGTAATATTTCCATACTTGGAAAGTGGGCAGTGGGTAGAGTGTGTTTAGTCAAAAAGCAAGGGATGCAGATATACGTATGCCATGCACACTATTCAGTCTGGTTAATAGTTTAGGCAAATTACCAACAAACAGGTTGTCTACCCATAAAAAACCCTGCCTAAGCCATTTTTTAACAGAGAGGTATGGGAGATGTGTTTCTAGCATTTCTATGGGCATTCATATCGCCTGTGTGCAGAAGGGGTTCTGTGGTAGACAAGTTAACATCCTCTATACCAGAATTGATGTTCTGATGGTCAGTAGTATATTCCTTAGTGGTAGGGGCTTCCATAGATCCACTAGGAGAAGGGTGTGAAGATGTGGGAGCTTCATAAGTGCAGATTCTATGCTCAACCTATCTGCAGTGATAATAGGCTGAGATGAGCGGTTGGTAGAAGCAAACAAGGAAACTGGAAGAAGATCGCAGCTCCGGAGTAATTGAAGACCCTCTTTCAAAGTGAGGATAGTAGCTGAGGACCCTTGATTAGTGATTACCAGCTGGGCAGTGTATTTCCAGTTGTAGATAATATTCTGATTCTGGAGAGCTTTTGTCACTGTTTGGAGGTTTTCGCGTCATTGTAGAGTGTATTGCGAAAAATCTGGAAACAGCTGAAGACCTGATATTTTCTTAGTGAGTTGGTCCAACGGCTAAAGGTTTCTAGCAATTTTTCCTTGGTATGGTAAAAGTGCAATCTGAGGAGAATGACCCCTGGTACATTGGAAGAGAAGTGAGGTGGCTTTGAAATACCATGGATCCGATCGATCGTAAGATCTGCAGAGGTGAGAGATGGAATCGCAGTAAGGAAGACATCTTGGACATAGTGAGGCAGTTGCGAGGGAGAGACAGACTCTGGAATCCTCTGGATTTTGAGGTTGTTGTGTCAGGATCTGTCCTCCAGATCTGCAAGCTTAGACTTAATTCAGGAAAAATCTTCAGAATGTGCATCATGAGTGTCAACCATCGTGTTGAAGGAAGAAGCAAATTCATCTATTTTGCCCTCGACCTGGCTAACTCTCTCTTCCAGGAATTTTTCTTTTAAGCCAGCCATAGAAGGATCTAAATTGGGTCCAGTCAGCAGGAACTCACTGAATTTCGATCCATTTATGGGCAGACTGGTATACTGAAGTCAATTTATCAATCTACTTTAGTACAAGTAGCCTGTTGGGTATCTTTCTTTGATCGCTGATGCTGGCTATAGCTGGGAGCAATGATCATTGTATTTTAACAGCAAGGATGACTCCTGCTGTCAAAATACAATTATTTAGCTCAAGGGTTTCCACCATAAACACTGACTGTGTTAATGGGGGAAACAAGCAATTGTCTCAAAATACTAGTAGAATCCACCCTAAAAAAGGTTATAGGAACAAAATCATCAGTACCAGCACAAACACTGCTTGGAAAACCCAAACAAAAAGAAAAAAATTCAAGTACCTATAGTGTTAGCATAAAATCCAGCACTAGAGGGCATACGAAAGATAATCAAAGAGCTGCAACCTCTGAAAGAAATATTCCAACAACCCCCAATGTTGACCTTCAAGCAAACCAATTGCAACAACAAACACTGCAAAGTGTATAACCACATCGACCCAATAAAAAGTGTCCCACATGTAAAATGGAACTTTATTTTTACAGGATCATACTTCTGTACCACCAGTAAAGTTGTATGCCTCATTCAATGCAAAAAATGCAACCAAAGATGTTATATTGGCAAAACAAGACAACAGTTACAAAAAAGAAGGATTTAACACAGAAATGTTGCAAAAGAGCATAAGGAAGATGATTACTGCACATCATTTCTCACACCAGACTAATGTATGGAAGACATTGATGCTTAAAGTTCTTAAGTTTGTAAATGGCATAAAATACTCAGGAAAGGAAAACCTTGAATTATGAATGATAGTTCCTTTTGACACAGAAGATAATGTACTAAATGTGGACCTCAGTTTTCAGTTGCAACCATCTTATGAACATTCTCACCTCTGTGGCTCTTACTTCCCCCTCCTATTCCATGGCCCACTCATTTGCTTATCTTACCAGCTATACCAGCTTAAAGTGGTTCTATAGGCAGAGGATTTTTTTATCTTAATCCATTCTTTGCATTGGGGGAAAAAGATTCTGCATGTTTTTTTACTTTAACCACTTGCCGACCAGCCGTCATAGTTTTCCGGGGGGCAGGTCGGCTCTGCCCCACGAAACGATGTACCTGTGTTGGTTCATGGGTGCGCCGATTGGCCATAAGGGAGCCAATCAGCAAATCAGTGATCGCTCCCCGTGGAGACAGAACGGCGGTCTGTCATTGCAAACACGGCAAACTGCTGTTCTGTCAGTAATAAACACAGGGATCCTGTGTTCCTCCTATTTAGGAACACAGGTCTCTGTGTTCATTCAGCAACCCATCCCCCACACAGTTAGAAAGAACCCCCTATGGACACATTTAACCCTTTGATCGCCCCTGGTGTTAACCCCCTCCCTGCCAGTGTCATTAGTACAGTAAAAAATGCATATTTTTTAGCACTGATTACTGTAGTAATGTCACTAGTCCCACCAAAAGTGTCAAAAATGTCAGTTAGGTGTCTGATCTGTCCGCCGCAATGTTGCAGTCCCTCTAAAAATTGCTGATTGCTGCCATTACTAGTAAAAAAAATAAAAACAAATAAAAGAGACATAATCCCTTCCCCTAGTTTGTAGACGCGATAACTTTTGTGCAAACCAATTAATATACACCTATTGGGATTTTTTTTTACCAAAAATATGTAGCAGAATACATATTGGCCTAAAATGATGAAAACATTTGATTTTAAAAAAAATTTTATTGGGAATGTTATATAGCAGAAAGTAAAAAATATATATATTTTTTTTCAGAATTGTCATTCTTTTATTGTTTATAGCGCAAAAAATAAAAATCGCAGAGGTGATCAAATACCACCTAAAAGAAAGTTATATCTGTGGGAAAAAAAGGACATCAAATTTATTTGGGTACAGCGTCGCACGACTGCGCAATTGTCAGTTAAAGTAACACAGTGCCGTATCGCAAAAAATGGCCTGGTCATTAAGGGGGTAAAACCTTATGGTCCAGAAGTGGTTAGAGCAAAGGATTCAGCCCCCCAAGATACTTACCTGACTGCAATCTCAATCAAGCGATGTGCACAAGAACAGCAGCTGTCTCAGCTCCCTCCCTCCTCATTGGACAAAGAATCAGTAGCGGGAGTCATTGGCTCCTGCTGATGTCAATCACAACCAGTAAGGAGAGAGCAGTGGGTAGAGCTGACCAGTACTCCCTGTGTGTCAATGGATACTCAGAGCCAGCCTGGGAGTGAGCATGCATGTATGCACACAAAGCAAGCCATTTGTTATGGGGGTACTCAACAGGAGGGGTCAGGAGCACTGGTGGGTAACCCCAGAAGAGAGAGATTAGTGCTGTACTATTGCACAGAGCAGGTAAGTATGACACGTTTGGTATTTTTTTTTTTATAAAAATTTTGCTTTATTGCTGTGAGTGTATTTGTTTTTCTCAAAGATTGCCCAACTTAACATTTTTCTAAAAAATTATGTATCAGTATTGTTTGGATTGAAAAAGGGAACACCCCAAAAGCTTGTCCTAAATTGTAAATGTTAGTGCAAACATAAAAACATATCACAGTATCAGTACTCAGTTGTTCCTGTTTATGTCAAACAATCCAATACATAATTTAACAAATTCATACTACTGTAAGTACTATACTAATAGGATTTTTTATTTCTTAAAATGAAGTCAATGGTTACGTAATGCATTGCTGGAGCTGATTTAATAAATAATAGGAACTGTTCACTCCGCAGGGAATATTCTCTTTATTCGGAAATATTAGGATATAACGGAAGGCAAACCTTTTTTTCATTTTGGATTAGATTGGAGATGGAATAGAGCACCTGTCAGTGTTTATTGCTGTCTGTGTCCCCAGTTATGGAGATTAACCCTCTCTATGTTTTTGTTCATGAGAGAGTGAGAGAAAATCTCAAATTTGGGGTTGTCAGCAGAAATGCAATGGAGGGGAAAACCTGATGACCTTGGTAAAGACCAGGGATTTTCCTCACTTTGGAGAGACTTCCTCTTGACTCCTGATTTGGTCACTGGGCCACCAAAATTGAGTATTCAAAAATAAGGCAGCTTCACATTGCTTGTTAAGCTAATTGTACATTTTATTTAGAAAAGTTAACAGACACAGCTACTTTAGTAAATTAACCAATTAACCTAGTAGGTCAACCTAAGCCAAAAAAAAAAAAAAAACAATAAACAGATTTTAACTTTAAGATGTTTAAATTGTTTTTGAAAAATTGTGCATACATGTAATATAAGTTAATATACACCATGTGCTTACAAAATATAAAAAACACCAATTTTATGATGTTAACCACTTACTACCCGCCCGCCATCAAATGACGGCGGAGCGGTGTAGCTACTATCCTGGGACGCCGTCATATGACGGCGCACAAGAACAGCCTCTCTCGGGCGCGGGGAACGGCGATCGTGACCGTGCCGTGTTGCTAGGACATGGCGCGATCCTGATCTCGGTAAATAGTCAATGACATGACTCTTTACCCATGTGATCGGCTGTGTCCAATCAAAGCCGGTAACATGTAAATGAGGAAGTGCGTGTTAGGCGAGGAGAGCCGATCAGTGGCTCCTCCTCATAGGGGACACAGGGAAATGTAATCAGGGAACTGATCACCAGTGCCCTGATTACACAAGAGTGAAATAAAGTGCCATAACTGCCCACCATCAGTGCCCACAGTGCCTGCTCATCTAGGCACTGATGGGCACTGACTGGCAGCACTATGGGCACTGAGTGTCGGCACTGATGGTGCTACCCATCAGTGTCCATCAGTGTTGCCTGTCAGTGCCGCCTCTCAGTGCCCATCAGTGCCACCTCTCAGTGCCCATCAGTGCCACCTATCAGTGCTCATCAGTGCTGCCTATCAGTGCCACCTATCAGTGCTCATCATTGCAGCATATTAGTACCTCCTCATCAGTGCCACCTCATCAGTGCCCATAAATGCCACCTCATCAGTGCCCATAAGTGCTACCTCATCAGTGCCTATCAGTGCCGCCTATCAGTGCCCATCAGGGCCCCTGCCGCCTCATCAGCGCACATCAGTGAAGGAGAAAAATTTATTTATTTTCAAAATTTACTCACAGAAAATAAGAAAAAAATTTTTTTTCAAAATTTTCTGTCTTTTTTATTTTTTTTTGTAAGAAATAAAAAACCCAGAGGTGATTAAATACCACCAAAAGAAAGCTCTATTTGTGTGAAAAAAAAATGATAAAAATGTCATCTGGGTACAGTGTAGCATGACCACGCAATTGTCATTCAAAGTGTGAGAGTGCTGAAAGCTGAAAATTGGCCTGGGCAGGAAGGGAATGAAAGTGCCCTGTAGGCAAGTGGTTAAGGAAGCATTTTTTCGCACTTCATAGCATCTCGAATGCAATCTTTTACATTCTGATTTCTTAATGTATAAATAAATGGATTTAGTAAAGGGGCAATAACAGTACTTACCAGATTTACTATTTTGTTTGCTTCCACAGAATACTCCTTAGGGGGTCTTATTACAATGAATATGGCCCCTCCAAAAAATATTGACAGCATGGTGAGGTGAGACAAACACGTTGAGAAGGTCTTCTGTCTTCCTGTATCTGATGGCATTCTTATTACGGTGATCACAATGAAAAAATAAGATATTGCAGTAATGGTCAAACATCCAATCAGAGTAAACACTGATGTAATGATTGTATTCAGTTTAATTAAACTTACATCTACACAGACCAGCTTAAGCATAGCTGCACTCTCACAAAAGAAGTGGTCAATCACACGGCCACAAAATGGAAGATTAGTTATAGCTACTGTGGGGTACAATAGACATAGAAATGGAGTAATGAAGCAGCCAGTCACTAGTTTTAAACACATACTATTTCTCATAATGGAGCTATATCTTAGTGGGTAACAAATAGCTATATATCGATCTATGGACATTGCAGTTAAAATGAGAAAATCTGCAGTGGATATGAAGTAATACAAATAGGATTGTATCAGACAACCCACTTTAGAAATGGTATTTTCTGCAACAAGTATTGCTAGCAACTTAGGAATAACAAAGGAAACCATTAGTAGATCAGTGAAAGACAAGCACACAAGGAATAAGTACATAGAAGAGTGCAGACGAGAATTGCTATAAATGATAATGATTATTAAAAGGTTTCCAGCCATTGTAATAAAGTAGGCCATCAATAGTGCTACAAATATTAGGATCTTTAATGTAGTGCTACCATAAAATCCTTTGAGAACAAATTGATCTAATATGGTTCCATTTGTTTTCTCCATTGAGGGTTAGCATCTACAAGAATTACTAGAGTGATAATCAGAAATTACATTTACAATATTGGTAATTTTAAAGCTGAATTCCAGGCAAAAAGCTAAAATAACACGTGAAATATATACATAGTATGAACCGCACACTGCATCAAATTGGTCTGCATGGCTGTCCTCCCAGAAGGACACCTCTTCTAAAGATGATGCACAAGAAAGCCCACAAACTGTTTGCTGAAGACAAGCAGACTAAGGACATTGATTACTGGAACCATGTCCTGTGGTCTGATAAGACCAGAATAAACGTATTTTGTTCAGATCGTGTCAAGTGTGAGTGGCAGCAACCAGGTGAGGAGTACAAAGACATGTGTGTCTTGCCTACAGTCAAGCATGGTGGTGGGACTGTCATGATCTGGGGCTGCATGATTGCTGTCGGCACTGGGGAGCTACAGTTCATTGAGGGGACCATGAATGCCAACATGTACTGTGACATACTGAAGCAGAGCATGATGCACTCCCCTCAGGTGGTGGGCCACAGGGCAGTATTCCAACATGAAAACGACCTCAAACACACCTCCAAGGTGACCACTGCTTTGCTAAAGAGGCTGAGGATAAAGGTGATGGACTGGCCAAGCATGTCTTCAGACCTAAACCCTATTGAGCATCTGTGGGGCATTCTCAAACGGAAGGTGGAGGAGTGCAAGGTCTCTAACATCCACTGGCTCGTGATGTTGTCACGAAGGAGTGGAAGAGGACTCCAGTGGAAACCTGTGAAGCTCTGGTGAACTCTATGCCCAAAAGGATTAAGGCAGTGCTGGAAAATAATGGTGGCCACACAAAATATTGACACTTTGGGCACAATTTGAACATTTTCATTTAGGGGTGTACTTTCTTTTGTTGCCAGCAGCTTAGACATTAATGGCTGTGTGTTGAGTTATTTTGAGGGGACAGCAAATTTTCACTGTTATACAAGCTGTACACTCACTACTTTACATTGTAGCGAAGTGTAATTTCTTCAGTGTTGTCACATGAAAAGATATAATAAAATATTTGCAAAAAATATTAGGGGTGTACTCACTTTTGTTAGATACTTTACAGGTATTTGTTTATTTATTTATTTTTTTGTTTGCTTTGTTAACATTTTTTTGAGTATAGAACTTTGTTCCAAGCATGTTTGAATCAACATCAACTAACCTTTGGTTAAAAAAAAAAAATACTTCCTTGGATTAGTTAGAACCTTCATACTGCTAGTTTGAAGTCATATCCTAGCTTTCTTGATCTTGGCTTACTGCCCTCCTGAACCCTACTCACCCCCTTGATGTACCGTATTTATCGGCGTATAACACGCACCGGCGTATAACACGCACCTCATTTTAAAAAGGAAATTTCAGGAAAAAAAATTAAATTTCAAATAAAGAACTTTAAAGCAAAATAAGGGTAGCTCAGAACATTTTTTTATTAATATTATTAATACTATTAAGATTATCAAATAAGTCTGCCAGGGGGGGGTAAAGAAACACTGCCTGGTAGGGAGACAAACACTAGCCATCAGCAGTGTTTCTTTGCTCCCCCCCGGCAGACTTCTTTTAATACTCTGGTCCCCTTTAAAATCAATGTACACAGCAGGGAGGGGGGTCAGCTGGTGTATGTAGTAGTCTCTTGCTCCCCCTTGCTCTGTCAGGCAGTGTCTAATCTTTGTGTGCAGTATCCTACTTGTCACATTCTTTACATTCCTTAAATGCCATTCCCTAAAGGTAGCGGCTAGTTCCTGCCCAGTAAAAGGACCCTGGTGATGTCACAGACCATGTGACTGTTTGGTCACATGGTACAGAGAAGTACAGGAAGTGGATGGAACTCATCACATCCCATGTGTCTACTGGCTAGGAACTAGTCGCAACCATTCCCTAAATGCCTTTACCTCAGTGAAACTCTCGCCGAGTAACTCTCGCGAGGAATGCAGAGCCGTTGCCATGGTTACGCTCCGACGGCCACGAGATTTACTGGTGTGACGTATCCCTGTAGCAGGAAGGAGGAAGGAGGAAGGCTGCTCTGGGGGTCTGTAATGCCGATGTAATATTACACCGCACCATTCAAGAATTCCACTTGCTTATATTAATGACACATTCCAGTGTAGCAGAGGAAGGCTGCTGGGGACTGCAATGCGCGCCGATCACATCCATTCGCGCTGCTGTGCGGTATTTACTATGGGTCATTAACATTATATCGGCGTATAACACGCACACATCATTTGCCCCCTATTTTCAGGAAGAAAAAGTGCGTGTTATACGCCGATAAATACGGTATTTAAAGGTTTCAGCCATGTATCCCCTTCCCCTTCTATTCTCCAGACTGTACATATTACATTCCTCTTGATATGTTTTATGCTAAAATATGTTTTATCCTTCAGACCTTCATTTTTGTTGCTTGTCTCTGCTTGTCTCTGAACTTCTGTCTTATCAATATCTTTTTGTAAGCGAGGTCTCCAGAAATGGACACATATCAAAATGAGGTCTAACTAAAGATCTATATAGCAATCTCCTTTCGTCTCCCCTGATCTCTCTAGTAATAGGTACGAGCAGCTGCCAATGCATAGTCCATGTCAGGAGCTGTGTCCGTGAATAAGAGGATCCTGAAAGACTGCCACACCCCTCTAGCAATGCATCCTAGAATTCTATTTACTTTTCCCATTGCATTGCCAAACTGTATGCTCATTTTGCAATTTTTTGAATAAATACTCCTAAATCTATTTCCTCTGTAGTGCTGGCCAACACTGTACCTCCAATAATATTGTAGATCAGGGATCCTCAAACTACGGCCCTCCAGCTGTTGCAGAACTGCACATCCCATGAAGCATTGTAAAACTCTGACATTCATAGACATGACTAGGCATGATGGGAATTGTAGTTCCCGAACAACTAGAAGGCCATAGTTTTAAGACCCTTGTTGTAGATGAAAAAGGGGGGTATATGGTACAATAAGTGGTGTGTGTACACTGATAGTATAATGAGAACAGCAAAAAGTCCATAAGGTACAACTGGAATGTACAGGGCGACATCCTGCTGGCCTCAAAACACTTGATGCAGCACCTCTGGAGAGACTGAAATATCTCTGAGCAAACAGCTAAAGAGAACAGGAGGGTGTGATCTAAGTGTATTATGTTACAGATTTATTGTGGTGAGACACAATTGCCAACTCACGTTTGACAATTAAAAACTGGCTCGTCAACAAAGTAAGGCATAAAACCTTAGCATGGAAGGGTATCTCAATCCAAGCCGGACATACTGGGTTGGTCGGTTGAATCAATCTGTAGGACAGAAAAAACACACCAGGGGATGCCAGACTAAGTACAGTAGTGTAAAGGACTAATAGGTGCACAAAAATAGGCAACACACATATGAAGAATAAATGGTGCTTTTGGGAAAACTCTCAGCTGGTGGTTGGCGAGTGCGTATGGGGTGGAGAGCCTTGTCCAAAAACTTACTTAAGCAGTCCAGATGTAGGGCCGGGTACAAGTTCGCATGGAGGAAGTAGGAAGATGGAACACAGAGTAGACAGGATGTGACCTCAGAGGGATGTCAGGGGGAAATAGATACATGTTTGGAGGCTGCCCAAGCCTCTTTCTCAAGCCAAACCCCCTATAAATAATGCCCATCTATTTCCTATTTTTTCTAGAGTCCATTAAACCTGCAAATCCCTCTTCCACTTCTGTATAAACGATGGTACGAATGAATTTGGTGGTGAGCTTAGTATATTTTGGCTCACTCAGCTGATCTGAATTGGGAGTTTTGGAGGTACCACATGCATATAGGATATTGGATCGCTAACTGCAAACTGGAGCCTGGTTGTGCGTTGCCAATTATTTGAGTTCACCATCCTAACACATGCCTTTTTCTAACCAAAGGTCAAATGATCTGGTAAGCAGATATCTTCTTTTGAGCACATGGTGACGCTTCATTTTTTGGATCGGATCTATTTCTTGGTGCTGGACTCTCCTTAATATCCTATATTCATTTGGTCCAACTGAGGGAAGATTGAATCATTTTCTTGTGGGACTTATGGACTGACCTTTGGGCTGACCTTTAGCACAAATGTATGTTTCTTCCTTTTTACTCATTATCGGAATCTGTTTATTTATTTCATGTGGCGCTTTACCCCTCATTGATAAATCTATTTATGCAATGGTGGGACAAAAAGGCACAGCGGATCTTGAATGTTAACAAAATGTAAATTCTTGAATAATGAATGAAACTATAATAGAGAACTATGGGCATGGTGTATGGAAGGGGACAAATATAATACTAATAGACTAAATTATGGGACACTCTTTGGATACACTACACATACTGTATGTGTAAGGAAGAAGATTATACTATTGATAGGAAAATGATGGTACTGCTGAACCAAGTGGGAAAAACAGTGGGGAATGCTGGAAAAGTACATAAAAAAAAAAAATGAGAGAGTGTGATATATCACAAAAAAATGATATACAAAGTATTATGTATATATTTAGTGCATATTTAAAAAAATATTTTTTCTGTACAATTATATATAAACAGGTTTTTGTGGCCTGATATATATATGATCCACGTATATAAAAACTTCTGAATGTTTGTAAGTGGGGAGCAGAAAAGTGTAGATGGCATTAAATAACAGTATTGCTTTTAATCTCATTGAAAGGACAGATAGCCGGGAGTGAATATCCTGTAGGTCTCCCTTTCGCAAAGTTCCCTAAAACGTTCTGCGGCAGAGTTTTTTTTAAATGGCTTCCATAACCCAAACTTATAGACCTGTAGATGATTTATTGTGGTGTTCAGGAAAGTGATGAGGTACACTTTGTTTAGGTCAAATTACAAAGTGAGCCGGCGCTAGTGGGAGATAATCTCAGAGGCTCACTTTGTAATTTGATATTTATTGGTATTTAGTGATAATACTAGAGCTGGCTGCGTGTGGGATAGGTTTGATCCTAATCTCATAGCCATCTAAGTTTCCTAACCAGCTGCAACACACTACAGGAATCCCTTCTATTTTGGATACCTAAGTGACAGCGCACATATCACCTCCTATTTTTACACTTTGTTTAGGGTTTCCATCTTCCACAAACCTTCTATGTTCCCCGAATCTGCCACATATTGTGCGGATGGTCCTGCCAACGTAAAGAAGACCACACGGGCATGTAAGGCAGTACATAATGAGCTACATCTGAAGAACAAATCTGAAATGTGTTGATGTAATACATTTTGCATTGGCTGAAAAATGTTTTGCCCATGTTTACATGCCTGCAGGAGTCATTTTACGTCATTGCATTGGTCCATGCCCATGAGGTGTCCGAATAGAATTCCAGGTTCCACACTCGGCTTTGGAGAAACGGTGGCCTTGCTTTGGGCAATTTTTTCATTAAGGCTTGGGGCTTTTCGCTGCGAGAATTTTGGGAAACAATTCCATGGACAATATCGTTAGATGGAAAGTATTTTTTCCAAACACTGGTCCATACTCCTCCATGATACACACTTGAAGAACACCATTCGCCAAAAAAACAAAATTACAGCATCCCCAAAAGCCATTACATTTCTTAAATATGAATAAAGCAACTGTGTCACACCCCCAATAGTTTACAACTGAGGAAATATAATTATGGAAATGTGCTGTTTTCTACCGTGGATTAGTTATACAAATATTATAATTATTTTTAATTAAAAAATGTTTGTTTAAAGCAAAAATATATTTAAAGCTAGATAAAGGTATATTAACCCCCAATAATTACACTTCCTGATTTTTGTTCAGTGGTCAAAACAAAATTGAGGATCTGGAGCAGTTATAGATTTCAAAGATTCTATAAACTTTAAATCCAACCAAATCTGCATTTATAGCTATTAACTCACAGTTCACATCTACCATATATACTAAGCCTAATGCTGTAGACATTTTACAATTCATCAGGGATTGCTTTGGAAAATAGATATGATTAATAAAGGTAATGTTTTCAAATTGTCAGTTGACTGCAAATTTTAATGTAATATTTAATCCTGTTGCTATAGTATAGAATACATATACAGTGGATCACAGGACATTGCTACAATGTTCACATTCAGACTAATGAAAACGTACCTACTGTAAACCACAAGTCACATTACTTGTGATTTGCTATAGAAATATAGCATGAAATATAACAGACAAATTTATAAATACTAGGTGTGTTGTCTGCAGGTCGTAACTGAAGTATGTGAGGTGGCCTACTCTATTTCACTTAAGGAGAACTCCAGAAAACACAATAGCATGACATAAACTGTCTATATCCATTAGAAATAAGAGTGCTGAAATCATAACACGCGTTTGTTTGTATGAATAAATATACGATTATGATATTTCTTTGGGGAACACTTTCATCCAGACAATGTTTCCCATAGGCTTTAGCTTGCTAGATTTTCATTATTGCAAATTACAATCATTACGTATTGCAGCTAGAGAAATAATTGTACTTACAGTACATGACGAGCAATGGGGCTAAATCTTGTAATCTTATTTTCTGTGATTTCTGTTATTATGGAAAAAGTAACTTACATTTAAGTAGCTATGTGCACTATATTGTACTGCTGTGTTCTAGTGTCTCCTTATTCCCTAATGGAACAGAATTAGGTACTCCAGAGGGCCTGCTAAGCCTACAATATACTGTAAACAGGTAAACAGCCATAAGACCAAATATAGTGCAAAAAAACACTAGATTCTTCAAAAATGGGGGCATGGTTTGCCAGTGGCTTCAAGCAGAAGGGTCTTCTAGCCAAAGGCCAAGGCATTAACACAAAAAAAAAGATGTTAAATTGCCTTTTTTGCTTATTAGCATAAACTGGAATCTAAGAAAAACACATCAAAACTCCAGCCAAATGGTCCTCCTGACTATATGGAAAGCCATTGGGATCTTTTTCTCAAGACAGCTGTGTGGAGGAAGTCATATATGACACTGGACAGATCGAAATTGAGTCCCCTTTCAGCACCTGCTCCCCAGACTTGAGAAATCCTCTTGGATCCAAGGTCTCCCGAGATTCCTACAGTGAGATGGAGGTAGAAGACTTAGCAATTTTGAGTACATATAAAAAAATATTTTGCCCTTCTGCTGACCAAAACTGCATAAAGACTGTACAATAAAAAAAGAAATAGCAGAACTACATCAAGGCCTGCAAAAAATTCATCATTGCCTAGATGCCATTGAATTCACTTTCACAAGCTTAACCAGTGGGACTGGCAAACTGCAATCCACAGTTTGTGATCAACAGGCCTTTATACAGCAACAATGGTATCAAGCAATTTGGATGACAGATATCACTGGATCAATATTGCGTCCAATGGTATAGGACAGCCTTTCTCAACCGGGATGCTGCAGCACCCAGGGGTGCCACCTAAGGTTGTTAGGGGTGTTGTTGCATCCTGGTTGAGAATGGTTGTGGATTAAGCTCTGTGTGCTGATGTACAGATGTACTGATGTACAGAGTGCCAGTCTCAGCCCTTCTTACACAGACCAGCAGAACTCTAAATTCTAAACCTGCACACTCAGGGGAGGGAATAGAGTGGTGGAAGGGGGAAGCATCTTCCTGAGTCCTAATCTCGCCACCTCTCTCTTTAGTCAACAGTGCAAGCAAACCATTGCAAGTGCAGGTAAAGTCTGTATTTGGCAAAAAGACTATGGGGTTGATTTACTAAAACTGAAGAAAAAGTCTGGTGTAGCTGTGCATGGTAGCCAATCAGCTCCTAACTTCAGCTTGTTCAATTAAGCTTTGACAAAAGAAATGGAAGCTGATTGGTTTCTTTGCATAGCTGCACCAGATTTAGCATTCTCCAGTTTTACTAAACCAACCCCTATGTGCACGTGTATGTGAATGGGAGTTTATGTATCTGTGTGTGTATGGGAGTTTACATATGTATGTACTGTACGTACAGTATGTGTGCCTGTGTATGATAGTTTATGTGTGCGTGTGTATAATAGTTTATATTTGTGTGTGTATGAGAGTTTATTAATGTGAGCGTGAGTGTATGTGTGTGTATGTACAGTATGTTAATATGCATGTGTGCATGTATATTTGTACATTATTTTTAATCTTTACCCTTAATACTTTTGTTCAGAACTAAGTATATAAATGTGGTAAAAGTGCCCTGCTACCTATTGATAGAAATTAGTAAATACAGGGTGCAGCTTCTGCAATCATCAAATGTGTTCCCACATCCGCAATAAATCAATATTAAAATGTGTGATCGAGCTGCCTCTAAATCAAGGTAAAAATAATAACTAGAAAGTGACAAAAAATGACTGAATAAGTAAGCGTTTCATATATATTTAGGCCCCTTTCACACAGGTTTTCCGATCAGGTCCACCTGTCAGTTTTTCAGGCGCACCTGATTGGATGCTCCATGCACCTCTATGGAGCAGCAGATGTCAGTAGTGACATCTCCGCTGACACCCGCTGCTATGCGATCCGATGTGGTCCGTAAAATCCAGATGGATGGAAACCCTATTTTCTATCCATCTGGAGGATCGGATCAGATAGGATCGGATGAAAACAGACAGCTCCCCCATAGAGGAGAGCGGGGCTCTGACAGCTCCGCCTCTGCAAAGTAAGCGGAGACTAATCTGTCATCCGCCTGCTCAGCGGGGATTAGCGGATTGTTCCCCACTGAGCAAAACGGAGTCTGCCGGACTGAAAGCCTGTGTAAAAGGACCCTAAGTGCCAGTTGACACTCTTGCGGCTGCAGCGATCGCATGTAATATCGGAGCGCACTGCTCCTTCATTACATGCGATCGGCTGTGCGGTGCGAATTCAGCCATACACTTTGTATGGCTAAATTCGCACTGCACCCGCACCAAAGTCGCACAGGACCCTTTTTTTCAGCCGCATCAGGATCGGATCGCACAGTGGTTCACACTTGTGCGATCCGATCCTGTGCAAACTGTAAAGATCGCACTGCGATATGCGATCAAACTGGGGGTGTCGTTAACATTTCATTGACACCCCCAGCGTATCGCATATGGCAGTGTGACCTGCCAAGGGTTCGTTTGCGATGCGGGAACAGGCTGCGAATTCGCAGCCTTCCCGCATCGCATAAGTGTAACCCGGCACTAAGTGCCAGTGCAAATTTATTCCATAAACAAACATATAATGCAAAAAAAGCCAATGCAATAAATAATAAAGCTTCCTATAGCTTGTGGCTGGATCCCTCCCTTAGGTCCAATCATCCACCCCTTACTATAGAAGCAGATATTTTGCCACCATATGAATGAGTGACTGCTTCTAAAGCCTAACATGAGCCTTCCTTTAAGTGTTTTTGTGTTTATTTTACTCTAATTTATTCAGCTTATTGTATTTCACAGTTTTGTTAGTCAGGCTAGTAGACAAACATACCAATTGGCCTACGCCTAATGCTCACTGTGGTGCCATCCCTTGCCCACATTCATCATTCAGTTAATGGACACCAGTCCTTCTAGGACCATACTTGTGAGCAGGGGCAGCCCTTCCATTAGGGGCGCAGGAGCACTGCCCCCCCATCCATGTGTCCGGGCCCCTAATCTACAGTACATGCAGGGGTGCCGGATGCATGGAGTTCAATGGGGATTTTTTTTTTAAGCACCTGATTAGAGCCAGAGGCCTTTTCTGAAGCCTATTGGCTTCAGAAAAGGGTGGGCCGGGGTGCAGAGTACTGCACCCCGGGCCCACCCAGTTGTGTGCCAATAGCGAATGAATATTACCTGCTGGTAAAAATTCCATACAAATTTGAAATTGCATGTGCTATAAAGTGCCAAAAATTGGGCCTTTGCCATAGGTGGTGCCTGAACAGCGTAACCAAGGCTTCGCAGTTACTCTTGCTGGAAGCAGGAACGGGACCTGCTGGTAAGAATTCCATACAAATTTGAAATTTGAAACTGCATGTGCTATACAAGTGCCAAAAATGTGCCTTTGCCGTAGATGGTTTCTGAACACCATAACCAAGGCCTTGCAGTTACTCTTGCTGGGAGCAGGAAGGGGACCTGCTGGTAAGAATTCCATACAAATTTGAAATTGCGTGTGCTATACAAGTGCCAAAAATTGGGCCTTTGCCGTATTTGGTGTCTGAACACCATAACCAAGGCCTCGCAGTTACTTTTGCTGGGTGCAGGAACGAGACCTTCTGGTAAGAATTCCTTACAAATTTGAAATTGCATGTGCAATACAAGTGCCAAAAATTGTGCCTTTGCCATAGGTGGTGCCTGAACACCGTAACCAAGGCCTCGCAGTTACGTTTGCTGGGTGCAGGGACGGGACCTGCTGGTAAAAATTCCATACAAATTTAAAATTGCATGTGCTATAAAGTGTCAAAAATTGGGCCTTTGCCGTAGGAGGTGCCTGAACACCGTAACCAAGGCCTCGCAGTTACTTTTGCTGGGTGAAGGAACGAGACCTTCTGGTAAGAATTCCTTACAAATTTGAAATTGCATGTGCTATAAAGTGTCAAAAATTGGGCCTTTGCCATAGGTGGTGCCTGAACACCGTAACCAAGGCTTCACAGTTACTCTTGCTGGGTGCAGGAATGGGACCTGCTGGTAAGAATTCCATACAAATTTGAAATTGCATGTGCTATACAAGTGCCAAAAAATGGGCCTTTGCCGTAGGTGGTGCCTGAACACCGTAACCATGCCTTGCAGTTACTCTTGCTGGGAGCAGGAATGGGACCCGCTGGTAAGAATTCTATACAAATTTGAAATTGCATGTGCTATACAAGTGCCAAAAATTGGGCCTTTGCCGTATGTGGTGCCTGAACACCGTAACCAAGCCCTCGCAGTTACTCTTGCTGGGAGCAGGAACGGGACCTGCTGGTGAGAATTCCATACAAATTTGAAATTGCATGTGCTATACAAGTGCCAAAAACTGGGCCTTTGCCGTAGGTGGTGCCTGAACACCGTAACCAAGGCCTCACAGTTACTCTTGCTGGTAGCAGGAACGGGACCTGCTGGTAAGAATTCCTTACAAATTTGAAATTGCATGTGCTATACAAGTGCCAAAAATTGGGCCTATGCCGTAGGTGGTGCCTGAACACCATAACCAAGGCCTTGCAGTTACTTTTGCTGGGTGCAGGAATAGGACCTGCTGGTAAAAATTCCATACAAATTTGAAATTGCATGTGCTATACAAGTGCCAAAAATTGGGCCTTTGCCATAGGTGGTGCCTGAACACCATCACCAAGACTTCGCAGTTACTCTTGCTGAGTGAAGGAACAGGACTTGCTGGTAAGAATTCCATACAAATTTAAAATTGCATGTGTTATACAAGTGCCAAAAACTGGGCCTTTGCCGTAGGTGGTGCCTGAACACCGTAACCAAGGCCTCACAGTTACTCTTGCTGGAAGCAGGAACGGGACCTGCTGGTAAGAATTCCTTACAAATTTGAAATTGCATGTGCTATACAAGTGCCAAAAATTGGGCCTATGCCGTAGGTGGTGCCTGAACACCATAACCAAGGCCTTGCAGTTACTTTTGCTGGGTGCAGGAATAGGACCTGCTGGTAAAAATTCCATACAAATTTGAAATTGCATGTGCTATACAAGTGCCAAAAATTGGGCCTTTGCCATAGGTGGTGCCTGAACACCATCACCAAGACTTCGCAGTTACTCTTGCTGAGTGCAGGAACAGGACTTGCTGGTAAGAATTCCATACAAATTTAAAATTGCATGTGTTATACAAGTGCCAAAAATTGGGCCTTTGCCATAGGTGGTGCCTGAACACCGTAACCAAGGCCTCGCAGTTACTCTTGCTGGGAGCAGGAACGGGACCTGCTGGTAAGAATTCCTTACAAATTTGAAATTGCATGTGCTACACAAACTCTGTGGCAGACACACTCTTTTGTCCGTCACAAAACCTCCAGCAGCACTGAACGTCCGTTCGGAAAGCACACTGGAAGCAGGACAGGCCAGTAGCTCCATTGCATATTGTGCAAGTTCTGGCCAGTGGTCCATCCTCAAGACCCAGTAAGCCAGTGGATGCGCAGCTGGAAAGATCTCCAAGTCTGCTCTTGCACCTAGATAATCATGCACCATATGATGGAGACGCTGCTGATGGTTGCCTAAACCTAACAGCCCTGGGTGCTGCTGAGGACAAAGGAACTGTTTAAAGGCATCGGTCAGCCAGCCGCCTTCTCCACCGCTCCTCCTTTGGCTGAACGATCCCTCAGAAACATGTCCAGAGAATGTTGACCTCCCAGTGTCTGGAAAGGCGGTACACAATCTTTTTTTTCAAGGCCTCCTCAAGATATTTCATCCTCTGCTCCCTCTGCGAAGGCAGGATGAGCTCTGAAACTTTACCCTTGTAACATGGATCAAGAAGGGTTGCCAACCAGTACTTATCCCTCTCCTTGATAGCACGAATCCTCAGGTCCTTTCTCAGGCTTTGCAGAATTAGTGAGCCCATGCAACGTAAGTTGGAGGATGCATGAGCTTTTGAGTCCTCTGGGTCACTAAGGATGGCATTGTTAGCAGGAGCAACCTCTCCCCAAACACGTACAACTCCTATGGTTTCTGGAGAGTCAAAACCATCCCTTGAAGACTGCTGTATGCTATCCTCTTCCTCTACATCCATGCTGCTGAACTCCTCATCCTCCTCCTTCTCTTCCTTCTGTGTGTTTTGTGGCCCTGCAGGAATAATATCTGCATAAAGGGGGCCTTGTGTAACGCTCCTGCGTTTTACGTATGATGTGGATTTTCAGCTGCAGAAATATTCCACTTCAGTAGTCATGTAGAGAAACGCTGAGACACCAATCCCAACTCTCAATGACTCATCATGTGTGGATGATCTCAATTCAGCAAGTAAATACACACACTCAATAAGATGTTTCCTAGAGTGACTTATGTATATAGTAACACAGTGATGATAGGCTGAAGAGACAGGTTGGGTAGAGATGGTAGATGACAGACACTTGAAAGGAAATGTTCTTCAAAGTAAGATAGTAGCAGATGGGATGCAGATAGGTTTAGCAATCATGTATGGTAGTAGATGACAGAGTAGCAGGTGGACATACAAGAGAGATCAACCCAGTGCAAGAACAGGTGGTAGTAGGCTCAAGAGCTAGCAATCTTAGATAATGCAGATGTAGTAATAGTCCTTAGTATGCAGAGCTAGATAGTGTAAGCTTTAGTATAAAGGTTATAGAGGTTTCCCCTGTGGGGTACTTATCACTAATAGCAATGTAGCAGAGGAGAGGTTCGGCAAGAGCGGATGATCCGGTAGCGGGATACAGGGATCAGCGCAGCGTGGTTCCGACAGCGAGGTATGCTTGCAAGCATGAGAGCTTCAAGACAGGTTAGCATCAAGGCACAAAGCAGTTTGAACGAACACATGTGAGTGAGAGCCGGCGATCTAAATAGCCATCCAGTCCGGCGCTCAGTGATGACAGCATCAGTCTTAAAGGTGTATGCGCACCTTACCAAAAGAGAATGGTGGGGCGCATACACTTATGAAAGAGTAATTAGGGTACCCAAAGGTACCAGAACATTACACCTTGTGAGGAAAGGAAGTCCTCCTCTTCCTCCCGCTGTTCTGCCTCAAGTGCCCTGTTCATGATTCCATGCAGCGTGTGCTCCAGCAGGTAGACTAGCGGGATAGTGTCACTGATGCATGCATCGTCCCGGCTCACAATCCTTATGGGCTCCTCAAATGGTGACAGGACGATCGATGCATGCATACTTGATCAAAAGTCACTGGCGTGGCAAAAAAAAAACAAGCTCCCCTGATGATGTCCTTGTGCCATACTCACACAGCTTCTCATTGATGGCCCTCTGCTGTGTGTGCAGCCGCTGCAGCATTGCCAACGTTGAGTTCCACTTGGTGGGAATGTCACAAATGAGGCGGTTGGTGAGCAGGTTGAATTCCCATTGAATGTCAGATAAGCGAGCACTAGCATTGAATGGACTGCGGAAATGGCCACAGACTTTCCTGGCCTGCCTCAGGAGATTTACGAAGCCCAGGTATCTGCTTAAGAAACACTGCACCACCAGATTCAGGACATGTGCCAAGCATGGAACATGTGTCAAGTGTCCCTGTCGGAGGGTGGAGAGAAGGTTGGTGCCATTATCGCATACAACCATTCCTGGCTCAAGCTGTCATGGCGTCAACCATCTCTGAGCCTGCCCCTGCGGAGTTGACAGAATCTCTGCACCAGTGAGACTCCTATCCCCTAGACAGACCAACTGAAGCACAGCATGGTATCTTTTAGCCTTGAACGCTTAGGGAGCTCTGTTGCTACAGAGGACTATTGAGCAGCAGAGGGCATGGAGGAGGAGGTAGTGAAGTAGCCAGATGTGGCAGAACCAGTACCAGCTTTTTGGAGGCGTGGTGGCAAAACAAGCTGCAACACGGAACCCTGTCCTGCATCCTTCCCAGCTGCCAGCAGAGTTACCCAGTGCACCGTGAAAAAAATGTAATGTCCCTGTCCATGCCTGCTGGACCTATGTGCACCTTCCTGCTGACCGCTTTGTCCAACAAGGCCAAAACACTACCTTTCACATGACAGTAGAGAGACGGAATGGCCTTACGCGAAAAGAAGTGCCTTTTTGGGACCTGCCTCTGTGGTGCAGCACATTCCACATATTCGCGAAAGGGATCCAAGTCTACCAGATGAAAAGGCAGCAACTGTAATGCTAGCAATTTGGCCAAGCTAGCATTAAGACGCTAAGCATGTGGATGGCTGGTACAGTATTTCTTTCTACGGTTCAAATACTGGTGTAGTGAAATTTGCCTGCTGCTCAAATCAGGTGGTATTGTACTGCTAGCAGATTGGGTGCAAATCTATGTTCCACTCATTGCTAAACCATTATCCCTCTCAATGCTGGTATTTGTGAAGGCATGAGGTATAGTAGGGTTAGAGATCGCAGATGAGGAGCAAGGTGATGTATGCTTGTTTTGATCTGGGGCCTCTTTCAGGTGGTGTTGCCAACGGACTGCATGGCAGGTTGTCATATGCCTTGTCAAGCATGTGTTGCCCAAGCGGCTGGTGTTCTGGCCACGCTTGATCCGCTTTAGATAGAAGTTGCAAAAAGCAATGCAGCGGTCTATTGCACAGATGCTGAAAAAAGCCCACACTAATGAACTTTTTGGAGTACGCTGGGATTTTGCAGTACCCTGCACCTTTGGAGCTCTGTGCTGTGACGCAATAGGTTGGCTACTGCTATGCCGGCCCCTGGAGCACATCCTGCCTTGTTGGAGCTGTGCATCCTCCTCATCCTCCCCCTCCTCCTCTATCCTGTCAGGCACCCAAGTACAGTCAGTGATCTCATCATCCCCTCCCTCCTCATCACTGGAGCAAACTTGGCAATATGCTTCAGCTGTGGCAACATGACTGCTGGTTTCTTGTCCATCATTGTCACCCCCTCTCTCTAGGCTCACTTTATTCCCTTCATCAACCTGTAGTGTGGGGCGTGTACTTGGCCCCTGAGCCATGACTGGCTAAAGGCAGCCTGCCTTTAGTCCAATCATGGCAGAGATCATTTGATTGGCCAAAGCATGAGGTCAGGGTGCATGCTTTGGCCAATCACATAACACGCGTGCAATGCATTATGGGAAACTCAAATTTCCTGCGAAGAAGCACATTTGTTCGTCATTTGACGAACGATTGAACGAGCGATGTTCGAGTCGAACTTACCTTCGACTCGAACTTGAAGTTCATCCCTAAATGCATTGTCCCCTCTCTGATCTCTCTGGCCTACACACTGTCTAAATATATGTTCTTCTTTCTGTCATCCTTTCTCAGTTTTGCATGTTGAATGTCTTCAAATGTTCAAAACTCAATCAATTGGATCCTAACCAGATTGCTCCTAATAATTTTCTAAAACAAGCAGCGGACAGTGGATGCTGATGCATTCCTCTTCATGTGAAGATCTGCTCACCACCAATGCAGAATGCATTGACTTTGTAATGGAAACTTGCATTCTAAACCAAATCTAAAAGTGAACTCTAAAGTCACCACATTGCCTTTGATAAGCGATATTGTAATTAGCTCCTGGAATTTTGTTATTTGGTCTTTTTTTGTTTTACTGTCCTTTTGTTAGCAATGCCTTAAAAATCAGGTTGATCCCTCCCCCTAATAAGCAGACTTCTGAAAACTATTCAGCATTTTCTCAACACAAACATGAGCACCATTGTGTGTGCAGACCAGATTCATATATATGTGTAAAAATATACGCAAGAGGGTGCAAACGCCTAGTGCATTACCAAAAATACCATTTAATTAAAAACACATAACTGTGTTATACTCACAAAAGTAGGAAAAAAATCAAGCTTGTCATGTACAATGCTCCAACTGGTGAGACGGGTGACTCTATGGCCACACGGTGGAAAAGCTTGCACGTTTCAGGGGACAGACCCCCTTCCCCTTCACATATATGTATACAAATCCCCACCAATTGAAACCACAAATAGAAAGAAAGTGAGTGCAGCACTGGTTAGTAGCTAATCAGTACTCAATATTCAGTTATTGATAGTCCATAAATGACAACATACAATAATGGATAAAAATATAGGAAGTTCAGTTCTTTATACATCCAAAAGATCACAGTATCTGGTGATAATTGAAAATAGGAAACAAGGAGCTCCTCAGGTATCCCAAATTGGAGCACAGTTCACACAAAAGATCCAAAAGGGTGATAGACTTTCAACTGCTGGTGCGTTAAACAACACAGTGGCCCTCCATCAAGCACATATATATGCTCACCAGATTTCCCAGGGAGCCAAGCCTTGAGTCAAATCTCAGTGGATACATGTAGGTAGGTACCCCTTAGGGCTATAGAGACATCCTTGTCCTCAGAATGGATACACTAAATAGAATGCTAACCACATGGAGCCAACAAAGTTTTATAGTGTAGTATATTTTTATTCAAACGACTAATAAAACATGTACATGTTCGTAAATAATAAAACAGAACTCATATTAGATGGTCCGCCGCTCCACAGCACAGATGCAGCGGACAGACGCCAGTGTGTAGGCCTAGTCCTGAACGCGTTTCGTGTTAAAACACGTTCTCAACAGGGGTTTGCCTAAGTTTGCCCTTGTTTAAGAGGTATATATTCACCTTTTTAGTGCTAGCAGCTTGTGAATTCATAGCGCTCGTTCCCTATTGATTTATTTGTGAAACCACAAATAAATGTCCAAACCAAAAATATTTCCAAAATAATGAAAACACCTATTATAAAAAATGATCAATACAATATAAAGGTACATAAATTAAGAGGCTTCCCGCCATAGGCCTGAGCGGGGGGTGTGCTAGGTGTACCTGGGCACACTCTATTAACTCTGTGTGGTGCCGACTCCCCCTACTGTCTGGGCTTCCTCCATGTTGTTCCCTCTTCCTGCAGTGCTGCTGGCTTACCTCCCCTTCTCTCCTCTCAGCTGCTGTGGTTGATTTTTCAGGATGGAGTGTGGGGGAAAGGGCCAGTCAATATGTCATTTACCAGCCCCTTCCTTTTCTAAATGAACACAGTGAATATGCTCACTCACTGTGTTCATTCAAAAACTCAAGCATAGTAAACATAGTTTACTATGTTTTAGTGTGTTTGAGCTTTGGGGTGCACACCCCAATGCAATAGGCTGCACACACCTTTTCTACCTGCAGATATAATCTATTCCCTTAGAGGTCTTTTTATAACTGTCACACACGTCATGTGTATTTTGGAATAAATCTGACCATAGTTTATCTAATAGAATAGATATGGTTGTGAGTGCCATCTAATGGACAAAATTCAGTATAGTATTCTGAAATAGAGTGAGAAAATATACCACATTTTGGCCACTAGATGGAGCTAACCATCATTGAGCTTAGTCATAGAGATCCTCTATGACTAAGCCCCAATGGGTGGGGCATATCAGAGGGTTTGACTTATGGAGTGGTGTAAGGCTAAATCCATCTCACACATGTCAAAAACACACACTGGACTGGGAGAGCAGCGATTTCTCTAAGTACACTACACACTACTGGATGGTGATATTTCATGGCAGCACCCTATACCTTAGCACCACAGAGACAACATCCTTTTTTGCTTAGAGCGGCACTTCAAGTATAAGCAGGTCACAGGATTGTGGAGTTTGTCTAAATGAGTCTGTGTAACCTGTGGGAGTTTGACCTTAGATAAAAAAAATAAACATAGGCCCCAAGAGGCAAGAAACAGCCCTTAGTGTAACGTTTTCTGTAGTAATGACTTCTTCACCACTGGGCTCCAGGGTTAAATACATTTATGGATAATGTATATGTGAGAATATAGGGTCTTCTAGCTAACCTGGCTAGCATCTTTCCACTTTGTTACCAAACTTGTAAAACTGTTATATATGGGTGGATTTGATTTGCACATATTTATCTAACCACATATCAAGTTGATTTTTTCCTTTTGCAAGGCTAACGTGAGCGGTTGCCCCCCTCCCCCCAAACCATAGGAGGCCACATGCCCTCAAGATGAGTAGGTGGGTGCTTTGGGGCAGGGGGGGGCTCTGCTCCCCCCCACCCAAAGCACCTTGTTCACATGTTGATGGGGACAAGGGCCTCTTCATGACAACCCTAGGCTGTGGTTGTGGGGGTCTGTGGACAGGGGGCTTATCAGAATTTGGAAGATCCTGCCCCCCATCTGAATGAATATGGGACACATTGTACCCCTACTCATTCACCAAAAAAGTGTCAAAAATAAAGAAAAATAATAGATAAGTTTTTGACAAGTCCTTTATTTAAAAAAAATAATAAAAACAATGTCCCAGATGTAGGTCCATCGTCAATTATGCCACAGTCGCCACTGCTGGATCTGAAAAAAATGGTATACCTACGATGAAGGCGTTTTTCTTTCAGGTCCGGCGGTGGGGTGGGCGTCGTGATTGATGATGGATTTACATCCGGGGATATTGTTTTTTTATTTTTTTTATAAAGTAATTGTCAAAAACCTGTGTACTGTTTCTACAATGTACCCCATACTCATTTAGAAAGGGGGGAGCTGGGATCCAAGGACCTCCATGTTAAAGGGGGCTTCCAGATTCCGAAAAGCCCCCTGCCCGCAGACTCACACAACCACAGCCCAGGGTTGTCGGGAAGAGGCCATTGTCCCCATCAACATGTGGACAAGGTGCTTTGGGGTGGGGGAGCAGAGCGCCACCCCACCCCACCCCAAATAACCCCCTGTGTTGAGGACATGTGGCCTGGTATGGATCAGGAGGGGGGGCGCTCGCTCATTTCCCCCTTTCCTGACCTGCCACCAGGCTGCATGCTCAGATAAGATTCTTGTATGTATTTTAGGGGGATCCCACGCCATTTTTTAAAAAAAAAATTGCTATGGAGTTCCCCTTAAAATCCATACCAGACCCAAAGGGCCTGGTATAATTTAAGGGGACCCCCCACGTCATTTTTTTTTATCATTTTTGTATTGTGGGCACTCTTGCCATTACTATTTGGGTGCATCCTGATATCCAAGGCCTAGAATTTGCACCATGAATTGGTAATGTTTGCCATCATAGGTTGGCAGGGGGCCTAGCAGTGATATTATACCATCATATATTGGCAGGGGGTATAGCAGTACTGAACTTAAAACAATATTACGTTTCAGCCCAAATCGCATCATTGGGATAATTGCATACCACCAGAGAATATTACATACTCCCCTGTTTCTCCCCACTCATGAGAATCCACAAGCATTCAGTTGGTAAATTCTCTCCCTCTTCCCAACCATCCCTTTTACTTACTTGAATTGTATTGTTTTTTCTGCTATCTACCTAATTGTACTGTAGTTAATTTGTTGTATGGTGTACCTTATGTCACTCTTTTTGTATAACCTGCCAGTTAACACCTGTACTTTTGAGCAATTCTTTTAAAATTTACAAAACCTTATACATTTTTTATTGTTTTAGTGAATAGTGCACAGAAATCTTCATGGAAGTATAGGCATTTGCAAAAAATAAGGTGAGAAAATTGAGTAAGTTTAAAGGCAGAGAGAAAAATGTTTAATCTGGCCATATACATGCATACTCAACAATCAACCCTAAACTGTTTATTTACCCTAAAAAGCATGATAATATACAGAATTAATTGTTACTAAGCTTTAAATTAGGAGCTTAAATCAGTTCTGATGATTGATGCCTGCTTCTGTGAGCAATTAAGATGCATTTCTTGCATGATGAGGAAACACAGGCATGGCTGCTTAATCTTCATTCAATCCTGCAGCACTGTCTGATCTTCCCAAACACATGGCTGTGTGATCTCATTTCCGGTTTCACTCCTTTTCTTGGCAATATAACTTCCTGTTTAACTGCCCTTTCAAGCAGCTAGGCAGGTTAATTAGCATTCAAATACAGGAAGCTTGGCTTTGTGTCCTAAACACAGTAACCCTTTAACTTCCAAATGCTATCTAAAGCAGGCCATATATTATGCAATTGTCTTTCCTTCAACCCCGAAATGTTGGAAACTGTGTGAAACAGTGTTGATGGGAGAATCCTTCCCGCAGTGTTAGGGTCCTCTCACATGATGCACCGTCCGGCGCGGTCTGTTCTCTGCTCAGCAAGGATCGATCCGCTGATCCCCGCTGATCAGGTAGATGACAGCTCCGTCTCCGGTCTGTATGCGGAGACGGAGCTGTCAGGTCTGCTGTCCTCTATGGGGGAATCGGATGAGAACGGACCGCCTGTCCGTTTTCATCCAATCCCATCCGATGCGCTGGACTTCATGTCTGGATTTCACGGACAGGATCAGAATCGGATAGCAGCGGGTGTCAGCGGAGATGTCTCCACTGACATCCACTGCCCCATAGGGATGCATGGAGGATCCCATCAGGTCCGCATAAAAAACTTACAGGCAGATCTGATCGGATCGTTCGTATGAAAGGACCATTATTGTGTTCTGCTGGTAGGGAGCGTGGGGAGCGCCGGGAGCAGAATACAAAGATCAATGCTGGCAGGCAGCTTTAACCACCAACAGTGATCAGGTGAAAAAACCCAACAGGCTGGTTTTATTGAAGTTGATCAATGAATTGGCTTCAATACAACCAGCCTGCCTATAGATGGATCAAAATTTGGCTGGAGAAATGGAGGGGGGGGGGGCGGAGAGAGATGGGGGAAGAGGATGAAAGAGAAAGAAAATGGGGGGGGTGGGAGAGAAGGAGGAGGAGAGAATGAGTGAGAATGAGAGAGAGCTAAGGGTAAGGATCATATTTACAGCCTACTACACCTTGTATAACAGCCATGCTCACATTACATTGTATATGGGAAGAATTTAAGGAAGAATATACTACATTCTATTTTATTAAAATTAGATAAGGGCAAACATGTAGGGCAGGGCATACAGGAGTGACACCATCATGCACTCTAGCCAACTGCCGGCCATAACCAAACTGTTTGCTCATGGGATTCGCATTGAGCAATATATGCTCTGGTGATTTTATTTATGTAAGTGTGCTCTTTGTTATGAGATTATGCTATGGGGTTGCCCTGTGTCTTCTTACTCTATCTTGTAGGTAGAGGCGATTCAGAAGATCTATGGTGAGGAAGGAAGGTGATATCCAGCGGGGATATATTAATCCTTTATGCGTTCATAAACCATTTTTTCATTCAAAACTCAATATAATCCAGTAAGCGACTGGAGTTTGTTTTTGGGTGCACTAGCATTATTTCCTCCTGCACAGGTGTTCACATATGGAAGACTGAAGCAACACTTTTTTTGTGTGGACTCTGTAGGGACACTATATGGCGTTACGATTAATCGCTTATAGATTGGCTTGTGTATGGGTTATTGTCACAGGAACATTTAAAACTATACACTAATTATTTTCACATATGTGTGAATTATTTTTTATTTGTTTACATTTTTTACAAGATTTGATTTATTCACGTACACAATATTGGTGCTGCACTATATTAATATTTATTTTTAATTTGGTATCACACATTTTGTGTTTGCAGCTTTTATTTGTTTTTAGTGGTTCACCTAAGCGCAATGATTTCTGGGTTTGCATAAAGGCCGATAAGCCTGGGAGTCGTTAAGGGGTGGCGTTGCTGCCTTTTACCTTCTCTCAAGTTTTGAAACAACAGCTAGTAAGGTATCTGTTTGTAGCATCCCTGATACAATTCTTTACTTTCTCATTTCTTAATGTATAAATAAAAGGATTCAGCAAAGGGGCCAGAATAATGCTGATGAGATTCACGGCTTTGTCTGCTTCTACTGAATAGTCCTTTGGGGGCCTTATATTAATAAAAATGGCGCTTCCAAACACAATCAAGACCATAAAGAGGTGAGACACACATGTTGAAAATGTTTTCTGTCTACCTTTTTTCGATGGAATTCTTATTACAGTGATTACAATTAAGATATATGAAATCATAGTAAGCATCAGGCATCCAATCAATAAAAAAACAGCTACAATAATGTCATTTTGTTTTATCACTCTGACATCTACACAGACCAGTTTTAGCACAGCTGAGCTGTCACAGAAAAAGTGATCCAAAACATGACCACAGAAAGGTAGCTGCAGTTTAGCTATCAATGAGAATAAAATCAATAAAGATGATGTTATTAAAGAGCCGGTGATCAGCTTTCCACAGAGACTATTTATCATAATGGAAGAGTACCTGAGAGGGTGACACACAGCCAAATAACGATCAAAGGACATAACTGTCAATATAAAAAAATCTGTAGCAAATGCAAAATAGTAAAAGTAAGTTTGTGTATGGCATCCATGCTTGGATATTGTCCCCTTTTCTTTAGCAATGACTGATAAAAGTTTAGGAATCACTGTAGAAATGCCTAATATTTCCATAAAAGATAAGCAGGACAAGAAGAAATACATTGGTGAGTGGAGACGATAGTCAGTAGAGATGATAACAATAATAAATATATTTCCAGTGATTGTGACAATATAGACCAGTAATAGTGCGGTAAATATAAATGCTCGTAACATGGGACTACCAGGAAACCCTATCAGAACAAACGTTTCCACTAATGTAACATTTGTCTTCTCCATTACATTCCAATAGCAAATTCAAAAGATTAATTAGGGCTGTCATACAAGAATGCTGTATTAGCATTCTATCAAAGATAAAATTAATAATGCAGCAACAGATATAATAGGCATTCAAAGGGTTTCCACAGATGAACAAGGAGGATGGTATAATAGCTTTATGGTACCAACATTTTGGTGAGTCAAAGCCCACCTTTCTCAAGGAGAAAATAAAAAGAATTGTTTTTCCTTTCTCAGATATTTTAAACATCCAGTGGATAGATATTTGGTGGATAGATATTTTGTTTGGAAATTATTTGATTGATCCCTTACATTTGACAGATATGTTCAAGTGAGTAAATAAAAAAAAAAAATTATCAGTGATTATTTAGCCACATGCCTTCAGATAGAATCATACAGTATAAGAAATAAGGGTGTATATATAAAGGAAGCTCTCCATTATATCTGTAAAACTGTTTTAGTAATTGCTCACAATACTCAAGGGGCAGTTTAATTAGAAAAATAATCTTTACATTGAACAGCGCTCTCTAGAGAATTTCTCTCAGCTGGCCATCTGTCACTTGTTTATTTTCTACAATATTATCTAGTGAATGCACATGCTATAGATCTTTAACCACTTGGCGACTGCACTATATCCCAGGACGGCTACAGGGCAGCAGGCTAGTTCTGGGAGGCTGTCATATGATGGCCTCCCGTGCTCGCGCTTCTCGCACACCCCCTGGTGCGTGCAGCCGGAAGTGTCCATTATGGTGGGGTCCTCTGGAACCAGCGCATGACAGATTGGAATAAAGGGCCAATCACAGTGGTTCATGGGATGGAGCAATCACTTGTCAACAAACCGGGGTCATTTCCAGTTCAGCTAGTGCTGCTGTGGTGTTTCTCTCTCCTCTCCTCGCACTCTGTATCAGTGTGAGAAGAGGAGAGAGAAACACAGTAGCAGCGTGAGCTGGCATAACCCTGTGTGCTCCTACAGTGCCATCAGCGCACCTACAGTGCCATCACAGTGCCATCAATGCTCCTACAGTGCCACTACAATGTCATCAGTGCTCCTACATTGCCATCAGTGCCACTACAGTGCTCATCAGTACCATCAGTGCCCCTACAGTGCCATCAGTGTTCCTACAGTGCCATCACAGTGGCATCAATGCTCCTACAGCGCCACTGCAGTGCTATCAGTACTTCTACAGTGACATCAGTACCACTACAGTGCCATCAGTACACTACAAAGCCATCAGAGCCACTGCAGTGTTATTTAGTGCCCCTACAGTGCACATTATTGCCCTATGGTGCCACTACAGGGCACATCAGTGCCTGTCAGTGCCATAAAAATGTTTTAAAAATGCGTAAAAACAATGGGTTTTCATTTTCTTTCCACATTTCAAAAAATTAATTGAAAAAAATGACATGTTTAAAAAACTCATTATGCCTCATAAAATATATGTTGAGGTGCTTGCTTTCCAAAATGGGGTCATTTTATGGGCGTTTCCATTGTCCTGGTGCTCCAGGGCCTTCAAGAGTGTGATAAGTAGTAAATAAATTAGATGTGTAATTTATGTCCCTAGAACACCTGACAGTACTTCCTGCATGTTGGGCCTCTGTATATGGCTAGGCTGAGAAAAAGTCTCACACATGTGGTATGACCTTACTCATGAGGAATAGCAGAATGTGTTTTGGGGTGTAGTTGCAAGTATGCATATGCCATGTGAAATAACCTGTTAATATGACAATTTTGTAAAAATAATAATAATAATAAATAATAATCTTCATTTTGCAAAGAATTGTGGGGAAAACAATGCAACTTCAGAAACTGGCCTTGCCTCTTACTAAATACCTTGGACTGTCTATATTCCAAAAAAGGGGTTGTTTGGAGGGGTATTTGTACTCCTGGCTTGTTAGTGTCTCAAGAAATGAGATGTCAGTACATCAGGTGTGATCACTTTTCAATGATTGGCACCATAGCTTGTGGATTCTATAACAGTCACAAAGACCAAATAATATATACTGATTTCGGTTATTTTTACCAAAAATATGTAGCAGTATATATTTTGGTCCAAATTTAAGAAGAAAAATGACTAATTTGCAAAATTGTATAACCAAAACTAAGAAAAATGCATTTCTTTACAAACTTTTTTCATGTATAATGCAAAAAAAAAAACCCAGTGGTGATTAACAACTTCAATACAGGGCACTTTCACCCCCTTCCTGCCCAGGCCAATTTTCAGCTTTTAGCACTGTTGCATTTTGAATGACAATTGCGCGGTCATGCAACACTGTACCGAAACCAAATTTATGTCATTTTTCCCCCACAAATAGAGCTTTCTTTTGGTGGTATTGATCACCGCAAGGTTTTTTCTTTTTTGCTAAACAAATTAAAAAAAGACTGAAAAGTTTGGAAAAAAATAATTTTTTTTTTGTTTATGTTATACAATTTTGTAAATAAATAAATTTTTTCCTGCACTGATGAGGCTGCACTGACAGGCACTGATGAGGAGACACTGATGGGGTGGCACTGATATGCGGCACTGATAAGCGGAACTGATGGGCACTGATAGGCAAGACTAACAATAAATCCAGGAAAGAAACACACTTTAAATCCATGACCACAAAACGTCAGTATAAAATAGACAGATTTATTACTTGTAGAAGCACCCATGTGACGTATTTATTGGAATGCGAGTGCGGACTACAATACGTAGGCAGAACAACCAGAGAACTGAGAGTAAGGTTGAGGGAGCATATTAGTAATATAAAAAAAAGGTTTTAAAAAACACAGTCTATCGAACCATTTTAGGCTCCACCACAACAAAGATCCCAGTAAACTTAAATTTTGCGGCATAGACAAAATAGAGAAAGACTGGAGGGGAACCAGTATGAAGAGATCCATATCACAAAATGAAACCCGTTGGATACACAGGTTGGGCAGTATGACACCAAAAGGATTGAACATGGAATTAGACATCAATTGCTTCATTAATGATTTTAAAATGTTTATAAATGTTTTTAATATTCACATATTTATATATTTTTTAACATATTTTAACTTATTTAAAAATGATGGAATTGTGTAATTAATCATTTATACTAAATGAGCATAGCCTTATATATTTATTTATTCAAAGTAGCTTTGTAGTTGTATTGTATATTAGACATCTATTATAATTGGATTGGAACCAAATTGAAACGTGTATGGTATACATATAAGCCAGTGATGGCGAACCTTGGCAACCCAGATGTTTTGGAACTACATTTCCCATGATGCCCAACTACACTGCAGAGTGCATGAGCATCATGGGAAATGTAATTCCAAAACATCTGGGGTGCCAAGGTTCGCCATCACTGATATAAGCCAATCCTCTAGATGCAGTATTTAAAATGACCAGTAGAGGTCAGGATGCCCCAGTTGAAATAACAGTGGCCGTAAATTCTATTATGTAGTTAATTTGATTTATTCACCTTTTATTTAATCTATTGAATTCCAAATGTAGCAAATAGTAACCATAAGATATTAAACATCTGAGAAATACCAGCCAGCGATCGTAGCTGATCGGAGCTTGGCAAGGAAGGAGGAGTGGCTTACATGAATAAAAAGACCTTAGTACGCTCAGTACATCAGCTACAGAAGACGCTGTGACTGGACGGCGAAACGCATCTAGCGATTGGCTGAGCGGACTTGACGCCACTTCCGGCCGGTGAAACGCACTCTGCGGGAGCAGCGAACCACCGCACCGAGACCTATATGCCTTCACTTTTAACATGTTTGTGAGTAGATTTTCAATAAAAATTGTTTAAACGTTCTTCACTATGGATGGCCTTTCTTTTCCATGAGGGAACTCGGGTATGCTTTAAAGACCACCAATAAGGATCACACCCACTCAACTACGAATTCCAGGCTGTCAGAGAAAACTGTGACTATACTGCAAGACATCACTGAATGCCTTATACCGAGCGTATTGTGGTAAGTAGAAAACCACAAGGGGATCATCCCCATCCATGCACATAGTAAAGCACAGGAGCACCTTATCTGCACTTGATGGACATTATATATGGACTTTATGATTTAATATGAATTTGATATTTTATGCATGAATTTGAAGTATTTATTGCGTGATCTTGCGAGATTTGCACAGTATACTTTGCACGTGTTTGCACATTTGCACACATATTTATTTCACATTTTTTAACCCATTGATTTCGTTTTTAGGCAGCGCTGCAACATTGGGTTCATATTACTGATAGGTAGCACTAATATGCAGCATTGGTGGGCACTGATAGGCGGCACTGCTCGGCACTGATAGGTGGCACTGATGGGCACTGATAGGCGGCACTGATGGGCACTAATGGGCACTCATAGGTGGCATGGGTGGGCACTGATGGGCACTGATAGGCAGCACTGATTGGCACTGATGGGGGGCACTGATGGGCACTGATAGGCGGCACTGGTGGGCAATGGGCACTGGTGGGCGGCACTGATAGATGGCAATGATGTGCACTGGTGGGCAGCACTGATGGGGAGGGCACTGGCGGGCTCCCTGAGCCCTGATTGCCATCCCTGGAGGCCATAGTGGGCATCCCTGGGGTCATGGGTAGGCATCCCTGGGGTCATGGGTGGGCATCCCTGGTGGTTCTAGTGGCACACCCCCCCCCCCCCCGAGGGTCTGCACTGGTAATCAATGATCTGATTACCAGTGACGACCCCCCCCCCCTGTCAGGGGAGCCGCCGATCGGCGCTCCTTTACTCGTGCCTGTCAGGCACGTACTGAGGAAAGTCGATCAACGGCTCTTCCTGTTTACTATGTGACCAGCCGTGATTGGACATGGCTGGTCACATGGTAAAGAGCCTATTGACGGCTCTTTACCGAGATCGGAGATGCAGGGAGTCAGACTGACTCGCCGCATCACCGGGGGAGCGCAGAGCGCATTATCCTGCCGACGTCATATGACGTCCGGTCAGGATAATACAACCACATTCCCGCCGTCAATCGCCTGTAGGGCGGGCGGGAAGTGGTTAAACACCACCAAAAGAAAGTTCTATTTTTGTGAAAAAAAGGAAAAAGCTGAAAATTGGCCTGGTTAGGAAGGGGTTATAAGTGACCAGTAGGCAAGTGGTTAATAGAGATGGGCGAACGGTTCGAGCTGAGCAAAAGTTTGGTCCGAACATCACCTGTATACCTGTTCATCGAACACCAGGATTTGCAGGTCGCTCGGCAGGATGTTCGCCTGCCAAGTGACCCCTAATGCACTGCGCACTGCACAGTGCGTTCTAAGCTCTGATTAAGAAAAGCTTTGCCCAATCATGGCACAGAGAATAGCTGGTTGTTAAGGAGCGGGCAGGAAGCCGGCCACTGCGTTCTTAACAACAGATGAGTCATCAGCTGTCATCGGGCTTCCCCACTGACAGCTAAATGAAAAAAAAAAACAATAGAAAAATGTTTAAAAAATGGCATGGGAGTCCCACCCAATCCATACCAGGCCCTTATTTGAGCATGCAGCCTTTAACAAGGGGGCCCCCAGAGCCTGACCTCCTCCTATGTGAATGAGTATGGGGTACCCCTACCCATTTACCAAAAAAAAGTGTCAAAAATAAATTAAGGCAGAAGGCAGTTTTTAACAATTCCTTTATTATAAAAATTAAAAACCAATGTCCCCCAGTGTAGATCCATCATCAATCACGACGCCGCAGCCACCGCTGGACCCGAAAAGAAAACCTCCTACCGGGACAAATGCTAACCGCCCACTGCAGGCTCTGCCATTTGACAGTTCTTATATAGATATGGGGCAGGGCCACCAGGTGACATCTGGTGTACATCATACTCATTCACTTAAGGAGGGGGCTGGGATCTGAGGGCCCCTTTGTCAAAGGGGGCTTCCAGATTTCGATAAGCCCACTGCCAGCAGACCCCCACAACCACAGCCCAGGCTTGTTGGGAAGAAGCCCTAGTCCTCAACAACATGGAGAAAAGGTGCTTTGGGGTGGGGGGGGGCAGAGCACACCCCCCTCATGTTGGAGGCATGTGACCTAATATGGTTCAGGAGGGGGCGCTCGCTTGCCCCCCCCTTTCATGACCTGCCAGGCTGCATGCTCAGATAAGGGCCTGATATGGATTGGGGGGACCCCAAGTTGTTGTTTTTTTTTAATTTTTGTATTTCTGGCAATGGTATTGTATTTCCAGCAATTTAGATGTCATTTTTTTTCTTTATATGAATATATTTGCTGCAGCAGGTTTTATACATGGTACAGATGTGCCACTAAGAGAACCCCCCAGGCACTATATTTAACCACTTCCCTACTGGCGCATTGTAAAATGTTGCCGGCAGGAATGCTTTGTCCCTCCGGGTGGACATCATATGACGTCTGCCCATTCTCGCCGCTCTCCCGCGCCCCCCTCGGGACACAGCCCATCCCTGATCAGTGTAAAGAGCCAATAAAAATGGCTCTTTCCCATGTGACCGGCTGTGTGTAATCACAGCCAGCCACATGCACTGTCCTTGCACTGGGGCTCGCAGAGCGGCGACTGGGGATTGAGAGCGTCACTCTGACACAGCCCATCCCCGATCAGGGTAAAAAGCCAATGAAATTGGCTCTTTAAAATGTGTGTCCAATCACAGGCTCTCCTCCTCACACACCGATCCTGTGTGAGGAGGAGATTGCGGTAACAGCTAATTACCACCTACAGTGCACAGTAAAACACACTGATTGCCCACCAATAAAGAGGACCTGTCACCAGCCCATCAAAGTACCTGTCACCAGCCCATCAAAGGACCTGTCACCAGCCCATCAGAGTACCCGAGTACCTGTCACCAGCCCATCAGAGTACCCGAGTACCTCACCAGCCCATCAGAGTACCCGAGTACCTTTCATCAGGATACCCAAGTACCAGGCTGTCATCAGAGTACCTGTCTCTAGCCCTTCAGAGTACCTGAGTACCTATCTGCAGCACATCAGAGTACCGAGGTACCTATATCCAAGTACCCGAGTACCTATCTATAGCCCATCAGATTACCCAAGTACCTGTCTCCAGCCCATCAGAGTACCCAAGTACCTCTCTGCAGACCATCAGAGTACCCAAGTACCTTTCTGAAGCCGATCAGTGTACCTAAGTACCTGTCTGCATCCCATCAAAATACCTGAGTACCTATCTGCAGCTCATCAGAGTACCTGAGTACCTATCTACAGCCCATGCCTCATAGATTATACACTGGGGTGTTTGCTTTCCAAAATGGGGTAATTTTTTGGGCTTTTCCATAGTCCTGGTGCTCCAGGGCCTTCAAAAGTGTGATAGGTTCTAATGAAATTAGATGTGTAATTTATGCTCCCAGAACGCCTGAAGGTGCTAGTTGGATGTTGGGCCTCTGTATGTGGCCAGGTTGTGTAAAAGTCTCACACATGTGGTATCCCCATACTCAGGAGGACTAGCAGAATGTATTTTGGGGAGTAATTTTTGATATGTACATGCTATGTGTTAGGGTCCTTTCACACGGCCGCTCCGTGTGTCCGCAAATCATCCCATCCGTTTGCGGATGATTTGCGGACATAATGTAAGTGAATGGCATTGCGGATGTCAGCGGAATACCATCCGCTGACATCCGATTTTCCTCCTTTCAGTTCTGTTCCGTTTTTTCGAATGGAACAGAACCCAATTTTTTCATCCGTGTAAAAAACGGAAAGGAAGGAAAATCGGATGTCAGCGGTGTCATCCGCTGACATCCGCAATGCCATATACTTACATTATGTCCGCATATCATCCGCAAATGGATGGGATGATATGCGGGCACACGGAGCGGATGACACAAATGTCATCCGCTCCGTGAAAAAAAAAAAAGTCCCGCAGCGGACTTAAGCAGCGGAGCGGCCGTCTGAAAGGACCCTTAGAAATATCTTATAAATTGACAACTTTGTGTAAAAAAAAAAATACGTTTTCATTTTCTTTCCACATTTTCCAAAAACTTGTGGAAAAACAATGACACGTTCAAAACACTCAATATGCCTCACAGAATATACGTTGGGGTGTTTGCTTTCCAAAATGTTTTTTTTTTGTGGGTAATTCTGCTGTCCTGGTGCTCCAGGGCTAAGGCCCCTTTCACACACAGGTCCGTTCAGTTCAGTCACGTTTTTTGTCTTCAGTCACGTCCATTTTCATTTCAGTTCATATCCGTTTTTCATCCTTTTTTCGTCAGTTGTCATCCGTTTTTCATCCGTTTTTCGTCAGTTGTCATCCGTTTTTCGTCAGTTGTCGTCCGTTTTTCATCCGTTGTCGTCCGTTTTTCATCCGTTGTCATCCGTTTTCATCCATTTTCATCAGTTTTTCATCCGTTTTTCATCCGATTTTCATCCGTTTTCATCCGTTTTTTGTCCATTTTTCATCAGTTTTTCATCCTTTTTTTTGCTGAATTATGGGAATTTTCCCATGAATCTTTGCTTTTCCCCAGCGTGCATTGGGCTTTCCATGCTACTTTGCCTTTTCAGCATTCTGCTGCCCATTTCTTTGCAGTTTTCTACTTGCTATATAGCAATGGATGACATATTTTTTGACCATGTGACCTTTTTTGTCATGTTGTCGTATTTGAGGAGAAGAAACATCATGACGAGGAGGAAGATTGCCGCAAAAAGACGCCGTTACTGGACACATCCCATGCTGCTCAAGAGGCCCTCTGAAGGTTTTGCAGCTCTGCACTATGCAGATCTGCGTCGTTTTCCCACAAATTTTTTTAATTTTACACGTATGAACGTATCAACATTTGACTTTTTATTGGAAAAGTTGCTTCCACGTTTGGAACGGATGAACACACACATGAGACGTTGTGTGCCTCCAGAGGAGCGACTTCTACTTACCCTGAGGTAATGCAGCCTTTCTTCTTGATTATTTCCAACATAATGTAGAACCGAGTACATCTTGGCATGCTGTGTGTATTGGGGGGGGGGGGGGGTAGGCATTGTGGTCTTCCCTGCATAATAACCACTTTAGCCACGGAGGATCTGGCTGCTTAATAACCAGGCCCTATTTTGCGATTCATCACTGCGTGATTTTAACAGACAATTGCGCGGTCGTGCGATGCTGTACCCAAACGAAATTGATTTCCTTTTTTTCCCACAAACAGAGCTTTCTTTTGGTGGTATTTGATCACCTGTGCGTGTTTTTTTTTTTTTTTTTTTTGGGCTATAAACCAAAAAAGAGCGACAATGCTGAAAAAAAAAAACAATATTTTACACATTTTTTTTATATGAAATTCACAAAAATGTAAAATGCAACATTTTAGGCCAATTTGTTTTCTGCTACATAACTAAAAAAAAAATTGCAATAAGCCTATTTTGATTGTTTTGCACAAAAGTTAATGTGTCTACTAACTACGGTAAAAAATGTATGTCCTTTTTTTTTTCAATAGTAATGACGGCGATCAGCGATTTGTAGCAGTACTGCGACATTGTGGCGGACAGATCGGACCCCTAACTGACATTTTTTACACTTTTGGGGGGACCAGTGACATTACTACAGTAATCAGCGCTAAAAATATGCACTGTTACTGTAATAATGACACAGGCAGGGAAGGGGTTAACTGTACTGGTGATCAAGGGGTTAAATGTGTCCCTAGAGGCGTGATTCTAACTGTCAGGGGGCGTGGCTTGTGAAGTAATCACAGAGACATGCAATTCTATATAGCAGGATCACATAGCCTCTGTGATTACTTCAGGGAGAATGACAGATGGCTGTGTTTAAATCAGCCGTCTGTCCTTCTCTCACAGCTGCGGGAGATCAGAGCCACCGGCTCCCTAGCTGACGAGTGGGGACAGGAGCACACCTCCGGCGGCGCAAGATCGCACCCCTAGCTCCACCCAGACGAGCGCCGTACATGTACGGCACTTTGCCTGGGAGCGCCAGCCTGCCGCAGTACACCTGCGGCGGCTGGTGCGGAAGTGGATAAACATGAAGGGATTGTTATCGAATGTTCTGTTGTAAGGCTGCATTCACATGTCAGCTTATAATCACGGGCAGAACCGCCGCGGTTCCGCCCGCGATTCGGAGATTTATTGCAAATCGCGGGACGCCTAGCGTTGTCCGTTGATTTGCAATAGCCCCCCAAACGCCGAGCGATGTTGCCGCGATTTACGCCCGCCGAATCGCGGCAACATCGCGCAAACAAAATCGCGGGACGCAATACGCTCCAAAGAAGCTCATGTACTTTTTTGGAGCGTATTGCGTCCCGCGATTTTGTTTGCGCGATGTTGCCGCGATTCGGCGGGCGTAAATCGCGGCAACATCGCTCGGCGTTTGGGGGGCTATTGCAAATCAACGGGCAACGCTAGGCGTCCCGCGATTTGCAATAAATCTCCGAATCGCGGGCGGAACCGCGGCGGTTCTGCCCGCGATTATAAGCTGACATGTGAATGCAGCCTAAAGGTCTTACTCAAAAATATTTTTACTCTTCCTAGGTTTCTGGCATCTGGACAATCCTTTACGTCCCTAAACTATTTTTTGTTGGGAATATCCACAATATCTGGAATTGTGCATGACACGTGTCAAGCAATATGGGAGGAGCTTCGGCCTATTGCAATGCCTGTTCCAGATGCATCCATGTGGCATGAAATCTCGAATGGATTTTGGATAAAGACCCAATTCCCTAATTGTGTTGGAGCCCTAGATGGAAAACATGTCCGAATTCAGATGCCGCCTGGATCTGGATCCAGTTATTGTAATTATAAAAAATACTTTTCCCTTGTGCTCATGGCAATCTGTGACAGCGATTATAAGTTTGTAGCCGTTGATATTGGTGCGTACGGACGTACTGCAAACTCTAGACTGTTTAGAGCATCCGAAATGGGGAGAAGGCTACTTGAGGGCCGCTTCCATTTACCAGCAGACAAACCTTTTCCAGGAACTGCAGGGCCAAATATGCCACATGTGCTTGTAGCTGATGAGGCATTCGCACTTTCAAGGCATCTCCTAAGGCCGTATGCCAGGCACAATTTAACTCCCCCCAAAAAAATCTTTAATTACCGGCTCAGTCGTGCAAGGCGCCTTATTGAATGCACATTTGGCATTTTGGCAAGCAAGTGGAGAATATTCCATACCACCATACAACTTAGCCTGGAGAATGCAGAACTAGTTATGCAAGCATGTTGTGTTCTGCACAACATTATACGGGACAAAGAAGGCATTTCTGTGGTAGAAGAGGACCAGATCAATTTACCTTCTATCCGTTATACAGGACTGCGACCGAACAATTCGGATATTGCCATGCGTGATAACTTTACGGACTATTTTGTGTCTCCAGAAGGAGAGCTTCCATGGCAGTATCAACATGTGTAAATACACTCACCAGCCACTTTATAAGGTCCTTGTTTTGAATTTCAGCAAGTCATCTCCACCACGTCTAAATCATAAAATTCACTGAGTTGCTTCCATGTGATTAGCTATGTGTGTAATCTTTGCATATGTTGTGCACTATGTTTAAACTTAGAAATAAAGCACATTGTTCTTGCATCAGAAAATATATTTTTATTTTCATTTAAACACAACCATGTATCACAAAATTTACAAACAAAAGGAGACATGAGAACTCTCATACAATACTTTGAACAGAAAAGTGCTGCTGATAGAAAACTAGAAATGTTGTTTGGGCATTTTACCCATCTAAATTGTATTACTGTGTAACTTGAACATGGAAAAAGAACACAAAAACGGTCCAAGGGAAGGAACCTCCACCATACTGACCGACCCAAACTGTTTGTTAACGTATAAAAAGATTTTGAGAAGTATGTCACTCACTAACCTCAGGATGTGCTGTCTAAACTGTATGTAGCTGCAGCTACATACAGCATACCGCACTGTGCCCTGAGTGCTTGGCTTGAACCCATAAAGTGCGGTATGCTGTATTTTGCAACAGCTGCATACAGTTTGGACTGTGCATCTGCTGACATACAGTATCTCACCGAATTGAGTACACCCCTTACATTTTTGGAAATTTTTTTAAGATCTTTTCATGTGTCAACACTGAAGAAATGACACTTTGATACAGTGTAAAGTAGTGAGTGTCCAGCTTGTAAACATACAGCCATTAGTAATGTCTAAACCACTGGCAGTGGTTGAAGCGGTGAGGGGTCAGCCTGTCATTGCTCAGACCAAATGCCACACACTGCATCAAATTGGTCTGCTTGGCTATCTTCACAAAATGTAACCTCTTCTAAAAATGATACACAAATAACACCGAAAACAGAAGACAAGCAGACTAGATTACTAAAACCATGTCTTGTGTTCTGATGAGACCAAGATAAACTTATTTGGTTCAATTGGTGTCAAATGTGTCAAGATGAGGAGTACAAAGACAAGTGTGTCTTGCCTACGGTCAAGCATGGTGGTGGGAGTGTCATGGTCTGGGGCTGCATGAGTGCTGCAGGCACGGGGGAGCTACAGTTCATTGAGGGAACCATGAATGCCAACATGTACTGTGACATACTGAAGCAGAGCATGATCCCTTCCCTTTGAAGACTGGGCCACAAGGCAGTATTCAAACATGATAACGACCCCAAACACACCTCCAAGATTACCACTGCCTCGCTAAAGAAGCTGAGGGTAAAGGTGATGGACGGGCCAAGCATATCTCCAGACCTAAACCCTATTGAGCATCTGTGGGGCAGCCTCAAATGGAAGGTGGAGGAGCGCAAGGTCTCTAACATCCACCAGATCTGTGATGTCGTCATGGTGGAGTGGAAAAGAACTCCAGTGTTAGTCTGTGACGCTCTTGAGAACTCTATGCCTAAGAGGGTTAAGGCAGTGCTGGAAAGATAATGGTGGCCACACAAAAAATGTACACTTTGGGACCAATTTTGACATTTTAGGATAGGTGTGTACTCACTTTTGTTGACAGCAATTAAGGTTGTGTGTTGAGTTAAGTAGGGTACAGCAAATTAACACTGTTATACAAGCTGTACACTCACTACTTTATATTGTAGCAAAGTGTCATTTCTTCAGTGTTGTCACATGAAAAGATATCAGAAAATATTTTAAAAAATGTGAGTGGTGTACACACTTTTGACAGATATTGTATATAATGTCAGACACTTAGGCTACGTTCACATGTCAGCGTAGCGATCGCGGGCAGAATCACCGCGATTCTGCCCACGATCCAGAAATCATTGTAAATCGCGGGACGCCTGTGCGTTGCCCGTGATTTACAATAGCACCCCAAATGCTGTGGGATGTTGCCGCGATTTCCGCCTGCCGAATTGCGGTAACATCGCGAAAAAAAAAATTGTGGGACGCATGACGCACAAAAAAGGTACAAGAGCTTCTTTGGGGCGTAATACATCACGCAATTTTTTTTGTGCAATGTCACCGGAATTCGGCAGGTGGTAATCGCGGCAACATCGCACAGCGTTTGGGGTGCTATTGCAAATCACGGGCAACGCACAGGTGTCCCGCAATTTGCAATGATTTCCGGATCGCGGCCAGAATCGCGGTGATTCTGCCTGCGATCGCTATGCTGACATGCGAACGTAGCATGAAATGAAGTGCAGCTCACTTGGGAAAATGTTTTAATATAATTTTATAGATCCTGATAATAAGGACTTGGTACATTAGAAAAATGTCCCGAAGATTGGGAGGAAATTGTATAATGACCCTGGGAACTAGAGGACTCATAGGATTGAGATTGCGGATTTGGGGGGCTTATATATGAGCCCTGGGACGCACTTGGTTGAGTTGGGGAAATATGGCTTGGTGGGCGTGGGTTATATTGGGTATGCAAAGAGCCATGCTTCCAGATCTCCTATTATGGGTTGACACTTCCTGGGATGGCACTTCCCCCTGTTTTTACTACCTGGGTCATAGGTCATATATATGTATATATATGTAAAAAGTTGATCAAAATATTATTTTGTAAAAAACGGAACGGACGAAAAACGGATGACATCCGTTTTTCATCCGATCCGTTTTTTTGACGGATGAAAAATAGGGCATTCATCCGTTCAAAAAAACGGACATTGACGGAAACGGATGAAAACGCATGTTAACGGATGATCATCCGTTGTCATCCGTTTTTACATAGAGATACATTGATGTCCGTTTTTCATCCGTCAACGGATGGATGAAAAACAGACAAACGGACCTGTGTGTGAAAGGGGCCTTAACGTTGCTATTTATTGTCTATTCTAAAAGTTTTTTACAATAAAAAATATTGAAACATATCCAAACATGGTAGCCCAGCTTTTTTCATATATGCTCATATGGACAGGAGCCGGGGTGAACACACGTGTCATGACTGGTGACCTTGCCTTCATCTGAGTGATAGCGGCATTATCAAGCTTACCGTGTCAGGTTTGGTTCCTGATCAGGGTGCTAGCCCACTATTGGCTATATGTTACAATGCAATGTTTGAGTAATGTTTTGGCCTTAGGCCATACTGTTTGCCTCTGTTGTATTTCACTCTCGTCTTTGGTTTCTTCATTTCTGTTCCTTGGATCCTACGTGCCGAATTTTCCACTCTGATCCTGGGGATGGCTTGTGTTTGGGAATCATCTTTGGGGCCTCCGTGACTGGTACAGCTAAATTAGGTGAGTACATTCTGCCTTACCATGATGTCTAAAGTCTATTCTGCCAAATACACAGTAGTAACCCACAATGTGCAAGGATTCAATTCCCCTTTGAAACGCACTAAGGCCTTCCAATATTACCATAAATTAGGTGCAGATATTTTGCTATTACAGGAGGAAACCCACTTCTCTCAAACTCCTGCTCCTAAATCCCTCAGTGATAAATATTAACAGTGGTATTTATCTACCGGCCCTAAGAAAAAGTGTGGAGTTGCGATATGTCTTTTGAAAATGGTTCCTTTCACACCCATTACTATTGTTAAAAACAAGGATGGCAGTTTTTTTTTACTTCAGGACAGCTTATCTATGCTCCAGGATTGGAGTGGAAATCTCAGTGAATGAATGGATGATATCTATCAGTCTATGAGGGTTGGAAAAACGGTCTCCAAGCAGTGAGTGATAAACTCCCAAAATTGCAACTATATGTTTTGGTGAATCCTTGTTGGGTTCCTGCAAAGTACCTACACCCTCTGTTTCATTCAACAGCATACAGCGGACTGTATTATGCACCTGACATAATTTGAATGTTACATGTGTCTAGTTATAAGCAAATCTGTGGATGAATCATAGCAGTAATTGAATACAATAGCAGATCTGATCCTGAGATGGACCTTTAATTGGATCAGCCTCTCATCTGCTACACCTACAATCCAAATTGCATTATTTTTGCCATTGAGCATGTTGTTTTTTTTTTTTTTTGCATTGCTGGCCATTAGACTGTGTGCTGATACCTTTGCATCTCCGGCCTTAAGACTGAGTGTGCTGCTACCCCCGTATCCCAGGCCATAGGAATGTGTGTGCCATTATCCCTGCTTTCTCGGCCATAAGTTTGTGTGTGTTACTACCCCTGCATCTTCGGCCACAAGTCTTTGTGTACTAATACCCCTGTGTTGCCCATCTTAAGAGGTCAGGGTGTCAGGAGGTGGCCTAATGATGGCGGAGTGAGGACACTTCTTTTGGAGCTCTGCTCAAGGTCTTCGCATGCTGTTGTGAGGATGCACTCTATGTGAGCTCCTCCGGGATCTCTGCCTAATGCAGCCAAACACTGCATAAATTTACTTTACTTTTCAGCCATTTAAAAAAAAAAAAAAAAAGATGGGGAAACGAACCGGGCGCTCCCTGCTTAAGAAGCCGCCTTCCTACGGACCATCAAAAGACCATCAAAAGATTCCTGACCACAGAGACTGAAGACTCCCTGGAAGTTGGAGGCCTAGGCTGCTCTCCGGCAAGAGCTCCCCTACGCGCCATAGGTCTCCGACCTCATTGTGCCGCTCTGACGACACGAGGGGTTCTCCAGGTTGGTCTTCTGTAGCTGCGTTGGTGAGCGGCCTTCCTACAAAGTTGGAGCTTGCCTCAATGCTTCATAGCCTTGAGAAGTCCATCAAAAAAGAAATGTCCTCAGTACGTGCGGACCTTACTCACGTTCTCATTCGAGTGGAAGACTCAGAACACTGGATAGATTCTCATGCCATAGCCATCAGGGAACTGCAGAGCCACGCTAAGAATCTTACTATTGCCCACAGAATGGCGCTCTATCGCCTTGAAGACCAGGAAAATCGCAATAGACGCAACAACATCAGAATCCGTGGCCTGCCAGAAGCTACCAGAGATTCGGACTTACTTCCCTCGGTACGTGGCATCTTTAATAAATTACTAGGACTTCCAATTGATAACCCCATGAAAATCGATCGGGTACACAGGGCCCTGATGTGATCTGTCGGGTCCACCATTATCCAGAGAAGGAGCTCATTATGCTCAGGGCCAGAGAGGCAACCTCATTGGACTTTGACGGAGCTATTGTCTCCTTCTACTCTGACCTGACCAGAGAGACTCTGGAGAGGAGGAGGGCTCTGAAGCCTCTGACGGAGAAATTGAGGGCTGAATCACCCCCCTATTGCTGGGGCTTCCCTGACTGTTTGATAGCCTCTAGAGATGGCCGCTCCACCACCCTTCGGTTTCCAGAGGATCTGGAGAAGTTTTGTCTGGACCTTGACATCTCTCCTCCGGATTTACCTGGTTGGTGGGATGACAATGCGACCTTCTCTTCGGTCCCTTTGGATGCCTCTTGGCAGAAACACACAAAAAAGCTGCGTTCTCCTGCTTCTGCTATTTCCCATAAGCATGTGTGATACTCTCATATTCCCCATATTTTTTCTGAGGATATTTGGTTCTCATAACCTGATGCCTGCTTTGCTCTCTATGACTTCTTAGTGAAATTATCAGTTGACATTACGGCTCTTACTTTAGGACTCTAATGGACCTGGTGTTTATTTCATATAGTCTGGCACAATGTAGTCCGATATTTTACCTATACTCCCAATTACTAAGCGCTAGTTGCTTGGATGGTTGTTAAGTTTTTTCTTTTATATATATATATTTGTTTCCTTTTGCAGGGATCCCACGGGGGGCGCTCATCCGTCTCGGAGTTGATGGATGTGGCTCTAGTGTGGGCAGCTGCCGCCCTCCCCTCCAAAAACGGGGTTCAGATCTCCCCCTACAAGGGGGAGTTTGACTCCTCGTGTATGAGTGAGATGTTTCTCGCCACATGGTTTACTGTTATTTCATGTTTTTCTGTTTTTTTTTTCTTTTTTTGTGCTTGTTGTTCTTCTTTTCCCCTCCCTTTCCCCTTTTTGCCTCCCCTCCTGCCCCCTTTCTCTTTCCCATTTCCTTTTGTGGCTCATGGTGTTCTCTTAATTATGCTGACATTACTACCCTGCATTATCTATGGCGGCCATAACCTGTATCTCCTATAACTTGCGAGGTCTTCACACCCCTGCCAAACAACATCTTTTGTTTCGTGAACTGGATAAATTGCGGGGTGATGTGATCTTCCTCCAGGAGACGCATATTACACAAACATCGCGTCTAAAATTGTTCTCCCCCAATTATCCTATATGGTACTATGGTCTCTCCGATGTACGCAATTCTAAATGTGTCGCCATAGGGTTCCGCAAGGGCTCCCCCTTTAAACTTGATGATATATTATCTGATGATTTTGGTCGCTTTCTTTTTTTAAAAGGCACCCTGGTTGGTTCGTCTTGCACGTTTGCTAACGTATATGCCCCCAATCAGGACCAGGTCAAAGAAAGTATGTTATTTAAAGCGCTCACAGGGGGTGCTGCTCTCTATTATGGCTGCTAGTAGAGGCAAATGGTCAGGCGGGGTTCAGGCAGGACACTGGTACTTAGACTAGTTGTCAGCTGGAACAGCCTTGGGGGGGAGTAGGGCTCAGATGCCTGGAGGCTGAGAGTGTTGGGCTGACCCTGGGTGTAAGGGGGGAGGGGGGAGGGGGAGTCCGGGTGTGGACGGTCCACTGTTCAGTGGGTGGATGAGGATGGGTTGCACTCCGGGCTGCTCTCCGGGTGAGCGAAGCAGCTCAATGTTAATCATAAAAGAAAGGGGGAAAAAAGCGCCAGTGGAGTGCAGTTTTTAAAAGAAGGAAGTTTATTAAAAAAAGGAACAGGTGACTCGATAATGGACTCACTTCAGTGCAGTCACTGTGGTGCCCTCCCTGGTGTTGGTCAGTTAGCTCGGTGCCTGCTCTGGGTCCTGATGCGGTCCAATCATCCGGGAGAAGTCCGGGGTCTCTCAGGCGACTTCCGGGTCGGATCGGCATAGGAGATGTGGAGCGTTGTGGAGGCTTCTTCCGGCTGCGTCTGACGTCACGGGGTGTCTGGGCTTTGGTGGGCGTATCCGGGCGTCACAACATGTTTCAGAGCATGCGCAACATGCCGCTGGCGGGCATGCGCACTCCTTTGTCAAGTGTCCGGATGGGAGGACGTGCAGGAGATTATATAGAAGGCTGGGGGCGTCATTAAGGAATAAAAGCGGCAACGGCCAAAGAGAATCTTAAAGCGGCAATGTTCATAGGAGGCACAGGGGAAAAGAATCGTATATACGATAACACACAAATATGTGTAATGTCCGAAATGTCTTTTTGGCAAAGCTGACCAAGCGGTCCGGGGGCATATTCCAGGCACAGGATAAAAACATTTGATACTTGTACAAAAAGGAAACACTGAGAGGCATATCTGAATATACAGGGACTAGACAATGATTATGAAAACAATATAATAATAATAAGGTTATGATTATAGCAGCTTGAGGTAAATAGCAGTTAAGGGAAGGCTAGTGTCTATCGGGGCTGACCCCATGAAAAATGGGTCAGGGGATCATCTTCCTGTTTGGGTAGAAAGAGATCAGGGGGGGGGGGAAAGAAGAGGTGGAGCTGGGTGGGGTATTGGGGAGGGGGGTGGGGGGTTTTTTTTGTTAGAGGTAAGGGGAGGAAGGGTGAGGGAGGGGAGGGGGGAGGGATGATGGGGGGTAAGGCAGAGGAGGGGGGGGAAGAGGGGAGAAAGGGGAAGAAAAGGGGAAGGGGGGGAAAGGAGGAGGGGGGAGAGGAGGAAGGGGGGGTTTGTTTATTTGGGAGGTGGGGGGGGGGGGAAGGGGAGGGAAATGGGGGGGGGGGGGTAGGAGGGTTTTGGGTAGGAGGGTTTTGGGTGCATACTTACGGGTGGTGTTCTTGATGGGCATGAATTATGTAGGGTATATGTGACCTGAAATGAGGACAACAGAAAGCATTAGATTTTGGATTATTAAGAGGGCTAAAGGATAGTGTTCACATCAAGTTCCTCGTTGAGTCCGGAGGGACTGAGGCTGTCCAAAGTGTAAATCCAGAACGTTTCGCGTTCACAAAGTAACGCAAAACGTTCTGCTGGAGGTATGGTGTTTGGGATGGATTCGAGGACCCAGATTTTTAGACCGGCAGTGGATTGGTGGTGGAATTCCAGACAGTGTCGTGGGACACTGTGATGGTCGCTCCCTGTCTCTATATAGCGTCTATGTTTTCCAAACCGTTGTCTGAGGGGGCAGGTGGTGCGGCCCACATATAACCGAGGGCATGGGCAAGATAGACAGTATATTACATAGTCAGTGGAACAGTTATAGAAGTCTTTGAAGGTATAAGTGATGCCTTTATGTATAAATGATTTTTGGCCATGTTGGATAAAGGCACACGTTTTGCATACGGCCTTTTTACATTGAAAGATCCCTTTTAGTGGTATGAGGCAGAGGGGATTGGGTTTGGGAGTTTTTAGCTTGCTGGGTGCTATTTTAGCTTTAAGTGATGGAGCCTTGCGGTAGGTAATGCGGGGTTTGTCCATAATATGGGTGGAGAGGTGTGGGTCCTGTTTGAGGATACCCCAATGTCGGGAGAGTATGCTCTCCATTTTTTTATGTTTTCCGTGGAATTGGGTGATGAAGCGGACTGCGGTGTCTGATTGGGCGTTCTCTTTTTTGGGGGGTTTGCCAGGCAGGTATGTGGTGTAAGCTGTATCGATTATGTGATCTGGGTAACCTTTATCTTGAAATTTCTTTTTTAGATGTTGGCTGTGAGTATGGTAGTCGGTATCTTTAGTGCAGTTTTGTCGTAGACGGCAAAACTGACTTTTGGGTATGTTGTTGACCCACAATGGGTGGTGGCAGCTGTCATAGTGGAGGTATGAATTCCCTGCGGTGGGTTTTGTGTAGTTGCTGGATATAATGGTGTTACCGTCATGGCTTAGTTCTAAGTCTAAGTATGCCAGTTTGTCCGGATGCCATGCATGGGTGAAAGATAGGCTGAACGGGTTGTCGTTACAGTGATCAACAAAGTCCTGGATGATGCTGGGGGGGCCGTCCCAAATGATGATCAGATCGTCAATGTAACGGCCATAGAATATCAGATGTTTAGTGTATGGATTGTTATGCCAGATGGAAGTATTTTCCCAGAAGCCCATTGTGAGGTTGGCATATGAGGGGGCAAAATTGGCGCCCATGGCAGTGCCTGTGGTTTGTAGATAGTATGTGTTTTGGAATGAGAAATAATTGTGGGTTAAGCAGAATTTGATAGCGTCTGTGATGAATACGGCCTGTTCTGGATTGATGAGATTGTCTAGGGAGAGAAAGTGTTGAATGGAGGTAAGACCAATCTCGTGGGGAATAGAAGTGTATAGAGACGTAACGTCTAATGATAGCCAGAGATATTGTTCCTCCCAGGTGTAGGGTCGGAGGAGCTCCATGAGGTGGGCTGAATCTCTAATGTAAGATGGGAGGGATTGGGCTAACGGTTGGAGGAATGTGTCTGTATATTGTGAAAGTCCGCTAGTGATGCTGTCCATAGCTGCGACTATTGGTCTGCCAGGGGGTGTGGTGGGGTGTTTATGTATTTTGGGACGGTGGTAGAAGTATGGTGTTTTGTAGAAGCTTCTTTTCAGGAAACTGGCTTCCTTGGGGTCTATGATTTTGGCTTTGGTGGCTGTGGTCATGAGTATTTCCAGTTCAGCTTGAAATTCAGGTAGTGGGTCTTTGAGTAGAATGGAATATGTGTTTTTGTCTGAAAGTAAACGGAGGGCTTCGTTAACATAATCTGATTTATTTTGTCTGCAGGTTTGATAATGATATCAGTGTTGTGTGTGAGATTTTTAAGTGATTGTCTTTCTCCATGACTGAGATTGTGTGGTGGTCTTTTACGGTGGGTTTGGCTGTTGTTTTCGCACATTTTTTGCAGATCAGCGAATACCACCCTGTAAAAGGATTCAATGTATGGCCCTTTGGACCGGGTGGTATTGAATGTGGACTTTGCGCGCAGGGCTGTATGTTGTATGGGTGGGGAGGTTTGAGGGTGTTGGGTATAGAGTAGTAGTTCTGGATCTATGTCATCAGGTAGTTCTTCTGTATAGGTGGAGTAATCTAGTGTACTGATTGGGCTGGTAAAAGAGTAGTCTTCATGTGTAGTAGGTATAGCCGTGGGTGTCTGGGTACTGGTGGGTGTGGGTTGGATGGAGTCAGTGTTTTGGTGTTTGTTGGACTGTATATTGAAATGTCTGGTCAATGTAAGTTTCCGGACAAACTTATGGAGGTCTTTGAATAATTGAAATGAGTTGGGTGCTATGGTGGGTGCAAACGATAGACCTCTGCTTAGAAGAGAGAGATCTTGAGAGGATAATTGATGCGAGGACAGGTTGAAGATCTTTACAGTTTCGGGAATTTGTTTTTTATTTTTGTGGGTTCTGCGTCCGCCTCTACACCCTCTTCTATGTGTTTTCGTTTGAGACGTCTTTTTCGGAGGGGGCCCACCTCTAAAAAAACAATGGAATCGGGGTTTGAGGGTGTAGGTATATCACCCGTTCCAAAATCTCCAACGACTATTTTTGGGTCCTAGAGGGTGGTGTAGGGGGGCTTGGATTTATAATCGGCTGTGGGCCGGTTGTGGAGGACGGAGGGTCTTTGGACTGTGTATTGGATGACTGGGGTGTTATGGCTGTAGGCTTGTTAGGGCGCTGGGGAATGGAACGGGGGAGGCGGGGAGTATGTGGGGCTGATCTATGTTTGGGGTTCAAATGGGTGGGAAGGTTCTTAGAAGGTTTGGGGAGTTGGTGTGGGGGACCTGATTGTATGAATTTGTTAGGCCTGGTGGGGCCACTAGTGGTAGGTGCGGGTTTTTGAGGGGGAGGAAGGGCTTGATTGTATGGTCGGGAATTTTTTATGAGGTCTAGTTCCGGGTCTAGTAGGGAGGGGATGTGTGGATTTTCTTTCCAAGAAAATATTTTTGCAGTTTGATAATCGTTTAGGTCTCGTTTAAATTTGCCTAATTTTATTCTAATTAGGTGGTCTTCCTGTTTTTTGGTGTTACGCTTGAGTATGTCCAGCCAGGAGGTTGGCACATTTTGTTCATATGAGAGAATATTTTGGGTAAGCATTTGTATGTGGTGGACTTGTTCTTCATATTTAACTGTTCTTTGTTTGGTGAGGACGCTTAGGAACTTGGCGGTACAGAATTCAGCTATCCCTTGCCATTCTTTAAGGTGAGTGGGGTCCAGGAAGGAGCAAGTGGTTAAAATTCTGAGGCCTCTAGGTGTGATATTGCTGGAAATGTATCTGGAGAGGAAAAAATTGTCCCACCAGTGGGTGTTGGCTGAGTGTATCAGCCGTTCTAATTTTTGAACAGACCACATAAAGTTTGTCTAGTGGTTCTGGGGAGGGTGGGGGTGGCGGTAAACAAGTGGCCCGGTAAAGTGGTGTATAAGTTCTCTAGGGTATCAGATTTATGTAATTCTATCTCGTCTATGAGATCCATATTTCGGGGTGTGTTTAGAGGATGGTGTGAGGTGGACAGGTGGGTAGCCTGATGTTTTGGGTGGGGACTGGGAGTGGAGGGAGGGAGGGCGTTGGAATTGGGGCTGGTTTGGGTCGTTTATGTGATAAATGATGGGGATTAAAAAAGCCGCTATAAATAAAATTGTGTCACTTGGTTTAGGCTAACAAGGGCCTGAAACTGTGGGTGACACGCATATATGTTTTGTGACAATGCATATACCAATAATATCTGTATAAAAATATATATATGTATAAAACAACAATAGGATGGAGAACACACACAGTGAATGAAACAGTGGGAGGGTGGTAGGGGGTCAGCAGGAGTAAATAACAACAACAACAACAACAATATCAATATCAGCAGTGTTTGTATCATACACTAGTAAGTGTAAGAATATACCAATCACACCTGGGTGTGAGTAAAAGATAATAATAACAGAGCCTGGTGGCTTAATGGGTTTTTTTTGGGGTTGGTTATGAGGGGGTGCCAAGCCCAGGTGTGGAGGGGGCTAATGCAGCAGTCTGAGAGAGCACAGGGATCTGTGGCAGCCAAAAAGTTATGCTTCAGAACACTGGAAAAAGAAAGTATGTTATTTAAAGCGCTCACAGGGGGTGCTGCTCTCTATTATGGCTGCTAGTAGAGGCAAATGGTCAGGCGGGGTTCAGGCAGGACACTGGTACTTAGACTAGTTGTCAGCTGGAACAGCCTTGGGGGGGAGTAGGGCTCAGATGCCTGGAGGCTGAGAGTGTTGGGCTGACCCTGGGTGTAAGGGGGGAGGGGGGAGGGGAATCCGGGTGTGAACGGTCCACTGTTCAGTGGGTGGATGAGGATGGGTTGCACTCCGGGCTGCTCTCCGGGTGAGCGAAGCAGCTCAATGTTAATCATAAAAGAAAGGGGGAAAAAAGCGCCAGTGGAGTGCAGTTTTTAAAAGAAGGAAGTTTATTAAAAAAAGGAACAGGTGACTCGATAATGGACTCACTTCAGTGCAGTCACTGTGGTGCCCTCCCTGGTGTTGGTCAGTTAGCTCGGTGCCTGCTCTGGGTCCTGATGCGGTCCAATCATCCGGGAGAAGTCCGGGGTCTCTCAGGCGACTTCCGGGTCGGATCGGCATAGGAGATGTGGAGCGTTGTGGAGGCTTCTTCCGGCTGCGTCTGACGTCACGGGGTGTCTGGGCTTTGGTGGGCGTATCCGGGCGTCACAACATGTTTCGGAGCATGCGCAACATGCCGCTGGCGGGCATGCGCACTCCTTTGTCAAGTGTCCGGATGGGAGGACGTGCAGGAGATTATATAGGAGGCTGGGGGCGTCATTAAGGAATACCTACACCCTCAAACCCCGATTCCATTGTTTTTTTAGAGGTGGGCCCCCTCCGAAAAAGACGTCTCAAACGAAAACACATAGAAGAGGGTGTAGAGGCGGAAGCAGAACCCACAAAAATAAAAAACAAATTCCCGAAACTGTAAAGATCTTTAACCTGTCCTCGCATCAATTATCCTCTCAAGATCTCTCTCTTCTAAGCAGAGGTCTATCGTTTGCACCCACCATAGCACCCAACTCATTTCAATTATTCAAAGACCTCCATAAGTTTGTCCGGAAACTTACATTGACCAGACATTTCAATATACAGTCCAACAAACACCAAAACACTGACTCCATCCAACCCACACCCACCAGTACCCAGACACCCACTGCTATACCTACTACACATGAAGACTACTCTTTTACCAGCCCAATCAGTACACTAGATTACTCCACCTATACAGAAGAACTACCTGATGACATAGATCCAGAACTACTACTCTATACCCAACACCCTCAAACCTCCCCACCCATACAACATACAGCCCTGCGCGCAAAGTCCACATTCAATCCCACCCGGTCCAAAGGGCCATACATTGAATCCTTTTACAGGGTGGTATTCGCTGATCTGCAAAAAATGTGCGAAAACAACAGCCAAACCCACCGTAAAAGACCACCACACAATCTCAGTCATGGAGAAAGACAATCACCTAAAAATCTCACACACAACACTGATATCATTATCAAACCTGCAGACAAAGGTGGCGGCATAATCATCCAAAATAAATCAGATTATGTTAACGAAGCCCTCCGTTTACTTTCAGACAAAAACACATATTCCATTCTACTCAAAGACCCACTACCTGAATTTCAAGCTGAACTGGAAATACTCATGACCACAGCCACCAAAGCCAAAATCATAGACCCCAAGGAAGCCAGTTTCCTGAAAAGAAGCTTCTACAAAACACCATACTTCTACCACCTTCCCAAAATACATAAACACCCCACCACACCCCCTGGCAGACCAATAGTCGCAGCTATGGACAGCATCACTAGCGGACTTTCACAATATACAGACACATTCCTCCAACCGTTAGCCCAATCCCTCCCATCTTACATTAGAGATTCAGCCCACCTCATGGAGCTCCTCCGACCCTACACCTGGGAGGAACAATATCTCTGGCTATCATTAGACGTTACGTCTCTATACACTTCTATTCCCCACGAGATTGGTCTTACCTCCATTCAACACTTTCTCTCCCTAGACAATCTCATCAATCCAGAACAGGCCGTATTCATCACAGACGCTATCAAATTCTGCTTAACCCACAATTATTTCTCATTCCAAAACACATACTATCTACAAACCACAGGCACTGCCATGGGCGCCAATTTTGCCCCCTCATATGCCAACCTCACAATGGGCTTCTGGGAAAATACTTCCATCTGGCATAACAATCCATACACTAAACATCTGATATTCTATGGCCGTTACATTGACGATCTGATCATCATTTGGGACGGCCCCCCCAGCATCATCCAGGACTTTGTTGATCACTGTAACGACAACCCGTTCAGCCTATCTTTCACCCATGCATGGCATCCGGACAAACTGGCATACTTAGACTTAGAACTAAGCCATGACGGTAACACCATTATATCCAGCAACTACACAAAACCCACCGCAGGGAATTCATACCTCCACTATGACAGCTGCCACCACCCATTGTGGGTCAACAACATACCCAAAAGTCAGTTTTGCCGTCTACGACAAAACTGCACTAAAGATACCGACTACCATACTCACAGCCAACATCTAAAAAAGAAATTTCAAGATAAAGGTTACCCAGATCACATAATCGATACAGCTTACACCACATACCTGCCTGGCAAACCCCCCAAAAAAGAGAACGCCCAATCAGACACCGCAGTCCGCTTCATCACCCAATTCCACGGAAAACATAAAAAAATGGAGAGCATACTCTCCCGACATTGGGGTATCCTCAAACAGGACCCACACCTCTCCACCCATATTATGGACAAACCCCGCATTACCTACCGCAAGGCTCCATCACTTAAAGCTAAAATAGCACCCAGCAAGCTAAAAACTCCCAAACCCAATCCCCTCTGCCTCATACCACTAAAAGGGATCTTTCAATGTAAAAAGGCCGTATGCAAAACGTGTGCCTTTATCCAACATGGCCAAAAATCATTTATACATAAAGGCATCACTTATACCTTCAAAGACTTCTATAACTGTTCCACTGACTATGTAATATACTGTCTATCTTGCCCATGCCCTCGGTTATATGTGGGCCGCACCACCTGCCCCCTCAGACAACGGTTTGGAAAACATAGACGCTATATAGAGACAGGGAGCGACCATCACAGTGTCCCACGACACTTTCTGGAATTCCACCACCAATCCACTGCCGGTCTAAAAATCTGGGTCCTCGAATCCATCCCAAACACCATACCTCCAGCAGAACGTTTCGCGTTACTTTGTGAACGCGAAACGTTCTGGATTTACACTTTGGACAGCCTCAGTCCCTCCGGACTCAACGAGGAACTTGATGTGAACACTATCCTTTAGCCCTCTTAATAATCCAAAATCTAATGCTTTCTGTTGTCCTCATTTCAGGTCACATATACCCTACATAATTCATGCCCATCAAGAACACCACCCGTAAGTATGCACCCAAAACCCTCCTACCCAAAACCCTCCTACCCCCCCCCCATTTCCCTCCCCTTTCCCCCCCCACCTCCCAAATAAACAAACCCCCCCCTTCCTCCTCTCCCCCCTCCTCCTTTCCCCCCCCCTTCCCCTTTTCTTCCCCTTTCTCCCCTCTTCCCCCCCCTCCTCTGCCTTACCCCCCATCATCCCTCCCCCCTCCCCTCCCTCACCCTTCCTCCCCTTACCGCTAACAAAAAAACCCCCCCACCCCCCTCCCCAATACCCCACCCAGCTCCACCTCTTCTTCCCCCCCCCCCTGATCTCTTTCTACCCAAACAGGAAGATGATCCCCTGACCCATTTTTCATGGGGTCAGCCCCGTTAGACACTAGCCTTCCCTTAACTGCTATTTACCTCAAGCTGCTATAATCATAACCTTATTATTATTATATTGTTTTCATAATCATTGTCTAGTCCCTGTATATTCAGATATGCCTCTCAGTGTTTCCTTTTTGTACAAGTATCAAATGTTTTTATCCTGTGCCTGGAATATGCCCCCGGACCGCTTGGTCAGCTTTGCCAAAAAGACATTTCGGACATTACACATATTTGTGTGTTATCGTATATACGATTCTTTTCCCCTGTGCCTCCTATGAACATTGCCGCTTTAAGATTCTCTTTGGCCGTTGCCGCTTTTATTCCTTAATGACGCCCCCAGCCTTCTATATAATCTCCTGCACGTCCTCCCATCCGGACACTTGACAAAGGAGTGCGCATGCCCGCCAGCGGCATGTTGCGCATGCTCCGAAACATGTTGTGACGCCCGGATACGCCCACCAAAGCCCAGACACCCCGTGACGTCAGACGCAGCCGGAAGAAGCCTCCACAACGCTCCACATCTCCTATGCCGATCCGACCCGGAAGTCGCCTGAGAGACCCCGGACTTCTCCCGGATGATTGGACCGCATCAGGACCCAGAGCAGGCACCGAGCTAACTGACCAACACCAGGGAGGGCACCACAATGACTGCACTGAAGTGAGTCCATTATCGAGTCACCTGTTCCTTTTTTTAATCAGGACCAGGTCGGCTTCCTTGTCTCTACATTGAGGAAACTCCAGGACTTTGCCACGGGTATCACGCTGTTCGCTGGGGATTTTAAGGTCACCCTTAAACCTAAGATAGACACTTCCACTGGTAAGTCGGCTATTGCACACAAACGCTTGATCCATCTCCGAAAAACGCTTACACGACAGCCAACTAGTGGACGCCTGGCGTACACAACACCCTTCAGACAGGGACTATTCTTATTTTTCTAAAACTCATCTCACCTATTCTAGATTAGATTACATCTTATTAGATCACTTTCACTTAGAATTATTACGTGGCACCTCCATTGAGCCATCCTCCATTTCCGATCATTCGCCGGTCACCCTTTTGTTTACTGTCCCCTCTCTTTCGCATAAACGTACTCAATGAAGGTTACATGATACTCTTTTTGCTGATGTTCTAGATAAGCAGCGCATAGGTGGGGAGATCTCCATGTACTTCTCTGACAATTCCGCAGTTGACACTGACCCTGCGGTGCTGTGGGAAGCTCATAAATCTTGTATCCGTGGTAAATTTATCCAAAGACCCACAAAAAATGCCCAAAAAACGCCCAGGTTTGTTATTGCAGGCGTTTTTTTTTTTGGGCATTTTTTTGGGGTCTTTGGAGGCAGGCAAAACATCTGAACTTCTGTATAGGGGTATATATATACACACACACTTATATGTATTTATACACATACACACATATAGGTGTGATAGCAGAGAAGCCATATGGGTGTTAATTATTTCATTAGCGCAAGCATAGTGTTCTGCTACTTCCTCACCTATATATGTGTATGTGTATATATACATACATGTGTGTGTGTATATATACCCCTACACAGAAGTTATGATGTTATGCCTGCCTCCAATAACCCCCAAAAAATGCCCAAAAAAACGCTTTCTACAAAACCGGCAAGGTGTGAAAATAGCGGAGCCATATCCCTGTTCTATACGTTTTCTAATACAAACAATCTTTTCTCTATAGCGGTCACCCTGACATGGAAGGGTTTGGTCCCCCTGCCATAGCAGTCAAAGTCAGTTCACCCTACACTACACTAGGGATGATCGAACGGTTCGGGTCAACCGTCGGTTCGACCCGAAACATTGGCTGTTCGAGGTTCGGCTGAATTTAGAACTTTTTGCTGAAAAAGTTCAGAATTTGGCAACCAGAACCGACCAAAATGCAATGGTTCAGGAAATGGGCTTTAAAAGCCCGTGATTGGACCAGAACCATCAGTAAAAGCCAATTGAGGGGGAAGGAGAATGCTAGGAATGTGATTGGAGTGACTAGGGGGTCCATAGGCCAATCATTAGTGAATACGCCCCCCCAGTATATAAGATAGCCCCCGCCAAATTCCTAGCAATGTTATACAGGGACGTGGAAGAGAGTGGAAGCAGTTCTGTGACTTTTGCTACAAAGTGTCATTTAGCAATTTTTAGTGTGAGGAAAGGGATATCTAGTGTAGTTAGGGTTCTATTTTCCACTATAGTTAGCTTTAATTATTCAGTTTCTGTAGGGAAAGTGTTAAGTGTAAGGGGACCGTAGTGTAGTGTAGGGTTAACTGACTGTGACTGCTATGGCAGGGTGACAAAACCCTTCCATATCAGGGTGACCGCTATAGAGAAAAGATTGTTTCTCTTGTGTCACATTCAGTGCACTAATATGGCTTCTCACCTGTGAGCATTCTTTTTGCTACAGGCGTTTATAGGGCTTTTTTGAGGACATGTTTGGAGTCAGGCATGACATCTGAACATGTGTATAGGGGTATATATATACACACACATGTATGTATATATACACCTGCACATATAGGTGTGAAAGGAGCGGAATACTATACTTGCGCTAATGAAATAATTAACACGAATATGGCTGCGCTCCTATAACACCTATATATGTGTAAGTGTAAAATACATATAAGTGTGTGTGTATATATATATACCCCTATACAGAAGTTCAGATGTTTTGCCTGCCTCCAAAGAACCCAAAAAAATGCCCAAAAAAACGCCTGCAAGAACAAACCTGGGCATTTTTTTTGGCGCTGCCTTTTTTTGGGCATTTTTTTGGGTTCTTTGGAGGCAGGCAAAACATCTGAACTTCTATATAGGGGTATATATATATACACACACACTGATATGTATTTTACACTTACACATATATAGGTGTGTTAGGAGCGCAGCCATGTTAGTGTTAATTATTTCATTAGCGCAAGTATAGTGTTCTGTTACTTTCACACCTATATATGTGTATGGGTATATATACATATAAGTCTGTGTGTGTATATATACACCCCTATGCAGAAGTTCAGATGTTTTGCCTGCCTCCAAAGAACCCAAAAAAATGCCAAAAAAATGCCAGCGCCAAAAAAAAATGCCCAGGTTTGTTCTTGCAGGAGTTTTTTTGGGCATTTTTTTGGGTTCTTTGGAGGCAGGCAAAACATCTGAACTTCTGTATAGGGGTATATATATACACACACCCTTATATGTATTTTACACTTACACATATATAGGTGTGTTAGGAACGGAGCCATATTAGTGTAAATTATTTCATTAGCGCAAGTATAGTGTTCTGCTACTTTCACACCTATATATGTGTATGGGTATATATACATATAAGTATGTGTGTATATATACCCCTATACACAAGTTCAGATGTTTTGCCTGCCTCAAAAGACCCCAAAAAATGCCCAAAAAAACCGCCTGCTACTAAACCGGCAAGGTGTGAAAATAGCGGAGCCATATCGCTGTTCTATAAGTTACATAGTTACATAGTTACATAGTTAGTGAGGTTGAAAAAAGACATCAGTCCATCCAGTTCAAAATATGATGTATGTGTGTGTTTGCTTTTAACCGTACATTGTATACCCCTGTATGTTGTGGTCTTTAAGGTGTCCATCTAATCGTTTTTTGAAACTATCAATGCTCCCTGCTGATACGACTGCTTGTGGAAGAGAATTCCACATCCTTACCGCTCTTACAGTGAAGAACCCCCTACGCACTTTGCTTGCGGTGGCTTGGCATTGCATGCCACTGCCAAGCCTGTTGTCTACCAGTACCCCCAGGTCCTTTTCCATCCTAGACTCACCCAGAGGTTCCCCCCCTAGTGAGTAGCTTGCTTTCTGGTTTCTGGCCCCCAAGTGCATTACTTTACATATAGTTACATAGTTAACTTTACATATAGTTACATAGTTAGACATAATACAAATGATCTTTTTTTTTTATGGTTCTGGACATGCTACAGAGCTGAAACTTCACAGGTACACTTTTTAGACCCCCCAGACACTAAATCTCATTTTTTTTTTTAATTTTTTCGATAATTGGCTCTCTATCAAAAATTACAATTTTTAAGAACTTTTTTTTTGTGTGATTAATAGTCCTTGGGGCATGACCCAGAACCCTAGGCACTTTTTAGGGGCATTTATTGGCTTTTAGGGCTTCAAAATGGTGTTTTTTGATTACCGAAGTTCGGGTCCCATTGATTTCAATGGGGTTCTGAAATCCGGGCCGAACTTTCAGGAAGTTCGGATGTTCTGGCCGAACCTAACTTTTGAAAAGTTCGATCATCCCTACACTACACTACGGTCACCCAGGCATAGCAGTCAGAGTCAGTTCACCCTACACTACACTATGGTCACCCTGGCACCTAACACTTTCCCTACAGAAACTAGATTTTTGAATCTAACTAATGTGGAAAATAGTACCCTAACTACACTAGATATCCCTTTCCTTATAATTGCTAAATGACACTTTGAGAGCAGAAGTAACAGAACTGCTTACACTCTCTTCCACGTCCCTGTATTACAATGCTAGGAATTTGGTGGGGCTATCTTATATACTGGGGGGGTATTCACTAATGATTGGCCTCTGGACTCCCTAGTCACTCCAATCACATTCCTAGCATTCTCCTGCCCCCTCAATTGGCTTTTACTGATGGTTCTGGTCCAATCACTGGCTTTTAAAGCCCATTTCCTGTCCCATTGCATTTTGGTCGGTTCTGGTTTCCGAATTCCGAACTTTCTCAGCAAAAAGTTCGGAATTCGGCCGAACCTCGAACAGTCAATGTTCGGGTCAAACCAATGGTCGACCCGAACCGTTCGATCATCCCTAGTTCCTAAAACTATTATTTATCAGGTACGTGTATGGTGTAAAAAATCGGCGCTAATTAAAATCATAAATAAATGTGATACACTCTGTGACAATAACGATGTCCACCACTGTGGATAGTGCTCTTTATGATAAAACCTGATGCAAAAATGTCGAAGTAAAATCAATCCTCAATGTAAAACTGTAAAAGCGAGCCTATACACAAAAGATCTTCAGTGGATGACTCTGAAAAGACTGTGCATAAATAAAGTCCTCAAAAAAATATATATATATAATGCAATCACAAAATCAATGCAATAGATGAAAAAGGGTGATGATCAATATAATCGTTGATGACCGATATGTGATGAAAAAATTCCTAAAAATATTTCATAAAACAATTCATAAAAAAAGTTGTGTATAAAAATATAAGTGTCTGAGAAAATCCCACATACAATCCCAATATACAATCAAAGATGAATGAAATAAATCTTCAAAGGATCAACCAATCGTAAAATATAACATCAATAATCTGGATATCGATCCAATCTCCAACAAACAGGTGTGTAGTGGCCGCTTACTTCCCATACACACTATCTGCACATGTGTGTAATCCAAACAAGCCGATTGCTTTCCTTTGAACTGGGCTTCCGACCTCTCTCCTCTCTTGCAGGCATGTAATCACTGATGTTCACAGTACATCGATCTCCCAATCCAGTAACGATCTTCAGCTGCACAATATGCTCACTCCAAGCCGTTCCGCCTCATAGGATATAAAATGAGACGCTCATGGTGCAGTAACTTCAAAACCAGTTTAATTACAATAAAAGATACACTTACAATCAAATAGCAACAAATGAGCAAAAGCAATACACTGTAGAACCTCCGGCTACGGCCGTAAACACGGAGGTGACGTCACCCGGCTCTTCCCGACGCGCGTTGCGTCACTACCCACGTGACTTTTTCAAGGGATCAAAGATTGCATTATATATATATATTTTTTTGAGGACTTTATTTATGCACAGTCTTTTCAGAGTCATCCACTGAAGATCTTTTGTGTATAGGCTTGCTTTTACAGTTTTACATTGAGGATTGATTTTACTTCGACATTTTTGCATCAGGTTTTATCATATAGAGCACTATCCACAGTGGTGGACATCGTTATTGTCACAGAGTGTATCACATTTATTTATGATTTGAATTAGCGCCGATTTTTCACACCATACACGTACCAATTTACGGTGGGGACACCGATTTAGATTGGCAGCTTTTTCTACATTTTTTTTTTTTATTTATTTGATATTTTGGAATTGATTTACTCCTATCAAACCCCTCTGGGTAGCGCATTGATCCTCTTATTTATTTATTACTTATCAGGACCACTGTCACTCCTTGATCGCGGAATATTTGGCCCAGGCTAATCTCCCCCAACTCTCGAGCGTGGCCACTTCTTCTTTAGACCAAGATATCACTGTTTTAGAACTTAAAAATGCATTGTCTTCCATGCGTACGGGCAAGGCCCCCGGCCCTGACGGGTTCTCTGTCTTTTATTATAAAACATATGTTGACACTCTGTTACCGCACCTGGCCTCGTACGTTAATCTTCTCCCTGATGGGGGCGCCCTTCGCCCAGAGACGTTGCATGCTCATGTTACCGTACTTCCCAAGGAGGGCAAAGATCCCAGTCTCTGTAGCAGTTACCGCCCCATCTCCCTCTTAAATATAGACTGAAAGGTCTATGCTAAAGCACTTGCGGCTAGACTGCTCCCATTTTTATCAGATCTTATTGACAAAAGCCAAACTGGCTTTGTTTCTGGCCGAGAGGCCAGAGATAATGTCTCCCGTAAGCTTTCTCTGCTGTCCCATGTTGGAGGGACCTCCCAGCCCACCCTACTGCTTTCCACAGATGCTGAGAAGGCGTTTGATAGGGTGGACTGGGAGTTTCTTATGTCCACTCTCCAGGCTATGGGCGTGGGTCCCAGACTCCTTCACATGATAGGGGCCCTTTACCGTTTCCCAACTGCACAGATTCGTGTGAATGGTATCTTTAGTTCCCCCTTTAAGTTATTTAATGGCACACGACAGGGATGCCCTCTGTCTCCCATTCTTTTTGTTGTTTCTTTAGAACCCTTCCTGGCTCATATTTGAGCTAATCCCTCTGCTCATTGTATTATTATAGGACCTTCTGAACATAAATATGCGGCGTATGCCGATGATATCTTATTTTATGTTCAGCAGCCCCTTATCTCTCTCCTCAATCTCCTATCAGAACTCCATAGATATGGCGCCCTTTCTAATTTTAAGATAAATTTATCCAAATCTGAGATTTTGAACGTTTCTGTTCCCCATTCTGTGGTTGACAGACTCCGACCATCTTTTCCATTTGCGTGGCAATCTTGCTCCCTTAAATATTTAGGTGTTCACCTTACTGAGAACATCTGTGATACCTCTGTGGCAAATTACGTTCCTCTCCTTAATGAAGTTAGGGCCGACCTGAGTAAGTGGAATCATTTTGCGACCTCTTGGACTGGGAGAGTGAACGTGGTCAAGAAGAACGTGCTACCCAGGGTGCTCTTTTTGTTTCAAATGTTACCTTTTAATGCTCCAAAAATTTTTGTGAAATTGCTATCCTCCCTAGTGATGTCTTATATCTGACGCCGATCAGCCCCCCCCGAATAGCTGGAAATATTTTGATGCGTGCCAAGCTGTATGGGGGACTGGCGGTGCCAGATTTTGAGAAATATCTACAAGCATCTATTATGACCCGGGTTTTGGACTGGAAACATAACCTGGGTACTAAGTTGTGGGTGCAGTTAGAATGTGATCTTGCTGAGACTTCTTTGTATCGTCAACTTTGGATTCCTCCTAAGCGTAGAACTTACGCATCTGGAACGTCTCCCTTATCCACCTCTGTTTTCCATACCTGGGACACATGGCATAAACCTTTCAAACTACACTACAATTCACCCTCGATGCCTCTCCTAGGCCATAATTATATCATCCCGGGTCTGCATGATCTTTCTTTTCAACATTGACTGCCGTATTCTATAAATACTTTGTTACACCATGTCTCCTCCTCTCAGGGAATACTCCCTGTATCCACCTTTCCTCGTTACTCTGCATTGTCTTTTCGAGACCTTTGGCAATATAAGCAACTGAGGCAGTTCGTCAAAAGCCTCTACGCACGCTGAGATCACTAAATCCCGTAGAAAAACTCCTGGTATCTGATCGTCCTCAAAAAGGTGCTTTGTCCCAAATGTATAAAGCGCTCATTGCCGTGGAGCCTATCCAACAGTTGCCCTCTTTGCAACGCTGGGAAACTGACTTGCAACTGCCACTCACGGATTCCGTGACTAATTCTATACTTACCCTTTGCCACTCTTCTGCAATCTCTGCTAAAACAGCGGAGATGAACTACAAACTTCTTATGAGATGGCATTTTTCACCGGTGAGATTGCATTGAATGTTTCCTTCCTCTTCCCCTCTGTGTTGGAGGGGTTGTGGACAACCTGCCACCCATGCTCATATATGGTGGTCCTGTTCGATCATATGTACTTATTGGTCCTCGGTGCTATCACTCATAGAAACTATCCAGGGTTCCCCTGTTGCTGCTGACCCGTGGTCTGTTCTATTTCATGGTACAACGGTTCCGCCCCATAGGTATAGAAGGTCAATTACACCTCACCTCCTCAATGCGGCTAAGGCTCTCATTCCTTTTATATTGGAAGAATCCAGTGGCTCCACCTATAGCTCTTTGGCTGCGTTCTGTTGACCATACGTATCGCCTGGAGGACATGACCTATGATTTCAGGGGTCATGCCCCTCAGGCTCATAAGATTTGGGCATGCTGGCTTGCCTTCACCCAATCTAAGAAATACGCTGAGCTTTTAGACGAGTAGTCATGATCTGTGATGTTTTGTTATGTTGCAACTTTTTGGTTACACCATGAGTCTCCCTCCTTTTCTTCTCCTTCCCCCCTCTCTTTCTTCAACCTCTTCCTTTTTTTTTGTCTGTCTTGTTTGTGGTCGTGGGCTCTCTGCCCTTGGATTTTTTAATACCTCCTGTCAGCTGTGTTGCCCGAAAGGCAAACCATCTGATACATGGAACCTGGTTTATGCTAACGCAGAGATTCAGGATCACGTAAGGGTTATTTGTCTGATATGGGCAATGTATGGTTGTTCGTCAGTGGACGATGGAATTTTCATGGTCCGTATATAATGGATTTACTGGTTTAGTTTAAATGTTTCTTATCTGGATGCTACTCTTGGTAGTTTACTGTGTATCTGATTTGTTTAAATGTATTTAAAAAAAAAAATGTGTTTTTCAATATGTAGGTTCCTATTGTTATTACTTATATTTTTGAAGACCTCTCCCCTCCCCCCCCCCTTTTTTTTTTTTTACTTCTTGGGAAATTTTTCACTTGATGTTTTGATAATAATATCACAACGAGAGACCCTCTCTTTTTTTTTTTTTCTCACAAGTTTTTCCTTTACGATAATCTTTTGACTTCTTGGGAAATTACTCACTTAATGTTTTTGACAATAATATCACAACGAGAAACCCTCTTTGGTTTTTAAGTTTCACGATAATTTTTTGGGTAATTTTTCACTTAATGTTTTGATATTAATATCACAATGAGAGACCTCCTTACCCCCTTTTTTTTTTTCTCTTTCACAAGTTTTTCCTTCACGATAATTTTTTGACTGCTTGGGAAATTTTTCACAAATTGTTTTGATAATAATATCACAAGAGAGACCCTCTTGGGGTCTTTTTTTTTCTCTTTCCTATGGTTTAGGAACTATTAAGGTGCAGTCAAGCTGGTATTTGACACAGATGTATAGAGGTATAAACCTAATTTTACTTGTTATTTGTTGTTTCTTTTTTTTTCTTTTTTTTTCATTTCATGTATTGTCGAAAAAAAATTAATAAAAATATATAAATAAAAAAAAACAAGGATGGCAGATATGTCATGGCAGTTGGAAAAATTATTGATCAGATGATTTCATTCATATCCTACTATAATCCTAATACTGGACAGGTAGATTTCTTTTGTAAGATGTTGGGGGTGTGGCTTCATTAGGCAAAGGGATGTGTGGTGCTGGGGGGGAGACAGCAATCTTCCATTTGATCATACCTTGGATAAATTGGACCCTCATAACATGACACTCAAATATATGCCTAGGAAGAGTTGCATATTTGATTTGATCGATGCCTGGAGGGAGAATAACCCCTCTACTAGGGTTTATACCCACTTTTCACATGTCCACGGCATGTATTTGTGCATTTACCATATTTTAGTGCAGACGCCTTTGCTGTCATGTATTACTTCTGTTAAAATTTTTGAAATACCATGGTGGGATCATTCGCCAGTTAAACTATCCCTTTCTGATTTATGGGGAAACATTCTTTGTCGTCTTGGTGCCTTAATGCTGCCCTGCTCAATGATCCAATGATATACCAGTAAATAGAGACGGAGCTACGTAACTTTTTTCATGAGAATCTACCTAATGATACGTCCCCCAGCCATTATTGGGCAGCCCATAAAGCCACTATTAGGGGCAAACCCATTCAGTTGGCAGCTAGAGCAAAACAAAATTGTGATGCTACGATTAGCCAACAAGAGGAGACATTGACTACTTTTAGGGAGGAACAGTGTAAATGTCCACAGATAGATATTAGGCACAAAATTGATATGGCAAGGGTAGCCCTGAACCTGAGCTCTACTGCTCAGGCTGAAAAAAAACGATTTGTTGGTCCAGACATAATTTTTACGCAATGGGTAATAAGCCTAATATGATGCTAGCTTGAAAATTAGCTCCAGGAGTCTACACCTTGAAATTAGGTTGGCAATTAAAAACCTTAACCCATCAGAAGCCCTGGAGCCAGACGGGTTCTCTGGACATTACTACAGAAAGTATCATGAGATATGGATTCCACATTTGCGCTCCCTTTATAATGAAATTCAGCAGGGTAAGCATCTCTCAAAGAATGAGAACACAGCATACATGTGTTACCAAAGCCAGGTAAGGACCATGGAGATTGTGCAAATTACCAACCTATCTCCTTGATTAACGTAGATCTGAAAATGATGACCAAGGTCCTTGCAGCACGGATGAATTCATTTCTCGCTCGATATATACATCCTGCTGATCGAACAAGTGTGTTCCCAATAGACAGACCTCTAAACAGACCAGACGAGTTATAGATGTAATATCCATGATTTTCTCAGACTGGGATTCGAAGGGGGATAGATGGGGCATGTTGCTTTTATAAAGCTTTTGATTTCCTCTCCTGAGATTATTTATTTTGTTATGGCACGTTATGGATTTGGTCTGCGATTTTTGTCAGTGCTCTGGGTTCTCTATAACTATCCCACAGCATACTTGCTGTTCATCTGATACTCATCTTACTTCTTCACCATTTATAGAGGCACTAGCCAAGGTTGCCCTCTCTTCCTGTTGCTGTTTATCTTAGCGCTTGAGCGCTTGGCCATAAAAATACTTGTATAGATGTACAGGGTAATGATTGTGGGGATAGAGAACACAAATGCGCTCTCTTTGCTGACAACATCCTCATGATGCTGTCTTCACCCATTACCTCCATTCCCAACCTATACACAATACTCCAACCTTTTTCTCAGATATCCGGTCTTATGATAAATCATGCAAAATCTCAGGCACTGAATATATCGCTGGGAGATAACACAGTTCAAGCGTTAAAGCAGAACTTCACTTTCCAATGGCAGTCCAAAGGCCCTCCGTTATCTAAGTATACATTTTATGCCCTCCTTGCACATTTTATATTCACAAAATTATCCCCACTATTCAAAAAACACACAAGATCTGGCTAAATTGCAAATCCACCCTCCATCATGGTTTGGCAGACTGTATTCTTTAAAGATGAATAATCTTCCAAAGATTTTATATTGGTTTTTCACCATTCCAGTGGCACTCAATAGGTCTGACCTGGTTACATTCCAAAGGAAAATGTTTCTGTTTATTTGGGGGGATAAGAGGCCCCGGGTGAACAAACGCACCTTGTACACTCCCAGGGGTAGAGGTGGATTGGGGGTCCCAGACTTGATCAAATATTTTTATGCAGCTCAGTTTGCACAGTTGATTCAATTTCATACAAAAAATTTCCATCCCCTATAGATGCGGGCCGGATCATGTGGTTATGAGTAAGTGATTATCTATATCTTGAAACGCGTCAACCTGACATGTCTGTCATGCACTGTCTGTGTGAATTTGTCTATGAGGAATAAAGGATTTTATTGATTTCAACACCTGCCTTGAGTGCGGTCCTACTTTTGGATGTTCTACTATTTTGGATGACGAATCTGACCTGCACCAGGCTCAACAACTACACCTGAGCGGCTTTTCTTTGTTTGATTCCGGATCATATTCCTGCCCATCTAGACCGATTTCCTTCCTCAAGTGGCTGCCGCCAAAGCAGAGACCCGCTATCCTATATCCATCCTCATCACTCTCCATGGGGATATGTGATAGACTATCTAAAGCTTATAAGTTTAAATTGCCTCATGGCCCTTTGGCTCTCTTGTTCCAGAATCCTGAGTTCACCCCGGGTCTTGCCCCCCAAGCTTACACTTGGTGGATTAACAAAAGATTTTTACATGTACGATATGTGTAACCATAGGGGTTTGTTGCCTAGACAAACCCTGATAAAGAAACATTAATTACCAGGATCAGAGTTCTTTTGATACTCCCAGTTAGCACATTATCTTCATTCATTAAAATGCAAATCAGACATAGTTTGTATGACCCATATGGAATAATTATGCAACAAGTTTGACAAGCTTAGGGGTCACATATCGGAAATGTACAATATCCTAACAACAGGAGGCTAAGAAATTAGGCTATATGGAGAAATGGGAAGCTGACTTGAATGAATCTTTAGAACTGGATGAGTGGCAAGTATTGGCACAAAATGCCTCTAGGCCTCTCATTACACCTCGATCATTTAAGCAAATTACATGGTGCTCCTGAGGTGGTATATGGATCCTGTCAGACTGGCTTCTTATGTCCCAGGGCCTTCTCCACTTTGCTTTCATGGCTGCAGCCAGGAGGGGACGACGTTTCACACTTGGTGGCAATGCTCCAAGGTGCGGCATTATTGTATTTAAGTATATAATTTTACCTACTGCCTAACCCAGGTTAATCTGCAAAAGTCCCCAAAAGAAAGCATTATTGGGCAGCCCCTTAGAGTATGCCTCGAGATATTCTAAACGATTAATTACCTTCATATTTGTGGCAGCAAGGATAGTGATCGCTAGGTCATGGAGGTCAGCTACCATCCCTTTCGACCTACTTAAGGCAAAACTCTCTTGGATTATGATAAATGAACGCCTTTCGGCCATTCTGAATAATATGGTAAAACTGTTTGAAAAAGTCTGGAGCCCCAGGATTAATTATATTGAAGGAGATTCCCGAGCTGGTTCGGCTTAGGCCATTTTCTGGAGAGGAGTGTGAGCACGCAGGTAATCTATCTTACTTACTTATTCTTTCTATTCCTCAGATTTTTCTGCTTATTCTCTACTCTGCAGAACGTCCTTGTTAGTTTTAGTGGGATGTCAGATTTTTCTATTTGAAATATGGGGTTACTCTCCCTCATGTAGGAGGTTATGCATGTTGAAGCGCATACTAAGAGAGCCAGGATACTTGGCTTGAATCAATTTCCTGGCACAGTTTCTCAGGCTTTCACCAGATTATCATAATTCCCAAATGAAATGGCGATTAGAATTGTATTGCATTAATCGTAAAATTTGCAATTTGAAAATGACTTTACCTTCTGGGTTCATTATATTGCAATAATATGTCAGTAGTACCATCTTGCTAACCGTTTGGTTATGTTGTTACAGTATTCTGTATGAGAGATGATCAGTGGCATACAGTTCATATGTTGCTTCCATGCAATGTTAATTGCATTTTCTTTCTTGATAAAGAAAAATATATATGTTTTTATGTATAATATATGACATATTGACACCTCAGAAATCTGCTAAATCAGGTTTTTGATGACAAAAAAAAGAATTTTGAAAACATTTTACTGTTACTATATACTGTGACATGACAGGTATTGATGCATGCAGAAATACTAAAGTCCACTTTAACCACTTCAGCTCCGTAAGGTTTTACCCCCCTAAAGACCAGGCCATTTTTTGAAATTCGGCACTGTTACTTTAACTAATAATTGCGTGGCCTTGCGACACTGTACCCAAATACAATTGATGTCCTTTTTTCCCCACAAATAGAGCTTTCTTTTGGTGGTATTTGATCACCTCTGCAGTTTTTAGATTTTGCGCTATAAACAAAAAAAGAGCGACAATTTTGAAAAAAACACAATATTTTTTACTTTCTGCTATAAAACATTCCCAATAAAAAAATGTAAAAAATCTAAATTGTTTTAATCAGTTTAGGCCAATTTGTATTCTGCTACATATTTTTGGTAAAAAAATCCCAAAAAGTATATATTAATTGGTTTGCGCAAAAGTTAAAGCATTTACAAACTATGGGGTAGATTTTTGGACTTTTTTTGTTTTTATTAGTAATGGCGGCGATCAGTTATTTTTAGCGGGACTGCGACATTGCGGTGGACAAATCTGACACTGTGTGACACATTTTGGGGACCAGTGACAGCGATGCAGTGATCCGTGCTAAATAATATGCAGTTACTGTATAATTGACACTGGCAGGGAAAGGGTTAATACTGGGGGTTATCAAGGGGTTAAGTGTGAGCCTAATTGTGCTTACTAACTGTGGGGGGGGGGGCTATGTGAAAGGCACACAGAAATCGGTGTTTCAGCTTAGCTGAGACACACAATCTCATTGTGCCTGTCTGACAGCTGTTTACCTGAAGATTGCGGGAGGCTGGCGGTGATCGAGCCCGCTCTTCCCACGGTCTGGCTCCTGCTGTGTCTAATCACAGCGGGACCGCAGCTCTGGAGGCGCACGCGCGTGCCGCAGAGACCGCGTGCGCATAATCACGTACATGTAAAAAAACTGAAACTAAGGGCAAAATAAAAAATACTCCATGGACTCAATATGCCTCTCAGCAAATATCTTTGGGTGCCTACTTTCCAAAAAGGGGTAATTTGGGGGGTATTTGAACCGTCCTGGCATTTTATGCTCAATCTTAGCCACACATCACCCACTCTACTAACTACTTGAAAACCAAGCCTTTTCGGTGACTTTTTGTTTAAAAATTACTTTGAACCCCCAAACATTAGATTTTTTTTTGGAGTGCGCATGCGCGGCGCGGGACTGATGGCAGCCTAGTGCAGGAGCTCCGCTCGCTACGGCCGAGAAAAAGCTGACAGGGTCCAGCTGAACACATCTCACAAGCTTCGTTTGATCACACCCTGTTAGCTACAGCCTCTGTGTATGTCGTCCAGCCGCAGAAAGAACCGGAAAACGCCGCAGAGGTCCCTAACCCATTACCTTCTCAGGGCAAGGGAAAAACTAAACATGGACCAAGATGGCGCCGCCCGCCCCCAGGCACATGTCGAATCCTCCTCTCCGGCTCCGGTGGCCGCAACGATCGCTACCCCCCCTCCGAACAGTGAGTACACAACCCCTTTATCAAAGGCTGACCTTGACAATAGCCTGGAGGCTATGTACACAAAGCTAATCACTAAGTTTCAGGCTGGGCTAGATAAAACGGCTAATACTCTCACTCAGGAGATATCAGCACTTGGGGGTAGAACTGATAGACTTGAGACTAAACATGATGAGCTCTGCCTTGCCTATAAGGAGTTGAGCAGAGATCATGAGTCTCTCAGTTCAGCCTTTGATCAACTACAGGCTAATGTGGAGGACTTGGAAAATCGTAACCGTAGAAAAAATCTGAGGCTGCGTGGCATTCCAGAGTCTTACACTGACCTTGTCCCCACTGTGAACAAACTTTTCAAGTCATTACTTCCTGAAACCACTGATTCCCAGTTCAGATGTGACAGAATCCACCGGGCTTTGCGTCCCAAACCCCCGACTGACAAGCCCCCAAGAGATGTGATATTATGCATGCAAGATTTTATCACCAAGGAGGAGATACTAAGAGCAGCAAGGAATACCCCCAACATTCTGATTGACGGTCATAGAATTCAAATATACCCAGACATATCGCAAGCTACACTTGAGAGGAGACGTGGCTTAAAAGAGATCACCTCTGTTCTACAATCAGCTCATATACGTTACAAGTGGGGATTTCCTTTTAAACTGATAATACCACACAATGGATCCACATATATAGTTACCAACGTCCAAGAGGGCCTTAACACCCTAATAAAATTGGGTTTGATGGATCCAGCAGCGGCTCCTTCGCCCGCTCCTGCTCACCGCCTATCACCCTTATGGCAGACACCAGCCTCCAGGAGAAGTCGCAGAAGACCGCGACAAGATTTAGCTTGATTTGTCCCCTACACATTCTAGCGATCTTTGTTCACATATCCCCCTGCATTTTAATATGCACTTTTCCTCTATGTTGGTCCTTAATAATAGTCACTTCCTTCTTGGATATAACCCAAAAATATGAAGTGGAATTTCCAGACGGGTGGCATTCATCTTACCAGAGGGACAGTGTCGCCTATTGTCTTTCATTTAGAGCTTCATTGATCTACCACATTATTTAAATGACACTGCTTACTATACCCAGATTCTTGCACTCTACTGCCATCTAGAGGTGCCTAATAGGAGATAGCAGCTTTCCACTGAAACAAAGTTTCTTCAAGGATATCAATACAGAATTAACATGGTACTGGATTTGAGCAATCTTACATAACCCTCTCATTATCTACAATGCCTTATTCACTATAAGGACAAATTGACTAGTGAGAGTAGTTCTGGATATCTGTTTTAAGGACCAGTTGTTGACATTTATTAGTTAACTTTTGGGTTTTTCTCGCTGCCACTAAAGTTTACTGCGGTTCTTTTCATATAAACTCACACAACTGAGGCTTTATATTTTTGTTCATTAACAATTCTCGAATGGCCTTATGCGTTAGTCTCATGCTTGTACATGACGCACGCACTCAGTGGATTGACAGACACCAGCCCCCTCAGTGGGATCCTTCCCCCAAGGCTCTCTCCCCTGAGACTTGCGGGGATCCCTTTGGGCTGCTGGCTTTCGATCTGCTGTTTAGGGGGAATTTTCCTCCAGTTCAGGTTTTTATGTTCCGGTACGGTTACAGCCTACCGACCCTGGTTTATTCTTTTTTGTTACATGTTTATAGTAACTACTAATTATGATAAACTATATGCAAATGTCTTGAGATATATACACAAGATGCCTTGTATTCACTTTTGTAATGAGAATTTATGTCATTACCATGCCCTGCTTTGCCTCAGCTGGGTTTGGGTTCTGTCAAAATGCACTACCACTTTTTTCAACTCCCATGATGTCACTCCCACATTTCGGGCTATTTTGGATGGGTGGAACACCTGGTCATTAAGTTTGCACCTCTCCTTTAACACTATGTCATTGCCAAAGGAACTTCAACACACATTTAAAAATGGCAATTAAAGTAATCTCCCACAATGTCCAGGGATTCAACTCCCCTAATAAACGCAATAAGGCGTTCCACCAGTTCAAACGCCTTAATGCAAAAATCTTGTTACTACAAGAAACTCATTTTGCAGTCAATAATCACCCCAAATTTTTTAATAAATCATATAATCAATCCTTTTATACCACCTTCTCCTCTAAAAGCAGAGGTGTGGCTATCTTCATTCACAACTCCCTCCCACTTGAAATTCAGGATTGCTATAAGGACCCAGAGAGCCGTTTCATAATCATCAGGGGTCGCATCCTGGGTAAAGCGTTAACAATTGCAAACCTATATGCTCCTAATGGTGCTACGGTAAAATTCTTTCTTGACTTTTTCGCTGAATTGGAGAAATTTCACTCTTCCCACATAATACTAGGGGGTGATTTCAATATGGTTGCCCATCCAACCCTAGATAGGAGCAACCCCTCTCCCTCCTCTAAAACTTTCCCTAAAATTTTGGAACGAAAACTCAACACTCTTCAACTAGTTGACACCTGGAGATGTTTAAATATGGGTGCTAGGGAGTACACATTCTACTCTAACCCCCACAACACCTCAGCCAGAATAGACTATGTGTATGCATCTCAGGTGGTACTGGCAAATTCTGTTTCTGCAGATATATTCCCGTGTGTATGGTCGGACCATCACATGGTGATATATGACACGAAGGGCATAGGCCTCTCCCCCACTCCATTTTCATGGAGACTAAACGACTCAATACTGGCGAATATACAGGATTCCAAAGAGGTCTCGGATTCTCTTACAGAATTTTTCGGGCTCAATCCCATTGACGACACCTCTATACAGAATACATGGGTAGCACACAAAGCATTTATTAGAGGAAGACTAATTGAATTGGCGGCTAGGAAAAATCGTTTGCGTACCACCAAAATACAAACCCTGACCAAAGATCTTCAAACTCTCTATAAAAACTACAATACACTGCATGACATGAACACCAGAACCTGTATTGATCAAAAAAGGAAAGAACTGAATGACATACTCTCTGAAAATGCCGAGAAATCCCTTAAATACACTAGATCCAAATTCCTTTTGTATGGAAATTCTTCTTCCACAATGCTTGCCAGAAAATTAAATCAATCTGTCAGACCACCACATGTATATAAGCTAAACACGTCTTCGGGCTTGACTACCTCCCATCCCAAGGAAGTCATGGAAATTTTTGAAAAATTTTATTCAAACCTTTTATCCCCTCCATCTTCATTAGCCCCACTAGACTCCCAGAAATGGCTGGATGAAATTCCAATACCCTCTATATCGGAATCGGACTATGAACGATTAAATGCCCCGATCACGAACACTGAAGTTGAACTGGTCATTAAATCTCTCCGCAATTCCTCAGCCCCGGGACCAGATGGATTTTCTGCCATCTACTTTAAAACTTTCTCTCAAACTCTTGCCCCTAAACTTTCTCAGTTATTCAATCACATATTAAAAGGCCACGAGTTCCCTGAAGAGATGTCTTTTGCTAATATGGTATTACTTCCAAAACCCAATAAAGATCTTTCCAGTCCCCAGAATTTCAGGCCAATCTCAATTATTAACAACGATCTAAAACTATTTAGTAAAATTCTTGCAGCCAGACTATCAACTATAATCCATAAGCTCATCTCCACCTTCCAATCAGGCTTTATTCCAAATCGCCAAATTACGGATAATATTAGATTGGCCTGTAACGTCATACAAGATGCTAACCTACACAAAAAACAATTATTACTATTGGGTCTTGACATTCACAAGGCCTTTGACAGTGTTTCCTGGGATTACCTTAAACATCTCCTCCCCAGATTTGGACTCACAGGCGAGTTTCTAAATGGTTTCATGGCCCTTTATAAAAACCCCAAAACCAGGATTAGAATGACAGGTTGTAATTCCAACTTCTTCCCGCTAGGCAGGGGCACTAGACAGGGATGTCCCCTATCCCCCCTGCTATTTGCCCTGGCCATTGAACCTCTCTCTATAGCTATCAGAAGACATGATGGGGTGAGGGGATATGAGAAGGGCGGAGAATCATATAAATTAAGCCTTTATGCAGACGATGCTATACTTTTTATTCCAGATCCTTTGCGCTCGCTACCAAATTTGTTGACAGTTTTGGAGAAGTTCGCAGGAGTATCGGGTCTAACTATTAATATGTCAAAATCTATTGCGTTACCAATTAACTTTCCTCCACAAGACATCCTAAACCTAAAAGATGCATTTCCCTTTGTGTGGGCTTCCGAATCCATCCCTTATCTTGGGATACAGTTATGTAAAGAATATAAATCATTATTCCAATCCAACTTCCCTCCCTTAATGACCAAGATTCGTAGTCTACTACAAATATGGTCCTCTTATCATCTGTCCTTTTTGGGGAAGATAACAGCAGTTAAGATGACCATCCTTCCTAAAATGTTATATCTTTTTCGAGCTCTACCTATAAGTCTCACCAAACGGTTCATCTCCAAACTTCAATCACTTGTCAATAAATTTATTTGGGGTAACAAAAAATCCAGATATGCCGCTAACATTCTTTATCGACACCAACGATCGGGGGGTTTGGGTCTCCCTCAGATTTGGCCATATTACATAAGTTGTAGGCTCTCCCAGCTTGGATACTGGCACACTCAGCCGACGAACTCTCCATGGGTTTCGTTTGAGGCACAATCTATTGCTCCATTTCATCTAGCCGGTCTGCTATGGGACCCAACAATCCCTATACGTGGAATTTCTACACGTAATTCCGTGGTTTCAGACTCCCTTAAAGTTTGGAGATCTGCAAATAAGCATAGTTCTTTAACATCCACTCCTCAATTGGGTGCTTCATTTTTGGGGGACCCCAGATTCAAGGAAGCATTTCATTCTCCTCACCAATTTACGTGGTGGTCTAAAAACAAACTGACCACGTTATTTGACCTTTTTGATGGAGGAATCATGTACTCATTTGAGCATTTGACAGAACACAAGAATGCTCCTTCATCTGAAAAATTAAACTACGATTTAATCAAGAGTTACTTCACCTCCTATCATGCTCAGCCATCTGGAACTCCCCTCAGTTCCTTTGAGCGAATATGCCTGGAAAACCCCCTGGGGGGAGGCCACATCTCTACCTTATACTCCACCCTAAATCCGCATGATACTGAGACTAAACTGAAATACATGACGGATTGGGAATTGGAGTTGCGGGAAACCATTACGGCTAGGGATTGGCAAAACATGTGGTCGAACCTACGCGGCTCGACAAGATCACTGGGAGTTAGGGAGACAGCCGTGAAACTCTTTACTAGATGGTACTATACACCTGAAAAACTGAATAGAATTTATCCAGAGATCTCCTCGAACTGTTTTAGAGGATGCAATGATACAGGTTCGTTTAAACACATATTCTGGGACTGTCCTAAAATACAAGACACATGGTCGGAAATATTCCACGCATGCGCGAAAATTACGGGTAGAAACCTTACACTCACTCCATCACAATGTCTATTGTTTCAGGACATCCCAGACGTTTCCAAACCATTAACCCGTCTGATACATACGCTATGTGTCGCAATGTTATGGTCTATAACTAAACAATGGAAAGAACCCAATGTACCATATGCTCTGGTTAATCACAGAATAGAAGATATTAAATCTATGGAAGCATATCATCATTCTATTACAAATTCCAAAAACACATGGGATCAAAAATGGAACCCCTGGTTTATTTATAAATGCTCCATACTCATTTAATATGGGATACGATCCTTGCTTCCCTATGTGCTGGAAGGATGGTCTCTTTTGCCACACTAATGGTTGACCGGACAGGGCGTCCCCTCTTGAGGCAGACGGGAGGCCCACCATAAGTCCTACTAATCTTGTGTATATCTACACTATCCCAGATATAAAGTCGTTTTATGTTACTTTTTTTAGAAGTATTAGCTCTATCACACATGTTTTCACATGGCTTAACAGGTAAAATCCTACCTTATCTCTACCTGTCAGACTTGAATTGCCTTCTTTATGATGATGTTAACATATTCTTAACTTTACACTCTTAAGTTGGTTACTGTTTATATTTCTCATTATTATAGACATGAGATGTTCATACGGCTCTTGTAATACTGATATTTTATCATTGACAATGCATATATATTTTTGTATTCATTTACATTCAATAAACGTTTATAATCAAAAAACATTAGATTTTTTTTTTTAAAGCAGAGACCCTACAGAACAAAATGGTGGATGCTGTCACACAGTATTTGCGCACAGATTTTCCAAACGCAATTTTTGCAAAAAAAAAAAAACACTTTTTTAAACTTAATGCCCAAAACCCTATATAATTCCTAATTGTTTGGTAAAATTTAAAAGAGGATCTTAGGCCGAGTACATAGATACCAAACATGACAAGCTTTAAAATTGTGCACACCTGTGCAGCGGCAACAAATTACGTACATTTTTAAAAGCATTTAAAAGTCTTTACAGGTTACCACTTTAGACTTACAGAGGAGGTCTACTGCAAGAATTACTGCCCTCGACCTGGCGTTTGCGGCAATACCGCACATGCATGCTGCAATTGCTGTTTACATATGACACTAGACCGACATTTGTGTGCGCCTTTGCACGCAAGCACAGGGGGACAGGGGTGCTTGAATTTTTTTTTATTATTTATTTTGCTTTTTTATGTTATTTTGACATCTTCCCTTTCTTTTTTTTTTTTTTTATCATTTTTTTTGTTATCACAGTGAATTTAAATATCCCCTATGATAGCAATCTGTGGTGTCTTGTACTCTTTTTTTAAAAAAATAGGGTCTATTAGACTCTAGATCTCTCCTCTGTCCTTAAAGCATCTGACCACACCAAGATTGGTGTGATAACATGCTTTCCCAATTTCCCAATGGCGCTGTTTATATCTGGCGAAACCAAAGTCATGAAATGCTTGTAGCATCCGATATCTTAGGCCATAGAGATGATTGGAGCCATTCTTGTCTCCAATCAGCTCTATGGTCAGATAATGGAACCACCGGCTGCACTCCCGGGTTACCCGGTGGGACAGGAGAGCCAGAGAAAAACTGCGGAAGGCAGTGGAGGGGGGAGTCCCCCCTCCACTGCTTGTAAAAGCAGCATAGTGGCTAATTATCCGCTAGGATTGCTTTTACATGTAAGCCGACCACTGGCTGTAAAAAATGATACCAAGATGATGCCTAAACCTGCAGACATCATCCTGGTATAACCACTCAACGTCCAGCGACATACCAGTACATTGCTGGTCCTTGTTCGGCATATATTGTAGGTTTTTTTTTTTTCATGCAGCCTGTGGGCTGAACGAAAAAAGAGAACCTAACAGATACCTTCATTCACATTGATCAATGTGGATGAAGAAATCTCTGCCAGAAAATGTGTAGTATACCCATCATTATGCGGGGGTTCTAATGACCTATGTTGAGGTGTGCCACATCCCTAGTAACAATGCAAAAGGAAAGGGTTCCCCTAATTGGGACTTTAAAGGCACATAGTAATTGGTAATCTAGTGTATAAACAATATTCACTTTATTGGGTACAAAAGATAGAAAACAATAAAATTTAAAAACATTGTACAAGCGTTGAGCAGATAAGAAAAAAGCTCATAACGCTAGAACATAAAAACCCGACATGTTTAGAAGACAAATGCTTTCTCCTTCTTCAGGGGTAGTTCATAGCGGTACTATAGCTGATCATATCGAAACTTTACAAGCTTGTACAAAAATTTAAAAACATCTGGTTGGTCTGGATCTGTCTGGCGATATGTGACGATATAGATTGTAATTTCATCAAGTTTGTAGAGCCACAAGGGACAGGGTCAGGTGGATGCCTCACATATGAATGACCATCTGAAGTCCTATAAGGAGGAAGCCAGGAGCTACACCCTACAGGTTAATAGTCCAATGTGGATACTGCCAATCTTAAGGTGGTATTGAAACAATATGCACGTCCTCTCCAGCCAGCAACCAGCAGACAAGTAGGTACTACTTGTCTGCTGGTTGCTGACTGGAGAGGACGTGCATATTGTTTCAATACCACCTTAAGATTGGCGGTATCCACATTGGACGATTAACCTGTAGGGTGTCGCTCCTGGCTTCCTCCTTATAGGACTTCAGATGGTCATTCATATGTGAGGCTTCCACCTGACCCTGTCCCTTGTGGCTCTACAAACTTGATGAAATTACAATCTATATCGTCACATATCGCCAGACAGATCCAGACCAACCAGATGTTTTTAAATTTTTGTACAAGCATGTAAAGTTCAGATATGATCAGCTATAGTACCGCTATGAACTACCCCTGAAGAAGGAGAAAGCATTTGTCTACGAAACATGTCGGGTTTTTATGTTCTAGCGTTATGAGCTTTTTTCTTATCTGCCCAACGCTTGTACAATGTTTTTAAATTTTATTGTTTTCTATCTTTTGTACCCAATAAAGTGAATATTGTTTATACACTAGATTACCAATTACTATGTGCCTTTAAAGTCCCAATTAGGGGAACCCCTTCCTTTTGCATTATACCCATCATTAGACCACCCACCATCCACCGACTTCTCTAATGATGGGCATACATGATGAAAGCCATGTATGCCTCTTTTTTTTTTTAACTGCGGTGGTGAAATCACCTCCTACAGCGCTGCCATCAGAGATTTCCATATATGCTGAGCGCAAACGCTGTTGCTGTCAGAATATATAAATCAGTGTGGCAGCTTATGGGCGTACCTGCAAGGCAAACAATGGTTAACAATAAAACAGTAAAAATAAAACATTACATTGGTATCTGAAAAGTAAAAAATGGTTACCAATGAAAAACAGTAACAATAAAGTACAGTAAAAGTAGATAGAGTAGAAATAGAAGTATAAGAGCAGAGTAAGAATAGAAAATTAACTCAATAAAACGACAACTATTTTTGGCTTTTTTATTTTATTTTATTTTTTTTGTAACTTTTTTTTTGTAACTTTTTTTTCTGTAACTTTTAGAGCCAGTCCACACTAGCGCGACTTGTCAGGCGACTTGACAGCTTGACAAGTCGCGATCCCTCGCGGTCCATTGACCGCTACAGGACCCGTTCTAATAGGAGCGAAACAAGTCGCTCCGACTTAGAAAAAGGGTCCTGTACTACTTCGGGGCGACCTCGGAGCGACTTGCATAGACTTCCATTATGTGAAGTCCATGCAAGTCGCTCCGAAGTCGTAATGCATGGGAATGCACAAGTCGCCCCCGAAGTAGTACAGAGTTGTGTCGCCATAGTGTGAACCGACTCTTAAACATTCCAGGTCAGGGTCTCTCAAAATGCGATCACCATTGAACATCTTTCGAGACTCTGTGTAAGTGTGCCCTAGACTGTGCCTTGCTGTACCCTATACTAATACTCCACTACTGTGTGGTAGCGATGGGAACATTCCCCAATGCAGAGACCAGGTTCACCAGAGACAATAAGTAGGGATGATCGAACTTTTGAAAAGTTTGGTTCGACCAGAACACCTGAATTTCCCGAAAGTTCGGTTCGGATTCCAGAAACCCATTGAAATCAATGGGACCCAAACTTCGGGAATCAAAAAACACCATTTTGAAGCCCTAAAACCTAATAAATGCCCCTAAGTGCCTAGGGTTCTGGGTCATGCCCCAGGGACTATGAATCAGGCAAAAAAAAGTTCTTAGAAATTGTCGTTTTTGATAGAGAGCCAATTATTTAAAAAAAATTATTGAAAAAAAAAATTAGATTTCTTTGGATTTAGTGTCTGGGGGATCTAAAAGGTGTACCTGTGAAGTTTCCACTCTGTAGCATGTCCAGAACCAGAATTATAGCATGCCAAACCTTCAAAAATGGCTTTTTTGCTTAACCGCGCCATTCTTTTGCTCCTAATCAACTGCACAGCCAATGTGTATGATGGGGACATAATGCAGTGAACTGGGAACAAGATTAGAGTTTTTTTTTTTAAAAAGGTGCTGTCTCTTTAAATGTGGATATAATTAACGGGTGTATTTTCACAATGTGGCTATTATTACCAAATGTTTTCAAGAAGTCAAAAGATGTATGCAGATGCACTTTATTTCATGTAAAATGGTGTTTGGTACACTTTAACATGAATTCTCACAAGAAACAGACATATATGCACGGATACATTGAGGGTTAGGGTTAGGGGTAAGGGCCGCAATGTAGTGCACAGTGAACAAGATTAGAGATGTTTTGGATGAATACTGTTGTCTCTTGACTTTGAATAGAAGTAAAGGATGCTTAAAAATTGGGCCTTTGGTGGTGCCGACGATGCCTTGACACCATAACCCTATGAAAGTGCTGGTCATGAAGGCAATAATTGCCTTTGTAAGCAAAGAAATTGCAATGATATGCATCTGTGAAACAGGTGCGCAAAAATTGTTGTTTGGGTGTTGGCGGAGCCATACCACTGTAAGCCCAAAGAGCTGGTGTTAAGTTAGGCGAAAAGATTAAGAAGATGTGTACCTGTGGATCAGGTGCGCAAACATGGTATTTTTGGTGTTGGCGGATCCTCCCCACCGTAAGCCCAAAGAGCTGGTGTTGAAGAAGGCGTAAAAATTATGAAGGTGTGCACCTGTGGAACAGGTGCGCAAACATGGTATTTTTGGTGTTGGCGGAGCCTCCCCACCATAAGCCCAAAGAGGTGGTGTTGCAGAAGGCCAAAAAATTATGAAGGTGTGCACCTGTGGAACAGGTGCGCAAACATGGTTATTTTGGTGTTGGCGGAGCCTCCCCACCGTAAGCCCAATGAGCTGGTGTTGCAGAAGGCCAAAAAATTATGAAGGCGTGCACCTGTGGAACAGGTGCGCAAACATGGTATTTTTGGTGTTGGCGGAGCCTCCTTACCGTAAGCCCAAAGAGTGGTGTTGCAGAAGGCCAAAAAATTATGAAGGTGTGCACCTGTGAAACAGGTGCGCAAACATGGTATTTTTTGTTTGGCGGAGCCTCCCCACCGTAAGCCCAAAGAGCTGGTGTTGCAGAAGGCCAAAAAATTATGAAGGTGTGCACCTGTGGAACAGGTGCGCAAACATGGTATTTTTGGTATAACTAAAATGAGATTCTGTGAACCTAAACAGAACGAGAGGAGGGTTGGAGGGTGGCACCCTGGTCCAGGCTTAAACTGAGCTCAGCTGCCACATCGCAACAATAGACTAGTCTACAAAGTCTGCCTCAGGTGCTTTAAAGCTTGATATCCACGACTGATTCATTTTATTGAATGTCAAATGGTCGACTGAGTTGGTGGAGAGTCTTGTTCGATGGTCTGTGATGAATCCTCCTGCTGCGCTGAATGCCCGTTCCGATAGGACACTGGAAGCAGGGCAGGCCAAAATGGCATACTGGGCCAGTTCTGGCCAGTGGTCTAATCTTAAGACCCAGTATGCCAGTGGATCGGATTTGTCACATGAAAAGCCCTCTGTGTCACTTTGTGCCCTGGCGTAATCGTCCACCATGTGATGCAGACGCTATCGATGCGATGTGGCAGCTGAGAGGCCTTGGCGGTGAGGACTAAAAAGAGACCAAAAGGCATCCGTCAACGGCATGCCTTCTCCAACGCTCCTCTCGTGACCCGCAGTAGAGTCCATGGTAGGTTGTCCCCGCCCCTGCACCCTACGGGAGTCGGGGAACGTGTTCACCAGAATCCTCTTGAGACTGTCCTCAAGGGATTTGATCCTGTGGACTCTCTGGGGGGATGGGAAAAGCTCAGAGACTTTTGACTTGTACCGGTGGTCAAGTAGGGTGGCCAACCAATAGTGGTCAGTCTCTTTAATGGCCTTGATTCTCGGGTCCTTTCGCAGGCTCTGAAGCATGATGTTTGCCTTGCGTCGCAAATTTGCAAAGGCCTGAGAAGCTGACTCCTCGGGGTCACTCAAAACGACATGATCTTGAACGTGCTCCTCCTCCTCCCAGCCACGTACTAAGTGTCCCGAGGGAGTCAAACTAGGCCTTGTAGATTGCCGCATGTCTTCCTCCTCCTCCTCCTCAAAGCCTGCAAAAGTTCCCGAAGAATCGTCCTCCTCCTCCTCCTCTTCCACCCCTGGATCCTGCTCGGGCCTCTGGGAGCTAGGCATAATGGGGTCAGGATTCTCAGGATAAAGGGGGCCTTGAGAGGCAAGGAAGTCCTCCTCTTCCTCCTGCTGCTCTGCCTCCAGTGCCCTGTCCATAATGCCACGCAGAGTGTGCTCCAACAAAAACAGTACGGGTAGGGTGTCACTGATGCATGCGCTGTCCAGGCCGACCATCCTTGTGGCCTCCTCAAATGGCGAGAGGACAGCGCATGCATCCTTAATCAAAAGCCACTGCCGTGGCGAAAAAAAGCCCAGGCGCGTTGAGCCGGTGCTGGTGCCGTACTTGCAGAGATATTCATTGAGGGCCCTCTGCTGCGTGTACAGGCGCTGCAGCATAGCCAAGGTGGAGCCATTACTGACTGGTCATCGTGGTGCCCTGTTGGTCCCTCCGGGCAGCTACTGCTACTATACTCTCGATACTCTCACGGAGTTCTCTGCCCTACACGGGCTTTGGGAAACTTGGGCATCCCTCCATACGGTAGCAATACCGTTTTTATCCGACAGACCGATCCAATCCATTGGTTGGACACAAAGGGTAGGTTGATTTACATAGAGCTTATACTAGAAGACAGAGTACACAACTGTCGGCTTGTGAATATATAATTGTACAAATGTCTGTTTGAAAGTATATCGAAGCATTCTTGTTTTCCTAGATATACTAGGCGATATGCAGCTACATAGATATTTGCTTTACAAATTATTAAATCGCTTTACTTTTCTAGACACACTAGGTGCTCTATCTGGTAACTTTGGGTGACCCCTGAGGAAGGGCTTCCATGCCCGAAACGCGTAGGGTCGGTTCCGGTTCCATGATTGCCCTATGTACCTGAGCGTCCGCATCTTGGTTCGGTATTCTGTCTGTCAAATGCATGCAATTTTAATGCCCTGTATGTGTATTTGTGTTTTTTCCAATATTGTGTTTTCATGATTTGTCCTTTTGTACCAATAAAGATTATTTTATATAGCATACAGTGTTCAGCGGCATTTATAGTCCCATACCACTAAGGGGAATTCTTTTTGTACATACCGATTAGGGATGATGGCCGCTGTCACTGGGCACCGAGCATGAGAATACTTTCTATCTTTATCGATTAGAGTGGAAGACACCCATTTCCCTGCCTTCAGTATTCTCATTCTCACTGCCATATTTATCTCATACAATTTATTTAGATTATATTTATCCTAATTAAAGTTTAAGTTATTTTTGGATAAAGTTTCGCTTACCTACGAACATTCATTAGCCCATAATGTTCAAGGGCAAGAACTTTGAGAGTATTCTGTCTTCTTATAGGGAGCAGGGCAAAAAGGAAGCCCAAGAGTCTGAACTAGATTCTCTGTTCTTTCAGCTTAAGAAAATGGTTGAGAAAAGAACGAACCTACATCTACATATTGAGAATTTTGAGCAGTATGTGAGGGAGGACATCAACCCGTTTGGTCTGCGCATCCAGATCTTCCCAACCATGGAGGATCTGGATGACGCATTCAAGAAGCGGTGGGAATCAAACCTATAGATTTGCTCCAAAAATATGATGTTACTATTGATAGAGGAGTACAACAAACGTATCAAACTATTAGAAGGGAAAATTGATAAAATTTATGAAAAATTGACACCCTTCCAGGACTCACCCAGATATAGAAACCTAGAGTCCAATATTAAGATACAATTAGATAAAACTATTAGTGAGAACATTGTTAAAAAAGAACGCAAAATCTGTAGGGATAGAGTGGCCTTCCGTGACCATGTGGCCTACAGGTGGTCCAATCATTCCATGTACCAACCATCTAGGGGTTTAAGACCATCTAAAAACCAATACGGGTCAAATTCTTCTTTGAATTCATCCATCTCGTCCTCGTTAGGGATGATCGAACTTTTGAAAAGTTCGGTTCGACCAGAACACCCGAACTTCACGAAAGTTCGGTTCGGATTTCAGAACCCCATTGAAATCAATGGGACCCGAACTTCTGTAATCAAAAAACACAATTTTTAAGCCCTAAAACCCAATAAATGCCCCTAAAAAGTGCCTAGGGTTCTGGGTCATGCCCCAGGGACTATTAATCACACAAAAAAAAAGTTCTTAAAAATTGTCGTTTTTGATAGATAGCCAATTATTGAAAAAATTAAAAAAAAAAAAAAAGAGAGATTTCTTTGGATTTAGTGTCTGGGGGTTCTAAAAGGTGTACCTGTGAAGTTTCAGCTCTGTAGCATGTCCAGAACCAGAATTACAGCATACTAAACCTTCAAAAATGACTTTTTTGCTTAACCGCACCTTTCTTTTGCTCCTAATCAACGGCTCAGCCAATGTGTATGATGGGGACATAATGCAGTGCACTGGGAACAAGATTAGAGGTTTTTTTGGAAAAAGGTGCTGTCTCTTTAAATGTGCATATAATTAACGGGTGTATTTCCACAATGGGGCTATTATTACCAAATGTTTCAAGAAGTCCAAAGATGTATGTAGATGCACTTTATTTCATGTAAAATGGTGTTTGGTGCACTTTAACTTGAAATCTCACAAGAAACAGACATATATGCACGGATACATTGAGGGTTAGGGGTAGGGGCCACAATGTAGTGCAGAGTGAACAAGATTAGAGATGTTTTGGATGAATACTGTTGTCTCTTGACTTTGAATAGAAGTAAAGGATGCTTAAAAATTGGGCATTTGGTGGTGCGGACGATGCCTTGACACCATATCCCTATGAAAGTGCTGGTAATGAAAGCAATAATTGCCTTTGTAAGGAAAAAAATTACAATGATATGCATCTGTGTGACAGGTGCGCAAAAATTGTTGTTTGGGTGTTGGCGGAGCCATACCACTGTAAGCCCAAAGAGCTGGTGTTGAAGAAGGCGTAAAAATTATGAAGGTGTGCACATGTGGAACAGGTGCGCAAACATGGTAGTTTTGGTGTTGGCGGAGCCTCCCCACCATAACCCCAAAGAGCTGGCTTTGAAGGAGGCCCAAAAATTGTAAAGGTGTGCACCTGTGGAACAGGTTCGCAAACATGGTAGTTTTTGTTTAGCATAGCCTCCCCACCTTAACCCCAAAGAGCTGGTGTTGAAGGAGGCCCAAAAATTGTAAAGGTGTGCCCCTGTGGAACAGGTGCGCAAACATTGTAGTTTTTGTTTTAGCATAGCCTCCCCACCTTAACCCCAAAGAGCTGGCGTTGAAGGAGGCCCAAAAATTGTAAAGGTGTGCACCTGTGGAACAGGTGCGCAAACATTGTAGTTTTTGTTTTAGCATAGCCTCCCCACCCTAACCCCCAAAGAGCTGGTGTTGAAGGAGGCCCAAAAATTGTAAAGGTGTGCACCTGTGGAACAGGTGCGCAAACATTGTAGTTTTTGTTTTAGCATAGCCTCCCCACCTTAACCCCAAAGAGCTGGTGTTGAAGGAGGCCCAAAAATTGTAAAGGTGTGCCCCTGTGGAACAGGTGCGCAAACATTGTAGTTTTTGTTTTAGCATAGCCTCCCCACCTTAACCCCAAAGAGCTGGTGTTGAAGGAGGCCCAAAAATTGTAAAGGTGTGCACCTGTGGAACAGGTGCGCAAACATTGTCGTTTTTGTTTTAGCATAGCCTCCCCACCTTAACCCCAAAGAGCTGGTGTTGAAGGAGGCCCAAAAATTGTAAAGGTGTGCACCTGTGGAACAGGTGCGCAAACATTGTAGTTTTTGTTTTAGCATAGCCTCCCCACCTTAACCCCAAAGAGCTGGTGTTGAAGGAGGCCCAAAAATTGTAAAGGTGTGCACCTGTGGAACAGGTGCGCAAACATTGTCGTTTTTGTTTTAGCATAGCCTCCCCACCTTAACCCCAAAGAGCTGGTGTTGAAGGAGGCCCAAAAATTGTAAAGGTGTGCACCTGTGGAACAGGTGCGCAAACATTGTCGTTTTTGTTTTAGCATAGCCTCCCCACCTTAACCCCAAAGAGCTGGTGTTGAAGGAGGCCCAAAAATTGTAAAGGTGTGCACCTGTGGAACAGGTGCGCAAACATTGTCGTTTTTGTTTTAGCATAGCCTCCCCACCTTAACCCCAAAGAGCTGGTGTTGAAGGAGGCCCAAAAATTGTAAAGGTGTGCACCTGTGGAACAGGTGCGCAAACATTGTCGTTTTTGTCATAACCAAAATGAGGTTCTGTGAACGTAAAGAGAATGAGAGGAGGGTTTGAGGGTGGCACCATGGTCCAGGCTTAAACTGAGGCTCAACTGCCACATCACAACGATAGCCTAGTCTACAAGGTCTGCATCAGGTGCATCAAAGCTTGATATCCACGACTGATTCATCTTAATGAATGTCAAACGGTCGACTGAGTCGGTGGAGAGTCTCGTTCGATGGTCTGTGACGAATCCTCCTGCTGCGCTGAATGCCCGTTCCGATAGGACACTGGAAGCAGGGCAGGCCAACAACTCCATGGCATACTGGGCCAGTTCTGGCCAGTGGTCTAATCTTAAGACCCAGTATGCCAGTGGATCGGATTCGTCACATGAAAAGCCCTCTGTGTCACTTTGTGCCCTCACGTAATCGTCCACCATGTGATGCAGACGGTGTCGATGCGATGTGGCAGCTGAGAGGCCTGGGCGGTGAGGACTAAAAAAAGACCGAAAGGCATCCGTCAACCGCACGCCTTCTCCAACGCTCCTCTCGTGACCACCAGTAGAATCCATGGTAGGTTGTCCCCGCCCCTGCACCCTACGGGAGTCGGGGAACATGTTCACCAGATTCCTCTTGAGACTGTCCTCAAGGGATTTGATCCTGGGGACTCTCTGGGTGGATGGGAAAAGCTCCGAGACTTTAGACTTGTACCGGGGGTCAAGTAGGGTGGCCAACCAATAGTGGTTAGTCTCTTTAATGGCCTTGATTCTGGGGTCCTTTCACAGGCTCTGGAGCATGATGTTTCCCATGCGTCGCAAATTAGCGAAGGCCTGAGAAGCTGACTCCTCGGGGTCACTCATAACGACATTATCTTCAACGGGCTCCTCCTCCTCCCAGCCACGTACTACTCCAAAGTGTCCCGAGGGAGTCAAACTAGGCCTTGCAGATTGCCGCATGTCTTCCTCCTCCTCCTCCTCAAACCCTGCAAAAGTTCCCGCAGAATCGTCCTCCTCCTCCTCTTCCACCCCTGGATCCTACTCGGGCCTCTGGGAGCTAGGCATAATGGGGTCAGGATTCTCAGGATAAAGGGGGCCTTGAGAGGCAAGGAAGTCCTCCTCTTCCTCCTGCTGCTCTGCCTCCAGTGCCCTGTCCATAATGCCACGCAGAGTGTGCTCCAACAAAAACAGTACCGGTAGGGTGTCACTGATGCATGCGCTGTCCCGGCTGACCATCCTTGTGGCCTCCTCAAATGGCGAGAGGACAGCGCATGCATCCTTAATCAAAAGCCACTGCCGTGGTGAAAAGAAGCCCAGGCGCGCAGAGCCAGTGCTGGTGCCGTACTCGCATAGGTATTCATTGAGGGCCCCTGCTGCGTGTACAGGCGCTGCAGCATAGCCAAGGTGGAGTTCCAGCGGGTGGGCATGTCACAGATGAGGCGGTGTACCGGCAGGTGAAACTCGCGCTGCACTTTGGCCAAACGTGCAGTGGCACTGTACGACCGCCTGAAGTGACTGCACACCCTTCTTGCCATCCTTAGCACATCCTGCATTCCCGGGTACGAGTTCAAAAACCGCTGTACCACGAGATTCAGGACATGCGCCAGGCATGGCACATGGGTTAACTTTCCCTGACGAAGGGCGGCTAGGAGGTTTGACCCATTATCAGTAACCACCATCCCTGGCTGCAGCTGGCGTGGTGTCAACCACCTCTGGGCCTGTGCCTGCAGAGCCCCAAGAATCTGAGGGGCAGTGTGCTGCCTGTCCCCTAGACACACAAGCTGCAGCACTGCGTGACACCTTTTGGCCTGAGACATAGAATGGCCCTTTGAACGTTTACGTGGTACCTCATCATATTCAAAGGACCATTCTGCAGAGGAGGGCATGGAGGAGGTAGAGGAGGAGGAGCAGGAGGGGGTAGAAGTGATCGATCTACCCGGATCAGCGACACCACCAGCTGTTTGCAGACGTGGGGGCAACACTGGCTGCAGCACCGAGCCCTGGCTACAATCCCTTCCGCTGGCAAGCAGTGTCACCCATTGAGCAGTGACAGAAATGTACCGTCCCTGCCCATGTTTGCTTGACCAAGTGTCAGCCGTCAAGTGTATCTTACGGCTGACTGACTTGGCCAGGGACGACACTACATTGCCTTCCACATGTTGGTATAGGGATGGCAGGGCCTTACGGGAAAAGTAATGCCGACTTGGCACCTGCCACTGTGGAACTGCACATTTTGCGAAGTCACAGAAGGGAGCAGACTCTACCAGGTTAAATGGTAATAGTTGCAGAGCCAGTAGTTTAGCCAAACTACTGTTTAGACGCTGGGCATGTGGGTGGCGGGGGGTATACATTTTTTTTCGTTCCAGCATGTGTGGAATCGAAATTTGGCGTCTAGATGTTACAGCTGGTGGTGTGCTGGAGGTAGATGCGACACTGCCTGCTATATCATCATCCCTGCCAGTGGAGGCTGCCAACAGGTGACGAGTGACTATAGCAGGGCCAGGAACAGACTGATGTGCAGGTGGAGCAGGTGGAGCATGAGGAGGAGCGCGAGGAGAACTAGGAGGCCGACTGACCGATCTTTGGCCCTTTTGTGGGTTCTTTAAATGCTCCTGCCAACGGGCCGAGTGGTGGGTTGTCAAATGCCTGTTTAGGCAGCTTGTACCCAGGTGGTTGACATTTTTGCCACGTTTTATACCCTTCTTACAAATCTTGCAGATCGCAACTGTTTTATCTGCATGGGATGTCTCAAAAAAGGCCCAGCAAGATGAGGTGTGTATAGTGGCCCGGGAGACAACAGGTGCGGCCTTAGATGGAGTAGGCCGTCTGCTCTCCCCTCTTGCTTGCTCTGCCTCCTCCTCAACCTCAGACCCAACATCTGACTCCATCAAAGACTGAGCATCAGGCCTGGCCTGGGAGACAACAGGTGCGGCCTTAGATGGAGCGGGCCGTCTGCTCTCCCCTCTTGTTTGCTCTGCCTCCTCCTCAAACTCAGACCCAACATCTGATTCTATCAAAGACTGAGCATCAGGCCTGGCCTGGGAGACAACAGGTGCGGCCTTAGATGGAGCGGGCCGTCTGCTCTCCCCTCTTGTTTGCTCTGCCTCCTCCTCAAACTCAGACCCAACATCAGACTCCATAAAGGACTGAGCATCAGGCTGGAGTAGATGGCCGACACTGTGGTCAAACAGCTCAGCTGACTCCTCTGCCATGTCTGAAGTTGGGTCTAAGGGAGGACATGAGGTGGACATGGACTCATCTGTATTTGTTCTGACAACTGCAGAAGACTGACCACTTTTCTCTGCCTGGGTCACTGTAGTTGCAGATGATGCCGATGATGAGGGTTTGTTCATATAGTCCACCACCTCCTGTACATACTGTGGACGTATAGCTTGGCCACTGCCGGAGAACAATCCAAATGGTGGCCTGGCTGAGGACTGACCACCACGTCCACCCCTGCCTCTAGACACCCTAGAAGCTGTGCCCCTTTCCGCAGCAGGGCCACGTATGCCTTTTCTTGGTCTACCAGGCATATTTCTCACTGATGCGTTGGCAACTGTGTGCGGTGAAAAACGCACACTGCTATGCGACCCACAGTTGTCGCTGGATACAGCACAGCAGATGTGTCACGCACAGTAGCAAAGCCTTTTGCACAGTGGACCTAACGCTTTGAACAACAGGCGTTAGGTTGTCACTGATGCGTTGGCAACTGTGTGCGGTGAAAAATGCACACTGCTATGCGACCCACAGTTGTCGCTGGATACAGCACAGCAGATGTGTCACGCACAGTTGCAAAGGCTTTTGCACAGTGGACCTAACGCTTTGAACAACAGGCGTTAGGTTGTCACTGATGCGTTGGCAACTGTGTGCGGTGAAAAACGCACACTGCTATGCGACCCACAGTTGTCGCTGGATACAGCACAGCAGATGTGTCACGCACAGTTGCAAAGGCTTTTGCACAGTGGACCTAACGCTTTGAACAACAGGCGTTAGGTTGTCACTGATGCGTTGGCAACTGTGTGCGGTGAAAAACGCACACTGCTATGCGACCCACAGTTGTCGCTGGATACAGCACAGCAGATGTGTCACGCACAGTTGCAAAGGCCTTTGCACAGTGGACCTAACGCTTTGAACAACAGGCGTTAGGTTGTCACTGATGCGTTGGCAACTGTGTGCGGTGAAAAACGCACACTGCTATGCGACCCACAGTTGTCGCTGGATACAGCACAGCAGTTGCGTGTCACGCACAGTTGCAAAGGCTTTTGTACAGTGCACCTAACGCTTTGAACAACAGGCGTTAAGTTGTCACTGTATTTTGCTGCCTAGCAAGCACGTATACCTGCTGTGATAAAGCAGCACTGTGCCACGTGCTCACTAAACAGAACCCTCACACTTTCCCTACAGAAACTAAATTTTCAAATCTAACTAATGTAGTACAAAGTTCCCTAACTACACTAGATATCCCTTTCCACTAAATAGAAAGCTCCATACAGCAGAAGACTGACACTGTCCCTTAAGTTTTTTTTGTTTTTTTTTTGTAACTCTAAGAACCAGCACAATCGCTGTATCTAACTACACTGGCTGTAAGCTAAATACAATTCTGCTATATGGAGCTTTAGAACCACTCGATATATAGGAAATGTAGTGTAGCAAGCAGGAGTCAGACAGAACTGCTTCAACTCTCTTCAACAGGCTCTGGATAACTGTGCTAGGGGTTAGGCGGGGCCATCTTATATAGTGTGGGGCGTATTCACTCCTGATTGGCCTCTGGTCCCCGTAGTCACTCCAATCACGTTCCTAGGAGACTCCTGCCCCCTCATTGGCTTTTGCAGACGTTTCTGGGCCAATCACGGGCTTTTAAAGCCCAGTTCCTGTCCCAGTGCATTTTGGGCGGTTCTGGTGGCCGAATACCGAACTTTTGCCGCAAAAAGTTCGGTATTCGGCCGAATATCGAACATCCAATGTTCGGGTCGAACCGATGGTCGACCCGAACCGTTCGATCATCCCTAGTCCTCGTCCTTTAAACAGGATGTCCCTAGAAAGTCTGTCAAGAATAAACGGAAATCCACCCAAAAAGCAAATAACAGAGGGAAACCGTGCACTCCCTACGCCAATAGGGACATATAACATCCGTCAAAAGCGTAATGTGCCCAGTACATCTGATTCTACCAATGCCCTGTCTAAACAAACTAAACGCCCAAACATCAACAAGGCCCAAACAGAAATAGGATCAGAAAACGAAGACTCTGACGTTTTTTTAGAGACAGAGGACCAGGAGATATAAGCAAAAAACACAATCTAGATTCACGCTCCAAGACACCGGGAGATAGTATACTTTTACACATAGACCCCAGTAACATAAACACTGAACAGGACCACTGTGACGTCATTAACCTCACGGACTACCCTATCACCACCGCAGAACTATCCTTACTGTCAAAGGGCTTGAGCTTTTGCCCTCAAAGCAAACCAGATAAATTCTCTATGATAAAAGACCTACATTTATTTGCTAGGAAGGTTCTACTCAAAACACAGTATGACAAAAAAACTAAAATCCCTCTCTCTTTTGCCAATACAGACAGCAGAACTACAAAGGAAAATGAAGCTTTAGATTGCCTTATATCACTCCTTGAGGAACAAGAAGAAGGAGACCTGATTGACAATATCGACTTGGACTCATTACTCAACCTAGTTGAGACTGAACGTGACCAGTCGACAGTCCAAACAAAGCCCATATTTCGAAAGAAGTCAGACATGTTCCCGTCCCTTAATCTCAACTCAAATTTGGCAGCATTTGTCTCCTTGACCACACAGGAGATAAATAAAATCAAATTTTCCAATACCACCTCTAATTTGTCTAATGAGGAGAAAAAAGCTCTAAAAGCCTTAATAGAGCAACATGATCTTACGATCAAACCATCAGATAAGGGCGGGAACATAGTCATACTTAGCAATTCCCAATACAGGGACATGTGTCTCCGTATCCTCAGTAACAGGGAGTGGTATAGGCCTACTTTAAAAGGGGCCATCGATAGGTCTAATTTAGAGTTCTATACCATGGTGGACCACGCCTATCTCTACAATACTATAGATAAGCCTACATGGGATTTTTTACGGACAAAATTTCCGGTGGTTCCCACCTTTTATAGCCTACCGAAGGTTCACAAACACCCTTCCAAACCCCCAGGACGCCCGATAGTGTCCGGATGTGGGAGCATATCAGAGAATCTAAGTAAGTTCATAGACTCAAAACTACGTCCTTTTGTACAGAGTCTACCCTCCTATGTTTGGGACACGATTCACTTACTCCAGATTCTGGATTCGACAGTGATTCCATCGGATGCCCTGTTGGTGGCTATCGATGTAGAAGCACTCTACAGCTCGATACCACACCAACAGGGCATCCAGGTAGTCCAAAAAATATTGTCTCAATCTGACAGACATCAAAGTGACCTCAATGGGTTCCTCATACAAGGCCTCAGATTTATACTCACTAACAATATTTTTTCTTTCGATGGATCCCACTACCTCCAGGTGCAGGGGGTTGCGATGGGGACCTCGTGTGCCCCATCGTATGCCAACCTGTACCTGGGGGAGTGGGAACGTCAGTTGCTATCTGAGGACTCATCTACAGGTTGGACCAGGCATATCCTAACCTGGCACCGCTACATTGATGACATTCTAGTTATTTGGAGCGGCTCGTCTGAGGAACTCATTGATGGGGTTACACATATGAATAACAACAACTTCAATTTGAAGTTCACTATGAATTATGACCCACACTCAATTAACTTTCTTGATATTACCATCAAGAAGGACGGTTTAGGAAACTTACAAACCACTCTATACCGCAAGCCCACATCCGCGAACACTATCTTGCATGCGTCCAGTTCACACCCTGCACCACTAGTCAGATCTATACCCTTCAGTCAGTACCTTCGTATTCGCAGAAATTGCTCAAACGACACACAATTTAAAATTGAGGCCAACAACCTGAGGGTGCGTCTACGCAAAAGAGGTTATTCTAAAACTTGCCTCAAAAAAGCATTCAATAGAGCAAACTCTTTCACGCGACAAAAACTGCTGTTTAAAAACAAGAAAAAAACTAAATCAGGCATTGTGGATGCGAATCTTCCTCGCATTATAATGCAATATTCGGAACAGCATCAACAGGTACTTAAAGCGATTCAAAAATGTTGGCATATGTTGAGTTGCGACCCTAATATCAGCCCACATATTACACAGAGACCGGCTATTACGTATCGTAGAACTAAAGCTTTGAAAGACTACCTCACACGGAGTGAATTTGTTGGCAAATACCATAAAGACCCCTGCAAAAGATTCGGAACATTTACATGTGGAGGGTGCAACTATTGCCAGTATATTAATAGAGACCCTAACATTCGTCTCCCCAATGGAAAGACATTTAAGGCACATCACTTTGTTAATTGTAAAACGGCAGGGGTGGTGTACTTGCTCTCCTGTCCATGTTGGTCCTACTATGTAGGGAAAACCCAGCTGCCCTTTCATAAATGTATCTACCGACATGTATTAAGTATGCAAAAACGTGATCCGGATCTGCCACTCGGTAGACATGTACGAGATATGCATACAGGTATTCCTCCGGTTCCAAAGCTTCTCGCTCTGGACAGGGTCCACCCCAGTCCCCGCGGTGGGGACTGGAACAAGACCCTTCTACAGCGGGAAACACGTTGGATCCTGGACTTAAATGCCACCACAGCCCCGGGCCTGAATGACGTGATCAGTTTCAGGCCATTTCTGGAGGGCTTCTCCTCGGGTGGCTGGGAACAATGATCATGACTATACTTCCAACTAAGAGTAAGTACACAAACCCCCCCCCCCCTCCCTCTAAAATAGGCTGTGTTGCCCACTAGACTGCACATGTGGATGTTCTGGGGTATAGTTGAACAGTATCATACAACCTTGTGGGGTTAAAGGTTGGGTCTATGACACAATATTTGCGCTCAGGACTTCTTATCAAGATAGCCTGACATCATTATGATACCTATATTGCGCATCCCATTCTGTGTGATAATGGCTTATTCAAAATTTCTGTCATATATTTTATACGCATTATAATATATTCATACAATATGCTATGTTTTCCTTGTGTATGATCTGACATGTTTTGATTCAATTATATGCAGGATTTAATACTATCCTATACGATGGTCTAATGGTTCCTTCTGGCTAGTATATGGTGTAGTAATACGGCCTTAGTTATTTTTTATCACTTTTATATCATCTTTATATAAGCTTTGCTCATTTTCTGTATACTGGCTGTAACATGCAATTGAGAGACCAATACTGTGCCACCGCGATGGACAAGTATATACATATAACTTGTCCTTCATTTTTCTCCCCTTCTTCATTTTTGTTTAGCAGGGGTTAATTGAGTCAGATTTGCTTTCTCCCCTACACAAATCTTTATAATTTCTTGTTATAATTACTTTATATATTTCATCTTTTGGGGTCTCTTTCCCCCTGCCCACCTATGTCTTCTCCTTTTTTCTTCTCCCTTTTTCTCCCCTTTTTTCCTTCTTCCTTTCCTTTTTCTTCTTTTTTTCTTTCTATATTCCCTTTTCTTTTTTCCTTATTTTTTCTGCTCATTCCTCTTTGCTCACAAGCGTTCCGCTGGTTTTACTTTTGCTGCCTTGTTGGTTGCAGGCTCCCCCGGCGCAGGTAGGGGGCGCTAGCTGTGCTGGCTCCCCACTTACTCCAGCTCTCTTCCTGAGCAGCTGGTCTCCCGCGTCGGTGCCCGTGGAACGCGGACCCGGCCTCTCCTTTCGGGATGGGCGGGGCCCGCGCTCTCCGGGCGGATGACCAGATAGGCTCTCAGGACCGCTCGCACTGACGTCACGTGTTGCCACTGCGCAGGCGCCGGCGTCATGCGATGCTCTTTAAATAGTTTGGGCTTACGGCTATCCGCAGAGGATGCCAAGCCCATGAACACCCAGGGATAGTAAGTGTCAGAATTTTCTTTGCTGCATGTTATTGTATCATTAACTCGACTTTTCATCACCATGTCTTTTATTTTACTCTTGCATGCTGACGACTTGTACCATTTGCCCTATGTCCTTTATTATTATTCATCATGTATTTCCCCATTTTTCACACATCCTCTTTTTCTGCATTTGCTCTATACACCTTTTTTCAATACTCACATCTTATCACGCTTATCCTTACATTATCACACAGCTATGTGGCACGCTTTACTTGTAGGGGGCCATGTATGCACATTGCCTGTGATTTGATCCTGGATTGCCCATGATTGTCTGGCCATATTTTTATGGCATACATTGATGTGGACAGTTTGAGCTATTCCTCTCTGACTATCTGTAAGTCATGTTAATGTGACAATACAGCATACTATCATGCTGCATACTATGAACAGATTCAGGCACCCGTGCCTCCATGCCCTCTATCGTGTGCATGTCATATGCATCTGTTTCTTATGCACCTTCTTTGCACTTTATTTTTTGTTCGCACCACTATGTGTTGTGCATGGACTTCTTGGTTTCTCTGTATGAACCTGGGATTTTGACTTCACCACACCTCCTCTTTTCTCATTTGCACTTTTGCAATTTATTGGGGTTTTAATAGCCTCCATACCCCCCTTAATATCTTTCAGACCACCTTCACAATTTTGACTACGCCAACATAAGATCTGTATCATATCTACTTCATTTGACCCTTTGTTGGTCACATTCACTTCATATACTCAAGGTAAATGTCTTCATGGTCTTTAAAGGGGTTAAAGACAAATTCACAGGGAATTATTATCCCTGGCTATTCCAATCCTGGTGTTTTGTACTTTCATATTTTTTGCATTAGGTATCACAAATGATTATACCCTTCTACATGTGAGCGGTCCATGTTGAGCCATTACTGACTGGTCATCGTGGTGCCCTGTTGGTCCCTCCGGGCAGCTACTGCTACTATACTCTCGATACTCTCACGGAGTTCTCTGCCCTACACTGGCTTTGGGAAACTTGGGCATCCCTCCATACGGTAGCAATACCGTTTTTATCCGACAGACCGATCCAATCCATTGGTTGGACACAAAGGGTAGGTTGATTTACATAGAGCTTATACTAGAAGACAGAGTACACAACTGTCGGCTTGTGAATATATAATTGTACAAATGTCTGTTTGAAAGTATATCGAAGCATTCTTGTTTTCCTAGATATACTAGGCGATATGCAGCTACATAGATATTTGCTTTACAAATTATTAAATTGCTTTACTTTTCTAGACACACTAGGTGCTCTATCTGGTAACTTTAGGTGACCCCTGAGGAAGGGCTTCCATGCCCGAAACGCGTAGGGTCGGTTCCGGTTCCATGATTGCCCTATGTACCTGAGCGTCCGCATCTTGGTTCGGTATTCGATCTGTCAAATGCATGCAATTTTAATGCCCTGTATGTGTATTTGTGTTTTTTCCAATATTGTGTTTTCATGATTTGTCCTTTTGTACCAATAAAGATTATTTTATATAGCATACAGTGTTCAGCGGCATTTATAGTCCCATACCACTAAGGGGAATTCTTTTTGTACATACCGATTAGGGATGATGGCCGCTGTCACTGGGCACTGAGCATGAGAATACTTTCTATCTTTTCCGAGTTCCAGCGGGTGGGCATGTCACAGATGAGGCAGTGTACCGGCAGGTGAAACTCGCGCTGCACTTCGGCCAAACGTGCAGTGGCACTCTCCCCTCTTGCTTGCTCTGCCTCCTCCTCAACCTCAGACCCAACATCAGACTCCATAAAGGACTGAGCAGCAGGCGTGGCCCGGGAGACAACAGGTGCGGCCTTAGATGGAGTGGGCCATCTGCTCTCCCCTCTTGTTTGCTCTGCCTCCTCCTGAACCTCAGACCCAACATCAGACTCCATAAAGGACTGAGCATCAGGCTGGAGTAGATGGTCGACACTGTGGTCAAACAGCTCAGCTGACTCCTCTGCCATGTCTGAAGTTGGGTCTAAGGGAGGACTTGAGGTGGACATGGACTCATTTTTTTTTGCTCTGCAGAAGACTAACCACTTTTCTCTGCCTGGGTCACTGTAGTTGCAGATGATGACGATGATGAGGGTTTGGTAATATAGTCCACCACCTCCTGTACGTACTGTGGACGTATAGCTTGGCCACTGCGGGAGAACAATCGCAATGGTGGCCTGGCTGATGACTGACCACCACGTCCACCCTTGCCTCTAGACACCCTAGAAGCTGTGCCCCTTTCCGCAGAAGGGCCACGTATGCCTTTCCTTGGTCTACCTGACATAGTTGTCATTGAGGCTTTGGCAACTATGCGCGGTGAAATTCACCTGAAAAACGCACACTGCTATGCGACCCAAAGTTGTTGCTAAATACAGCAGATGTGTGTGACGCAGAGTAGCAAAGCCTTTTGCACAGTGGACTTAACACTTACAAGAACAGGCGTTAAGTTGTCACTGAGGCTTTGGCAACTCTGCACGGGAAATTTACCTGCAAAACGCACACTGCTAAGCGACCCAAAGTTGTCGCTAAATACAGCAGATGTGTGTGACGTAGAGTATCTGTCTGTTAGCTGAATGCTCTTCTGCTGATATGGAACTTTACAAGCACTCGGCTATGCAGCAAACGTTGTGTAACAAAGCAGGAGTAACACAAATGCTTCCACTCTTTTCCACAGCCTCTGTATTACAGTGCTAGAGGTTAGGCGGGGCTGTGGTATATACTGGGGGGCGTATTCACTCCTGATTGGCCTCTGGTCCCCGTAGTCACTCCAATCACGTTCCTAGCAGACTCCTGCCCCCTCATTGGCTTTTGCTGACGTTTCTGGGCCAATCACAGGCTTTTAAAGCCCACTTCCTGTCCCTTTGCATTTTGGACGGTTCTGGTGACCAAATACCTAACTTTTACCGCAAAAAGTTCGGAATTCGGCCAAATTTCGAACACCCAATGTTCGGGTCGAACCGATAGTCATCCCAAACCGTTCGATCATCCCTAACAATAAGTATGGGTGTCATGCATAAATCCACGTTTCCTACAGACACAACATCTTCTATGGGGTGCTCTTTGGGTAGGAGTACTCGGGAGGACATAAGAAAAATGCCTCTCATGCAGCCGGCTCACTGCATCTGGTAAAGAAATTTGGGCTACAGAACCTCCTGGATACAGGAGGGCTCTAATGATCTCTTCCTGGAATTGTAGGAAGGATCCACTTTGTCTTGACGCTTTGTATAGCACATAAGCGTTCAGCAGAGCCAATTGAAATAAATAAACATACACTTTTTTGTACCAGCGTCTGGCCTTACAGGCAATTAAGTATGGCACCATCATCTGGTCATTGAAGTCCACCCCTCCCATGTTAAGGTTGTATTCGTGGACACAGAGGGGCTTCCAAACAACACCAGCTGCCGTTAAAATTGCGGGTCTCATGCCTAAATCACTGCTTTCTACAGACACTACATCTTCTTTGGGGTGCTCTTTTGGTAGGGGTACTCGGGAGGACATGGGGAAAATGCTTGTCATGCAGCCGTCTCACTGCATCTGGTAGGGGAAATTGGGCAGGAGCCCCTCCTGGATACAGGTAGGCACTGATGATCTCTTCCTGGAATTGTAGGAAGGATCCACTTTGTCCTGACGCTTTGTATAGCACAAAAGCATTCAGCAAAGCCAATTGGGATAAATAAACAGACACTTTTTTGTTCCAGCGTCTGGCCTTATGGGCAACTAAGTACGGCAACAAAAGCTGGTCGTTCAGGTCCACTCCTCCCATATTAAGGTTATATTCGTGGACACAGAGGGGCTTCTTCAAAACACCAGTTGCTGTATGAATTTGGACCATCGTGTCTGCGTGAATGTAGGACAGAACGAAAACATTCCGTGTATCCCTCCATTTCACTGCAAGCAATGTGTTTGTTTTCAAGCAGGCTCTCTCCCCCTACTAAGTCGGGTATCTACAAGCCGTTGGGGGAAGCCCCGGCGATTAGGTCGCACGGTGACACATGTGCCAATTTGAAATTCAAGCAGGTGACTAAAAAGTGGCACGCTTCTATAAAAGTTGTCCACGTATAACTGGTACCCCTTTCCGAATAAGGGGGACACCAAGTCCCACACAATCTTGCTGCTGCTCCCTATGTAGTCTGGGCAGTTGGGGGGCTCCACAGTGCTTTCTTTGCCCTTGTAAACCCGGAAACAAAATGTATAGCCTGTGGCCCTGTCACAGAGCTTATACAGTACATCTTGACCCTGTATCTGGCACGCTTGCTGGGGATAAACTGCTTGAAAGCAAGGCGGCCAGAAAACTTAATCAGGGACTCATCAACGCAGACAACTTGTTGGGGGGAAAACAGGGCTGCAAATCGTTGATTGAAATGGTTTACGACTGGCCGAATTTTGTCATATTCAGGGTCACCCCGAGGATGACAGAGGTCATTGTCACTGAAGTGCACGAACTGCAGGATTTGCTTGTATCTTTTCCTGGCCATGGAAGCAGAGAACATGAGCATATGGTGGATTTGGTCAGTTTACCAATATGACTGCAACTCACTCCTTTTAGTAATGCCAATGTTGAGGGATAGGCCCAGAAAGGTCTTAAACTCGGAAACCATTATAGATTTCCAGCCAAATTGTCTGGCAAGGGTCAAATTTTGGTTTGCGGCGATGACTTGATTAGCACATAAATTGCTTTGGTCCACAATAGATCTGTATAGATCTTCCATGAAAAACAGCTCGTTAAAATCAAGGGAAGTAAAATTGGCTGTTTCCACCTGAATTCCGGGTTGGCCAGTGAATAGGGGAAATACGGGCGCTGCAGAATCTGTGGGCTGCCAATCAGGATTTGTCAGCGCATCAGGGAAGACACTATTGACTCTACGGGCCTGTCTTTGAATTCTCGGTGGCTGTGGGCCACTACTTGTGCTAGCCACTACAGCAGCTTGAACTGCACTTATGGGACTTGCCATGTCACCAAGTGATACTGCAGTGCTGGTTTCTCTATGACCAGGATGTACTAGGCCGCTGGTGCTTGCCAGTTCACCAGAAGGTTGAGCGGCACTAGTACTGACACTCTGCTCCATACAAGAACCCTGCGATTGTTGCACCTCAGCAACTCCAGAACGGGGTCGGGTACGCCTGACCTTAGCAGGGACCACTCCGTCGTCAGAGTTATCTGTCAGGGAGCCGCTGCTCTCTACAGGTTCATATACTGACCCTGATTCTGCCAGTGAGGCTTCCCCATCGCTCTCCTCTGACATGGTCAGTATCCTGTAGGCCTCTTCACTTGTGTACCTCCATTTGGACATTTTGGCCAAAAAATGTTTTCAGGTACCTAGTGCGACTCACAGGTGAAAAAGCACCTGGCTGTCGAGGACTATTTGAATCACTACGAAAAAAAAAACTTCTAGTGCTAGTAGAGATCAGGCCTGACTCTGCTAACGCTGCGGTTTTGTGTGTTGTGTTTTTGGAAGTGATAGTAATCTATTGATTACTGCTCTTGCTTGGGTGTGGCTGGCTGGGCGGAGGGGCTAAACGCAGGTGCTGGCAGATGTCGGGGCAGATCCTGCTAACTCGGCATTTTGGGAGCCCTAAACTATGGGGGACGCTAGTAAAGTTCTGATCAGATCAAAGATATTGATCCGTTCAGACACTATACTAGTAATGGAGGTGTTTAGTGTGTGTATGTGTGTGTCACTGGAAATCAAAGGGTTAAATTATATTTCTAAATATGCGACGGGGGATCTGACGCTGTCCTAGATTGACGCTAACTAGCGTTAACACTAACTAATGTCATCTGTGACACTAATATAGTGATCAGAAAAAAGATCTGTACACTATAAAAGTGACACTGTGACAGGGCAATGAAGGGGTAAACTGGGGGTGATCATGGGGTTAAATCTTTATGAGGGGATGGAACTATTTACAGACTGAAAACACAAAACATCAACCTTTGTTACCAGAAATTCTCACATTCCATTCCATTCAACATATTGGAACGTTGTACATGGAACATTGTACTTACTGCCTAGGTGTTTTGTAGACTTTTAGTCAAGTTCTGAAAAAAACAGCTACTAAAACATCTATTTGTAGCATCTCTTATACTTTTCTTTACTTTCTCATTTCTCAATGTGTAAATAAAAGGATTCAGCAAAGGGGCCAAAATAGTGCTGACAAGATTCACTATTTTGTCTGTTTCCACTGAATAGTCTTTTGGTGGCCTTATGTTAATAAAAATGGCGCTTCCAAACACAATTGAGACCATAAGGAGGTGGGACACACATGTAGAAAATGTTTTCTGTCGACCTTTTGTTGATGGGATTCTTATCACAGTGAAAACGATTAAACTATAGGAAATGGCAGTAAGCATCAGGCATCCAATCAGTATAAATACAGACATAATAATTTCATTATGCTTTATCACTCTGACATCTACACAGACCAGTTTTAGCACAGCTGAGCTGTCACAGAAAAAGTGATCCAAAACACGACCACAGAAAGGTAGCTGCAGTTTAGCTATCAATGAGAATAAAATCAATAAAGATGATGTTATTAAACAGCCAGTGATCAGCTTTACACAGAGACTATTTATCATAATGGAAGAGTACCTGAGAGGGTGACACACAGCCAAATAACGATCAAAGGACATAACTGTCAATATAAAAAAATCTGTAGTAAATGCAAAATAGTAAAGGTAGGACTGCGTTAAGCACCCATGCTTGGATATTGTCCCCTTTTCTTTAGCAATGACTGATAAAAGTTTAGGAATCACTGCAGAAATGCCTAATATTTCCATAAAAGATAAGCAGGATAAGAAGAAGTACATAGGTGAGTGGAGACGATAGTCAGTAGAGATGATAACAATAATGAATATATTTCCAGCTAGTGTGAAAGTATAGACCAGTAACAGTGCTATAAATATAAATACTCGTAATATGGGACTAACAGGAAACCCTATCAAAACAAACTCTTCCACCAATGTTCTGTTTGTCCATTCCATTACAAAACAATAGCAGGTTTTAAAAATTACAGTGCATTTTTCTAGCACAGAAATTCAAAAGGTCTCATAGACTCAGCCTGAGAAGTGACACATACAGGTTCTTCTGAATGGGCTGCAATACAGGGCAAAATTAGTAACAGTGGCAGTGGATGGATTAAAGGTGGATGGATGGATTGACGGACAGACAGACAGTCAGTCATTTGGTCATGGACAAACTGGCAGATGTGGGCAGATGTGACAGATAATATTTAAAAAGCTTATTTAAAAAAAAAAAATGTATGAATATTTTTAGTGCTTTTGCCCCAAAAAGGGTGAAACATATTTTCTAAAATAATTTGTGTTGTGCTTTTTCATTCTGCAATGTTGTGATCTTGTCTCACATCTAACACTTACTTAACAGAGTCAAAAAAGAAACACTAGCATGATTTGGTTCTCCTTCCTTCAGTAGAAGAAATAGAGTATAATTGCAAACATATAAGGAAACAATTAAAAGACACTATGCTATGTGTATATATAAAGTATGTATGTAAACTGGTCCTTGAAAATAACTCACTATACTCAGAGGGGCCGTTTAGTAGGAAAATAAATCTTTACATATAACAACAAGCTCTTGAGAAAATCTCTCAAGGGGCATTTTCTTTTCAAATGACATCTAGCAAATACACTAATTTCTACTTTGTAAAAAAAAAAATCATAAAATATTATTCAGATACATTTGCAGGGGTTTGTATGTCATGATTCAAATTTTGAGCAGGATAACCAGTATGCTTTAAAATGCTTTAACAACTTAAGCCCCGGAAGATTTTACCCCCTTCCTGACCAGGGCCTATTTTGCGATTCGGCACTGCATGACTTCAACAGACAATTGCGCGGTCGTGCGATGCTGTACCTAAATGAATTTGACGTCCTTTTTTTCCAACAAACAGAGCTTTCTTTTGGTGGTATTTGATCACCTGTGCAATTTTTTGATCATGTGCTATAAACAAAAAAAGAGCGTCAATTTTGCAAAAATAATATTTTTCACATTTTTTTATATGAAATTCTCCAAAAAAATGTAAAAATCAAAAATTTTTAACATTTTAGGCCAATTTGTTTTATGCTACATATGTTTGGTAAAAAAAATCGCAAAAAGCATATTTTGATTGATTTGCGAAAAGTTATTGTGTTTACTTACTAAGGGAAAGATTTGTAATTTTTGTTGTTTTTTTTTTTAAACGAGTAATGGCGGCGATCTGTGATTTTTTTTGCGGGACTGCGACATTGCGGCGGACAGATCGGACCCTTGACTGACATTTTTGACACTTTTGGGGTTACCAGTGACATTACTACAGTAATCAGTGCTATACATATGTAACGGGGTTTTGAGGGCACCCCCTAGTGTCTTTGGGGTCCCTAACCCTAGTTAACTCACTATGCCTGACAGGCGGATCCTGAGCCTCCGCTATATGGGAGCTGGGGTACATGTCTGCGGCAGTGCCTCCACCCAGTGGGGCATCCGGGGTAGGGATGTGGGGTCCCACTGGGAACATACTTGGTGCAATGAGACTGACACAGTCTAACTGGAACTAACTTTATATAGTAAGTAGCAAATAAACCAACATACATAGGAAAATACAATAGAGTAACACAGATAACAATGCAATGTGGATTTTCCTCACCCACCCACTAGCACACCTGCGTCCCACCCCCTTATCTTCACCCTAATGGCCGTTGGTGCACATAGGAGAGTTGGGGCCCTTATAAGTCCTGTTCCACAGAGTCATTGAAGCAGCCAGAGCTGTGCAATGTCCACTCTGGACCTCAGAGTCTTTACTGTGAGTGAGGAGACAGGTGCCCTGTGGTGATACAGGGAGAGGCTTGGCTTACCCTCACAATGCAATTTACCAGATCAGTCCGCTGCAGTCTCCTCTCACTGGATTCACCAGACGTCTGGACTCAGTGTGTGTCTTTGCCAGGGGTCCCTCTCTCAGCTGGTGTGGTCTTGGGTGAAGTAAGTTCTCTCAACAGGGTTCTATCTCTGTGCTGCAGTCTTTCACAGCTAGTCACATGTCTTTTCTCTGGCTGAACATGTGGTAACTTCTAGAAGTCTTCCATGACCTCCTTCCTCAGAGCTGTGCAGGAAGTCCTCCCAGGACATTAATAGGTGATAAAGCCTGAGCAGAAGGATAAGAAGTCATCCAGAGCTGGTGTCTATCTCCCTCAGTCTTTCCTCACACACCACTTCCTGGTCACACTGTGATGATGCCACAATCATGTGACTGAAAAGGCCAAGTCCTGTGTTCAATGCTCAATGTTTTATTAACTGCATACTGAGTCCATCTGCCATCTACTGGGAATTTCAGATAATACAGCCTGTGTAACTCTATTAGGGTTACATGCTCCCCCTTGAAAATACTTGCCTTCCACTGGCAAGTCCTAGCCAGGGGGCTTAACAAAAATTCAACAGAAAAAGGTTTAGCATATATATAGTACAGTTAGCACAGTGACATCCTAGCTAGCTAGTTATCTAGGGTAAAGAGTCACTAACATTTACCACTTCAGCTAGTGCATGTAGGAAAGTGGCCATTTTAGATGCCGCTTGTGTCAGCGGGGCATAACTGGGCTCTCCTATATTATCATAAACTAGGGCCCTAGGGGGTTGCCGCACTCTGGTGCTGTGTCTCAGTTCTCGCTGTGGAAGGGGATCTTGGGACATCAACTGTGGAACTTCGACTCCGGCCCTCGAACTAGAGTCTCTAAGGGAAGTTCCAGGCACAAAACATGGACTTTCTGGATTTAACCTTGGAGAACTTTGTGAACCCACAGGAGTTAAAGGAGGCAATTGCTGTGTTTCTTCAGCGGGTGATGACCACCACTGATCCTCTGCACTGGGAGTTCCCCCGGTCTCCTCTGCCCCATTTCCAGGACTCTCTGCTGGATTTTCCCTCAGTTCTTCACCACTCTGCTCCTCTTCATCAGCATACACAACTGGAAGCAGATGGTTTCTATGCCAAGCCTTTATTCGGCCCTCCGGGCCCCTAATGTTGTACACTGGCAGTCCTTCCAGCTTGGACACAACCTCAAACAGGGTATCTTTCCATCTGTCAGCCAGTTTGTGTTTTCCAGGCACACCTAGATTCCGGAGAAGAACTTTATCCCCTGCTTGAATCTCCCGATATCTCACCTTAGCCTCATACCTTCTTTTGTTCCGTTCTTCCATTTTTGCTGCGGCTTGGATGGCCAACTCATAGGACCGATGAAGGTTTTGTTTGAGGTTCCTCACATATTGAAAGTGTGAAGTTGAATCTGTTCCATCAGGAGACACTCCCAAACGGACATCTATCGGCAATCGAGCTTCTCTTCCGAACATTAGGAAATAGGGTGAAAACCCTGTAGATTCATGCCTTGTACAGTTGTATGCGTGGACCATGGCTTCCACATGCTTACTCCAAGACCGCTTCTCGACTTGCTTGAGAGTCCCTAGCATATCTAGGAGGGTCCTATTGAACCGTTCTGGCTGTGCGTCGCCCTCCGGATGATAAGGTGTGGTTCTGGACTTCTGCACCTGCAACATGTCCAACAGCTCTTTGATCAACTTACTCTCAAAGTCTCTACCTTGATCAGAGTGTATCCGATTGGGTAGTCCATAGTGAATAAAATACTTCTGCCAAAGGACTTTGGCTACAGTCACAGCCTTTTGATCTTTAGTGGGGAAGGCTTGAGCATATCTGGTGAAATGGTCTGTTACCACCAGCACATTTCCAATTCCTGCTGTATCGTTCTCAATGCAGAGATAGTCCATGCACACAAGATCCATGGGTCCCGTACTTTTCAGATGACCCATAGGGGCAGCTCTCACAGGCAGGGTCTTCCTCTGGATACACCTCCTGCATGTCTGTACATGTTGCTCGACATGTTCCCTCATGCGAGGCCAATAGAACCGATCTTGTACTAGGCCATAGGTCTTGTCCACCCCCAGATGCCCATGTTGATCGTGGAGAGCTCTCATGACCATGCCAGGGTATCTGTGCGGTAGTACCAATTGTTTTCTGTCAGGGTGATCATGATACTTCACGACCCTATAGAGTACTCCATCTTCGAGATGTAGTCGGCTCCATTCTCTTCGGTATAATTCTCTTTGACTCACAGGTAGAGAAGTCAGCAATTTAGGATTCTTTGTCTTTATTGCTCTGATAACTATCCCAATATACCAGTCCTGCGCTTGAGCCTTCCTCTTGTCTTCTGTGGTTATACTGGACCACTGTTGAAGCATGACTGGAGCATGGAACACCTCAGGCACAGCTTCCGGAGAGTGGCTAATGGAGTCTATCCCTCTTAGCTCGGCAAATTCTTTTTGACTCTCGGCCACCACATACATCTGACAAAAGGCTCCTACCCCCGGCCCAAGGATCTCTTCCCACTCCTCTTCTTCTCGGTGAGGAGGGAGTCTAGGTCTGCGGGACAGGGCATCTGCGCTGACATTCTTGGGCCCAGGCTTGTACTTCAGGCTGAAACTGTAGCTTGACAAGGCAGCCAACCACCTATGTCCTGTGGCATCCAGCTTAGCTGTAGTCTGTATGTAGGTAAGTGGATTGTTGTCAGTCCTTACTTCGAATGTTGCTCCATACAAATAGTCATGCAGCTTATCCACGATGGCCCACTTGAGTGCCAGAAATTCCAATTTATGAACTGGATAGTTCTTCTCTGCACCTGTAAGACTTCTACTTATGTAAGCCACCGGCCTCAATCCTTCTGGATAACTTTGGTGCAGTACACCCCCTAGGCCTTCCATACTGGCATCCACATGGAGGATATATGGTTTCTCAGGGTCTGCATAGGCTAAGACAGGGGCTTCTGTAAGTCTCTTCTTTAATGTCAGAAAGGCGTCTTCACATCCTGAAGTCCATTTTTCTCCAAAGGGGTCTTTAGGATATGGTGCCTTAGCACCCCTTACGTCAGAGGTAATCTTCAGCAGGTCATGTAACTCTCGAGCAATCTTTGAGTAGTCTTTCACGAACCTTCGGTAGTAACCCCAGAACCCGAGAAAGGACCGCAACTCACTGATGTTATTTGGTCTTGGCCAATTCAACACTGCTTCAATTTTAGCAGGATCTGTGGCTACTCCTTCAGCGGAGACTATGTGCCCCACATAAGTGACAGAGTTTTGGGCAAATCGGCATTTGTCCACTGATAGCTTCAGGCCTTCAGCTTGAAGTCGATCCAACACCTTTAGCAACCTTTGTTCATGCTCCTCTGGCGTCTTCCCGAAAACAATTAGATCATCTAGATACACTAGACACTCTTTAGGATTCATATCCCCCACAGTTTTCTCCATCAGCCTCTGAAAAGTAGCAGGAGCTCCTGTGACTCCCTGTGGCATTCTGGTAAACTGGAAGAACTCCAAAGGGCAGATGAAAGCTGTCTTTTCCTGATCCTCCTTCTTCATGGGTACCTGATAATATCCAGACCTCAAGTCAAGAACACTGAACCACTGGCTGCCAGATAGGGCGTTCAGGAGATCCTCTATCCGTGGCAAAGTGTACTGATCTGGCACAGTCCTCTTGTTCAGAGTACGGTAGTCCACACATAGCCGAACTGAACCATTCTTTTTCCTCACTACCACAATAGGTGAGGCATAGGGGCTCCGGGACTCTGTGATGATGCCTGCTCCTTTCATCTGCTGGAGGATGTCCCATACATCTTCCACATCTCGAGGGGGTATTCTTCTTGACCTTTCTCTGAAAGGAGTAGAATCAGCAAGTCTTATAGCATGGGTGGCACTCTTAGAACACCCCACGTCCATCTCTGCTCTGGAGAACACTCCCTCTCGGGTGGCCAGTTTTGAACGAAGGCTGTCTTTCCACTGCTGTGGTAGAGGAGAATCTTCTAGATCAAAATCTAAAGGTGTTTTCACATGATCCTTCTGTTCTGCACTCACAGACATGATGGACAAAACTTGATCTAAAAGGTGTATCACACCAATCTTCTGATGACGATCAATCCGGATTTCTGTGGGGGTTAAATTCTGTACCATCACAGGAAAGCTCCGACACCACCTTTTTCGCCAATCTTTTACCTCAGGTATGAGAGTCCAGCCCTTCTTCTGATCCTCTTCAGGCAGAGACTCAATAAGGTATTGTCCAGTTCCCCCCAACATTTCATGGTGCATTGAGGCTATGGCTCGTAAAGTTTTGGTCTTACCAGGCTTCACAAATGCAGGTTCTGTTCCTGAATAGTGGCACAACCCTGGTTTTGTTTCAAGGGCTAGTCGTTGACACTCTTTTCCTAGGACAGGGCTGACCTCCATCAATCGGTCTAAAGAGACATCTCCCACTTCTGTCAGATAGGCCCTGAATACATCCTGTACCATCTTTGCATTAGTACCCAATATTATTGGGGGACACACTTTCTTGGCTGCAGGGCATATCAAAGCTTCCAGCTCCATAGGATATATCATCCCGGTGTTTAACTGGGGAATAGTTATGGTCACTTTTATGCATCCCTCCACAGGTTGAGCTTGAGACCCAACACCCCATAGCTGAAACTCTCCTGCAGGTTCCATAGGAATGTGTTTCAAATGATGTTCATAGAAGTCTCTGTAGATAATGGTGACTTGAGAACCTGTATCTAGCAATGCTGAAGCATGAATTCCTTCTACTTGTACGTGTATCAAAGATTTAGGCCCAATCTTGGCCCCAACAGATGGACTATATGTAGGCCAGGTCTTCCTCTGCTTGTAAGACCTGGTCATTTGAGTCTCCTCAAGCTCTGTTGCCAGCACCTCCACATCCACCTCCATGGAATTCACAGGGCACTCCCGCTGAAAATGCCCTGACTTTCCACATTTAAAGCAGTCCCCTCGGCGGGGTGAATCCTCAGGAAACAGCTTTTTCTGAGTCTTCCTGTGTTGCCCCCCACTTCCAGGGGGAGGATCTGCTCTCTCTGGTGGTGATTTGCATAAGAGCTCCAATTCAGCCACCTTCTTCCTAAGAGCTGACAGTTCTGTATCCTCTTTCTCCTTCTGTAGGGGTGGACACATCTGGTCTTCCAATCTCCTGGCTGTATTTATTAAGGTGGAATAAGGCAGAACTTTATCATCCAACTTGGCTCTCAGCAGAATCATAACTGGATTATTGGTCAAACCACCTCGCTGAATTTTCTTAGATAGCCGAGCATCCAACTCAGAGGCAGTGACTGCTCCTTTATGGAATAACTTTCCTAGCGATAGCTGTAACTGGTTGATATAGTCAGTGGCTTTTTCATGCTCCTTCTGCTTAGTGGCTAGGAACTTAACCAACAGATCATCCAAATCTTTTGATTTCCCATAAGCATCCTGTAAGACTCGTAGATAGTTGTGCACAGTAGCTTGCCCATTTACTCCCTTGTACAGTCTTATCATGTCTGTAGCGGGAAAACAAAGACTCTCTACCAACCGCTGTTTCTTTATGGTATCCGTACATGACCATTCCTCCAACAACTGCATAGCATTATACTTCCAGACCTCAAAAGGCTCTTCTCCTGCAGGAACAGGCTGATTCCCAGAAAACACCTTTAGTTTGCGGTAACTATGGGTGTGGTTTGCCGTCACTATGGCTTCTGAGAGTTTCTGTAGTATGTCCGATACATCACTACCTCCTGTAGGCAGGGTGCGTACTTCAGGGTTGTCTGGTTTCAGTAATGCTGCAGATGGATGAAATTCTGCTTTAGGAGTAATCATCCCCTGTCCTGTAATAGGATGGGCAGCTTGTTTAGGAATGGCTCTGGCCTTTCCTGAGATGGGAGTCAGGAGCTTAGAATAATTTTCCGTGACATAGTCTTTCTGTTCTAATTTAAAGGGTGGTTGCAGTGAGACCCTTTCTTCCTTATCAAGGAGAGCGTACACTAAGGAGCATCCTTCATCCGGGGCTCCATTTAAATGAACGATGGTAGGCATCTCATGGTTTCCCAAGTCTGTATGACAATATATTAACATGTAAATTTGGCCTTCAGAATCCTGTAGGATATCCCTGATGGTCGCCATTTCTATTCCCAGTTGAACTTCTATACACAAGATGACGTGGTTCATCTCACAGCAGGAGGGGACTTTGCATAACATCACAGCTTGCTGTAATGGTACATTTCTTTGCTGGGCCCACTCTTTTGCAAAGGAGGGAGTGGCCTGAGGACTTAACCTATTCTCACTGGTTGTACCCCAATAGATCTCAGCAGTGCCTCCATATGTAACGGGGTTTTGAGGGCACCCCCTAGTGTCTTTGGGGTCCCTAACCCTAGTTAACTCACTATGCCTGACAGGCGGATCCTGAGCCTCTGCTATATGGGAGCTGGGGTACATGTCTGCGGCAGTGCCTCCACCCAGTGGGGCATCCGGGGTAGGGATGTGGGGTCCCACTGGGAACATACTTGGTGCAATGAGACTGACACAGCCTAACTGGAACTAACTTTATATAGTAAGTAGCAAATGAACCAACATACATAGGAAAATACAATAGAGTAACACAGATAACAATGCAATGTGGATTTTCCTCACCCACCCACTAGCACACCTGCGTCCCACCCCCTTATCTTCACCCTAATGGCCGTTGGTGCACATAGGAGAGTTGGGGCCCTTATAAGTCCTGTTCCACAGAGTCATTGAAGCAGCCTGAGCTGTGCAATGTCCACTCTGGACCTCAGAGTCTTTACTGTGAGTGAGGAGACAGGTGCCCTGTGGTGATACAGGGAGAGGCTTGGCTTACCCTGACAATGCAATTTACCAGATCAGTCCGCTGCAGTCTCCTCTCACTGGATTCACCAGACGTCTGGACTCAGTGTGTGTCTTTGCCAGGGTTCCCTCTCTCAGCTGGTGTGGTCTTGGGTGAAGTAAGTTCTCTCAACAGGGTTCTATCTCTGTGCTGCAGTCTTTCACAGCTAGTCACATGTCTTTTCTCTGGCTGAGCATGTGGTAACTTCTAGAAGTCTTCCATGACCTCCTTCCTCAGAGCTGTGCAGGAAGTCCTCCCAGGACATTAATAGGTGATAAAGCCTGAGCAGAAGGATAAGAAGTCATCCAGAGCTGGTGTCTATCTCCCTCAGTCTTTCCTCACACACCACTTCCTGGTCACACTGTGATGATGCCACAATCATGTGACTGAAAAGGCCAAGTCCTGTGTTCAATGCTCAATGTTTTATTAACTGCATACTGAGTCCATCTGCCATCTACTGGGCATTTCAGATAATACAGCCTGTGTAACTCTATTAGGGTTACACATATGCACTGTTACTGTAAAAATGGCAATGGCAGGGAAGGAGTTAACTTTATTTGAGAAGGAGGGGTTAAGTGTGTCCCTAGGGGCATGCTTCTAACTGTGATTGGATGTGGCTGTGTGTGTAAGAACAGAGATCAACGGTCCAACATAGCAGAACCGTATGATCTCCATTCTTACACAGGGGAGAATGACAGGCGGCTGTGTTTACATTACATCGGGTCTGCCGGGCACACGCGCAGGGGGGTCCGTGAGCGAGCGGGAGCGCGCCTCCAGCGGCGCGCGCTCGCTCCCTAGAGCCTCACAGGCTAGCGACGTAGACCTACGTCACTTTGCCTGTGAGGGGCTGACTGCCAACGTAAATCGGCGTTAGGCAGTCGGCATGTGGTTAAAATATGCATTTACAAATTATGTTATTTTTCATGTACTGTATGTAGCCTGCTTTGTGGTCACTTTTAGCTACCCTGCAGAACAGGGTACAGAAAGCTGAGAATCTAAGGTCGGCCATCCACAGTGCTAATCTCACCTGGTTCAGCAGGAACTGGCCAATATTTGAACCAATAATGGGCAGGCTGAATCAACTTGGGTACAATACCAGCCTGCCAGATTCTCTTACAATAATCACCGTCTTCTACCCATGGTTGCAGGAAAGGAATTTGCACCGTGTATGGCCTGCCTAATCTGTGCTGTTGGTGTCACCAACAAAGAAGGAAGGATATAAAATATGGAGTGCTTAGGACATGCAGGTGCTGGTTGGGAGGGGTATGCCAAAAGTAAAAAAGAAACAGCGAATCATTTTAAGAGATGCTGCAGAGGAAATTATCAAAAAGGAAGCTCAGACAGAAAATGTATACAGCTTAAGTGTCAGGAAACCTATTACCTGTTTGTGGGCGTGCCCTAACGGGGACATTATGGAGCTGCACACGCCAATACCTAAACCTTAGGCAGGAGCTGCGGTCATGTAAAATCAACATTAAAGCAAGACTCCAAACTTAGAAGCGAGCCATACACTTGCAGTTAACGCCTTGTATTATGTGGCCATTCTTCTTACTCTGTTAACACTAGGCGCGTTGGACACATTTCTGTTAAAGAACACCACTCCCCATGTATGCAGCATTTCTGAGCCAGTACTGCCTAGCATGTACTGGACTCCACCAACTCAGCAGTCCCGTCATCTCACTCTCAGTGACAATATTCTGTATGTTGTTATTGGACACAGGAAACACACTTCTTCACAACTCCATAACTCCATGCTTGTTCTCCTTCTCTCCATGCTTGGGCCCCTTCTATATCTCTCTCTCTCTCTAGCTCCAGGCTGGGTCCCTAGGTACTCTGTCCCGCAGGGTCTGTCCCAGTATGTGGGGAATCGGCAGCTAGTGGATGGGCCAAGCATAACACCCCTTCCCATTCAGAGGACACATCACCTTTGCCATGTCACCCATTTCCTCTCTGGTTGGTTGATTTAGCCAGTGAAACAAATACAATAGTCTTTAGCAATCTAGCTTCCTCTGGACAGCATTTTGCTTGTTAGATCTCTGTACTGTATCTTCTCTAACCTCTAAGTCCCCTGTAATAAGCCCTGTTTTTTTTTTTCAATACACCATACCTGCACCCCTTTAGAGACTTTGTACACTGGTTCAAATCATAATTTGGTTAAGGGGGGATTATGGTGTTGGGTTGTTTTTCCAGGGTTGGGCTTGACCCCTTATTTACATGAAAGGAACTCTGAAAGCTTCAGCATACCAAGACATTTTGGACATTTTCATGCTCCCAACGTCGTGGGAACAGTTTGGGGGTGGCCCCTTCCTGTTCCAAAAAAACTGCACACCAGTGCACAAAGCAAGGTCCAAAAAAAGACATGGATGAGCGAGTTTGCAGTGGAGGAACTTAACTGACCTGCCCAGAGTCCTGAACTCAACCTGATAGTACACCTTTGAGAGTGGAGACTGCGAGCTAGGCCTTCTCGTCCTAAATCAGTGCCTGACCTCATGTCAGGGACCATAAACGAGGCAGAGACAGAAAGTGCAGTTAAAATCGCACCTTTAATGTAATAGTAAAATAATAATGTGACTGTATTTACCATCACTGGGAGTGAAAGACAGATACTAAATGGTTTGGAATTCTTCAAATGGGGTCTGTGTTTACACTTATGCTAATGTGTTTTGAACTTCAATGTCAGAGACAGGCTCTCCCTATTGTTTGTGTATTGTATTTCAGAAGCTCGAGGACAGCCATCTGCTAGATAATTGGCTCAGGTTGATTGAATCATTGTCATCTGTTAGTTGCTGAGTGGAAATAGTATACTGTTTGTGTTGGTTGTTCTTTGGATATGTAATTATATTTCTGTATACAATTTCATCTGTATATGATAATGTAATCAGTCAACCCCGGCGTGTCCAAGATGGCGACTTGAGCAGACGTGCCTGCTGAGAGCTCCGAGAGCGATTTATCCTGACTATACTCCGTGACTCCTTTTCCTACTTACCTTGGCCGTTTCGGTCCTCTGCATGCCCAGCCGATCATCCGCCCGACCGCAGCGGGCGAAGAAGCTCCGTTTTCCGCAGCCGGTGCAGTCCCCCGAGGCGCCCGCTCCCGCGCAGACTAGGCCGCAGCCGCCTTGCCCTTCCTGCAAAATGGCCTCTCAGATGGAGCAACACCCTGCTGCCGAGGTCCCGCTGCCTGGCATCCCGGAGGTCATGGCGGCCATAGTGGCCTGCCAGACGGCACTCACCACAAAGATCGAGGCGGTGCAACTGGATGTCTGTCTGATGCGGCAGGACTTTGACAAGATCCGGTCCCGTCTCACGGAGGTGGAGCAGCGTGTTGGCCCGGTGGAGGATGTGGTGGCTGAACATACGGCCTCCCTGCGGGTCCTGCATACCAAGGTGAGGGCCCTGGAGTTCCGCGCTGAGGACGCCGAGAATCGCAACCGGCGCAACAACCTCCGGATCGTGGGACTCCCGGAGGGGGCGGAAGGTAGGGACCCGACGCTGTTCGTGGAGGAGCTGCTCCGGTCCTTGCTGCCTGCGGCCCGCTACTCCCAGCATTACACCGTAGAGCGGGCTCACCGGGTCCCTCCTCGCCCGGGCCCGGAAGGCTCCCCCCCTCGCACTCTGATCCTTAGACTGCTGAATTTCAGGGACCGGGATGAGACCCTGCGGGCGGCTCGGGCGGCGGGGTCTCTGTCTTACCAGAATGCCAAGCTCATGATCTTCCCAGATTACACCGTGGAGACACAGAAGCAGCGCCGTTCCTTTGATGCTGTCAAGGCTGCGCTCCGGTCTCGGGGCATCAAGTATAATATGCTGTTCCCGGCTAAACTCCGAGTGATTGATGGTGAATCTACACGTTTTTTCACGGATCCTAGAGATGCATCGGACTGGCTGGAGCGCCTTCCCCCCCGTGGCTGAGTGGGTATCTGTTGCCCAGCGTTGTTTTCATCACCTATATGTCACCGCTGGCTTGTTTGCTCTACCCTTCCTGGTTTTTTCCATAAGCCCTGGCTGCCATGTTGGCGGTGACTTGCACCACCCTTGTTGGATTGATTGCGGCCCTGCGCCTGGACGCCCAAGGATTGCTGTCTACACCTGCGGTCGAATGAATGGCTGGCTGACTTGAACTCATTGGACCTACAGATTTGGATCCGGTTTGTGATGCTCTCGGCTGCACCATGCAGCTGCACTTGACTGGTACCGGTTGTGCCTGCCTTACCTGAGAGCCCGTTGGCCCTTGGTATCACGTCACCTGTTTGACTTGTTTGTTGTGGGGTGTTAGGGGATCCATGCCTGCCCTTGTTTTTGGGTCTGGCGGGGTGGGGGGGGGGGACCGTGGGTTGTTTTGTTCTGACTCGCATGCTGCATTTTTTTTTGTTGTTCATTTTTGGATAACCTGCGAGCTCAGGGGTTTGTATGTACAAGGTTTTGTTTTTCTGGTTGCTCTTTATTTTGTGCCTGGTGTGGCTCCGGCCCTCTGTGGGACCCTTGAGGGGGTCTGGATGGTGTGCGGGTGGCCTGGCCCCCCCGGCTTTTGGTGGAGTGGTGGTGTGGGCCTATCCTTCCTTACTGGTCCCCTTGGGTGATAATGGCGAAGGTTGATGTGATTTCCTGGAATGTGCGGGGTATGAACTCTGCGGTTAAACGCTCCTTGGTTTTTACCTTTCTGCGCAGGTATGCCCCGCACATTTGTGTGTTGCAGGAAACCCACCTGTTGGGATCTCGTACTCGGGGTCTTAGGCGGGCCTGGGTGGGCGCCCACTATCACTCCACGTATTCATGCTACGCCAGGGGGGTTAGCGTCCTCGTGCATCGATCCCTGCCTTTTCGGCTGCTGGAGGTTAGGACTGACCCGGCCGGGAGGTATGTGCTGCTACATGCTATCATACATTCTGTGCCCTTTTTGTTGGTGGGTCTTTACTTGCCTCCTCCGGTTGATCATGCCTTCCTCTACACTCTTATGCAATTGATTGTCTCGTATGATGTGGTTAATGTGCTATTGCTGGGTGACTTTAACATGTCTCCCACTCCGGATCTGGATCGCCTTCACCCTCCCTCGGTCTGGTCTGACGCCTTGGCCCGTTGGATGTCCACCTTTTCTCTGGTGGATGTCTGGCGGAGCTTACACCCGTCGGATCGGGCGTTTACGTGCCACTCGGCCTCTCATCGGACTTTCTCCCGCATAGATTTGGCGCTGGCCTCTATGGAGGTTGTTAAAATGGTTGCGGCTGCCTCTATTTTGCCCCGAGGCATCTCTGACCATGCTCCCTTATTGCTTTCTCTCCGGTTGTCTGATGGGAGGCCGAGTGGAGGGTGGCGGCTGTCTAGATATTGGATATCGGAGCCCTCTATTGTGGAAGTTATGCCGGCTGAATTGTCCACTTTTTGGTCGCGCAATCTCGAGCACCCTGACCCTCTGGTCCTCTGGGATGCCTTCAAGGCCTGGTTGAGAGGAGTGTATATTACCCGTATTGCGGCAGCTCGCAGGAATTCTGTGCAGTCTCTGGAGCAGCTGGAGGCATCCCTTCGCTCAGCGGAGGAATTATATGTAGCGGCCCCTGATGCGGCCCGTTATTCCTCCTTCCAACGTGCGTTGCGGGAGCTCTCGGTTTACAGGGCTGCTGCCACGGAGAAGTCCCTTCTCTCGACAGCTCAACGGATTTTTGAACATGGGGACAAAAATGGCCGTCTGTTGGCCTGGTTGTCGAGGGAACAGACTCCGGTCACGCATATAGGTCGGATCCGATCCCCTTCGGGCGACATGGTATCTGATGTTTCTGATGTAAATTCTTGTTTTCTAGATTATTATCGGACGCTATACACCTCTAGGGTGAACTATGCTGATGATGATTTGGAGAGTTATCTGGATGGTGTCTCCCTCCTGGAGTTGGATGCGGAGACTAGGGCACGCTTGGATAAACCCATCACCTTGGAGGAGGTTCAGATGGCGTTGTCAAGGATGCAGCCTGGCAAGGCTCCGGGCCCAGATGGTATCCCAGTAGAATTTTATTCTACGTTCCAGGAACCCCTGGCGCCTCGCCTGGTGGATCTCTTGACTAAGTTTGCGGACCTGGGTGCCTTGCCGGACTCTTTCTCCGAGGCCCTCATAGTGCTCATCCTTAAGCCTGGTAGGGACCCGGAGGACTGCTCCTCGTATCGCCCTATATCCTTACTGAACGCTGATGCCAAGCTTCTGGCCAAGGTCTTGGCCATTCGTTTGTCCTCGGTCATTGAGGACCTTGTGCATGTGGATCAGACTGGTTTTATGCCGGGGAAGGGGACGGACATTAATCTCCGTCGTCTTCACCTCAACCTTTCTGCTCCCCATCTCAATCCTGGGCAGCGGGTGGTGGCCTCTCTGGATGCGGAGAAGGCTTTTGATTCGGTCGAGTGGCCGTATCTCTGGTCGGTGCTCCGTCGCTTCGGGTTTGGTCCTCGCTTTCTGGGTTGGTTGCGCCTGCTCTATCGACGACCGTCGGCTCGGGTCCGCACGAATGGCGTCGCCTCTGCGGCCTTCCCTCTGGGCAGGGGGACGAGGCAGGGCTGCCCGCTTTCCCCTGGGCTATTTGCCCTGGCTTTGGAGCCGCTGGCGGCCCTGGTTCGCTCCTCGGAGGATGTTCGCGGTTGGAGGCTGGGCTCCCTAGAGGAGAAGGTGTCCCTCTACGCCGATGACACCTTGCTGTATCTGGCGGATGCGTCCTCGTCCCTGCAGGCCGCTCTGGCCATTTTCGAATCATTTGGCAGGTTTTCGGGGATATGTATTAATTGGTCCAAATCGGTGCTGTTCCCCCTCGATTCGGATGCGCGGGCCTTGGCGGCCCCTTCTCCTTTGATGTGGGTGGACGAATTTAAATATCTGGGGATCCGGATTACCAAGAACAGTGGCGACTATCTCTCCCGCAACGTTACCCCTATATTGGACCGTCTTCGCGACCACTGCGCAGGTTGGGGATCTCTACCATTGAACCTACTGGGCCGTATTAATATCGTTAAGATGATTTTTTTGCCAAAATTCCTGTATGTATTTCGCCAGTCCCCGGTGTGGATCCCGGCCGGCTTTTTTCGTGACCTCGACGCTTGCGTCGGCTCCTTTTTATGGGCTGGTTCGCATCCCCGGTTGGCGCGGTCTACATTACAACTGCCAGTGTCGTCGGGGGGTTTAGCTCTTCCTCATTTTAAGCTTTACTTTTGGGCGGCAGTCCTGGTCACTGTCCATTGGTGGTTCGCAGGCTCCCGATCTAATGCAGCGACGTGCCTGGAGGCTGCTTGCTTGGGCTCCCTGGCGGGCCTCGGCAATCTGCCGTATCGGGGAGTGCGGGCATATCCGTCTCTACCACTGCCTACTAGATCTACCCTCAGGGTTTGGACGGCGGCTCGTGCGCGGTTTCTCCAACCTAATACTTGGTCCCCCTATCAGCCTTTGTGGGGCAATCCCTCCCTCCCTCATCTGCGGACGCTTCCGGATCCGCAGGTCTGGGCTGACCGTGGAATTCGCAGGCTAAGGGATATTATGCCAGTTGGTGAGTTGCGCACGCTTCAGGACTTGCGTGGCTCCTTTGACCTCCCCCGTTGGATTGGGTTCCGCTATCTTCAATTGCGCCATGCGATCCGTGCCCAGTTCCCGACCACTCCAGTTCTCCAGACTGACCGCCTGGAGGATGTCCTCGCGCAGGCTGAGCTTCCCAAACCGTTATCCGTCCTTTATTCCACCCTCCTTGTTGAGGCCTCTCCGGCCCTGGAGCGCCTGTGGCGGCGTTGGTCTGCGGATATACCTGGCTTGGATAGGGAGGATTGGGACGACTGCTTGGGACGGGGCTCGAGCTCAGTTATAGCTGCCAGAGACAAGCTCATCTACACTAAATTTCTGCATAGGGTTTACTTCACTCCTTTGAGACTGCACAGAATGTATCCTGCACGTTCGGCTGACTGCCCTAAGTGTCTGCTGTCTGAGGGCTCCTACATGCACATGTTCTGGGACTGCCCGCGCGTGGCGGAGTTCTGGGGTGAGGTGTTTGAAGTTCTGAACACCCGCCTAGAACTTAGGGTTGTGTGCACCCCGGAGCTGGCGCTTCTGGACATCCCGGACCGGGTCAGGCGCTCTAAATACTCGAGGTTGATGCTATCTTTGGTACTGTATTATGCCAGGAAAGAGATAATTCTGCGGTGGGGTTCCCCCTCCCCTCCCACGCTGTCGGCGTGGAAGGTCCTGGTTAACGGGGCCCTCCCCATGTATAAACTTACCTACATTGCTAGAAATTGCCCCCGCAAATATGATAAGATTTGGCAACCATGGGTAGATAATGTAACTTGATTTCCTATTCACTGGTTGTGTATTGCATACTGATCTACTGGTTCTCTCAGGGATCTTACTTGACCTCCTTGTATCTTGCTGTCGTATCACTGTATTGTGCTCCCACTGTGCCTTGTTGTTGCCTACTCTCAATGTACTGATGTTTTGGGATTGCTACTTCCCGTTTGCTCTCATGGTGGCCATTGTCTACACACTTACTGTATACTGTTTTTACCTTGTTTTTTTTCAATAAAGAGCAACCTTGTTTGTAAAAAAAAAAATCAGTCAACCCCTGACCTGATGGGGTAATTTGATCAGGAGGGGGATGTGCTCATGTGTGTATAAATTGAGTGTGAAACTGTTCAATAAAGGAGAAGGTTCCAGTAATCGGCAATCGGTCATACACAGAGCGGAGAGAGAGTGTGAGGACAACAGGGAGGACGATGGGGAGGGGAGGGAAGGTGAGTAACATTCTGGGGTAATCCCGAGTGTGGCCCGGGGTTACCTCTTTTGGTACTGAAAGTTAACCCCAAGCCACACTCGGGAATATGCCGGGGGGGTAAAGGAAACATAGAATATGTTAGAAATATGCAAGTTGGAAGAAAGATCTAATGCTTAGGTCACTGGGTTGATCTTAACGAGATGCGGAAAGGCCCAATATACCATTCTGCCAGTGTTAGTGAGGGAACACAGAGTCAGAGGTTACGAGAAGACAGCCAGACCCTCTTACCAACTTGGTAGGTACTACATATATTTACACACACACATATATGTATTTATACACATACACACATATAGGTGTGATAGGAGCGAAGCCCTATGCCTTCAAATAATTTCATTAGCGCAGGCATAGGGTTCTGCTACTTTCACACCTATATATGTGTATGTGTATATATACCCTTACACAGAAGTTCAGATGTTATGCCTGCCCCCAAAGACGCCCAAAAAATGCCCAAAAAAACGCCTGCAACAAAAACGCCCAGGTGTGTTGTTGCAGGCGTTTTTTTGGGGCATTTTTTGGGCGTCTTTGGAGGCAGGCATAACATCTGAACTTCTGTATAGGGGTATATATACACACACACACATATATGTATTTATACACATACACACATATAGGTGGGATAGGAGCGAACCCCTTTGCCTGCAAATTATTTCATTAGCGCAGGCATAGGGTTCTGCTACTTTCACACCTATATATGTGTATGTGTATATATACATACATGTGTGTGTGTGTATATATACCCCTACACAGAAGTTCAGATGTCATGCCTGCCTCCAAAGACGTCCACAAAAAAGCCCAATAAACGCCTGCAACAAAAACACCCAGGTGTGAAAGTAGCGAAGCCACTATCCTGCTCTACTGCAATTCTAACACAAACAATCTTTTTTCTATGGCGGTCACCCTGAAATGGAAGGGTTTGGTCACCCTGCCATAGCAATCAGAGTCAGTTAACCCTACACTACACTACAGTCACCCTGGCACTTAACACTTTCCCTACAGAAACTAGATTATTAAATCTAACTATAGTGGAAAATAGTACCCTAACTACACTAGATATCCCTTTCCTCACACTAATAATTGCTAAATGACACTTTTGAAGCAGGAGTAACAGAACAGCTTCCACTCTCTTCCACATCCCTGTATTACAATGCTAGAGATTTGGCGGGACTATCTTATATACTGGGGGGCGTATTCACTACTGATTGGCCTCTGGACCCCCTAGTCACTCCAATCACATTCCTAGCATCCTCCTGCCCCCTCAATTGGCTTTTACTGATGGTTCTGGTCCAATCACGGGCTTTTAAAGCCAAGTTCCTGTCCCATTGCATTTTGGTCGGTTCTGGTTGCCGAATTCCGAACTTTTTCAGCAAAAAGGTTAGGAATTCGGCCGAATTTTGAACAGTCAATGTTCGGGTCGAACCGATGGTCGACCCGAACCGTTCGATCATCCCTAATTCTGAGCACACGCAGGACAATCGGCTGCGAAGGTGGTTACATCAACATAGAGACTAGGCCACCAGAATTGTTGAGATATAGACCATATGAGTTGATTCTTCCCTGGGTGCCCAGCGGCCTTAGGAGAATAGTGGTCTGGAGCAAAGCAGTGCACAGATTCTCGGAGACAAAGCAGCGGTCACAAGGTTTTTCAGGAGGAGAATGGATCTGAAAGGCCAGAATTCTTTCACCTAAAGGTGAAGTGAGACTAGTGCGAATTGTGGCAAAAATGCCACCCGGAACTGATTCCACCTTGGAAGAGGAGGAAAACACATCTCAACAATGGGGTTTTACCCCCCCCCCCAAAAAAAAAAAAAAACTGCAAATGTAAAAAGCCCTTACTGTCCTGAGCCCACTATAAGGCTGCTGGCATCACTCTCCAGACTGCCAAAAGGGAAAAGAGGTGTAGTGCAGTTGGTATCACTCCAGCTGGGACAGGCACCATCACTACAGAGGAAGCATCGACTTATGCAGCTCCTGCTCCCTCTATGGTAAGTCAGCAACTTAAGATCGCGAACGACGGGCTGTCGACCCCAGGAATGCGTTTCGCCTTTTTTTTTTAATATTTTTTATTAATTATTAATCATATTAGGTTTGAGGTTGTGGGCCACATCAGGCGGCTCCAAGCCCACGGGCCACGGGTTGAGCACCCCTTACTTATAATTATGTTTGTAATTTTTTATACACTATCTGTCTGAAGCAGCAGATTTAACCCTCCTCTTGTGTTAGGGTCAGAACCGACCCGTTTTCAGGTTTTGAATGTCTATAAGTATCACATAAATTTGTTTATTGCACCAAGATTTTTTTACTTTGTCAGGAACCTCTATTTAAACAATGTAATAGAAAAAGAATCCTTTTCACTAAATTATAAAATACTGTGGTGAAAATTAAGAAGTTTATGGTGTTAGGGTCAATTCTGACCCAGTAATAAGTGCCAAAACTGAAATCATAAACACTCTCTCTGCTTTGTAACACTGACAGCCAATCACCTCTCAACCCTGTGAGCTGTAGTTAGGGAGGGGCCTATCTCTTTGCCTGCTTGTCTGCTTCTCTAAATAAAGTAAAGAAACATAGGACCAATACCTTTCAGAGTTGCTGACTTGCAGAGTAATCATCTCCAATATGCAGCATGCAAGAGTTAGAAGATTTACAGGAAGCCAAATACTGGATTATATCTTGGATGAAAATGAGGCAGAGGACACAGAGAAACATAGCGATATGGATGAGCAGGTTTCTGAGGCAGAAGATGAAGTAGAGTATCAACCAGAATACACAGACACATCTGATGAGTCTGATGAGGAGGCCACCAGTGCTGAACCTGCTGCTGTTCCTGCTGAAGCATTCAAATCCAAAAGTGGTAACATCTGTTGGAGTTCAGAACCTCCTGACTTACATGGCAGGGCAGCTGCTGCAGATGTAATCAAAATGACCCCTGGGATCACAAGGTTTGCTGTGACGAGAGGGTTGGCCAAATTTATTAAACCTCCAGCTTAAGACTGCTTTGGCTTGTTTATTTCTCGCCGCATTCCAATCAATTAACTCCCGCAGTGGCGAATTGGACAGCAACAATTAATTCCGTCTTCAGCGGCGTTAAGCTACGCTGAATGGCGATCGCGGCTTCTCAAATTCTCATACTTATGTCTATGTGCACAGAGTAGTCTCACATAGCGGTCTAGTGGGTTTGTGCATATATCCTCTGAGTAATGCATCTTCCTCTGCCGTAGGTTTGAGGCTGACCATCTCCACCTAACTTCTTGTGTATTATTTTTGTTTGTTTAAAAACTCTAAAGGATTGGATCATTTATATTGCTACAAAATGTACATCACGTACGTACACTGTGAAGCGCTTCAAACTTACATTATGTTCAGCGATTTCATAATCTCATCTGTGTGTAGATTCGAACTCACGCTTGCAGGTCCACATTAAAAACTCACACTTTTTCTATGGTCTTCTTCCTAGATTCCCTACAATGTTTAGTACTTTAGCTATATGTGCATTTCAGCCTTAACACACTCCTTTCTTTTCACCAAACAGCTCTATTCTGCAACTTAACTACAGTTAACAATGTCATGCAACGTCATGGTTTCAAATCCTAACAATCACTACACTTGGATCTCTTTTCACTATTATTTTTCTTTGTTTTTTTGTTTTATTTATTTATTTATTTTGGGGGGGGGAGGGTCTACATAAATATACAAAGCACTAATGGAACAAACACAATTTTAACTGTATGAGTGTGGTCCTATTTTTCTGGAGCTGCAATTGTTTACACATTTACCATGGTTTTTGAATTTCAGGAACAACAAACATATGTGTCTGGTATTGGACTCTCTCCATATTTGAACAACACAGACCCTCATAGTCCAACACTACACTTTGCCTCATACCTCAACACAACACTGTCCCATCCCTACCCTACATTCCAACCCCTCACATCACCAGTACAAGCAGCATGCAAAGTGCAAAGCTATGGCATTGGCAGCTTAAGACTGTAGCCACCAACAAAAAAATAAAGACATTTTCCGTTCAAAAGTATTTATTTTTCATGGAATTACAGCATAAGGAGGGATGCAGCAAGGTAATATTGACAGCCTCCAGTCCCTGTGCCTTTACAGCGACAGGCCACGATCTTTGCTCCATGGCTACATTAGGCAAAGATACGGGATTCAGATATCTTGAGCAAGTTCATGCAGAGTCAAGAAGCAATTCTGCACCTCTACCAGCTCATAGAGGACAGGCATGGCCAGGTTGCTGTACAGCCTTTCATTTTGTCAATAACTACACAGGTGGCATAGACACAACTAAACACCTGCCAGCTCTTCTCATCCCTCTCCACTATTTACAATACCAACATGTTTCTTGTTTGAGGTGCGTGTTCTTGCTCAAGTAACACAGTTTAGGAATGTTGACTACACTTTATCTAGAATGGCAAGTGTCATTGGCAGATGATAATTACCATCTGTCTCCCTGTGAGTGTCAACTCTGCAAAGTAGCAAGTTAATACACATGCCGTATCTCGAGCGGTTACAGTACTTACATGTAAAGTGGCTATTGACCAGGGTATTCCGGGTGGCCATCCCTGCAGCGGTGCTCCGCCGCCTGGGGGCCGCCAGCTGACGGACCTCTGGCTCCCTCTCCTCTGTCAGCTCCCAGGATTCATCCCGGGCAACGCACATGTTGTGCAACACGCAGCACGCCAGGATGATCCTGGAAGCCTTTGGAGGAGAGTACAGGAGTTCCCCCCCAGGCCGGGCCAAGCACTGAAACTGGGATTTGAGAAGACCTATGGTCAACTCAATGATGCTCCGGCTTTTCCACAAGGCCCTGTTGTAGTTATGTTGTGCTCGGCCCTGGGGGTACCTGATTGGAGCCATCAGCCACGTCAGCTGCGGGTAACCAGCATCCCCTGAAAAGAAAAAAAAATATACATTAGTTCTTCATATCATGTGACTTTAGATGACTCATCAAAATGGGAGACAATGATGCATTTTTCAAAACAACCTGCTCATCTGTGTGCAAAAACTCATCTGAATCATCTGAAATATGTCTAATTGCCTAAATCCCTAATCTAACTGGAAAAAAGGAGACCAAAAGTGGTGTCTTTCTATTGAAAGTTCCACCTTTCACCCTATTTTTTTACTATTAGATTAGCATAGGCATTACTTCTGGAAGATATCTTACACTATATTGAGGAAACCAATATTGACTCACTTATGCAAAGGACTTTCGGGATATGGCAATACCATTGGAATCACTTTTATGTTTTGCTTGTGTGGCGTTAGGACAGCATTTACACATTGGGTAACCACCAGGGCCGGACTGGTAATAAAAACCAGCCCTGGAAATAATTTCATACCAGCCCCATAGCATTATTATACCGGCCCAACAGCATAGCGTCATTATTTTCTTGATCATAAAAGGGAAAACCATGCATTTTAAAGCACATGTAAAGCGTGTATTATATGTAGATAAGACAGATATAAAATCACATAGGGTTTTATATCTATATGTATATAGATAGATACATACATACATACTGTACATAAGAGCAAATTCCAGTTAAAAGTGGAGCAATTATCAAGAACAGTCCACTTATTGCGATGGTGATATATTACGAGAATAAAAAATAATCAAAGTCTGTCTTTACATGAGGGTCCGCAGAGTTCCCCCTTGCATTGTAATGGTGAATCCTGCAGACTGATGTAAAGGGGAACCCCAGAAACTCTGGAAATGTGACCAGAGACTACCTTATGCAGAAAGAAGGGGGGTTACTGTATTCACTTCCCCCTTACGTCACTGACCCCTACTCAGACTGGTCTGGCGGAGCTGTCACTGACCTCCTCTCAGGTGCACCGTGCAGGGCCCAGTCAGTTGGTTCCAGCTTGTTGGCTCTGGGTTTATCCTATAGTCTTCTCTCCACAGTCCACATACATCTTACTTCTCCCCTGACCCCCATCCTGGTGGCACTCCCACACCTGACTCCTCTCCAGACTCCCCCTCAGACTGCAGACATGATAAAAGACAAGAGATGATCATAGGCTGTGCAGACATGATACAGGAGATGTCAGAGGTTGCAGACATGATACAGGAGATGTCAGAGGTTGCAGACATGGCACAGGAGATGTCAGAGGTTGCAGACATGGCACAGGAGATGTCAGAGGTTGCAGACATGGCACAGGAGATGTCAGAGGTTGCAGACATGGCACAGGAGATGTCAGAGGTTGCAGACATGGCACAGGAGATGTCAGAGGTTGCAGACATGGCACAGGAGATGTCAGAGGTTGCAGACATGTTACAGGAGATGTCAGAGGTTGCAGACATGGCACAGGAGATGTCAGAGGTTGCAGACATGTTACAGGAGATGTCAGAGGTTGCAGACATGGCACAGGAGATGTCAGAGGTTGCAGACATGGCACAGGAGATGTCAGAGGTTGCAGACATGGCACAGGAGATGTCAGAGGTTGCAGACATGTTACAGGAGATGTCAGAGGTTGCAGACATGGCACAGGAGATGTCAGAGGTTGCAGACATGGCACAGGAGATGTCAGAGGTTGCAGACATGGCACAGGAGATGTCAGAGGCTGCGGAGGGGTCCAGTCTTACCCGCCCCTGGTGTAGAAAGGCGCGCTTCACCACCCTGACCAAGATCAGTGCCCTTCTATAAAAATGACACCGCCCAGTGCCATTACGTCACTACTGGCCTTCCCCGGCCTAGCTGCAGCCATATACTATACGGGTGCCACCAGGGCTGGTGGAAAGATTTTTGACACCCTAGGCAACCCCCCCAGCTAGGAAGCAGGGCCAAGAGGAGTGAGCTGGGTACGGGCCTCCTGTATGAGGCCCAGGCCCCATCAGTTCAGCAGGAGGGCCCAGGCAGTAGGAGGAATCAGATCATGGAAAAGGGGGGTGACTGGTGTGGCGGGAGGAAAATTACAGGAACCGATCTCCTGTATGGGTCTCCCTGCAGCAGCTGAAAGCTGGCTTTTCCTCCTCCCTCTCCTGCTGCTTTGGTTCTTGCAATTGCCCCCCTCTATACTGATCACCCCCTCCTGTCCATGATCAGATGCCCCCTTTTCCCTACTGCCCAGACTCCCCTGTATGTGTCCCCCTTACTCGCAGCGCTGCTGGCTTCATCTTCTCTCCCTCCCATATGTTTTCAGTTGCTGCAGAGGGAAGGGGGGAACCACAGGAGATCTGTTCTAGTAAACAACTGTTGATGACCACTTTCCGCCTGCTGTCCTTTGTGCCCCTACAGCAGCTCTGACGCTTCTTCTCTTTTTTCTGCTGCCGGCTGCTGCAGGGTAGGGGAGAATAGCTTCAGGATAAAAAACAGGTCTGGTAGGCTATACAAGGCCCCATAATTTCTAACGGCAGCCCTGGTTGTAGTGGTGAGGAGGGTGATATCAGTGGCAGTGCTGAAGGGGGTGGGATAAGTGGCAGTGGATGTGGTGAGGGGGTGGGATCAGTGACAGCAGTGGTGATGAAGATGGTGGTGGTGAGGGGGGGTTGGGATCAGTGGCAGTGGTGAGGGTGGTGGTGAGGGGGTGGGATCAGTGGCAGCGGTGGTGGTGAGGTGGGGAGGGATCGGTGGCAGCGGTGGTGGTGATGAGGGGGGTGGGATCAGTGGTAGCGGTGGTGGTGGTGAGGGGGGTGGGATCAGTGGCAGCGGTGGTGGTGGTGAGGGGGGTGGGATCGGTGGCAGCGGTGGTGGTGATGAGGGGGGTGGGATCGGTGGCAGCGGTGGTGGTGATGAGGGGGGTGGGATCGGTGGCAGCGGTGGTGAGGGGGGTGGGATCGGTGGCAGCGATGGTGGTAGTGATGAGGGGGGTGGGATGAGTGGCGGCAGGGGTGGGCAGCAGGGGGGGTGGTGAGGGGGATGGGATCAGTGCTGGTGGTGGTGGGATCAGTGGTGGTGGTGGGGGTGTGGGATCAGTGGCAGGGGTGGTGGTGGTGGTGGTGGTGGGGGGGGGGGGGTTGGATCAGTGATGGTGGTGAGGGGAGTGGGATCAGTGGCAGCTATAGTGGTGACTGAGGGGAGATTAGTGGCAGTGGTGATGGGGGGCTGGAGTGCCCCCCCCTTCCTATCAGGGATAAAATCTGTGGGGGTGTCGGTGGTGGGATCAGCAGGGGGCAGTGGTGATGGAGGATGGGATCAATTGCACTGCTGATTACTGTACTTACTTTGTCAGTCGATTCAGCCTCAGTGCCTCTTCACACGTGCTGCCCTGCAGGGATGCTTCTTCTGAAGTGTGGCGGCGGGTCTCCCAGCAGAGAGCAGAGCTCCTCCCCCTCACTCTATTGGTCGTCAGCGACAGCGTCGGCTGACTTTCTCCTTCCACCGGTGTACTGCCGACACCGGCACCTTCAGCTTCTCTCGCTGAAGCAATGGGCGATTGGGCGGAGTCGAGAGGATAGGCGGTCTGCAGTGACACTGCTCACTCAGCCAGCCTCCCCTTAGCAGCGAGCAGACAACGGTGGCCAGGCCACTCCCCCAGTCACACAGCGGCGGAACGGAACTTGCGGGCGAGCGGCCGAGAATGGCGGGCAGGCGGCCGGAACTTGCGGGCGAGCGGTCGAGAATGGTTATGGCGGGCAGGCGGCCGGAACTTGTGGGCGGGCGGCCGAGAATGGCGGGCGGCCGGAACTTGCGGGCAGCTGGAATTTGCGCGCGGGCGGGCCCTCTGAGTGCTGCTGCTCTCAAAGCGGCCCCAGGGCAGTCGGCCTACCGGGAAATCTCCCGGTATCCCGGTAGGCCAGTCCGGCCCTGGTAACCACCTTCATTTGACTTGAAGACAACTTTGGAAATGTTTCTGTTGTGAGCTGGTAGGCTGATGACCTGGCTGTGTGCAAACAGCCTGCCAACTCATAACACATACATTTTATGTAGGCTTTGCTTTAATCAAGGTGTACACCGATATAGCTTATTCATATGTCTATGTAACCTTACAGTTTATGTTGTTGTCACAAAATAAGACTTTACCAATAAGCCAGCCTTCTGGCATTTCGCCCCTTTCAAACTTCCGGTAGAGAGCACTGTCTTGAAACATCCTGGAATCATGGCACGACCCTGGGTGACCTGTGTTGGCACTCATTATGCGCTGTCTGGCGTCACACACCAAATGGATGTTCAGGGAGTGGTACTGCTTGCGGTTCCGATACTCCATTTCGTGGCTCCTTGGTGGCCTCATGGCTATGTGGGTGCCATCTATTGCCCCTAGGATTTGCGGGATCTGTGCCCGCTGGTAGAAACCCAACTTCACTTCATTCCACTCGTTTTCATTCTGTGGCCAGTGGATAAATTGGGGCACAATCTCCACAATGGCATCAATGACCAACGTGAACACCCTGGAAACAGTGGCCTGGCTAATGCCCATTATACTTCCAGAAGTGGCTTGGAAACTGCCACGCACTAACATATACAAAGTCACCAACAACCTGGCCATGCCGGGCACCGCATGGCCGCGCTGTGTGTCAGATGTAATTTTGTTCTCTATCAGCTGGTAGAGGTGTAGAATAGCTTCTCGCTCGAGCTGGAACTTCCTCCTGATATCAGAATCTCGCAGCTTGTCCAAATATAGCCTTGAAGCAAAAATGTGTGGCTGGCGAGGTAAGGGCACACGGACTGGAGGTGCTGCTGCAGCTGCTTCCCCAGCAGCTGCTTCCCCACCTTTTGCTGCCTCCTGTGCTATGGCCTCCTCAAACAGGGCACCAATAAAATGCGAAGAGCGCATTTTCTAAAAGCCTTCGGTTTGCCATTTTGAGCGCGGGAATTAGCCGGCGCCCATGCGCAGGTATATATACATACGGCCGCTATTTGCCACACCCTTGAGCCTGCTATAAAATCAGCACATGGCCAATATGGCTGATGGATGTTACAGAGTGAAGTCTGCTATCAAGACCCCGTGAGCCACAACTTCGATTATCTTTAGGTAAGACAATTGTATCTCTCTCTCTCTCTCTATATATATATATATATATATATATATCTGTCTGTCTGTGTGGTCTTGCTCACCGTTATTGCTTCCTGAAGTATGCACTTTTTACTTATCTTGGGGGTGCTTCAGTTGTCTATGGTGAATCCCCTCCAACCCACAATACCTCGGGAACCCCTCAAGTGTCAGTAATCATTGTCAGTTGCCCCCATGTGCATGTTGTTTTTACATGTGTTTTCTAATGTTTGTTTAATGTTTGCAGTCTATATTTGGCCTGAAAACCTGCCCCCTTACCTTCCCAGCTTCCAAAGACCCCCTTTTTGCTTTCCTGCTAAGTGTAATTTCCTCTCATGTGTAGGCATTTAGCTCATGTGATTTCTCATGTTTGTTTAATGTTTGCAGTCTATATTTGGGCATTAATTCCCACCACCACCAACAACAACACCACCACAAGCAAGCCACAGTTTATTGACCTTTGGTAAGTGTTTTGAGGTCCTCGTGCAGTTTTGTCGCTTATGTGATTTCTCATGTTTGTATTTTCTTTGAAGTCTATATTTGGGCATTAATTCCCACCACCAACAACACCACCACAAGCAAGCCACAGTTTATTGACCTTTGGTAAGTGTTTTGAGGGCCTCGTGCAGTGTTGTTGCTTATGCGATTTCTCATGTTTGTATTTTCTTTGCAGTCTATATTGGGGCATTAATTCCCACCACCACCACCACCAACACCACCACAAGCAAGCCACAGTTTATTGACCTTTGGTAAGTGGTTTGAGGGCCTCGTGCAGTGTTGTTGCTTATGCGATTTCTCATGTTTGTATTTTCTTTGCAGTCTATATTTGGGCATTAATTCCCACCACCAACACCACCACCAATGTGGCTTAAAAAGCAATCAATGGCTAGCTTTGGTAAGTGTGTTCTGTAACTGTTCACTAATTATACTGTATTTTTTTGCATTGTGAAACTCATGTTTTTTTCTCTTTCCTTTTCCTCTTTTTTTATTGCAGATTGTGGCGTTGAGGCTATTTGCTGCTGCTGGACAGCCAGATCACCTGCCCACCTCTTTCTCCCATGGCCCCACCCACTCGTACAGGGACTAGGAGGAGTAGTAGGGTAGCGGGTAGGGTGGCCAGTGGGGGGCAGGGGGGGGCAGATCGTCTGGCCATGGTGTGAGGGAGGCTCCAGCTGTATCCAGAAGGGAGTCCACCGTCTCCATCCCGGAGGAGGAAGCTGGGGGGTGTTACCACACCAAGTGGACAAGCTGCTTCTCCTCCCAGTAGTCCTGGAGAGGGAACTTTCATGAGAGGCAGCTTGTCCTCAGTCCCCCATTGTCCTCGTTTCTCCTTTGATCAGAGTCGGGTCCTGGTCCAGGCATATATGGTAAGATATGATCGCCTACAAGGGACCAGGGCCCAGACTACCTCTACCACTGAGAGGTTATGATTGTGGGATGAAATCCGGGATGCCGTAAATGCACTGGGTGGTACACGCCGCTCTACTGACAATGTGCGGAAGAGGGTCAACGACATCCGTGGGTCAGTTTGGAAGAAGCTAACTGCATGGGCTGTGGAGGGCCTTTATGACTGAGAAGGTCGGCTGGATCCACATGCTGAACATTCTCTCTGGCCTTATCAATTGCCTTTTTGAAGTTCCTTGGCCCAGACACCATCCATGCCAGGGAGTACGTAGATACGGATGCTTTGCACCAAGGTAGGTTATTAACTTAGATGTAAATTGTGTGAGTTGTTGTGAAAATATTAACTATTATCCTATGTGTGACATGAATTGACTTTTCTACTTGGCCTTCAAATTTTCTTTTTTTTTCCCAACACCTGCAATTTGTTCTTCTGTAGCACGGATCTCAGCCCCTCCACAGCCCATGCAGCTTGGAGACCCGGACGGACTCACGGCTGGTGACATCAATGTTGACCCTCCTCCTGGTAGGTCCCATATCGTACTGTGCTAAACAATGTAGATGACTATTTTATCCTTTCAATGATAGCTCATAATGCTATGTCCTCTTGACAGAAGAGCATCAGCTGTGGCAGGGAACCCCCCCCCAGTGCAGCAAGGCCCGGAGGAAGGTGTTGGGAGGGTGTTAGCAAGTGTACTATGAGCCCAGGGAAACACTTTTGAATGTTTTGCTTAATTCATGAAGCTAGGATTGAAATTTGCCCCAAATCCTTACTGAATAAGGTTATTTCCTAAGCCTTTTCTTGCCTATTTTTCAAAGAACATCAGGCCCCTCTTGAAGGAGCAGCTGGAGTTGGACCAGGAGCTGGCGAGGATTCTGCATCCAATGCTGGGGTATGTGATCTAAGGGAACAAGGTGCAAATGTTCCATTTAAATGGTAGTACTGTTTTTTGGCTAGATGTGGCTTACATTGTTTGCGTGAAATTTGTGCAGGGACATTCTGACGATGCACCAGCACCACAAGAATTCGATCCTGAACGTCAGGGAATTATTGTATAATTTCAGGGGCCCCAACAGTTTCTAAAACATACAGGACTTTTAAAGTCCTGCCAGTCTTTGATTTTCCATGTCAAACTTCGTGTGTGTCTTTTTGTGGGGGTGTCATGTAGCCTAGTTCTGGCCAGATTTTAGACAACTTACTTAGATGTTGAAAGTCATTGGTGTAGTAACAGACTTTACAAAACCAGAATGAACCTACTAGACCAGGGCTAGTTTTGAACTGGTTAATGTAGAAACTGTTCTGCCATTGTAATATTGGTAATAAAAACATAATATGTACCCATTATCAGAAGTGTTGCTAGCTTGGATAACATTACAATGATCAAGTGCCTATTAGAAGCACATCCAACTAAGTTCTAAGTTGTCTAACTAATCGTAACTCTTTTGTAATGATGTTTTCTAAATATTTTGTCTTTTCCTTCTGATTTCAGCCAGCATTGGATGCAGCAGGATTGTCACCTATCCTACCTCGTCCATCTCTGCTGGATGTGGCCCAGATGCTGCTTGCCGAGTATCGGCTCCAAAATGAGTCAAGGAGGCCTGCTGATGAATTTAGTGAGTTAGTACGGTTGCAAGGGCTCAGACAGGAATCTGTATCAATGTTGGCCACACATTTGACAGTTTTGGTACAGGTTCAACAGGATATGCGTGACTGCTTGCTAAGGTTAGCAGACCAGCATCCACAGGATCGGCAAAGTGTCGACACTCAGGTGCTGGACGCACGCCAAGGCCTGGTTGGAGCTGAAGATGCCCCATTATTGGCAGATCTCTCCCAAAAAGCAAAATCGCCTCCCACTGCAGGTTGTGTTAGTAGGAGGGCAACGCCAGTGTTGGCCACTGGGCAGGCAGCTGGGGAGGGGATAATTCCTCCTGTAGCCACTCCCAGCACTTCACAGTCCCTTCCAAATCTCACACCCCTCATTGAGCAATCCTCCTGCACAACCTCTTTGCAAACTGGTTCCACAATAGCCCTTCCAAAAGACTACCATCCCTCCCAATCCCATTCCCCTTATTTGTCACCACACAGACATCTCACTTACCCTCGCACCGTGGCCCACACCGTCAAACAATTCAGCACAAGTCCCCACACATCTGCACAACCCTTGCACCAACAGCAGCAACAAGTAGCCTGGGTGGAGCTGCAGCAGCCACAGCAACAACAGCAGCCACAGCCGCAACAGCAGCAGCAACTACTCCAACTGGCACAACTGACACAACTGCTGCAGTGTAACGCTCATGCGTTTTTTGTTAGTGAATGGATTTGCAGCTGCAGAATTATTACACTCAGTAGTCTTGTAGAGAATGTGTTGAACAACATATCCAACTCTCGGGACTTCATCACTGTGTACAGCCTGTTATGCAAATATACATACACTCAATATGATGTTCCTGGAGTGATAGAATGTATATGATAGAATAGAGGTGAGAGACAGGCAATAGAATGGTGAGCACTTAGTAGTAGTATTCAGGAGAGTGGTAGGTGATGATAGTATGCAGATAGGTTTTAGCAATCATGTATAGTAACAGGTGGTAGGGGACAGCAGATAAAGTATGCAAGAGAGAGTAACCTAGTGCAATGATAGGTGATGGTAGTCCCAAGAGCTAGCAATCTATGCAGATGATAGAAATAGCTTAGATAGTAATAGTCCCTTTAGTATGCAGTAGTAGATAGTGAAAGTTAGGTTGAGGAAGGAATCCCCTGCGTGTTAGTAGTAGCAAGGTCCAAGAGTAATGGAGTAATCCGGTAGCGAGATACTGGATCGGTAGCGAGGTTCCGGTCTTGTTCAGGCAAGGGGAATAGCTTGAAGCTCCGGCAGCATTGGACAAGACAAGGCAACATGCGGTTTGAACGAGCAATGAGTGAGGGAAAGCCGGCGATTGAAATAGCCGCTCATAGCGGCGCCCGGCGATGACGTCATTGCCCTTAAAGGTGTATGCGTTCCATTTGGATAGCAAGATGGGACGCAATATTAAGAGAGAAATGTGGAACTAAGGGTACCAGAGGTACCAGAACATTACAGTACCCCCCCTGTAAGGCCGGCTCCGGAAGGCCTCTAAGGCTGGTTGCCGATGTGAGAATCGGATAAGACTGGTTGCCGATGTGAGAATCGGATAAGACTGGTTGCCGATATGAGAATCGGATAAGACTGGTTGCCGATGTGAGAATCGGATAAGACTGGTTGCCGATGTGAAAATCGGATAAGACAGGTTGCCGATATGAGAATCGGATAAGACTGGTTGCCGATGTGAGAATCGGATAAAGCTGGTTGCCGATGTGAGAATCGGATAAGACTGGTTGCCGATGTGAGAATCGGAAAAAACTGGTTGCCGATGTGAGAATCGGATAAGACTGGTTGCCGATGTGAGAATCGGATAAAGCTGGTTGCCGATGTGAGAATCGGATAAGACTGGTTGCCGATGTGAGAATCGGATAAGACTGGTTGCCGATGTGAAAATCGGATAAGACTGGTTGCCGATATGAGAATCGGATAAGACTGGTTGCCGATGTGAGAATCGGAAAAAACTGGTTGCCGATGTGAGAATCGGATAAAGCTGGTTGCCGATATGAGAATCGGAAAAAAATGGTTGTTAGGGTGTCTGCTATAGGAACCCCTCACTAAAACCGGAAGCATGGACATCCGAAGTAGTCATAGCATCCAATGCTTCTTCAAATAACCTCAGATCCACCCTACGTACCACTGTGCCATTAGAAGCGCGTATGCAGTCAGGTGCAAGAATCTCAATGTTTTCATTGGAAGCTATAAGTGTGCTTGCCAAAACAGGAGTATCTATTCCAACATCTGCCAATTTCTGGGTGTCCTTCTCTGATATAGAACGGGGACAGGGCTGGCAACAGCCTTGGCAATTTCCAGGCTGTTTTTCAGGGAAGACAGTTCGGATTCGCCTGGCCTCCATTGGGAGAGCCTTAGGCCTAGAGGGTCGGGTTGGGCAAGATGTAATGAAATGTCCCCCTTCTCCACAATAAAAACAAAGGCCACAGATTCTCCTGTGATCTTTTTTTTTGTAAGGACAACCTAGTATGTACGGCACCAATCTCCATAGGCTCCTCATCAATTTCTGTAGCATCAGGGTTCAAATAAGATGTGTCAGAGTGACATGGCCGACTGTTTATGGCAGGCTTGTACCATGACCAGGCAGGATCACCATATTCATTTGGTTTTCTTTTTTCCCTAGGTACCCGGGGTCTGCGGGAACCTGGAGCAGGTTTAGGAGTAGATTTTTGGGAGGGGAGACACTGGGAGTGCATCGCAATTGTAAATGACTCCCAATTGTCTAGGATCGGACTTTTTTCTTGCAGTTTCTGGTATGCCCATGTTTTCATATTGCCAGAAAGCAAATTGATGGCAGCATGAACTTTAATAAAGTCATTATGATAGGTCCTGGGCTTAAGGACAAATAGGAGCTCACAATCCATCCGAAAAAAAAGAAAAGAGGAACGGGAACCATCAAACCTGTCTGGTAGAAAGACAAGGGGTTCTGGGGGTTGAGCAGCAGTAGGCTGTGAAACACGGGCTATCTGCTGTCTCAATGTCTGATTTTCATTTCTCACTTCAGTAAGAGAAAGAATTAATGAATCTACCTTTTGTGATAGTTGTATCACATGTGTAGCTATTTCTGCTGAATCCATTTTTTTTCTGGCTCGTTCAATCTGTAACGCTCATGCGTTTTTTGTTAGTGAATGGATTTGCAGCTGCAGAATTATTACACTCAGTAGTCTTGTAGAGAATGTGTTGAACAACATATCCAACTCTCAGGACTTCATCACTGTGTACAGCCTGTTATGCAAATATACATACACTCAATATGATGTTCCTGGAGTGATAGAATCTATATGATAGAATAGAGGTGAGAGACAGGCAATAGAATGGTGATCACTTAGTAGTAGTATTCAGGAGAGTGGTAGGTGATGATAGTATGCAGATAGGTTTTAGCAATCATGTATAGTAACAGGTGGTAGGGGACAGCAGATGAAGTATGCAAGAGAGAGTAACCTAGTGCAATGATAGGTGATGGTAGTCCCAAGAGCTAGCAATCTATGCAGATGATAGAAATAGCTTAGATAGTAATAGTCCCTTTAGTATGCAGTAGTAGATAGTGAAAGTTAGGTTGAGGAAGGAATCCCCTGCGGGGTACTTATCACTAGATGGGTTAGTAGTAGCAAGGTCCAAGAGTAATGGAGTAATCCGGTAGCGAGATACTGGATCGGTAGCGAGGTTCCGGTCTTGTTCAGGCAAGGGGAATAGCTTGAAGCTCCGGCAGCATTGGACAAGACAAGGCAACATGCGGTTTGAACGAGCAATGAGTGAGAGAAAGCCGGCGATTGAAATAGCCGCTCATAGCGGCGCCTGGCGATGACGTCATTGCCCTTAAAGGTGTATGCGTTCCATTTGGATAGCAAGATGGGACGCAATATTAAGAGAGAAATGTGGAACTAAGGGTACCAGAGGTACCAGAACATTACATGCAGCTGACCCCAGAGCAGAGACTCTTGTTGGCACAACAGATTTTGTTTTGGGAGTGTTGTTGGCCAAGTAAGGGCCCTGGTTAATGTAGGCTTTTCTACACACGTGCTTCTCTATCTCCAAACATATGGTTACATTTCCATTTTCTAAACTCAATCTTCACATAATGACCCAAAAAAAAGGTCTCCCTTCAAATTTTGCCTCAATATAGGTCTCATGGAGAACATAAACCAAAGCCAACATGCAAACAATTACAGACCACACCACTCAGAATAGACTAAACAAATACAACACACAAGAGATTCGATGTGGAAAAAAACACAAACTAATTTTTTAAGAAAACATACATATTTAGTTTTTTTTTTTAAATGTTGTATATAAAATGTTTGTATTTAAAAATATATTTTTTCTAAAAAGAAAATTAAAGTAACTTGGGTTGCAACGTGCAACTTTAAAAAAACAAACATGGACGAAACATCAGTCCAATGGGGCATACTCCCGAATAAAGGTATCTTCAGGGTCAGGATCAACCCCAAACCTCCGCTCCAAGAGGGCTAGCCGAGCCCTACACCACCGTAGGTATCTAATGGCCACCTCCATGGTGAGGTGGGTGTGCCCTGGGTAGAAAAAGAAAGGATAATTAGCTTGAGGCAAAATGAGGCAAACAAGTATTGTAATAAATGTGCCTCAACAAATATGCTTTGGAGTATATTGGGTGGCTTTTCTCAACACTCTGGAGCAAATATGATAAATTGCTGTTGTCTACATAGTTACACTCAAAAGCTTAATACACAAATGTTTTTTGAAGCCTGAAGATGGTAGAGATGACAGTGGAGCAAGCACTTTGTTGGTGTTAACACATAAATCCTAAGTTCTCCAGCTTTAATAGAACCTAAACCTTGAACTCAAACTTCCACAGCAAATTGTTCAAAAGGTTACACAAGATGGCTTGGAATGTTAGTAGCAGTTCCACCAAAACAAAGTAAAAGGCTTTTCATGTCAACACAACCAAAAATTTTGAAGAATGTAAGGTGTTGTGTTCAATTGGTTCCCACGATGCATGTGCACACATCTCTCTCTTTCACTATCAGAATTTGGATTGAGTTCTCTCTCCCTCTTACTGTCTATAGATTGAAACAGACATATTGTAGAGACTCACCCCTTGAAAGACGTACAGCGAGTGGTGGCAGGGGTTGATCCCTCTCCTCCCCAGATCCCCTTTGCTCCAGCACAACTGTGTTAAGAGAGAATAAAAAGTTTATCAAGGAATGGACTCACACTAAATGTAGGTTAGGCAGTCATGAAAACGCTCTAACACCCACTACTTCCCCCTCCACACTCCCCTGAAAGTGTGAGTTTAGAATGTTTACGGTGGGGAGGCTGATTTGTACACTGCAAGCTTTATGCTTCTGGGTGAAGCTTGTAGCCTTAAAGATACGTACTCCATGCTTTTGTGCTGATTGTGTTTCTCAGATGTTGTTTCTGCCTCAGCCCTGCCTGTTCAAAGTGTTGAGAACATCTCCTTTTTGGATGGCTGGGCAAAACAAATCAGGTTATACTTACCCGCTGTTGATTTTTTGGGACGAGAGCAGTCATGATCCTCCTCTTAAAATGGCCCCTCTACACCCCTCTAGGCACCTCCCTCCTGTTGATTGACCCCACAGCAGGCAGCCTGCTATGGAGGCACCTGAGATGAAGCCAAGCACCCTGTGCCTGTTCAGGCACTAGGCTGTCAGCCAGCCTGGCCCCCCTCCCTTCCGATAGTCTCAATGATTTGGAGTGACAGCATCAGGAGGCAATCTTGGCATGCTGTCAGTGTTTCCACGCTGACAGTGTTGTGCAATATAACCTTCCAAATATTGATCAGTCTTAGAAGCTCCCCAAACCCAAAAATGGCCACCCTTACAACGACCCTCATGGTATATTCTCCATCCTTGACCTTACCAATCCTCCATGTAAAAATCATTATAAACCTTCCTGTCACATGTAGCAAAACTGCACTTGCTTTGACTACAACTTAGATTAGCACAGATACACATCACCCTAGCACACACAATACATGTGAGAATCACATTCACTGTACTTACAGTCTGGTTCAGGGGAGCCGGACAAAATTGTTGAGGAATTATTCTCCACCCCTGGAGTGGGGGACAATTGGGGAGACCCTGCATGGGGTGATGGTGTTGGAGATCCTAGAATTACAAAGACAAGAATGCAATCATTGGACAACAGCTATTTTCTAAAGGCACACAGAAAGTAGTCCCTAAACATTGAAGGTAGTAGTTACAGTGGACTGGTAAGCAGTGGCCCCTCTTCCCCAGTCCTCCACAACAAATATCCTCAATGTCAGCTGCTACATAACCACAAAGGCAAAAATATACATTACAGCCCTTATAATTACCAGGACACATTGAACACACAAACACATGTAGAGTACTTACTTCCCATTTGAGGACAGCTGTTGTCCTCATCCTCATCACTGAGGGACAATTCGGCATGGTCCTGCCCACCCACTTTCTCATGGTCCCTAGGGTCCTGGCCCTCCTGCCCCTGGGCCACGTGACTTGGGCCTGCCTGTTCAGGCTCCGCTCTCACTGAAGCTACATCAACCACAAAAGAGAACAAAACAAAAATTAATTCCTCAAAGTTAGACCAAATACACAACACACCAGCTCATCCACATTACTTACAGTGGGCCTGAGAAGGCTGAGCCTCCAGCTCATCGTCACTTGTTTCTAAAAAGAACAACATCACAATTTACACACTATTTTAGGACACAAATAGGCAGCAACCTCTCAACATGCTAGCACCATACTCAATGATGTTATCATAACCCCGGAGGAGGAGGAGCTGTGGAAAGAGCAATGTATGTTTGAGTCCAAATATGTTCAAAAATGTAAATTCTTCCAAAAACATGCTAGATCCTCTTTTAGAATTTGTAGAACAAAGAATCCCATTTCTGGTAATACATATACATCTATGTCCAAATCTAGCTCCATGACATAGGTTGACCCACACTGGTGATTACCTCAAAATGATGTTGGCATTGTGTCAATTGTCCATTCAATACCCACCTCAAAGTATCATAACACCATGTGGAGGCTTATACACATCACCATGGCTAGTGTTTGGGGGGGGGCGGCTGTTTTTTATTTTCACATAGGCTGAAGCCCCATTACAAATCTGACAAGCAGATCCTGTCCCCACCCCCCACAAACAAAAGTCTACTAAGTACTTTAGTTATGTGTTACTTAACACAATACATACTCATTCACAGAAGGGAGGGGTATTTGAAATGGTGAGGGCCTATGATAGGTGAACACACTTTTTTAAGGAGAAATTACGACATCTCAAAGTCTCATAGACACTGAGATGAGTAAACCCTTTAGGGGCCTTCCCTGGAAGAATGCCCATGTCCAAGATATGGACACGCTTATTTAGGTTATTGGTGACAGGGCGCCTAGAGATGTTAGTTTAGGGGGGAGCTCTGACATTCCCTGAGCACAACTTTTGGCCTATTTATTACTTCCCAAAAGCTAGACAAGCAAGAAAGGGCACAATCTCTATTGTTGGTGCTTTTTAAGAGGTTTTATTTTTGAGGTGTTTTATCATGTACATGCTAAAGTGACTCTTTACCCATCTTGGAATCTGTACCAATGTAATTTTTGGGATCACATGTTAGAGCTAACATCAAAGTCTCGACACAAACATACATTATTGATCAAGCTAATGATGTGTTGATGCCCTTTTCACACTGGGATGACTTGTGTGATGACTTAGGCTGGCCATACACAATACTATTTTATTATAATTTGCTGAACAATTTTGGAGAAATGTAACTTGCATGTATGCAAATATGTAGTACAAAGGCCTGCATAATTAGATACAAGTGAAAGTGTTGTTTATCTTTGACCTCATATTATTTGGTTTGTGGTAAATCGAACAGAAAGTGTACAACAAAAGTTGTGTGGCCAGCTTTAGTCGCCTGACAGGTCAAACTCCATTGTGTGCAATGTAACCCTTCTAAGCAGAGTGACTGAAGTTGCTGCATCGTCTTAAAAAATTACTCCACTACTTGTGTGCGACTTTGGAGCAGCTCTTACTGCCGGCTCACACTCTTGCTATGACAGACATCAGATGTGATTTGGAGCACGATGCTCCTAAAATCACATGTGATGTGTGTGTGTGTTGCAAATTCAGCCATACAGTTTGTGTGGCTGAATTATCAACACAATCACAGTCAAATCACAACGAATCCTTTTTTGTAGTCCACAGCAGAATTGGATCGCATAGTGGTTCACAGCAGTACCATCCGATTCATGTGCGACCTGTAAAATCCTGTAAAATCCCAATGCGATCTGATCTGGGGGTGTTGTTAACAGGCAATGGACACCCCCATGGATTCACATATGCCAGTGTGAGATGCCTGTGCTGTGAATGTGATCCATGAACACGCAGGCAACTCGCAGGGTTATCACATCAGTATCAAGTGAACACACACTCATATCTTGCCTTTTTTGCTTCTTTATCCAATGCATTCCTTTGGAGACATGACCAGGCCATATTTTCATGCTCACTCATTCCATCTCAGGTGAACAAATTAGCTGCTGTCTGCACATCCATCTTATGATGGTGACTCTCAGCCAAACATGTCGACCACCAGAGCTTGCAGTGTGTATGTATGTATGTATTTATACCTAAAATTGTGTTTCAAATTTATTTAGAGAATATCATATTTCAAATCTTGCATCTATGAAAAGGGGCAATCCATTTGTGTTTATATAGACAGATTCTAATTGTATTAGCAATATGTAACTTATTTGTTGTTTTATATTTGTACAAAACCTAAATATTATCATATATAATATAAATATATTATATAATATATATAAAAAAAGATTTTATATATATATATATATATATATATATATATATACATACACACACAAAAAAATTATATATATATATATATATATATATATATATATAAATAATGATTTTAGATATATCTATAAAAAATTATATATATATATATATATATATATATATATATATATATATATATATATATATATATATATATATATATATATATTTTATCATATTTTTATCATATTTTTTTTATCATATATATTTAATTACTATTAAATAAATGTAAAATTTAAATTATATTTCTTTTGGGTTTCTGTAACTATAAATATAGGAACAGGTTCACATACAGGAAGTTTATAGAATAGGAGAACTGACGTATACTGGGCAGGAAGTGCACGTGTGGGAAACTACACTAAAGAACTTCGACAGCCGCTAGATAGGCGACAGACCCCCACTAGCTAACAGAGATCTCGCACATTCAAATGTGTACATTTTCACACACACACATCTTACCTTGCAGATAAACACCACAACTGCGGGAGTGTATAGTGATGGCGCCATGTTGCTCAGAATTGCGAGAGGAACTGTACACAATCCGGAAACGTTTGCACCCAATAATAGTGTTGTTTTCGGTTGATTTTGTAAATGTGAGCACGCATTTTAAAACGTTAGCGAATTCGCGAACACGAGTAAACATTGCCTATACACAATCAGCATATCTAACAAACATTGCAAATAATAATATAACAAACATTTGTGGAGACCAAAAGACATTTTTATTTATACACATAATCAATGTTTTGAGAAAACATTTGAAACATGCCCGCCCACCACCATTAATGTTTATTAAAAACAGAATACACAGCTCAAACATTTCACATGACATTTTTTTACCCAGTATCAAAGCCTGAAGCCACACAAATTTTAGATATTTTATAACATTAACTTCTTACAAAATTTACACCACATACATCAACAAAGATCCAAGAAAATTCAGATACATGTGCAGATTGAATAAACCAATACACAATTATGTTAAAACAAACAAATACTTACAGAGAGTCAAGTATTCATTCCCACAAATACAAGCCTGGGCTATGTGTCTTTAGACATAACAGACAACACAGCCAAATCCCACATCCTACCTAAAAATAACAAAGGCCCCCAAATTTTTAACATAAAGCATGTCCCATGCACAATATATTGGACCTGTTGCCAGGCCAAATCTTCTCTCATGTCTGAGTGTTTTTTATAAGATCCTGGAAACCACACACCCAGTAATGGTAACGCCCAGGAGTAAATTTAACTGTGTGTGTCCTCCTGGAAGCAAAACAACATAAGTGCAAATGCTATTTCGAGGAGGATGTAAGAGGGAGGATTTGCCAAGCTTTGGAGCATGCGTGGTTTATCCAAACACACACTAAATCGTCTAAGTGTTCGAGCATGCCCAGTTGAAAAAAAAAAAGGGAAATAGAAATAGAGAAAGAGAGAGAGAGACATAAAAAAAAAAATATATATATATATATATGTATGTATGTGTATATATGTGAAATTACAAATGTTTTTTAGGGTTTACCAAACACTATTTCTAATGTTTATATAGAGGTATACATACATATATATATATATATATATATATATATATATATATATATATATACAAATACATGATATATACATATATATATGTAGATATATATATATATAGAGAGATATATATATATATATATATATATATATATATATATACTGTATACATATATATATATATATATATATATATATATATATATATATATATATATATATATATATATATACACATATATATATATATATATATATATATATATATATATATATATTTATATTTTTTTTGTTTAAAGTTGAAAACCAAATTTGGGCTTTAAAATTATTTTGGGGGGGAGAGGCATTTCTTTTGGAGTTCAGGTTGTTGTTTCAATGAAGATTGAACATATAGCTAAGCCAATAATCATGCTCATCACTCAAAAACAATTCCTTAATAATCTTGGTGTTGCTATTACAGGTGTTTTTTATTGGCGTTTTTATGGACGTTTTTGCAGGCGTTTTTTGTGCAGGCGTTTTTAGATTGACAAGAGACCAATGGAAAATGCCTGTAATCTGCCCAAAAGAAGCTCATGTACTTTTTTGAGCGTTGGGCGTTTTGCTCATGGCATCAAAACGCTCAGATGTGAACAGGGGCCATTGAAATGAATAGGATTTGTCTTGTTGGGCATTTTGAGAGCTGATCCTAGAGCAGAAAAACGCCCCCAAAAGGGCCCAAAACGCCTACATGTGAACGCCTATTAAGTTTGGAGTTGTAAGGACTGAGAAATAGCACAATGATTAGGGAGTCTGCCTTCCTGCTCTAGGTTTGTGAGTTTGAATCCAGAATGAGCCCTCTGTATGGGCAACAATTGGAGGTCTCCAACCCTCCAAATGTTAGCATCAATACTTTTGCTATTGTTTGACATAGGCATGTGTATCACCAAACTCTTAATATAAAGACATTACCTAAATAAAACAGATGCCACATAAAGTCAATATCTAGCAATATTGAGAGATAGAGCTATATTTGTTTGTTTACCATATTTTGCTAATTAGCCAAGTAGGGGGATATACCTGCAGTAAAATGTGTTACAAAATGCAAAAGCTTGGCCATACGTCTTTCCTGATTAAAAATTTTGTGGGATACCCTAGATAATGTTGAGGTTCTATCTAAAAAGTATATATAAGATTGTTCTAGTGAAATATGATTGAGCAGGAAAGGTTTCTAGAACGTTGTAATGTGATGGTGTTTACTAAGGAATCACTTGCTAGAAGTATGAACAGTGTGCATGTTTTTCAAATCCGCCAGTTCATTCCATTTTACATGGGCGATACAGCGGATTTTACGTTCGAATTCACAATACCGCATGCTCAAATTTGTGAAAACGTAACTTTTTGAGCCTAGTTGGCGTTGCGCATGTGCACATGAGCTCTCTTGCAGCTCGGGAATTGAGGACCTATTTTTACTTTCTACACTTTTGCAGAAATCTCTCTTTCTATGTCAGTTTTTGACACAGTTTAAAAGCCATTCATCTCCAAATGATCTCCCACACCTTCCACAGTGATTTGGGATTTTTGGGATACTTAAAAGAATTTGGCAAAACATTAATCAAGCTTTTAGCTGACCTGTTTTTAAGTCGCGCCCTGACGTTGTAGCATCTTAATGAATCTAACACTATACGTTATTGGCCGCCGGCGGTATGTTGAATACCAATTTCATACGTTCAAATTCGCCAGTTCGCAAAAATCGCAGCGTTAGCCAAATAGCGGTACAATTAATTAGGCCCTTAGTGACATCAAAACATGTTTTGAACTGTTCATGCCATTGTCACTAAAAAAAGTGCAATGACAAACCTTAAAGGAAAAAAAGTATATGGCAACATGTGGAATGACATAAATGAGGAATGCCTAGATGCTTATATTGGTGTTCTTCTTCTTGCTGGAGTGTACAGATCCTATAACGAGGCCACTGATAGTCTCTGGGACAAGTCAAGAGGCAGATATATCTTCCCAGCAACAATGTCACTTCACACCTTTCGAATGATATCAAAAGTTTTCAGATTTGACAACAGAGATACTAGAGCAAAATCTGCCAAGCTTGCTCCCATAAGGGATGTCTGGGAGAAATGGGTTCAGCTCCTTCCACTAATGTTTAACCCTGGGCCTCAGGTAACAGTAGATGATTGTTTGATCCCTTTCCGTGGAAATTGCCCCTTCCGGCAGTATATGCCCAGTAAGCCAGGCAAATACGGCATAAAAATCTGGGCAGCCTGTGATGTAAAAAAAAGCTATGCATGGAACCTACAGATTTACACCGACAAACCCGAAAGTGGCATCCCTGAGAAAAAACAAGGACAACGTGTAGTCCTTGATTTGACTACTGGACTGCGGGGTCACAATATCACGTGTGACAATTTTTTTTACCAGCTATGACTGTCCTTGAAATTTCCCTTTGAGCATTCAGCCCTTTACTACTTCTTTGGAGAGTGCATAAAGTGGTCACCGCCTCCATCTATAACTGGTCTTAATGGTAAGAAGCACTGGAAGGGCGGATGCATATCAAAAACGAAGAGATTTCCAGTCACAACTTACCAACCAGTCAGCGACCAACCGAATTGACCTGTCTAACAGTATGTGTTAAAAACAGGGGTTTGGTTGCACACATTTGCAAATATATACGTAAGCTGCAGGCAACGCACTGACACCTTTGCCGCCATTGTGCGATGTGCTGGGTGTTCAGCGTGACCATGTGCCTTTAAGGAGGGGTGGGCTCCCTCTAGTCACCTGTCCTCCATCTATCCCATTAAATACATGTGCTCTCACTGTAGAGACTCTTTAAATTGTAGAGTTAGGGACTGCAGCTTACCTATGTATTTGCAAATGTGTGCAACCAAACCCCTGTTTTTAACGCATACTGTTAGACAGGTCAATTCGGTTGGTCGCTGACTGGTTGGTAAGTTGTGACTGGAAATCTCTCCAAAGAAGTAGTAAAGGGCTGAATGCTCAAAGGGAAATTTCAAGGACAATCCCAGGACATGTATAGAAAAAATGCCTCTTATAGTGAAGGATCGTTTTCCAAAAATCCTTTATTAAATATCATAAAACAGGTACTCACATTGGTAAGGTTAAACAAGCGTGTCCGTCTGGCTTAGTTTGTATTATTATTTATTATTTATTTGCGGTCATATATAGTGATGTCGCGAACCTAAAATTCGCCGTTCGCGAACGGCGAACGCGAACATCGGCAAATGTTCGCGAACCGGCGAACCGCCATAGAGTTCAATAGGCAGGCGAATTTTAAAACACACAGGGACTCTTTCTGGCCACAATAGTGATGGAAAAGTTGTTTCAAGGGGACTAACACCTGGACTGTGGCATGCCGGAGTGGGATCCATGGCAAAACTCCCATGGAAAATTACGTAGTTGACGCAGAGTCGGGTTTTGATCCATAAAGGGCATAAATCACCTAACATTCCTAAATTGTTTGGAATAACGTGCTTTAAAACATCCGGTGTGTGAATACGATCAGGTATGATGTTTTATCGGTCAAGTAGTGTAAGGGTTACGCCCGTCGCCCGCTTCACAGTGACAGACCAAACTCTGACAGACCAAACTCCCCGTTTAACAGTCAGTCAGTCCATTTGCACAACCGCAAACTCCCCATATGCACAAGGTTGGATACCAAGCTAGCCATGTCCCGTTCCTTGTCCTCACTGACATCATTGAAGGTCTCTTCCTCCACCCAGCCACGTACAACATCAAGGGTCCCCGAAAGGTGAGAACAAGCCCCCTGGGACGCCTGCTGTGGCTGGTATTCCACCTCCTCAAAGCCACCTTCCATCCTCTAACTTCTCTTCTTCAGACTCCTCTCTCTGAGGGTGGACCCCGAAGGGCTGTGGCGATGCATAGGACTAAAAAAGCTCCGCATGTCCTCCATCAACAAGACGTCTGTAAAGCGTCCTGTCCTTGCCGGCGTGGTTGTGGTGGTAGGAGGAGGATTACTTTCACCTCTTCCCCTGTTGGATTCCCGTTGTGCTGTGACATCACCCTTATATGCTGTGTAAAGCATACTTTTCAACTTATTTTGTAGCTGCTGCATCCTTTGCGACTGCCGGTAATTGGGTAACATATCAGAGACTTTCTGCTTATACCGGGGGTCTAGTAGCGTGGCCACCCAGTACAGGTCGTTCTCCTTCAGCCTTTTTATACGAGGGTCCCTCAACAGACATGACAGCATGAAAGACCCCATTTGCACAAGGTTGGATGCCGAGCTACTCATGTCCAATTCCTCGTCCTCACTGATGTCATTGAAGGTGTGTTCTTCCCCCCAGCCACGTACAACACCATGGGTACCAGATAGGTGACAACGAGCACCCTGGGATGCCTGCTGTGGTTGGTGTTCCTCCTCCTCAAAGCCACATTCCTCCTCTGACTCCTCTTCCTCACACTCCTCTTCTAGTGTTGCCGCAGGTCCAGCAAGCGATGGTAAGGCTGTTTCTGGTGGTGGTGATGGTGACCACAACTCTTCCTCTTCCTCTTCACGCTCATCTACGGCCTGATCCAGCACTCTTCGCAGGGCACGCTCCAGGAAAAAAACATATGAGATGATGTCGCTGATGGTGCCTTCGGTGCGACTCACTAGGTTTGTCACCTCCTCAAAAGGACGCATGAGCCTACAGGCATTGCGCATGAGCGTCCAGTAACGTGGCAAAAAAATACCCAGCTCCGCAGAGGCTGTCCTTGCACCCCGGTCATACAAATATTCGTTGACCGCTTTTTCTTGTTGGAGCAGGCGGTCGAACATTAGCAGTGTTGAATTCCAACGTGTCGGGCTGTCGCAAATCAAGCGCCTCACTGGCATGTTGTTTCGCCGCTGAATATCTGCAAAGTGCGCCATGGCCGTGTAGGAACGCCTGAAATGGCCACACACCTTCCTGGCCTACTTGAGGACGTCCTGTAAGCCTGGGTACTTCTGCACAAAACGTTGCACAATCAGATTCAACACATGTGCCATGCACGGCACATGTGTCAACTTGCCCAAATTCAATGCCGCCAACAAATTGCTCCCGTTGGCACACACCACTTTGCCGATCTCCAGTTGGTGCGGGGTCAGCCACTGATCCACCTGTGCGTTCAGGGCGGACAGTAGTGCTGGTCCGGTGTGACTCTCTGCTTTCAGGCAAGTAAACCCCAAGACAGCGTGACACTGTCGTATCCGGCATGTGGAATAGCCCCTGGGGAGCTGGGGGGGTGCAGTTGGTGTGGAGCAAGACGCAACAGCAGAAGAGGACTCAGCCGAGGAGGTTAGCAAAGAGGATGGAGTAGGAGGAGTAGAGGAGGTGGCAGCAGGCCTGCCTGCAAGTTGTGGCGGTGTCACCAACTCCTCTGCAGCAGAGCCACGCATTCCATGCTTGGCAGCCGCCAGCAGGTTTACCCAATGCGCAGTGTAAGTTATATACCTGCCCTGACCGTGCTTTGCAGACCAGCTATCAGTGGTCAGATGGACCCTTGCCCCAACACTGTGTGCCAGATGGGACATGATTTCCTTTTCCACAATAGAGTACAGGTTGGGGATTGCCTTTTGTGAAAAATAATTTCGGCCGGGTACCTTCCACTGCGGTGTCCCAATAGCGACAAATTTTTTGAAGGCCTCAGACTCCACCAGCTTGTATGGTAAAAGCTGACGGGCTAAGAGTTCCGACAAGCCAGCTGTCAGACGCCGGGCAAGGGGGTGACTCTGTGAGATTGGCTTCTTACGCTCAAACATTTCCTTGACAGACACCTGACTGTGGGCAGGTGACGAGCAGGAACTGCTGAAGGTGAGAGGCAGAGGGGCGGGTTGTTGATAGGGGGCATGGAGGACAGCAGTGGTTGACGTGGCTGAAGATGCTGGACCAGGAGGAGGATGGTGGCTTTCAGTTTGTGTGCTGCTTTTACTCATGTGTTGATCCCATAGGCGTTTGTGATGTGAGATCATGTGCCTTCGCAAAGCAGTTGTACCTAGGTGGGTGTTGGACTTCCCACGACTCAGTTTCTTTTGGCACAGGTTACAAATGGCATCGCTGATATCAGAGGCAGACACACAAAAAAAATGCCACACTGCTGAGCTTTGCAAGGACGGCATTCTGGTGGTGGCAACAGCTTGCGTTGATTGGCGTGTCTGGCTGACCCCGGGTGCCGAATCTACATGCTGTCTGACTGCGCCACTAGCTCCTTGCGATGACCTCCTCCCCCTGCTTCCAACTCGTCTCCTTCTCCTCTCTGTCTCCCCATCTGAACTTTCCCCCTCTTCTTCTGCCGTTCGAGCAGGCACCCGGGTGACATCCACAGACACATCGTCATCATCAGCCGCTTCACTTGACAACTCAGCAAAGGCAGCAGCAGCAGGTACAACATCATCATCATCACAATGTACGTCTATGTGTATAATGCTGCCTGACTGAGACATATCCCCGTTATCTACATGGCACTAATTGGCACTGGCACTAGTTGCGCATCACTTATTTCTTCCAACTGATGTGAAAATAACTCCTCTGACGGATCAAGTGAAGCGGCTGTGGTGCTAGTGTTGGTGGTGGTGCCGGCGGGCTGGCGAGTGGTAAATTGAGAGGTGCCCGAAGCTGAGCTGGAGGAGGATGGTGCATTAGGGTTCCGAGCGGAAGCTGTAGACGATTGGGTGTCCTGTGTAAGCCAGTCAACTATGGCCTCAGAATTTTTTGAGTTCAGGGTCTGTGGTGGCCTCTGAACACTGGGCATTATTCTAGGGCCTAAGGAAATCACAGCACCACGACGGCCCTTGCGGGGTGGCCTGCCTCTGCCTGTCATTTTTTTTTTTTTTAATGTGTTGTACTATGAGTGCAAGGTGCTGTGCCACCCTATAGGAGTGTTGGGCAGTGGGTACAGTACACTCTGTGGACCTGACAGTCACTGGCACCCAGGCAACTGCAATTAAAAAATATATATATATTTTTTTACTTTGCAAGCTGCTGTGCCACCTTATATATCAGTGGTGGGTGGGCAGTGGCACAGTACACTCTCTGTGGACCTGACAGCAGTCACTGGCACCCTAGGCAACTGCAATTAAAAAATATATATATATTTTTTTTACTTTGCAAGCTGCTGTGCCACCTTATATATCAGTGGTGGGTGGGCACACAGTGGCACTGCAGTGGGCACAGTACACTTTGTGGACCTGACACTAACTGGCAGCCCAGGCAACTGCAATAATAAAAAATATTTTTTTTTCAATTTGCAACAAGATGCTGTGCCACCGTATATATATCAGTGGTGGGCAGTGCACTGCAGTGGGTACAGTGCACTCTGTGGACCTGACACAGCACTCACTGCAATTATGACAGAGGAAAAAAAAAATATTTTTTAAAATGCAAGGTACTGTGCCTGTGCCACCCGAAATGAGTGTGGTGTGCACACAGTACAGTCTGTGGTAGGTCTGTGGCCTCTCACACACAGCGGGCAGGCAACAGCAGTGTACAATAGATTATATATATATATATATATATATATATATATATATATAAAGAAAAAACTCTATTACCTTACCAGCCCTTAAAAGGGCTTTTGGGGACACTAGATATATATATATATATGTATATATATAAATAAAAAAAATCCTCAATTACCAGCCCTTAAAAGGGCTTTTGGGGACACTAGATATATATATATATATATATATATATATATATATATATATATAAGAAGAAAAAACTCAATTACCTGCCCTTAAAAGGGCTTTTGGGGACGCTAGATACATATATATATATATATATATATATATATATAAAAATTACACAAATACCAGCCCTTAGAAGGGCTTTTTGGGGTGCTGTCCTTACAGCAGTAGTGGACCAAGAACACTGCAAGACCAGGAACACTGACTAAGTGTCCCTAGCTTAACAGCAGCAGCAGCAGCAGCAGCAGCAGCTCTCCCTACTCTCACTACACACACTGCTTCAGAATGATCTAAGATGGATGCTGCCCTTGCTTATTTATAGGAGGTGGGAGGGTGTGGGAGGGTGGTATGCTGATTGGCTGGAAATGTGCCTGCTGACTGTAAAGTTCAGGGTCAAAGTTTGCCTCAATGATGTATTATGGGGGGTGGACCGAACATCGCATATGTTCGCCCGCAGCGGCGAACGCGAACATGCTAAGTTCGCCGGGAACTGTCCACCGGCGAACAGTTCTATACATCTCTAGTCATATATATATAATTTTCCTTAATGACCTTTTCCATTAATTGATAATTTACATCACTATGGTTTACCACACGCGATCGTGTGAAGTTTTTGCACTGTAGGTGGTTCAATTTGTCTTATTTTTTTTATTTATCTATATATATCCTTTATTCTAATTGATCTGGTAGATCAATTTCTCACTAGCACTCAGCACTTTTATACCATTTTTGGTCATTTATTTTAACCTTTCTAGCGTTTCATATATATATATTCACTATTTGGCACTTTATTGCACATATTGCACAGGAATTTATGTTTAATGTATTTACTGCTGATTTATGTTTTATGGAATATCAATTTTAAGTGAGGTGATACCTATATATATATATATATATATATATATATATATATTGCACAGGCCACTTATCTCTCTCTTTTACCCCACACCAGTGTGAGTTCAGTCTACACACTAGACTGGTTACAGAGCATTGATTAGTAATCTCTGAAACTTTATTCCACGCATTCTCTGATACACCACTTACTGGCAGCGCCAATCACTTCCCTCTATACATATATTATATAACCCCTGTCAGGGTTATATTTTGAAGTCGGCTGCAGCCAAGCTTTAATTTCTTATCCTAAGCGCGGATCCCCCCTTGCTCTTTGATTGCTACCTATACTTGTCAGCGAATGACCAGGAGATGGCCGATGGCTGTGTTTTCTAACATCTTAGATGTGTCTGCATACAATGCATTTGTGTTATGGACCCACATCCACCCAGGTTGTAACACAAAAAAAAATAACAAGCAGAGAATATTTTTCGAGGAGCTAGGAAGTTCCCTTGTCAAGGCACACATTGAGCAAAGGAAACGGGTGTCTCGAGATCCAATCGCTGCAGCCATGATCAGACAGATGCAGAGTTCATCAAGCACTCCATCCACACCATCAACAACATAAAGAGAATCAGTGCCAGCATCCTCATCATCTAGCCTTGCCTCAACATCAACTAGCACAGCCACAGCCACAGCCACAACTCCAGTGATGCCATCTGATTCTAAAAGAAAGAGGTGTCAGGTCTGCCCCAGCAATAAGGACAGAAAGACACACACATTATGTCTCCACTGTAAAAAAATATATCTGCAAAGAACATGCTAAAAGTGTCAGCTTTTGCCACACATGCATCTAAAAAGACCCACACAAACACATGCAAGTTCTTGCACAAAGATGCTTTGAAACTAGTACTTGATTTCTATTGGTTTGCCTTGCTTGATTGTGTTGTTTGTTTGACCTTGCAAGTCTACATTTTGTATTATTACTTGCTTTTCATTGTTTATGAACGTTTTATGTTAAAAAAAAAAAAGACTTTTGGCTATTTTCTTGAAGTAAATATATATGGGTCAAAATTGACCCTAACACCATCAATTTTATTATAGTTAATGTTATTAAAATAAAAATATAAAAAAAAAAAAATTAAGAAATGTGTTCAAATACTCCTCAGCAACATTCTGGTGACATAACAACCTTTTATTTACTTATAATATTCTATTGAGGTTTATTTTACCATTTTTTTCATTTGAAAATGAGAGGTATGCTATCAAAAGAAAGGTCTAAGGGGTCACACCAAAAATATTAAAACCAATCTTTTCAAGGATAAAGAAGCTTAACAAGGTAATCAAGAGGTAAGAAACAAATTGGATGATAAATAATTGTTCAGAGGGTATTTTATGGCTGATTTAAGACACGGGTCAAAACCGACCCGTTAACATCATGGATAGTAACAGAAAGCTAACATGAGAGGAGGGTTAATCTGTGAAACACAAAACAAAATGCCACCAGTCAACCACGTAACTACTCATGATTTATTTTTTGCAATGCTGTTTAGCTTGGAAGACTTACTGGTAGATGTATGTACAGCTTACGCATATACAGTATTTAGAAATGTGTGCAAAAAAAACATATGGTTTTAATGTGAGTTGTTAGACAGGGTACATTTTTTTGGGTTGTTTTGCAGGCTATCTGGTAAGTGTGCTGGGAAATCTTAGTTTGTTTGAGTTGAGATATATGTACTGTGGTGGTCATTCTGTGATATCACATGAAATCTTCATGAATATTTTTTTTTACATTTTCTTAACTTTATTTTATATAATGTTGGAAATTAAGGTGATATTTTATAAAAAGATATATGTTTTTATGCATAATATTTCACATAATGACACCTCAAAAATCTGCTAGATCAGGAAGTGCTTTTGGATGATAAAAAAAAATGAATTTTGAAAAATTTTACTGTTACTGTACACTGTGACATGACAGGTATTTATGCATGCAAAAATACTAAAGTCCACTTTAAAGTCTTAAATATTTTCAACGCCAGTCTGTGTTTTTGAAGTTTTTTTGCTTGCTTCTGAGAGATTGACAACCGCTAGATAGATATACAGATTTGTGGATAGCTATTTTTTTAGATAATAAAGCATATTTAGAACCTGAAAACACAAAAAAAATCAAACTTTGTTACCAGAAATTCTCACATCATGTTCAATTCAGTATAGGAACATTTTATTTACTTCCTTACTTCCTAGTAGGGATGTCGCAAACATAAAATTTAATGTTCGCGAACGGCAAACCCGAACATCGGCAAATGTTCGCGAACCGGCGAACATTGCTAACCGCCATAGACTTCAATAGGCAGGCGAATTTTAAAACCCACAGGGACTCTTTATGGCCACAATAGTGATGGAAAAGTTGTTTCAAGGGGACTAACACCTGGACTGTGGCATGCCGGAGGGGGATCCATAGCAAAACTCCCATGGAAAATGACGTAGTTGACGCAGAGTGGGGTTTTAATCCATAAAGGGCATAAATCACCTAACATTCCTAAATTGTTTGGAATAACGTGCTTTAAAACATCCAGTGTGTGTATACGATCAGGTATGATGTTGTATCGATCAGGTAGTGTAAGGGTTACGCCCGCTTCACAGTGACAGACCAAACTCCCCGTTTAACGCACCGCAAACAGACCACAACCGACCAAAATGGGACAGGAACTGGGCTTTAAGGGTTAGGGTTAGGTTTAGTGTTAGGGGATAGGGTTAGGGTTATGGTGAGATACTTAGGGTTAGAGTTAGTAACCCTACCCCTATGCCTCTAACCCTAACCGTCTAACCCTAAGCACTAAAAATAACCCTAACCCTAGCCCTAACCCTAATTCTAATTTTTTTTCTGGTTCTGGACATGCTACAGAGCTGAAACTTCACAGGTACACTTTTTAGACCCCCCAGACACCAAATCACACAAAAAAAGTTCTTAAAAAATTGTCATTTTTGATAGAGAGCCAATTATTGGAAAAATTAAAAAAAAAAAAAAAAAAAAAGCATGCCCAGAACCATAAAAAAATTACAAATTTAGGGTTAGGGCTAGGTTTAGGGTTAGGGCTAGGGTTAGGGGTTTAAGTTTAAGGTTAGAGGGTTAGGGCTAGGGTTAGGATTAGGGTTATTTTTATGGCTAGGCTTGGAGGGTTAGGGTTAAGGTTAGAGGGTTAGGGTTAGGTTTAGTGTTAGGGGATAGGGTTAGGGTTACGGTGAGATACTTAGGGTTAGAGTTAGTAACCCTACCCCTCTAACCCTAACCCTCTAACCCTAAGCACTAAAAATAACCCTAACCTTAGCCCTAACCCTAGCCCTAACCTTAGCCCTAACCCTAATTCTAATTTTTTTTCTGGTTCTGGACATGCTACAGAGCTGAAACTTCACAGGTACACTTTTTAGACCCCCCAGACAATAAATCCAAAGAATTTATTTTTTTATTTTTTTATTTTTCCAGTAACTGGCTCTCTATCAAAAATGACAATTTTTAAGAACTTTCTTTGTGTGATTTGGTGTCTGGGGGTCTAAAAAGTGTACCTGTGAAGTTTCAGCTCTGTAGCATGTCCAGAACCAGAAAAAAAGATCATTTTTCAGTAGAGCAGGGATGGTGGGAACCCTCCTTTTATGATCTTTTTTTCTGGTTCTGGGCATGCTACAGAGCTGAAACTTCACAGGTATACTTTTTAGACCCCCCCCCCCCCCGACACTAATCCCAAAAAAGTCATGCCTGCCTCCAAAAATGCCTGATAAATATATAGAAAAAAAATACTCAAATACCAGCCCTAAGAAGGGCTTTTTGGGGTGCTGTCCTTATAGCAGGAGTGTACCAAGAACACTGACTAACAAGCCTGGGAACACTGACTAACAACTGTACCTAGCTATTAACAGCAGCAGCAGCACTTTCCCTGCTCTCACTAACACACTGCCTCAGAAATGATCTAAGATGGATGCTGCCCTTGCTTATTTATAGGAGGTGGTAGGGTGTGGGAGGGAGGTATGCTGATTGGCCTGGAATGTGTCTGCTGACTGTGATGTTCAGGGTCAAAGTTTGCCTCAATGATGATGTATAGGAGGCGGACCGAACATCGCATATGTTCGCCCACCGAGGCGAACCCGAACATGCGAAGTTCGCCGGCGAACAGTTCGGGACATCTCTACTTCCTAGGTGTTTTGTAGACTTTTAGTCAAGTTCTGAAAAAAACAGCTACTAAAACATCTATTTGTAGATCCTCTTATACTATTCTTTACTTTCTCATTTCTCAATGTGTAAATAAAAGGATTCAGGAAAGGGGCCAAAATAGTGCTGACAAGATTCACTATTTTGTCTGTTTCCACTGAATAGTCTTTTGGTGGCCTTATGTTAATAAAAATGGCGCTTCCAAACACAATTGAGACCATAAGGAGGTGGGACACACATGTAGAAAATGTTTTCTGTCGACCTTTTTTTGATGGGATTCTTATCACAGTGAAAACGATTAAACTATAGGAAATGGCAGTAAGCATCAGGCATCCAATCAGTACAAATACAGACATAAAAATTTCATTATGCTTTATCACTCTGACATCTACACAGGCCAGTTTTAGCACAGCTGAGCTGTCACAGAAAAAGTGATCCAAAACACGACCACAGAAAGGTAGCTGCAGTTTAGCTATCAATGAGAATAAAATCAATAAAGATGATGTTATTAAACAGCCAGTGATCAGCTTTACACAGAGACTATTTATCATAATGGAAGAGTACCTGAGAGGGTGACACACAGCCAAATAACGATCAAAGGACATAACTGTCAATATAAAAAAATCTGTAGCAAATGCAAAATAGTAAAAGAAAGTTTGTGTGTAGCACCCATGCTTGGATATTGTCCCCTTTTCTTTAGCAATGACTGATAAAAGTTTGGGAATCACTGTAGAAATGCCTAATATTTCCATAAAAGATAAGCAGGACAAGAAGAAGTACATAGGTGAGTGGAGATGATAGTCAGTAGAGATGATAACAATAATAAATATATTTCCAGATAGTGTGACAATATAGACCAATAACAGTACTGCAAATATAAATACTCGAAAAATGGGACTACCAGGAAACCCTTTCAGAACAAACTCTTCCACTAATGTTGTGTTTGTCCTTTCCATTACAAATCCATAGCAAGTTTTAAAAATTGCAAAGTGTTTTTCTAGGACAGGAATTTGATAGGTCTGATGGACTTAGAAGCCTAAGAAGTGACACATACAGGTTCTTCTGAAAGGGCTGCAATGCAGGGCAAAATTAGTACCAGTGGCAGTGGATGGATTAAAGGTGGATGGATGGATTGACGGACAGACGGATGATCGGTCTGTTGGAAAGATGGATGGACAAACTGGCAGATGTGGGCAAATGTGACATATAATATTTAGAAAGTTTATGTAAAAAAGTTATGAATATTTTTTGTGCTTTCGCCCCAAAAAAGGGCTAAAACATATTTTGGAAATTTTAAATAATTTTTATAGTGCTTTTTTCACTCTGCAATGTTGTGATCTTGTCTCACATTTAACAGATTTACTTAACAGAGTAAAAAAAGAAACACTAGCATGATTTTGTTCTCCATCTTTAGTAGGAGAAATACAGTATAAATGCAAAACGTATGAGGAAAACAATAAAAGACGCTATGCTATGTGTATATATAATGTATGTAAATCGGTCCTTGAAAATAAGTCACTATACTCAAAGGGGCCGTTTAGTAGGAAAATAAATCTTTACATATAACAACATGCTCTAGAGAAAATCTCTCAAGGGGCATTTTTTTTCAAATGACATCTAGCAAATACACATATTTCTAAGAAAACATAACTTATTCTTATAACTTATTCTTCAGATACGGTTGCAGGGGTTTGTATGTTATAATTCACATTTTGAGCAGGATATCCAGTATGCTTTAACCACTTTATCCCCGGAGCATTTTGCTGCTTAATGACCAGGCCCTATTTTGCGATTCGGCACTTCGTTACTTTAACGGACAATTGTGAGGCTGTACCCAAATAGAGCTTTCTTTTGGTGGTATTTGATCACCTGTGCGATTTTTATTTTTTGTGCTATAAACAAAATAAGAGGGACAATTTTGAAAAAAAAACAATATTTTTCACATTCTGCTATATAACATCCCCCCCCCCCCCAAAAAGAATTTAAAAATCAAAATGTTTTAACATTTTCGGCCAATTTGTTTTCTGCTACATATCGCAATAAGCATATTTTGATTGGTTTGCGCAAAAGTTATTGCATCTACTAACTACGGGAAAGATTTATGTAATTTTTATTTTGTTTTTTTTACTAGTAATGGCGGCGATCTGCGATTTTTTTTTGTGGGACTGCGACATTGAGACAGACAGATTGGACCCCTAACTGACATTTCTGACACTTTTGGGGGGACCAGTGACATTACTACAGTAATCGGTACTAAAAATATGCACTGTTACTGTAACAATGCCATTGGCAGGGAAGGGGTTAATAATATTAGTGATCAAGGGGTTAAATGTAAGCCTAGGGGAGTGATTCTGTAGAGGGGCGTGGCTTGTGACATCATCACAGACATGTGATCCTATATAGCAGGATCACATAGCCTCTGTGATCACTTCAGGGACAAGGACAGACGGCTGTGCTTATGTTTACATCAGCCGTCCGTCCTTCTCTGTCAGCCGGGGGGGATCGCTAGTGGCCGGCGGCCACACCTACTGGCTACCCAGCTGACGAGCGGGAACGGGAGCCCCCTAGAGTCTCCTGAGCGAGCGACGTGGTACTACTTCGGTTTGCCTAGGAGCGGCCGGCTGCCGCAGTAAATCTACGGTGGGCGATCGTCAAGTGGTTAAAAGAAAAATATGCATTCACACATTATGTTATTTTTCATGTACTGAATGTAGCCTGCTTTGTGGCCACTTTTAGCTGCCCTGGAGAACATTTTTCCCTGGTAAAGAAAGCTGAGAATCTAAGGCCGGCCATGCACAGTACTAATCTTACCTGGTTTAGCAGGAACTGGCCAAGATTTGAACAAATAATGGGCAGGCTGTATGGACCGAGTTGATCGATCAATAAACTTCGGTACAACCAGCCTGCCAGATTCTTTTACTATAATCACTATCTTCTACCCATGGTCAGGGCCGATGCAAGGATATTTGTCTACACAAGCGAAGGTGCATTTTGGTGCCCCCCCCCCCCACCACACCTGCCACCTGCATTCCTTATAACTTTGAAACTTCAGAATGAGGGACACTTGAGGGAGGAAGTGACCTGTGGTGCACGTAGCTTAAAGCAGAGCTCTGCCTGGGGAAAAAGAAATTAAAAATCTGCAGCTACAAATACTGTAGCTGCTGACTTTTAATATATAGACACTTACCTGTCCAGGGAACCTGCGATGTGGGCACCCCAGACGATTTTCAGGAATGGCTGTTAGGTGCTGCCGCCGCCATTTGTCATAAGGGAAACTGGCAGTGAAGCCTTTCGGCTTCACTGCCAGTTCCCTACTGCACATGCGTAAAGCCCGCCGCGCTTTGTAATTGCCCCGGCGGCGGGGAAATGAGGAGGGGGGCTGAACTTCTGAGGGATGGCGCTGCAGCGCTGTCTCCCGGAAGTGGGGAGGGGTACCTGTCATAAAAAAGTACCCATTCCCCCCTCCCCCTGAAAGGTGCCAAATGTGTCACTGGAGGGGGTGACAACAGATTAGCGTAAATTCTTCTTTTGGGTGGAACTCCACTTTAAGAGTGTGGTTAATCAAAATCCGGGTTTCCTTGTACCCATAAAATATGCTTTTACTGCTATGCTACAAGCAAGAATCTCACAAATACGTATAAACCCCATCACAAAAAAAAAAAAAAAAAAAGAATGTAAAGCTTCCATTGCATATGGTTTTGCAGACAATGAAAATATACAGAGAGCTTACACTTTATCTGAGACTACCTTAAAGAAGACCTTCTTTAAAATAGTCAGGGACTGCATAGCAACCAGTAACTGTTGAGATAATGAAGACTTTGGTGAGAAGTATATAATGTACAGTATTGTGTATATAGTGCAGGAGTGTGTAATGTACAGTATTGTGTATATAGTGCAGGAGTATGTAAGGCAAGGGGTTGACAACGTGCAATGCACAGGGTGCTGCAGTGAGTGTTTGGTTAAGGATGCATAACGTGGACTGCAGGGGTCCAGGGTGTGTAATACAATATGTAACCCATAGAAAGTTGTAGTCAGGGCTAGGTTTAGGAATACATGACACACAGAGAACAGGGTAAAGGAGAATATTATGTACAGAATGCAGGGGACAGAAATATGTAATTCACAGAGTGCAGGGGACAGGAGTATGTAATGTATAGAATGCAGGGGACAGGAGTATGTAATGTACAGAATGCAGGGGACAGGAATATGTAATTCACAGAGTGCAGGGGACAGGAGTATGTAATGTACAGAATGCAGGGGAAAGGAGTGTGTAATGTATAGAATGCATGGGGCAGGAGTATGTAATGTACAGAATGCAGGGGACAGGAATATGTAATGTATAGAATGCAGGGGACAGGAATATGTAATCTACAGACTGCAAGGGAAAGGAGCATGGAATGTACAGAATGCAGGAGACAGGAGTATTTAATTTATAAAATGCAGGGGGCAGGAGTATGTAATGTACAGAATGCAGGAGACAGGAGTATGTAATGTATAGAATGCAGTGGACAGGAGTATCTAATGTATAGAATGCAGGGGACAGGAGTATGTAATGTATAGAATGCAGGGGACAGGAGTATTTAATGTATAGAATGCAGGGGTCAGGAGTATGTAATGTATAGAATGCAGGGGAAAGGAGTATGTAATGTATAGAATGCAGGGGAAAGGAGTATGTAATGTATAGAATGCAGGGGACAGGAGTATGTAATGTACAGAATGCAGAGGACAGGAGTGTGTAATGTATAGAGTGCAGGGGACAGGATTGTGTAATGTATAGAATGCAGGGGACAGGATTGTATAATGTATAGAATGCAGGGGACAGGAGTGTAGCCGTAAGGAGAGTACAACATAATCCCCCCAACTTCACCCTTTTAGCAAAAATACCCCTACCCAACACAAATCCCCCCCTCCCACCAATGTGGGCACCTGGCATGATTGATCCACATCTCTAGCGGGGTGCCAAGGGTCCCAGATGCCTTGTTTGGCCCCTTTGTAGAAGCCAGTATCTCTTTAATTTCTGGGGTGGTGGGAGCTAAGTAGTCACTGTCCTACGGGGCGCTTTGGAGGAGGGAGGCTTTGTGCTGAGGGGGGTGGCGGTCAGATTTAATATCCATCCCCCCTACTAGAATAAGTCCCCCCCCCAGTGTCATCTATATTATCCTCCCCCCAGTGTCATCTTATTGTCCCCCGTCCAGTGTCATCTATATTGTTCCACACCCCCAGTGTCATCTATATTGTTCCCCCCATGTGTAATCTATATTGTCCCCCCCAGTGTCATCTATGTCCCCCCCCCAGTGTCATCTATATTGTTCCCCCCATGTCATCTATATTATTCCCCCCCGTGTCATATATATTGTTCCACACCCCCAGTGTCATCCATATTGTCCCCCCCCCATGTAATCTATATTGTTCCCCCCTGTGTAATCTATATTGTCCCCCCCAGTGTCATCTTTATTGTTCCCCCCCAGTGTCACAGCCCCCCCCAGTGTCATCTATATTATCCCCCCCCCCCAGTGTTGGGGGTAACGAGTTACAATGTAACGGATTACAGTAATACGTTACTTTTTTTGGTAACGTAGTAAAGTAAAGCATTACATTCGTAACATCGGTAAGTAAATTACTTTACTTGGCTTGAGGAACGCGCTTTCCTGCGTTACTCAAGCCATGCCATACAGATACAGGCCAGGAGGCTGTAGCAGAGCAGGGACTTTTTTCCATTTTCGGGCACGCGTAGGTATATGAAGTGCGGTCACATGCACTGCTTCACATTATAGTTCCGGCCAGGCGCCGGCCGCCCACTGCCTATGCTCTGCCCTCCTCGGTCGGCAGAGTGATTCTCCGCTCCCTCCGCAGGTGCCGGAGTGAGAAGTTTCTGTGAGGTGGCTCATGGCTGAGAGGGCACAGATCAGCAATCCCAGTGGCGGCGGTGGCGGACGGTGCACAGGCAAGCGGCAGTCAGTGACAGACAACTGAAAGGAAGGTAAAGTCCGCAGACTCCGCCCCCACTGTGTGCTAAAATTGACATTATTAATAATCACAGCACAGCAGGTCCCTTATGGTATGGGTCTGTGTCAGTGTCACGTGGCTGTTGGGTACTGAGTGACTTTGTTATGGACGTACAGTGTTAGTCTGATTCTGAAGCACCTAGTACAGCCATAACAAAGTCAGTACCCAACAGCCACATGACACTGTGACAGAGCCAAAGAGCACCTGATGTGTTGTGATCATTATAACAAGGATGATCATTAATGCACACTGGCATTGAAAGGGGGCACGCTGTGTTCAATCTGGGGGCACGCTGTGGTCAATCTGGGGGCACGCTGTGGTCACTCTGGCATTGAAAGGGGGCACACTGTGGTCACTCTGGCATTGAAAGGGGGCACGCTGTGGTTAATCTGGCATTGAAAGGAGGCACACTGTGGTCACTCTGGCATTGAAAGGGGGCACGCTGTGGTCAGTCTGGCATTGAAAGGGGGCACACTGTGGTCACTCTGGCATTGAAAGGGGGCACGCTGTGGTCACTCTGGCATTGAAAGGAGGCACGCTGTGGTCACTCTGGCATTGAAAGGGGGCACGCTGTGGTCAGTCTGGCATTGAAAGGGGGCACGCTGTGGCCAGTCTGGCATTGAAAGGGGGCACACTGTGGTCACTCAGGCATTGAAAGGGGGCACGCTGTGGTCACTCTGGCATTGAAAGGAGGCACGCTGTGGTCACTCTGTCATTGAAAGGGGGCACGATGGTCACTCTGCATTGAAAGGAGGCACGCTGTGGTCACTCTGGCATTGAAAGGGGGCACGCTGTGGTCAATCTGGCATTGAAAGGAGGCACACTGTGGTCACTCTGGCATTGAAAGGGGGCACGCTGTGGTCACTCTGGCATTGAAAGGGGGCACGCTGTGGTCACTCTGACATTGAAAGGGGGCACGCTGTGGTCACTCTGACATTGAAAGGAGGCACGCTGTGGTCATATATATATATATATATATATATATATATATATATATATATATAAAACAATAAATATTGTATTGTTTTTTGTGCACTACAAATAAATATGCGCATTGGAATTTGTTCATATTTTTTTTTTTTTAAAGTTAAGTAATAAGTAGTGAAGTTACTTTTCAAATGCAGTAACTAGTAAAGTAATCTCATTACAATTTACAAAAGTAACTAGTAACTAGTAACTAGTTAAATTTTTTGAGAAACTACCCCAACACTGTCCCCCCCCCGTATCATCTATATTGTCCCCCCCCGTTTCATCTATATTGCCCCCCCGTGTCATCTATATTGTTCCCACCCAGTGTCATTGCCCCCCCATCATCTATATTGCCCCCCCGTCATCTATATTGCCCCCCCCCCAGTGTCATCTATATTGCCCCCCCAGTGTCATCTTTATTGCCCCCCCCCCCCAGTGTCATCTGAATTGTATTGTAGTAGTCACAGACCTCAGATCAGCGCGGAGCATGGCATGCCTAATGATTTCCCTCCCCCTCCCTGACTCCTCCTGTCTGTGTACAGGAATACATCAAAGCCGTGGGAGGAGAGGGCGGCTGCAGTCCGCTCTCTGAAAGGCGTCCGGTGGGCAGGAAGAATGTGGAGCCGAGCAGAGATCGTATGGCACAGGCTGCAGAACCAAAAATCCACCAAACCCACGCATCCTAAAAGAATTGAGCGCTGTAATTTCTAAGCCTTTGTTTCTAATTTTTAGGGGCTAGTTAAGGACTGGAATAGTACCACTGGATTGGCGTAGGGCCAATGTGGTGCCTATATTTAAAAAGGGATCAAAGTCTTTGCCAAGTAACTATAGACCTGTTAGTTTAACTTCTTAGTTTAACGGGAAGATATTGGAGAGTTTAATAAAAGACCACATAGATGAGTTCTTGCTGGAAAAAAATATTTTAAGAAACAGACAGCATGGATTAATGAGAGAAAGAAGTTGTCAAACAAACCTGATTTCTTATTATGAGGAGGTAAGTAAAACCTTGGACAGAGGGGTGGCCGTGGATGTAGTATACTTGGATTTTGCAAAAGCGTTTGACACAGTAACCCAAACACGGCTAATGTGTAAGGTAAAGTCTACAGGCTTGGAAAGATTGGTTTGTAATTGGATAGAAAATTGGCTAAAAGATAGAATTCAGAGTAGTGGTTTATGATTCTTACTCTGAATGGTCTAAAGTTATCAGTGGTGTACCCCAAGGTTCAGTGTTGGGACCCTTACTTTTTAATATCTTTATAAATGATATAGGGTCTGGGATTAAAAGTACCATTTCAGTCTTTGCAGATGACACAAAGCTTTGCAGTGGAATAACTTCTTTACAGGATGTCTCCAACTTACAATCTGACCTCAATGCACTGTTTCATTGGGCAACTATGTGGCAAATGAGGTTTAATGTTGATAAATGTAAAGTTATGCACTTGGGGGCTAAGAATATGCATGCATCATACATACTAGGTGGAGTAGAACTGGGGGAATCCATAGCAGAGAAGGATCTGGGTGTTCTGGTAGATCATAAGCTTAATAATAGCATGCAATGCCAAGCTGCTGTTTCCAAAGCAAGCAAAGTCCTTTCTTGTATTAACAGAGGCATGGACTCCAGAGAGAGAGATGTAATTTTGCCCCTGAACAAATCATTAGCAAGACCTTATCTGGAATATGCAGTTCAGTTGTGGGCACCAGTTCTTAAAAAGGATATTGGGGAACTGGAGAAAGTGCAGAGAAGGACAACCAAACTGATAAGAGGCATGGAGGACCTCAGCTATGAGAAAATATTAGAGGAACTGAATTTATTCTCTCTTGAGAAGAGGAGATTAAGGGGGGTATGATCAACATGTATAAATACATAAGAGGTCCATATAGTGAACTTGGGTTTGAGTTGTTCACTTTAAGGTCAACACAGAGGACAAAGGGGCACTCTTTACATCTAGAGTAAAACAGATTTCGTCTCCAAATACGGAAAAGTTTCTTCATCATAAGAGCTGTGAAAATGTGGAATAGACTCCCTCCAGAGGTGGTTCTGGCTAGCTCACTAGATTGCTTTAAAAAAAGGCCTGGATTCTTTCCTAGATGTACATAATATAAATGGGTACTACAATTTTTTTTAGGTAAAGTTGATCCAGGGAATATCCGATTGCCTCTCGGGGGATCAGGAAAGAATTTTTTTCCCCTGCTGTAGTAAATTGGATCATGCTTAGCTGGGGTTTATTTTCGCCTTCCTCTGGATCAACAACGGGTATAGGATTGTGTATATGGTATCTTATGGTAGGGTTTTCAATACTGTTTTTTTTTTTTTTTTTATGGTTGAACCGGACAGACTTGTGTCTTATTTCAACCTGACTAACTATGTAACTATGTAACTATGTAATCACTCTTCTAGCACAGATCTCCCAGAGTAAATCTTTTCCCCATTTATAGCACAAATTCTCTCCCCCCAAATCCCCCTACCCAGCACAATTCTTTTTCCACCCCCTAAATACCCCTCCCCAATACAAATCCCCCCCCCTCCAAATCCCCCATGCCAGCACCAGTCTGCTATGCAGTTCTCTAATAAATCCTCCCACCTAAATCCCCCTTCCCAATACAAATCTCCCCCTTTTAATACAAATCAATCAAAAATACTTCCCAACTGTCCTGCTTTTTGTGGGACCTTCCTGAGAAAACAACAAAAGCCCGCAAATCCAGACTAAGTGCAGGAAACTTGCGTTATATGTGCGTTTCCTGCACCGCATTCTTCAAAATGCACTGCAGTTGCAATTTGCCATGGGTGTCAATGTTAACTTAATGACACCCCAAATGTAGGTTGCAAATGTAATGCGTTTGCCTGCACTGGATTGTGTAGTACAGTAGTAAAAAAAAATGTCCACCACCTGGCTCCACTAACTTGCCTGGCAGGGCGGCACTAATATGGGCACCTGGGGTGATTGAGCCACATCTTTAGCGGGGTGTCAAGGGTCCCAGATGCCTTGTTTGGCCCCTTTGTAGAAGCCAGTATCTCTTTAATTTGTGGGGTGGTGGGAGCTAAGTGGTCACTGTCCTACGGGGCGCTTTGGAGGAGGGAGGCTTTGTGCTGAGGGGGTGGTGGTCAGATTTAATATCCACCCCCCCTACTAGAATAAGTTCCCCCCCCAGTGTCATCTATATTGCCCCCCCCCCAGTGTCATCTATATTGCCCCCCCAGTGTCATCTATATTGTCCCCCCTCCAGTGTAATCTATATTGTTCCAAACCCATAGTGTAATCTATATTGCCCCCCCAGTGTCATCTATATCCCCCCCCAGTGTCATCTATATTGTTCCCCCATGTCATCTATATTACCCCCTCCCCGTATCATCTATATTGTTCCACACCCCCAATGTCATATTGTCACCCCCATGTAATCTATATTGTTCCCCCCATGTAATCTATATTGTCCCCCTCAGTGTCATCTTTATTGCTCCCCCCAGTGTCACTGCCCCCCCCAATGTCACCTATATTGTCCCCCCCAGTATCATCTATTTTGTTCCCCCCGTGTCATCTATATTGTTCCCACCCCCCCAGTGTCATCTATATAGTTTCCCCCCAGTGTCATTGTCCCCACCCCCCCGTGTCATCTATATTGTCCCCCCGTCATCTATATTGTCCGTCCGTCCCCCCAGTGTCATCTATATTGCCCCCCCTCCCCAGTGTCATCTATATTGCCCCCCCCCCGTCTCATTGTATTGTAGTAATTACAGACCTCAGATCAGCGCGGAGCATGGCATGCCTAATGATTTCCCTCCCCCTCCCCGACTCCTCCTGTCTCTGTACAGGAATACATCAGAGCCATGGGAGGAGGAGAGGGCGGCTGCAGTCCGCTCTGTGAAAGGCGGCCGGTGGGCGGGGAGAGTGTGGAGCTGAGCAGAGAGCATATGGCAAAGGCTACGGAGGGGGTAAAACTGGTGCTGCCTGGTGCCCACATTATCACGCCCCTCCCGGGCAGTTGACTGGAGCCAAGTGCCAGAAATTGTTCTGTCACTTGGCTCTGCTCTAGGATTCATCGGGACTCCAGAAACAATCCAGGACCAGGAGGTATGAAAATTTACCGCCCCCACCACCCTGGCGCCCTCTGGAGCTGCCTTATGGGTCGTGCCGGCCCTGCCCATGGTTGCAGGAAAGAAATTTGCACCGTGTATGGCCTGCCTAATCTGTGCTGTTACTGGTACCAAAAAGGGAGTAAGGATATAAAACTGGGATAGAACAGGCCTTGCAGGTGCTGGTAGAGTGGGGTATGCCAGAATTCATAAAAACAGTGAATCATCTTAAGAGACGCTGCAGAGGAAGCTATCAAAAAGCTCAGACAGAAAACGTATACATCTAAAACCAGGACTGGGATAATAATAAGGAAACAAATATTATCGCAATCACCCTGCGCGTGAGGAAAAAATAAATCATATGCCAAATAATATAAATACACCAATCTGACATATATAGCTGCTGCTTAAAAATAGTAAATAAAATAAATCATGTGTTACTCCCTTCAGTAGTCCGTAAGTAGAAAAAGTCCAACACATAAGCAGCGCTGTGAAAACCCTTTAAGAATCCAGGTATGTAAATAAGCAAAGCCCTCAAACAAGGGAGACTCCATGGATGAAGGTAAGATGAAAACTTGGCTTCCTGCCTATGTTCAGTGGACATCACCCTCAGTGGCTTAGAAATATCCAGAATTAGGAGGAACTGTGCAAAAGATTCTGATTATTTTATGCAAGCTCAGACCATTAAAGATCGGTTTACGGAGAAATTATATAATTGTTCTAGGCTAGACAAAACCATTCAAAATGTGGGTCTGATGTCTCAGGAGATGTGCCTGCGTGATAGGAATGCCCCTACGAATACAAAGCATGAATGGGGCTTTATTACACACTATAATGAGCAGTACAGGGAGGTAGAGGACATTTTTCATAAGCACTGGAGGGTCCTCTGTATGGACAAGGTTTTAGGTACAGTACTTCCATCTGAACCAGTGTTGATATATAGGAAATCCCCTTCTTTTGGGGATCATGTGATTAAAAAAGTTTTAGACCCCCCTATTAGACCTAGTATTTTCTGGGATAGGGTTGGTTTTTATTCATGCCGCAGATGCACATGTTTTAGGCATGTGAAAGAAATACAAAGAGCTAAAACATCTTTTGTTCCAAGTGCTAATGGAAAAAGCTTTGAAATAAGGAAGTTTATCTCTTGCCAGTCTACACATGTGGTGTATTGCCTAGAGTGTCCGTGCGGCCTTATTTATATAGGCCGCACAAAAAGGACACTGTCTAAAAAGGTTTCTGAACACCTTGCTAATATTACCAAAGGTTTTAAGGATCACAGTGTTTCCTTACATTTTCAGTTGAAACACAACAGAGACCCTTCAGGTCTAAAATTCTGGGGCATAGATAAGGTAGATCCAGCGTGGAGGGGGGCTAATCTAGTTAGGGAGCTCTCTAAACGGGAGACCCACAGGATTTATTTGACCTGCTCCTTAACACACAAGGGCCTGAACGTTGAACTAGACGTCAATTGTTTTATTAGTGATTATTGACGTTTAATAGCCTTATGGACACTTATGTTCATGCTACCAGATATTCTTTATATGGATAATTGTTAACAATAATTTTTTCCCATGCTTCTTGATAATTTTACTATTTTAGCGTGTATATTTATTTTGACTGAGTATCATTAATTAAGCTGCTAGTTACGGTATAAAAATTTTATAGAAATATTTCGTTTAGAGCCGGTTCACACTGCCGCGACCTCTAAGTCGCCTCATAAGGGGCGACTTGTTAGTGCGACTTTCAGCGCGACTTCAGCGCGACTTGTATGATAGACAACTTTGTGCGACTTTGTTTTTGGCCAATCAGAATATGATGGTTCTGGGTTATGCTAATCAACTGCACAGCCAATGTGTATGATAAAGCCTCAGTGACAATTTAACAGCTGTTCTTGTTGTAAGCTTAAGTCCACTGCAAAAGGCTTTGCTACTCTGCGTCACACACATCTGCTGTATTTAGCGACAACTTTGGGTCGCATAGCAGCGTGCGTCTTGCAGGTGATTTTCACATCGCACAGTTGATAAAGCCTCAGTGACAACTATACATAAATTAAAATTCATCTCAAAAAAAATGTTTATGTTTCTTAGAATTTCAGTAGCGCAGGGATGGTGTTACCCTCCTTTCATAAAGTGCAAATAAATAAAGTGCATAAATTGCATAAATAATCCAAAACATCCAACTAAGCAAGAACAGAGTCCTTCAAAAGTCTTTGTTTATGTAGTGCCAGAGGAATACATAGTGCCTTTAATGCAGGGTCATTGGTGTCAGTTATAGGAACCACCGTACAATGTCACCATCACCAGTGCTGGGAGAGATAGCCAAAATGCAGACTCACCAGAAAACTATGCCTAACCACTCTCATGGAATAGGCATAATATTGGATTATTTATGCAATTTATGCACTTTATTTATTTGCACTTTATGAAAGGAGGGTAACACCATCCCTGCGCTACTGAAATTCTAAGAAAAATAATCTGTTTTTTTGTGATGAATTTTAATTTATGTATAGTTGTCACTGAGGCTTTATCAACTGTGCGATGTGAAAATCACCTGCAAGCAGTGGTGTATTTTGGTTTTGTGCTGCCCTAGGCAAGACTAAAATTGGGAGCCCCCCTCCCCTCCTATGTAAATTTGACCCACTCCTTCTTTTTTAACGAATGTGGCTCCCTCCAAGATTGAAGGACTACAAGTCCCAGCATGAACCCCTGAGATCTCACGAGAGGTGGGTGGGTGAGGGAGAGAGAGAGGGGGGTGGGTGAGGGGGAATGAAAGAGAGAGAGAGGGGGGGGTGAGAGAGAGAGAGTGAGAGGGGGGGTGAGAGAGAGAGAGAGAAGGGGTGAGAGAGAGGGGGGTGAGAGAGGAGGGGTGAGAGAGGGAGAGAGAGAGAGAGAGAAGTGGTGAGAGAGGAGGGGTGAGAGAGAGGTGAGGGTGGTGAGAGCAAGAGAGTGGGTTGGTGAGAGAGGGGGGATGAGAGCGAGAGAGAGGGGGGGTGAGAGAGAGGCGGCTCTAGTGGCCAATAGAGTCTCAGGTGGAGGGGGTGGCTTTTTTGCTGCCCCCCCCCTGTAAAGTGCCGCCCTAGGCCTGGGCCTTGTTGGCCTAGGCCAAAATACAGCACTGCCTGCAAGACGCACACTGCTATGCGACCCAAAGTTGTCGCTAAATAAATCAGATGTGTGTGACGCATAGAAGCAAAGCCTTTTGCAGTGGACTTAAGCTTACAACAAGAACAGCCGATAAGTTGTCACTGAGGCTTTGGCAACTCTGCACGGTGAAATTCACCTGCAAAATGCACACTGCTATGCGACCCAAAGTTGTCGCTAAATACAGCAGATGTGTGTGACGCAGAGTAGCAAAGCCTTTTGCAGTGGACTTAAGCTTACAACAAGAACAGCCGTTAAGTTGTCACTGAGGCTTTGGCAACTCTGCACAGTGAAATTCACCTGCAAAATGCACACTGCTATGCGACCCAAAGTGGTCGCTAAATACAGCAGATGTGTGTGACGCAGAGTAGCAAAGCCTTTTGCAGTGGACTTAAGCTTACAGCAAGAACAGCCGTTAAGTTGTCACTGAGGCTTTGGCAACTCTGTGCAGTGAAATTTACAAGCAAAACGTACACTGTTATGCAACCCAAAGTTGTCGCTAAATACAGAAGATGTGTGTATCACTGAAATGTATTTTGCACAATAGCTGACTAGCAAGCACGTATACCTGCTGTAGATATATCAGCAGTGCAACGTGCTCACTAGACGGAACCCTGACACTTAAAACTATCCCTACAAAAACTAGATTATTGAATCTAACTATAGTAGTATATAGTACCCTAACTACACTGCATATCCCTTTCCTCACACTAAAAGAACAGCTCCATACAGCAGAAGATAATTTCTAACTGACACTGTCCCTTTAAATTTTTTATTTATTTTTTTCTAACTCAAACAGCACAATCGCTGTATTTCTAACTACACTGACAATCTTTCTGTAAGCTGACTGCTCTTCTGCTGATCTGGAGGTTTACAAGCAATCGGCTATGCAGCAAACGTTGTATAACACAGCAGGAGAAACACAAATGCTTCCATTCTCTTCCAAAGCCTCTGTATTTCAGTGCTAGATGTTAGGCGGGGCTATGTTATATACTGGGGGGCGTATTCACTCCTGATTGGCCTCTGGTCCTCGTAGTCACTCCAATCACGTTCCTAGCAGACTCCTGTCCCCTCATTGGCGTTTACTGACGTTTCTGGGCCAATCACTGGCTTTTTTTCTTGTCCCATTGCATTTTGGGCGGTTCTGGTGATCAGAATTCCGAACTTTTACCGCAAAAAGTTCGGAATTCGGCCGCATTTCAAACACCCAATGTACAGGTCGAACCAATGGTCGACCCAAACCGTTCGATCATCCCTACTTACGGACTACTGAAGGGAATAACACATGATTTATTTTAGAAAACGTATACAGCTTAAGTGTCAGGAACCATGATACCTGCTTGTGGGCGTGTCCTAAAGGGGACATTATGGAACTGCATACGCCAATGCCTAAACCTTAGGCAGGAGCTGCGGTCGTGTAAAATCACCATTAAGACAAGACTCCAAACTTAGAAGTAAGCGATACACTTGCAGTTAGCTCCTTGTAATCCATGGCCATACTCCTTACTTTGTTAACAGTAAGCACTTTGGACAAACTTCTGTTAGAGAACACCACTACAGCATTTCTGAGCTGGTATCGCAGAGCATGTACCAGACTCAAAAAACTCAGCAGTCCCGTCATCCCACTCCCAGTGACAATATTCTGTATGTTGTTATTTCACACAGGAAACACACTTCTTCACAACTCAATGCTTGTACTCCTTCTCTCCATGCTTGGGTCTCTTCTATATCTCTCTCTAAAGTGACTCCAGGCTGGGTCCCTAGGCACTCTGTGTGACAGGGTTGGTCCCAGTATGTGGGGAACTGGAAGCTAGTGGATGAGCCAAGCAGAACACCCCTTCTTTGTATTTCGTGTCTGGGGGGGTCTAAAAAGTGTACCTGTGAAGTTTCAGCTCTGGAGCATGTCCAGAACCAGAAAAATACAGATTATTTTTATTAGAATTTCAGTAGCGCAGGGATGGTGTTACCCTCCTTTCACACCTGGGCGTTTTTCAGGTGTCTTTTGGGCGTTTTTTGAAGGCGTTTGGAGGCAGGCATGACATCTGAACTTCTGTATAGGGGTATATATATATATATATATATGTATATGTATGTGTGTATATATATATATATATATATGTGTGTGTGTATGTATGTGTGTGTGTGTGTGTATATATATGTGTGTGTGTGTGTGTGTGTGTGTGTGTGTGTGTGTGTATATATATATATATATATATATATATATATATATATATGTATATATGTGTGTGTGTGTATATATATATGTATATATATATATATATATGTGTGTGGCAAAGTCAGGTCACCTAAACTACATTACGGTCAGCCTGGCATGGCAGAGTCAGGTCACCTAAACTACACTACGGTCCCCCTGACACCTTTAACTATTACTACAAAAACTATATTGTTGAATCTAACTATAGTGGTATAAAGTAATCTAACTACACTGCATATCCCTTTCCTCACACTAAAAGCAGCAGGAGTAACATAAATGCTTCCACTCTATTCCACAGCCTCTGTATTACAGTGCTAGAGTTTTGGCGGGGCTATGTTATATACTGGGGGGCGTATGGGGGGGTGTATTCACTCCTCATTGGCCTCTGGACCCCCTAGTCACTCCAATCGGCTTTTACTGATGTTTCTGGGCCAATCGTGGGCTTTTAAAGCCCAGTTCCTGTCCCATTGCATTTTGGGCGGTTCTGGTAGCCGAATTCCGAACTTTGCACAAACCAAGGTCCATAAAGTCATTGATGAGCGAGTTTGTTGTAAAGGAACTTGACTGGCCTGCACAGAGTCCTGACCTCGACCTGATAGTACACCTTTGGTATGATTTAGAGTGGAGACTGCGAGCCAGGGCTTCCAACATCGGTGCCTGACCTCATGTCAGGGACCATGAACCAGGCAGAGACAGAAGATGCAGTTAAAAATCACACCTGTAATGTAATACTAAAATAATACTAATCAGGAACATAGTCAAAAACAGAAGCCAGGCTTAGGAAGCCAAGATGAGTAATTAGATGAGCCGGAAGCAGGGAGCGAGGAGTCAGCATAGTCAGAAGCCAAAGATCAGGATCAGGAACCATAAGAAACATCAGCCAGGCCAGGCCAAGTCAAGCAGGAACAGAGCAGAGAGACACACTGGATATGTTGGCCAGGTGAAGGCACCAAAGGAATAAGCAAAGCAGTTTAAATATCCAAAAGAGGCTGGCTGTAGGCTTGACTAATGAGGCAGGTAATGGTAATCAGGTGAATCATTGTGGAAACAATGAGTGGCTGGCAATTATCTGACAGCTGAGCAGCCTGAGCACTGAGAAGAAAGCTGCTAAAAGCCCAGCCCTGACACCATGCGCTTTTGGAAGAATGGTCAAGCATTCCTATAGACACACTCCTAAACTTTGTGGACGGCCTTCCCAGAAGAGTTGAATCTGTTATAGCTGCAAAGGGTGAGCCAACTCAATATAGAACCTAATGGACTAGGACTGGGATGCCATTAAAGTTTGTGTACATGTAAAGGCAGGGGTCCCAATACTTTTGACAATAAAGTGTGTGTGTGTGTATATATATACATATATATATATATATATATATATATATATATATATATACATATATACATATATATATATATATATATATATATATATATATATATATATATATATATATATATATACACACACACACACAGTATATATATATATATATATATATATATATATATATATATATATATATATATATATATATATATATATATATATATATATATATATTGCATATTTCTTATCGCACTCAAAATGTAACCCTTTGAGAATGCAAGTTTACCCCCTTTATGACCAGACCATTTTTTGGGATACGGCACTGTTTTAGTATAACTGATGATTGCACGGTCATGCAACGCTGTACCCCAAAAAAAAAAAATCTATATAGTTTTTTTCCCCACAAATAGAGCTTTCTTTTGGTGGTATTTGATCACCTCTGAATTTTTATTTTTGGCCCAATAAACAAGAAAAGGCAGACAATTTAAAAAAAAAACAATATTTTTAACTTACTGCCATAAAACATATCTAAGAAAAAAATGTAAAAATCGAATTTCTACATAAATCTAAGGCAATATGTATTCTGCTACATATTTTTGGCAAAAAAATTCCAATAAGCATATATTTATTGGTTTGCGCAAAAATGATAGCGTCTATAAACTATGATATATATACTGGAATTTTTATTTGTTTAATTTTTTTATACTAGCAATGGTGGCAATCCGTGACTTATAGCAAGACTGCGATATTGCGGCGGACAATTGGATTTTAACTGACATTTTTGACACGTGGGAAAAAGTCACACTAATACAGCGATCAGTGCTAAAAATATGCATTGTCACTTTTCCTTTTAACACTTGCAGGTAAGGGGTTAAACAGGCATACAGGACAAGAGAAGTGGTACTTTGCAGACACCACAGAGTCCATGCATACAGAAAAAGAGAAGATACTTAGAATGCGGCGCACTTGGGAAACACAACAGTATCACAACAGCAATGGAAGACTCAGCCCAGCCTTAGTCGATGTCATTAACCACTTGCCGCCCGCCCGCCGTCAAATGACAGCGGAGCGGTGCGACCATTGTTTTGGGCCGCCGTCATATGACGGCGGCCCATTCAGGCAGGGCAGGCGCGCGATCGTGTGTGCGCCGCCCTGCACTGCCAGTGTTGGCGTATCCCATCACCGGCAGGGGGGAAACAGCCAATGGGCATGGCTGTTTCCCACGTGATCGGCTGTGTTACAATGACACAGCTGATCACAATAGAGGAGCCCAGAAGATGACCGCGCATGCGCGATCGGGAGCGCGCAGCGTGGTCATGTCGGTGGCTCTGTGTTCCCTAGGAACACAGCTAGTCACCGGCACTAGTAAACAGTCACTGACAGTGACTGTTTACTATGTGATCGGCTGTGAATCCATTCACAGCCGATCACAAAATGTTAACACAGAGCAGTAACTCACTGTTACTAGCTCTTCTCCCCTCACACAGTTTCCAGTGTGAGGAGAGCAGAGCTAGAAACAGTGAATTACTGCTCTGTACACATGTCACAATGTAAAATCACAAAAATAAATGTCCCCACACAGTCCCCAGCCCCCCCCCCCAAATGCACCTGTCACCCAACAGTCACCTCATCAGTGCCCAGAAATTGACACCCATAACGTTCACATGTGAGCGATCGCGGGCAGAATCACAGCGATTCTGCCCGCGATCCGGAAATCATTGCAAATCGCGGGACGCCTGTGCATTGCCCGTGATTTGCAATAGCCCCCCAAAACGCTGTGCGATGTTGCCGCGATTTCCGCCTGCCGAATCGCGGTAACAACGCGCAAACAACGCATGACGCCCAAAAAAGGTACAAGAGCTTCTTTGGGGCGTCATGCGTTGTTTGCGCGATGTTACCGCGATTTGGGGTGCTATTGCAAATCACGAGCAACGCACAGGCCCCCCGCGATTTGCAATGATTTCCGGATCGCGGGCAGAATCGCGGTGATTCTGCCCGCGATCGCTACGCTCACATGCAAACGTAGCCTAAAGTTCACCTGTCACCAGAGACTGCCATCAGTATCGCCGTGCACCATCGCCCGTCACCTGTCACCCATCGGTGACCATCGCCCCTGTCACCCCATCAGTGATCATCACTTGTCACCCCATCAGTCATCGTCACCTGTCACCCCATCAATCATCGTCACTTATCACCCCATCAGTGATCGTCATCTGTCACCCCATCAATCATCATCACTTGTCACCCCATCAGTGATCGTCATCTGTCACCCCATCAGTGATCGTCATCTCTCATCCCATCAATCATTGTCACCTGTCAACCCATCAGTCATCGTCACCTGTCACCCCATCAGTCATTGTCATCTGTTACCCCATCAGTCATTGTCATCCGTCACCCTATCAGTCATCGTCACCTGTCAACCCATCAGTCATCGTCATCTGTCAACCCATCAGTCATCGTCATCTGTCAACCCATCAGTGACCGTCACCTGCCACCTATCAGTCACCTGCCACCCATCAGTGATCATCCGCAGTCAACCGTCACCCGTCGCACAGCCCATCACAGCCAGCATGTCAAAAAGGATTTACAGCAGTGAGGAGGCCCTTCAGGTCCTCTCTATGACTGATGAGAGCACCGGGGAGCTCTCATCAGTATCCGAATCCATATCCGAATCTTATTCGAAATTTGAAATCGCTAATAGTAGCGGATCGGAGATGGACTCGGACTATTACTGTACACTTTCCTTTATACAATGTATTTTGGGGTGCAATTTTTGCTATATACATGCAACCACTTACCGACTGCCTAACGACTATATACGTCGGCCATTAAAAGCTAAATACTGGGGTTATGGCAGCAGATAGCTGCCATAACCCCGGTATTTTTTTAAACGGCGGGCAGTTGGCTTTCAGATAAGGGTGGTCCCAGTGGCAGATTCGCCGCGGAATTACTCTTACGGTGCAGGGCAAGATGGCCCTCACTCGACTCCATGGTCTTGGAGGACCGGAGCTACGTCAAAAGTCGTTGCCTAGCAACCGGTTTAGAGGGCCACTTTTTTTTTTTTCTTTTTCAACAATTTTTTTTTTCTTTTTTAGTGTAGTTGTGAGGTGTGAGGTCTTTTTGACCCCAGATCTCACAATAAAGAGGACTTGTCATGCCTATTTCTATTACAAGGGATGTTTACATTCCTTGTAATAGGAATAAAAATGATCAAAACATTTTTTTTTTAAACTGTGTAAAATAAAAAATATAATAAATAAAATAAATAGGGAAAAAAAAATGAAAGCGCCCTGTCCCCGTTAGCTCGCGCGCAGAAGCGAATGCATACGCAAGTCCCACCCACATATGTAAACGGTGTTCAAACCACACATGTGAGGTATCCCTGCGATCGTTAGAGCGAGAGCAATAATTTGAGCCCTAGACCTCCTCTGTAACTCTAAGCTAGTAACCTGTAGAAATTTTTAAAATGTTGCCTATGGGGATTTTTAAGTACCAATGTTTGGCGCCATTCCGTGAGCGTGCACAATTTTGAAGCATGACATGTTGGGTATCTAATTACTCAGCGTAACATTATCTTTCACATTGTGGAAAAAAATTGGGCTAAATTTACTATTTTCTTATATTTTAATTCAAAAAAGTGAATATTTTTCAAAAAAATTGCATTTGGAAGACTGCTGCACAAATATGGTGTGATAAAAAATATTGCAACGATCTCCATTTTATTCTCTAGGGTCTCTGCTAAAAAAAAATATATAATGTTTGGGGGTTCTAAGTAGTTTTCTAGCAAAAAAAAATGATTTTAGCTTGTAAACACCAAGTGTCAAAAATAGGACCAAGTCTTAAAAGTGGATAAATGGACAACTTTGTGTAAAGTGCTACTTGGATGTTAGGCCTCTGTATGTGGTTAAGCTGTGTAAAAGTGTTACACATGTGGTATCGCCATACTCAGCAGGAATAGCAGAATGTATTTTGGGGTGAAATTTTTGATATTTACATGCTATGTGTTGGAAATATTTCATAAATGGACAACTTGGGTAAAAAAAAAAAATGCATTTTAATTTTCTTTCCACAGTTTCCAAAAACTTGTGGAAAAAAATGACACGTTCAAAAATTATATGGGGGTTTCCATTGTCCTGGTGCTCCAGGGCCTTCAAAAGTGCCATAGGTTGTCAGGAAATTATATGTGTAATTTATGCTCCTAGAATGCCGGACGGTGCTACTTGGATGTTAGGCCTCTGTATGTGGCCAGGCTGTGAAAAAGTCTCACACATGTGGTATCGCCATACTCAGGAGGAGTAGTAGAATGTGTTTTGGGGTGTAGTCCCAAGTATACATATGCTGTGTGTGAGAAATAACCTGTTAATACGTCAATTTGTAAAAAAAAATCTTAATTTGCAAAGAATTGTGGGAAAAAATTACAACTTCAAAAAACTCGCCATGCCCCTTATTAAATACCTTGGAATGTCTACTTTCCAAAAAGGGGTCATTTGGGGGATATTTGTACTTTCCTGACTTTTTAGTGTCTCAAGAAATGAGATAGGCCTTCAGTACATCAGGTGTGATTAATTTTCAATGAATAGCACCATAGCTTATGGACTCTATAACTTTCACAAAGACCAAATAATATACACTTATTTGGGTTATTTTTACCAAAGATAAGTAGCAGTATAAATTTTGGCCAAAATTTGTGAAGAAAAATTACTAATTTGCAAAATGTTTTGACAAAGAAAAATGCATTTTTTCACAATATTTTCAGTCTTTTTTTATTTATAGCACAAAAAAATAAAAAACCCAGTAGTGATTAAATACCATCAAAAGAAAGCTCTATTTGTGTGAAGAAAAGGACACAAATTTTTTATGGGTACAGTGTTGCATGACTGAGTAATTGTCACTCAAAGTGTGAGAGCGCTGAAAGCTGAAAATCGGTCTGGGCAGGAAGGGGGTGAAAGTGCACTGTAGGCAAGTGGTTAAGGCCATGTTCACATGTAGTGATTTGGGATCACGGTCTGGCAGTATCCCTGTGATTCTGCCTGCAATTCCAAATCACACTGCAATGCTGGTGTAGCACCCTCCTAGGTAGGTGCTAGGTAGAAGCATATGGGTGGCCCTGTCTGCATATCAGGGGGGCCTGATCATTTTGTTAGGCTGTCATATGCTTCCCAGGGTGTCTGTTGAGTCTGGGGAGTCTCCCCACTGTGTCCAATGAGGATTCTTATTGGACAGTGGAGGAACGTAGGAGCTGGTTGCTAACGGCAACGGCCACAACAAAAAGTCAAAATCTCCATTTTTGTGCCCGGGACTTTGCTCCAAAACCCAAGACAAGTGTGAGGTCAGCTCTGCAGGAGACAGGGAGAGTGGGATGAAGATTGATGTGCACATGGAAGGTTGCCCAAGGCAATGGAAATGTTCCAGTCAATACTGTAAAATGGCGGGAACATTTTACTTCAGCTATGAGATGTACTCTGCTATCAAGTACTGGAGAGCAGGAAAAAAATCTATGTCAGTGAATAAAAACTGCAGCTGCTTAACAAAGGAAGGTCCAGGGGTGGACAAAGAAAATGGCGGTCAGGGGCATGAGGAGCAAGGTGCCAGGGGCCAGGTGTGTGTGCAGGCTATATGGACTGATGTTGACCATGCTTATGACAGTGGAACATTTGTTCTATACAGCAATTGCAGTGATACTGTGAAGATTGCAGTCGGCCATGCCGGGAGGGGTAGTGGGACTATCTTCAGAGACAGTATTGCAGGCCTTACTTGCACATGTGTCGGGGAGAGGATTGTTGAACGTGCATGTGACAGTGAGACAATTCTCTTGCCTGGCAAAGAGGGACAGCTGGCTCCAGGAGAGGGAGGCGCAGCTGGGGCCCTGTTGCAAGTAAGAAGAGTGTCTGGCGAGGGGCATGGTCTGCTTTACAGTAACTTCCCTGTGGGCTAGAAAGAGAGAGCAAGGCATGGGAAGGGTTACTGCACCGCTCGGGAAAGCGCGATCCACAAAGCACTGCCGAGCAGGAGGAGCCGCCACCAAACAAGGAGTAAGGATGGAGACATCGATCACACCCAGCCTATCAGGAGTGACAAAGGGAGGCCATTTAATACTTCCCCCTTCGGGTGTGGCTGAGAGGGAGACAGGTGCAAAAAAAAGCACCATGGAGTTGTTTGGAGAGCAGAAGTGTGCAACCATGATTACTTCACCCACTGGCGGAGAACCTGCTGGGCAGATCCAGGAGCAGACCGGGAAGCTGAGCCCGACCTTCATATGGGACACAGGCATACAGATGGTGCCCGAAGGAGGACTGGCGCTGTGCACGGGAGGAGGCCTGGAGTACCTTGGCACGATATGTCCTCAGTGTGAGCGAGTCCCTATGAAAGTGCAAGCGTGGAGTCAGTGCGGGCATTGCGGCTACCTACTGCTACGGGCAGAGAAGGGTGGAGGCCGGCCCAGGCAGATGTATGTGGCCTTGGAGTCGGGGCTCACCCGAGAAGTGACAGGCACGCAGTCCAGGTTCCTCTGCGGAGGCGGGAGGGGCATGATTCGGGTGCTAATGAAGTTGGAGACCATGCAGACTGACATTGGTCCAGCTTTATCAGTGCAAGGGACCCAGTCACTAGGAAGAGGGCACATGCCAATCCAGCTGGCCTGGGAGGTGGCCAGAGGATGCACCAGAATCTGACGCAGCAGACATAAGGTCTGCCCCTGTTCCTATATCCCAGAAGAAATGGCCCGTCGGAGTAGTGAGGAAGAAGCTGGGGTCATTAATGTGGGATCTCCCTCATTTCAGTACAAGTATGTATCCGTCGAAGGGATGGATGTTTGGAGATCCGAAGATGAGACGGAGTGGGATTGGGGTTGTGAGCTGCTCCCAGCTTCAGCAGGCCCTGAGATTGTTCCTGTACCAGATAAAGAGAGCCTACACAAAAAGGGTCCCAGACCTAACCCCACCTACAAACTATGCCCGGGCTCGGGACCAGAACGAGGCATACAGCTCATTGATTGCAAGAGAAGTAACTCCTTCTTCTTTGAAAGGGAGAGGCAATAGGAAAACCCTCTCCAGATTATTTTGGATGCAGAGATGGATGCAGTGTAAGGTGGCAATGAAGTACGGATACGATTATCCATATACTCCCAGGGAGGTCATGATACTTATTGAAGAGAAAAGGGACTTCTGGTGTGACGAAACCATATGGGACTTTCTTTTTGTCCCCAAGCCTTTTCGAGATTCACCCAGGACTGACTTTAAGGAGAAATTTGATGCAAAAAAAGCACAGTGGCTATATGGACAATCCATTTACATTGACAGGGTGGAAGTTCGCAGTCCAGACGGATCGGGCCAGGCTTGGTCCATTCGAGTGCTAACCAGCCAGGGAACCCTTGTCAGGGGCCCCCACCCAGAATACTATATTTAAGACTGTACATTCAAGGCTGGCTAGCCATCACAAAGAAGAAGAAAAATATAATGCTGAATTGCATAGTTACTGTTCCAGTTTCAAGTTGTTATTTTGTTCTACAGACCCCTTGGGCCAGGGTCCTAAAGAGGCACTCCAACCTTGCAGATCTCTTGGGCCAACAGGCCAGGATCTTTTGGATTACAAATATTGTTTAAGAGACCGTATCATTCTCAACCAGAAGAAAGAAACGGGTGGCCATCGCTGCAATGGGCAGTGCCTCCAGGAAGTCTGGTGGGGGGTGCTCTGGAAGACCCCTTACATTTCCCTGACTCAGCAGGATTGCAGGCCACTCAGGCTCCAGTGGTCCATTTCCAACAGGAGAAGTGTTCTGAGTGACAGCAGGAAGATGCTGTATTTATCTTCTTTAAGGACTCTGCATAGGTAGTCAGTGGTAGGACACAGGTTCCCCCAGGAGGAGGGGGAGGATTGGATCTGGCGTGTCAAGCACTGAATAGCAGAGGAGTCAGGGAATGGAGCGAGAAGGTCGACCCTGCGGGGAGGGTCTTCTCCAGTGGCTGCCGGTTTATAGGGGGCGCAGGGGAGCCGCCCCTAATCAGCGTCTGCAAAGAAAACAAAAATTACCATTTAAAGCACACTAGGGGCGCCGGTCCTATTGCTGGCTATGGGGGGGGGGGGTTTGGCAGCCCACGTGCTGCCAGGCAGAGGCACCGATTGGTGGCCGTTCTGGGTGTAATCAGGGCACAGAGCAATGCGCTAAGTGACATAAGGTGCAAACCATATATATAAAATGGTGGTGCTAGTGGCTTGTGGGAGGTGTAGTAAAAACTAAGTACAAAAAATAAGCAGAGGGTGGAGACATAAAGTGATAAGTGCAACAGTGTGACACCTGTGATAGGTGTAAATAAGCTACACTGGGGAAGAAAGGTGCAAAGTGGACAATATGAAATTAATATGTGCAAAAATTGGTAAATAAATGATCCCTTGGTTGTAAAAAGGATTGCAGTCACCAGAGTGCCTAACCCCACACAGGGGTATTAGGCAGGGTATATTTAGGCTGTATATCACAGCGTGGAGGCAGATGATCCTGTGGATCCTAGATAATACTCCTACGTCCATACGTCTCGGTACCTGTCCTCCGTCCTGGAGTTAAAGTTAAGGTCCAGGGCAGGCACAGCAGCACTTCAGAGAAAATTGAGATGATTCTTCCACGTGGTACTGGCAAGCAGGCATGCTCAGCTGAGCTAACAGCACTCAGACTCAGGCAGCTCCTTCCCCAAGAGACAGCCAAAGGCAGGAAGTGGCAGCTTGAAGAGAGGAGGAGCCGATCATATGTGTCAGTGGGCGGGATAGGTGCTGCCCGCACCCTCCTGCTCTGCTCTCATTGCTGCTGTGCTCCTGGAAGCTTCTGTAACTGGCTGGACAAGTCAAGACATGTCTCTGGAGTCTAAGTCTGGACTAGAGAGGAGGTGTGGAGGCTGAGCAGACAGACGAGAGCACTGTCAGCCAGAGCCTCCCTCATCCCAAGCCAAGCCTACAGTCTGAGCGGCACCTCAGGTGGAGAAACAGCAGGCAGCAGCATCAAAATAACAATGCATTAGAGCCCAGTGCTGCGCAAAAAAAAGAATTTTTTTTTATGTATATTGTACACTGATGCTCTGGGGGGGGGGGGCAACTCCCCCCCCCCCTATGTACGTCCCTGTCATAGGTTATAATGACCACTGTGTTTATTAGGGGTAACCCAAATAAATTCTAACAATCCATAACGCTTCAGCAAAATAAATTTTACCTTAAAGTTACATAATGACCATAACTCATTTTATTTATTAATAGTATACTTAGTCCACCCAGAACTGAACTAGATTACAAACCCCACCAGCGGAAAATCCTTCGGGCACTGAGTTACTGAAGCCCCCCAATGCCGTGGCCTGCTCAATCATATTCTTTAAATCTAAATTGAAAATATCTAAACCAACATAGGAAAGATGTACTAAATGCAGCCTATACATGCCAGGGAAAAAAACCTTCCAGGTCTGAATGACAGTATGAGAAACCACCAAGTGAGACTAAGGAATTTTGTAAGGTCCTATTTAAATGCTTTCTAATTTTATCCAGATAACAAAGCTTACTTGAACTGGACCAAAGAAATCTAGGGACCATTTCCGAGAATACCAATATTGTAAATGGAAATACCAACTTAAGAGGATAGATCCCTTTCATCTCGCAAATTAGATCCCAAGTCTTAATTTTGCCCGGGTCATTAGCACCAGCATTAATAACCACATCAGGGAAAGGCCACTGTCTTAACAGATAAATTAACTGATCCCTAACATTCCTCCATTTTAGCCACTTTACTCCCCACCATAGAATGCAAAATAGTCTTTCATCCAAATTGAGAATTATTTTGGAATTCCTGATTGAAGCTCTTCTTTTGGCCCAGAATATAAAAGAATGGCCAGCTACCCAAATTACATGTCTGGCAGGACCTATAAAAAAAAAGATTAAACAATGACAAGATCAGGAACGAACATACAATTTAAACCTATCACTATCCCAACATCCTAGCTTTTTTAATTCATCACCAGAAAAGCCAAGGAGGCTGGCTTCAGTAGCCGCACCTATCCTGAACAAATGAGAGGAGAAATAAAAACCAGATGAATTGAGTTTCTTCAAACAAGAGGAAAGAACAGAAGAAAACTGAAATCTTGTTAGCGGAGATAGTTTAATGTGAATAAAGAATGAACCTGAAAATTGCAGTCTGAAAGACAAATATGGGGAAATCCTAAAAACAGGGCAGATACACTGAGAAGGAGCTCTATAAAGAGAACCAAATGACCTTTGCTTAATTGGTTGGTCTTTGACCTGTGAAAAAAGATATTGAATATCAGAGCACAGCAAAAAAGAGGAAGTATTTTTATTCGGTGCTGTGAACTCCCCAATTCTAAATGTACCAAAAAAGGCAAGAACAAAGGCTGCTCTGAACATGGCTGTCTCAAATGGGGAAAAACAAATTCCAAAAAATGAATGAGCCTCAATAATAACTTGGGTTAAACAGAAAATACTGACAATAAGCAGTTTCATCTTTAATATTTTGGCATAGGTAAACGTAATTCCATGGCAACTGAATCAATAGTAATGCCCAGGAATTGGATGACAGTGACCAGGCCCACTGTTTTATCATGTACCAGGAGTAGGCCAAAAGAATCACAAACACTGAAAAAGGAGTTTAACATATCCAAACATATATCAGAATCAGTTGGACCAATAAAAAAAAGTAGTGAATAGCCCCCCTTGAGAGGAAATTTGAGAAAGGACCCACTTCAGGAATGTTGAAAAAGCCAAATAAAAACATGACTTGGAAAAACCCATGGGCATACACTTGTCAAAATAAAATTGATCATCAAAACAAAAACCGAGTGAATTGAAACCCATGGGTTGAACAGGTAAAAGGTGAAATGCGGACTTTATGTCTGCTTTCGCCATTAAGGAAGATTTACCATAAGTAACAAGACTAATGCCTCATCAAAGGAAACATAACATACTAACAATTCAAAATCAGGTATTTCATCGTTCAGTGAATTTCCATGGGGAAAAGATAGATGATGGATTAAGCAGAAGGAACCAGGTCCTTTCTTAGGAACCAAGCCTAAAGAAGAAATCACAAAATTTTTAAAGAGGGGACAGAAGAAAGGTCCTGTTATTCTATCCTCCTGTATTTCTTTAAAGATTTTAACTCTTACAATGTCAGGCCGAGCGAGGACAGAACGTCGATTTTTAACCTGAGAACAGCCTTGGCCTAAAAAAGAAGGAACTGGAAAAACCAAGCTGACAAACGTTATAACGTAAGTCCCCCATCTTACTGTCTGGGTACTGATCTAGTCAATACAGCATTTTTGACAACCTCACTGGCATCTATGCTTTTTGCATTACTGTCCTTGGATTGAGAAGTACTGGAAGATCTCTTAAAGCAGCAGGAGGCGGGGTGGGTACTGGCACAGAACGAGCAATTGTGCTTGTATCTGCAATTTGACAGGAATCTGCATTGTTAATCATTGTATGCATAACATACTCCTTTGCAAAAATATGTTGCTAGGGGAGGCTTTCTGAGGAAATTTAGGTCTTTGAGGCAATAGGCCATAGGCCCACATCTTTAACCCCCCCCCCCCCCCCCCGCCCCAGTGTAGTGATGAGTGAACTGAAAGCTTTCATCATAGATAAACCAGTAAATATCTCCAAAATGGTGGTATGCTTCAGCTACTATATCCAGGTGTTGGAGCAATCCAGAACATTTCTCAGGAAAACGTTCACCCATTACTAACACAAAAATGCAGTAAAGCCCCGTACACACGTATCTATTGTCGGCCGATTGTAGGCTTGTTAGTATGATGCTTCCGACAGCCGACAGCGCATTTTCGGCCGAACAGAATCTGTCGTGCAGACTTTAAAATATTTGTTTGCCGTCACCAGAACGGCCGATTGTTCGCCAGTCAGTACAGATTTCGGCCGACAGACAGCAGATTAGCAAGACTGGGCATGCTCAGAAAAGAAAAAAGACAAGGAAAGTTAACCATCACATGACATCAATTCTGCAGTCGGCTGTTGTTGGCCGACAAAATTCGTGTGCAGTCTTTTGCAGTTTTCAACAGACACGACAGCCCTGGACAAAAGACGGCCGATCGTTCGGCCGACGATCAGTACGTGTGTACGGGGCTTTAGTCTGCAGCCAGTTCAGAAAGGTCCAAGGAATTGCTCTCCTACTATCTTCCTCCGACCTTTCCTCGAATTTCTTTTCAGATTTAAGTTAAAATTCCTTTGAAGATGGAAGTAAGGATAACATGTCAGTGTATTTCCCTCGCCATATCTTTTCCTCCACAGAAGATAAATTACATAACACAGGGGAGATAATTTGCAAGGGAGAGTCTCCTTAAGACAGGCTTCAGAAACCAAAGCTTTAGATGATACAGAATTTGTGACAGGGGTAAAAGAATTACTGTTAGAAAGCATTTTATCATTTATTGCATTAACACATACAGGACTGGTGGGTTACCTTGAGAAAGGTCAACTTTAACAGACATAGGTAAATTACCACAGCCACTACCATTCCATACAGTACAAACCCTATTAGGACCATTAAATCTTGGAAGTGCATTGGCTAAAGAGCCAACTATTTTACCTAACTCTGAAAAAATAATAAAATCATATTTCTCACCACCATTTGTGTACACGCTAACAGGCTGCCCAGACGCTGTAACCTCCCTTGAAGGGCCTGCAGGTGCTGGTTGAGGTTTATTGCTTCTGACCCTGTTCAAAGAGCGTTACCTTTCTTTTTTTTTTTTTGGCTCACTCCTGGCAGGAGAAGTGGGAGATTCATCTCTTCTCAGTCTTTTTCTTCTGTTGTGTTCTTCTGCTTCTTCTTTAAGCAGTAGGGGGAGCCGGCAGACTGCTATCTTCCACATTAAGTCTATCAGGGGCAGACTGAGCATACTTCATAGTTGCTGGAGCCGAGACAGAAGGGACAGCCTCTTAATCCAAGCACAGCCTCAGCTACTCGCCACCTCTGCAGCCCTCAGCTTTCTGGATAAGGTGGTGAAGAAGCTCCTCCATGTCATGTCGGAGTCTTCTGAGCAGCAGCGGCCCTCTGTCCACCTAAACGGCTCTCCTCAGGTGGCTGAAAGAGCGGAAATACCACTGCTCTGATACCCTCTGTGCAGCATTAGCCCGCCAGATTTGGCCAATGAGTGTGCTATTGCTAAGCCCTCTAGAACTCTGCTGTTTCCCTTGGCAACCTGTAACAGAAGAGGGGTGGGGAGTTGAGAGAGAGAACAGGAGCCCTTTGAACTGTCCCATGGAGCCCCACTTGAATGCTAGGAGCTCAGTCATTCTCTACTATTTTAGTAAATCAACTCACTCACTTGTGTTTGCAAATTTCAACTTGAGTGGAATAGGTAGACTATAAAACATATGAAATTGAGCCTTAAGCCTGGTACACATGATGAGATTATCAGACAATTGATCGTTAATTTTTTTTTGGTTGCTAGTCTCCTATCGAAAATTAAGAGTTTACTAACATGACAAAAACTCTCACATGACAGAATAAAAATTCAGAAGTGATGTCATATGTTGTAGTATTTGTACTGCATTTTTTAATAACAACTGTACTGATTAAACAAAAATTCGATCTAGTATCGTACAAGAAAAGTTTTTGTGCTTGCCCCATCGGATAATATCAGATGAACTGTTGAGATTGGCTCTCGAAAGCTGTATAGCAACCATCAGATTATCGTACGATCAATTCAAAAGCTGTATTTTTCGTATGATTTTCTGATAATCTGTATGGGCCATTAAGCTCCACCTGCTGGCCTAAAATTACAATGCATAGTATTATCATGTAATAATTCATATTTACCAGGCTAAGAAATGTCTGTCAAGTTTGTCAAGTGATTAAAAAAAAAAAAATATTGTGTTTTCATAGATGAGCAATTGTTGACTAAATGTCTTACATCCAAAAAGAAATTAGCCAACTAGAAAATTGTATGTATACTGTAGACATTAAAGTGGTTGTAAGGGCTCAAGGTTTTTTACATTGAGGCGTTCTATGCCCTTGGAAGCTGGAAATCACTGAAGTAGACTTCACTAGTTCAGTGATCTCCACTTGCTTCTGGTCCTCGTTGAGAGGCAGCTTACTGAACAGAGGAGGTCAGCCGCTTGGTATGGGTGCTAAGCAGCTGAATTTGATCAAATGCAGCTGCTGGACTTCACACTTCCCACTGTGCACACACAGAAGGAGAGGGGCATGGGGAGAAGGAGCAGATCGGCTCCTTCCTCTCCCATTCATGCAAGGGAGGAAGGAGGGGGAACTTTCAGTGCAGGCTCTGGGCTGTATGAATGGGATGCTCTCAGCTCATAGTCCTCCTAAGGAGGCACTGATAAAGAGTCACTGATGGGCGACACTGATAGGCTGCATAATGAGTACTGATGGGCACTGATAGGCAGCATTGATGAGCACAAATAGGTGGCACTGATAGGTAGCATTGATGGGCACTGATAGGTGGCACTGATGGGCAGTGATCAGAGGCATTAATGAGCACTGATAGGCAGCACTGATAGGCTGCACTGATGGGCACTGATATGTGGCAATGGTGAGCACTGATTGGTGGTACTGATAGGCAGCAATGACGGGCACTGATAGGTGGCATTGATGAGCACTGATAGGTGGCACTGATAGGTAGCATTGATGGGCACTGATAGGTGGCACTGATGGGCAGTGATCAGAGGCATTAATGAGCACTGATAGGCAGCACTGATAGGCTGCACTGATGGGCACTGATATGTGGCAATGGTGAGCACTGATTGGTGGTACTGATAGGCAGCAATGACGGGCACTGATAGGTGGCATTGATGAGCACTGATAGGTGGCACTGATAGGTGATACTGATGGGCACTGATAAGAGGCACTTATAGGTGGTACTGATAGGCTGCACTGATGGGGCTGCCCTGATAAACTGTAAACAATGTACTGACAGTCTTGTTGGTTAATGGCTCTCCTTTCCTCAAACACAGCGTGGGAGGAAAGGGCTGCCGATAACTGGCACGTCTGTTTACATGTGATCAGCAACCAAAGAGTTTTTTAAGGGAAAGAAGTGGAATGTTATGCAATGGCCAAGTCAATCACCTGACCTGATTCCAATTGAGCATGCATTTCATTTGCTGAAGACAAAACTGAAGGGAAAATGCCCCAAGAACAAGCAGGAACTGAAGACAGTTGCAGTAGAGGCCTGGCAGTGCATCACCAGGGATGAAACCCAGCGTCTAGTGATGTCTATGCATTCCAGACTTCAGGCTGTAATTGACTGCAAAGGATTTGCAACCACGTATTAAAAAGTGAAAGTTTGATTTATGATTGTTAATCTGTCCCATCACTTTTGGTCCCTTAAAAAGTGGGAGGCACTTATACAAACTGTTGTAATTCCTACACCGTTCACCTGATTTGGATGTAAATACCCTCAAATTAAAGCTGAAAGTCTGCAGTTAAAGCACATCTTGTTTGTTTCATTTCAAATCCATTGTGGTGGTATATAGAGCCAAAAAGATTAGAATTGTGTCGATGTCCCAATATTTATGGACTTGACTGTAAGTGTTTGGGGTTTGGAGAGTTTGTGGGGGTTTTTTTTACCTTAATGCAGAGAATGCATTATGGCAAAAAAACTTTTAGAGTTTAGATCGCTTGCAGATGAGGTCCAATCTGATATGGCAGAATCATTTGCCCTCATGCTCTCAGTATTCATGGTAGTTTTGATAGTGAACAAGAGTTCTAGATGTCAAATGCAGCAGCTTTTTCTTGCCCCTCAAAAGGGTGTGGCAGGGCTAACTCCACCCTAACAAAGGGTCCAAGGGCGTGTTATAGGTGTGCTGAAGTTATTATGCTCAGCAGACATATTTTATGCTTATTATCCTGGGTACATCTAGATTTTCATATGAAAAGGATTATCAATCTGAAAACCAGTATACTGTTTGGAAGAAAAACATTATGATATATTATATACAAACATAATATATTTCTGATCCCTAGGAGCCCTAACGTGTCTTATTAGTCTTCTAGACCTTATCATATAGTTGTATTTGATATTTAACTACAAGGCATCTTCACAAGAAAAAAGACACACGTCCTTCTAGTTCAACCAATGAAAAAAAAACAACCATACACAATCCTGTATGCAGAGTTGATCTAAAGGAAGGTGAAAAACCCCAGCAAAGCATGATCCAATTTTCTCCAGCAGGGGAAAAAAATCTTTCCTGTATACAGTACAGACTGTTTATATTGTGACCATTTACAAATTTTTGAAGCCCCTGACTAGTGAAGTTTTTTTTCTTTTTTTCTCTGCATTCCATCTAACTTCACTGCTTTTTGCCAAATGGGTCTTAAGCTGCTTTAGGCTGGGTTCACATGTGTTAGCATGGGTTTGTTTCCGTTCACCGGTTCAGGAGTGGTTCAGGTCTGAATTTATACCTGAATTGGACCCAAAAATGCACAGAATTCGCACCGCAGCTGCCCCGGACATGTGTAAACAAACAGTGCCTCTACAGTTTCAGAATAAACTGGCAGGATGTAAAACTATTGGTGGTTGCAATGTCGTACACATGTGAGGTCTGATATTGTTATTGTGGGGTTTTGTATAGTAGTAATCCCCTTGATGTAAGTTGGACACATGGGTACTGAACACAGGATCTGTTGATGGAATTCTCTCGAGCTTTAAAAAAAAAATCACATAATATGAATCTGAGTCTGGGATAATTGTGATATGACATTACTGTTTTATACATGTATATTGGCCTTGGAGTTGTGCTGTTGGCCTAGTGCTGAAATGTTGTATGTTAAGTATGTCATGTGTGGCATGGAGACAGGCTGTTCTCAATTGTGTTCTATGTTTTTTTTTTTTTGTATTGCTATGAAAACTAATTAAAATGATTTTCCCCAAGAAAATAAAAAATGTGTAGTATAAAAATATCAAATGTTTAGACAAATGAGATCTACCTATACTGCAATATGTAGATTCCAGAATTAATAATAGGACAATGTTATCATTAGTAATGAGTGAAAAGGCCTGGGATTGATTTGTGTGCCATCTTTGAACCTAAAGTAAGTTAGGAAATTGAGAACTCTTATCCAATGGGGAAAATCTATTCAGGCTGTTTTAAGGCTAATAGGCGAGATATTATCAAACAAAGGATAAAGGGAGCTTTGTACTGCCCAGGAAACATGTACCAATGTAAAAAAAAAATAATAATAAAAATATAAAAAGTATTAATCTATTCATAAATAGCATAGAGGACGGAATTGTTAGCTCAATCTCCGTTTTTGCAGATGACAAAAAATTAAGCAGGGCAATAACTTCACATCATGATGCAGAAATCTTACAGAATGACCTTAACAAAATAACAGTGTGAGCAACTACGTGGCAAATTAGGTTTAATGTGGAGAAGTGTAAGGTATTTCACTTGGGGACTAAAAACATAAATGCAAAATACGCATTGGGGGGGGGGGGGAACTCTGGGGGAATCAAGAATGGAGAAAGATCTGGGAGTCTTAGTAGAAGATAGACTAAGTAATAGAATGCAATGTCAAGCTACAGCTGCCAAAGCCGGCAGAATATTAGCATGCATAAGGAAGGGGATATATTCTAGAAATAAAACTATAATCCTACCACTTAATAAAACTCTGGTCAGGCAACACCTGGAGTATTTTGTCCAGTTCTGGTCGCCAATCCTCAGAAAGGATGCGCTGGAACTGGAAAGAGTCCAAAGAAGGGCAACTAAGCTAATTAGGGGATTGGAGGACCTAAATTATGAGGAGCGTTTACAAGCACTTAATTTATTCTCCCTAGAGAAAAGATGCCTGAGAGGGGACATGATAGTGATTTACAAATACCTCAACGGTGATCTCAGCATGGAAAAAAAACTATTTATTCGCAAGGAGTGCAAGAGAAAACGAGGCCATTCAATGTGTTTAGAGGAGAAGCAATTTAACCTCAGGCTATGCAAAGGGTTCTTTACAGTAAGGGCAATAACATTGTGGAACTTGCTTCCACAAATAGTAGTAACTGTGGGGAGTATGGCTACTTTTAAAAGACTCTTGGACATACATCTCCAAGATCAAAACATTCAGGGATATGGGGAATGAATACGTCCACACACACCTACACAGGTTGAACTGGATGGACTATTGTCTTTATTCAACCTCAACTATTATGTAACTAAGTAACTATGTACTGTTCAGCGAGTAGAAGGTCCTGTATTATCATTTGAGTTTGAGGGTAACAATGGAAAAACACCTGTATTTTCAATTACCTGCTTGGAAGATGCCTTTAAGCTATATAGTGAGTTACAGAACAGTACAATTTTAACAAGGGGGAAAAAAAGCTTTTTTTATATACTTGTACATGCAACACCTGATTTCTTTAACCAGCCATAATAAGCATGAGTAGCAGTTAGCTGCTAGCCACAACAGATCTAAAAGCTATAGAAAGTTGTACTCTTCAAAAAAACAATTTATCTTGAGCCCTAAACTTCATGTAGATTGACCATTGACACAACAGTTTGATAGTATAGTTGGTATGCTTCTTTTTTTTTTGCAGTATCACACTGCATTTTCTTAAGAGTTTGATAAATTGGTAAAGGGGAGCGCACCATAGCATTTCATAACTACAGCCTACATTCACCAAACTCCTTTCCTAATCTCGATATACCCAATTATTCCAAAAATATTAAAAATATAGAATTCAGGTATGTGTTTGGTAGAAATTGTTTAGCCACAGGACATTATCCGAGAATTTAACCACTTAAGCCCCGGAAGATTTTACCCCCATCCCGACCAGGGGGTTTTTTGCGATTTTTTTTACTGCGTGACTTTAACAGACAATTGCGCGGTCGTGCGACGCTGTACCTAAACGAATTTCACGTCCTTTTTTTCCCACAAACAGAGCTTTCTTTTGGTGGTATTTGATCACCTGTGCAATTTTTTGATCATGCGCTATAAACAAAAAAAGAGCGTAAATTTTGCAAAAATAACAATATTTTTCACATTTTGTTATATGAAATTCCCCCCCAAAAAAAATATAAAAATCAAAATTTTTTAACATTTTCGGCCAATTTGTTTTATGCTACATATGTTTGGTAAAAAAAAAATCGCAAAAGCGTATTTTGATTGGTTTGCCCAAAAGTTATCGCGTTTACTAACAAAGGGAAAGATTTTTGTCATTTTTGGTGTTTTTTTTTTTTTAACGAGTAACGGCGGCGATCTGCGATTTTTTTTTTTTCGGGACTGCGACATTGCGGTGGACAGATCGGACCCTTGACTGACATTTTTGACACTTTTGGGGTTACCAGTGACATTACTGCAGTAATCAGTGCTAAAAATATGCACTGTTACTGTAAAAATGACACTGGCAGGGAAGGGGTTAACTGTATTGGAGAGGGAGGCGTTAAGTGTGTCCTAGGGGCATGTTTCTAACTGTAGTGGGACAGGGCTCCTATTGTAAAAACAGAGATCAACGGTTCTACATAGTAGAACCGTCTGATCTCCATTTTTACACAGGGGAGAATGACAGGCGGCTTGTTTACATAAGCCGCCCACCTTTCTCCCGCTCTACCGACGATCGTAGTGTGACCGGCGGAAATCGGGTCCGCCGGTCACATACGCGGACTCCTCCGTGAATTGGCTCACAAACCGGTCACAGGCTAGTGACATATATATACGTCGCTTTGCCTGGCCGGGGCTGACCGCCGCAGTATATCTACTTGCGGCGGTCGGCAAGCAGTTAAATAGGTAAAAATTTGAAATAGCTCTGCAGTGTTGCCATTTTTTTTTTTTAATTCATCATCTGCCAACAGCACAATTGCAGTCCCTGCCTGCAGTGTATCAGCCATAGTAAAAGTACCACCCAATTGGGTGCCAAATACATAATGAAACAAATCACTATGCACCAAAGAGCTGGGGGGGGGGGGGGAGCAGCTCCTCCATGAGAAACGTCAGCAGCAAAAGGTGACAAAATGTCCCCCCCCCTCTCCAACCTTCAAGAGCTGTGAATTAGTCCAGCAGCATACATTTTAGGCCCTGCCTTTTTTAGACCTTTTATGGCTTACCACAGTGGTAGGTACTCAGAGGCCATTCTTTGCCCAAAGGGCAATGCCTGCCCTCTGTCAGCTGTCAGCATGTGCAGTGGTATTAGTTCTGTTTTGCTGGACCACACTGTCAGTGTTAGGGTCCACATGACTATAGACTTGTGGTTCGACAAGTGTGGGCAGAAACAGTCTCTCATTTTTGCAGCATACAAATAAAATGGTGGCCGGAAAGGATTCATGATGGGGCACAACACTGGACCTGGTGGTGCTGGCCTATGTCCTGCACGTTTGTGATGATGACAGTGCAGTAACCTGTCACCTCTTCTCCTCAGTGGTCTCTATCGATCAAATTCAGTACAGCCAGCATGTTGGATTTTTTCTCATGTGATCACTGCTCGTGGCTTTAGCCACCAATAGTGATCCTTGTTGTTCTGCCAGTACGGAAGGCTAACTGCTGGCAAACACAATAGTTTTGTGGGAGGGATTCCCCTCCTCAGTACTGACTGTGTTGATGGGGAAAACAAGCAATTTTCTTTCCTTTCGCTCACGGTGAAAGGAAAAAAAATTGCATAAGTTATGGGCTGCATTAGACACCCTTTAGAATTCCATTAGGGCGCAGTACTGAAAATGACAGTGCTTGTGGCAGATTCATGTACCTGTGACAGACATGTACATTAATCTGTCCATGTGTACATTGAGGAAGGAGCATCCATACTGGTGCACTCACACCCGACCCCGATCCTGGATCCTGCACCCATCACATTGACAGGGGAATGACCAAGGAGTTTTGTACTAGGGTAGGCTGAGCCTGATGAGGAACTGAAAGACTAATTCCCCATCAGGTCTGCTTTACTTTTGATTGACAGTCCAATAGCAGCTTTCAAATCTGTCCACTGCCATGTGCTGTCAATCAAATACAAAACAGACTTGATGGGGAACTAGTCTCTACTAGTTCCCCATCAGGCTCTGTCCACCCAGTGATAAGATATGTCCAAAATTTGGGCATTGTCCATATTTGGGTAATGATATCACCTGTATTTCCATTCCCAGCACAGGCTCAGCCTACTTAGAGCACTGGCATACTTCTGTATGCCAGATCAGAGTTGTCCTTGATCAACATTGGTTTCTTACCTGGGAACTGGTGGTATTTATTTGAGAATTTGCACCTGCCTTAGCGACAGATTTTCAAAAGTGGCAGTAAAAGGAACTAAATGAATTTGCTGCACCAACACAGGTGAAAATGCTTGTCTTGTCTTAGGTGCAGGTATTTCCTAAGGGGACTACTGCCATAAAATTGTCATTTGGACTGTTATGAATTCACCTGAATGTGCATGGCGGTACACTGCATTTCAAAACTTAGATCAAGAGTGATTTCCCTGCACTGGAGCCCATTTAAATTGAACATAAATACTGGGCAAAACCATTCATCTTGTGCCTATTAGTGTTGAGCGAACACGGACTGTATTATTCGTGTTCGTACCGAATAATTGGATTTTTTGTACCCGAACACGGACACGAACACTTTACTGTATGTTCGGGTAAAAATCCGTGTTCGGTCGTTTTATTTCCGTGTTTTGCATGCTTTGGCGCTCTTTTCATGGCGGGCTTTCAACAGCCAATCAACAATCGTTTAACTGGTGTGCCTTAAGCCATCCCAGCCATGCCTGCAAATGTCTCAGTAGCTGTGATTGGCTGTCTGAAGCATGTGACCAAGTCTTTATAAGTTCCAGGCAGCCGCAGCGTCTTCATTCTGCTGCTTAGATCAGGGACAGAGCACACATCAACGTGCTGGCTGCTGATTAGGGAAAGACAGGCAGGAAAAAACCATTTGTGTCCGGATAGAATTGAGGGACAGGTCGGAGTGTTTAGGCAGGGCGAGTTGTAGGCATTTTAGGGATAGAGTCTGCTGAATTATAGGGTCAGTGTCTTCTACAAACTACAATCGATATTGCTGTGTGGGGGGTGGGGTCTGCACTCAATCCTGATCTACGATCTCTTCTCAATCCTGTTAGGGAGAGGCTGCTGCTGAATTTTAGGGTCAGAGTGTTCTACAAACTACAATCGATATTGCTGTGTGGGGTCTGCACTTAGTCCCGATCTACGATCTCTTCTCAATCCTGTTAGGGAGAGGCTGCTGCTGAATTTTAGGGAAACTGTGTTCTACAAACTACAATCGATATTGCTGTGTGGTGTGGGATAGGAGATAGGCAGGTGTCAGTGATCCACATCCATTTTTCTGTGTGTGAGCTGCAGTGAACACAATCTTTTTGGGCTGCAGTGAACACAATCTTTTTGGGGTGCAGTGAACAACGTCCTTTTTGGGGTGCAGTGAACAAAATCTTTTTGGGGTGCAGTGAACAAAATCCTTTTTGGGGTGCAGTGAACAACATCCTTTTTGGGGTGCAGTGAACACAATCTTTTTGGGGTGCAGTGAACAAAATCCTTTGTGGGGTGCAGTGAACACAATCTTTGTGGGGTAGAGTGAACACAATCTTTTTGGGGTGCAGTGAACAAAATCCTTTTTGGGGTGCAGTGAACAACATCCTTTTTGGGGTGCAGTGAACAAAATCCTTTTTGGGGTGCAGTGAACACAATCTTTTTGGGGTGCAGTGAACAAAATCCTTTGTGGGGTGCAGTGAACAGAATCTTTGTGGGTGCAATGAACACAATCTTTGGGGGGTACAGTGAACACAATCTTTTTGGGGTGCAGTGAACAAAATCCTTTGTGGGGTGCAGTGAACACAATCTTTGGGGGGTACAGTGAACACAATCTTTTTGGGGTGCAGTGAACAAAATCCTTTGTGGGGTGCAGTGAACACAATCTTTTTGGGGTGCAGTGAACAAAATCCTTTTTGGGGTGCAGTGAACAACATCCTTTTTGGGGTGCAGTGAACAACATCCTTTTTGGGGTGCAGTGAACACAATCTTTTTGGGGTGCAGTGAACAAAATCCTTTGTGGGGTGCAGTGAACACAATCTTTGTGGGGTACAGTGAACAGAATCTTTGTGGGGTGCAGTGAACACAATCTTTGGGGGGTACAGTGAACACAATCTTTCTGGGGTGCAGTGAACAAAATCCTTTGTGGGGTGCAGTGAACACAATCTTTGGGGGGTACAGTGAACACAATCTTTTTGGGGTGCAGTGAACAAAATCCTTTGTGGGGTGCAGTGAACACAATCTTTGTGGGGTGCAGTGAACACAATCTTTGTGGGGTGCAGTGAACAAAATCCTTTTTGGGGTGCAGTGAACAACATCCTTTTTGGAGTGCAGTGAACACAATCTTTTTGGGGTGCAGTGAACAAAATCCTTTGTGGGGTGCAGTGAACACAATCTTTGTGGGGTACAGGGAACAGAATCTTTGTGGGGTGCAGTGAACACAATCTTTGGGGGGTACAGTGAACACAATCTTTTTGGGGTGCAGTGAACAAAATCCTTTTTGGGGTGCAGTGAACACAATCTTTGTGGGGTGCAGTGAACACAATCTTTTTGGGGTGGAGTGAACAAAATCCTTTTTGGGGTGCAGTGAACAACATCCTTTTTGGGGTGCAGTGAACAAAATCCTTTTTGGGGTGCAGTGAACACAATCTTTTTGGGGTGCAGTGAACAAAATCCTTTGTGGGGTGCAGTGAACACAATCTTTGTGGGGTGCAGTGAACACAATCTTTTTGGGGTGCAGTGAACAAAATCCTTTTTGGGGTGCAGTGAACAACATCCTTTTTGGGGTGCAGTGAACAAAATCCTTTTTGGGGTGCAGTGAACACAATCTTTTTGGGGTGCAGTGAACAAAATCCTTTGTGGGGTGCAGTGAACACAATCTTTGTGGGGTACAGTGAACAGAATCTTTGTGGGTGCAGTGAACACAATCTTTGGGGGGTACAGTGAACACAATCTTTTTGGGGTGCAGTGAACAAAATCCTTTGTGGGGTGCAGTGAACACAATCTTTGGGGGGGTACAGTGAACACAATCTTTTTGGGGTGCAGTGAACAAAATCCTTTGTGGGGTGCAGTGAACACAATCTTTGTGGGGTGCAGTGAACACAATCTTTTTGGGGTGCAGTGAACAAAATCCTTTTTGGGGTGCAGTGAACAACATCCTTTTTGGGGTGCAGTGAACACAATCTTTTTGGGGTGCAGTGAACAAAATCCTTTGTGGGGTGCAGTGAACACAATCTTTGTGGGGTACAGTGAACAGAATCTTTGTGGGGTGCAGTGAACACAATCTTTGGGGGGTACAGTGAACACAATCTTTTTGGGGTGCAGTGAACAAAATCCTTTGTGGGGTGCAGTGAACACAATCTTTGGGGGGTACAGTGAACACAATCTTTTTGGGGTGCAGTGAACAAAATCCTTTGTGGGGTGCAGTGAACACAATCTTTGTGGGGTGCAGTAAACACAATCTTTTTGGGGTGCAGTGAACAAAATCCTTTTTGGGGTGCAGTGAACAACATCCTTTTTGGAGTGCAGTGAACACAATCTTTTTGGGGTGGAGTGAACAAAATCCTTTGTGGGGTGCAGTGAACACAATCTTTGTGGGGTACAGGGAACAGAATCTTTGTGGGGTGCAGTGAACACAATCTTTGGGGGGTACAGTGAACACAATCTTTTTGGGGTGCAGTGAACAAAATCCTTTTAGGGTGCAGTGAACACAATCTTTGTGGGGTGCAGTGAACAAAATCCTTTTTGAGGTGCAGTGAACACAATCTTTGTGGGGTGCAGTGAACACAATCTTTGTGGGGTACAGTGAACACAATCTCATACTTCTGAAGATTTGAAGGTGCTGCCTGTTCCATACTCCTCCTCCTACTCCTCAACCATCCTTTTAGGGGTACAAACAATAGTAATTGGGGCCTAGTGTGGTGGTGTACGTGTGAGATACATACACTTTCTTTTTGATCATATTTTCTATTCCGCTATTCAATTAAAACCTTTGGGGATCAATTAAATTGCGTGATAGTCTGTGTCGGTGCGTGTGAGATCCACCTTTCCAAGTTTTTGGGGTTCATCTCATACTTCTGAAGATTTGAGGGTGCTGCCTGTTCCATACTCCTCCTCCTACTCCTCAACCATCCTTTTAGGGTTACAAACAATAGTAATTGGGGCCTAGTGTGGTGGTGTACGTGTGAGATACATACACTTTCTTTTTGATCATATTTTCTATTCCGCTATTCAATTAAAACCTTTGGGGATCAATTAAATTGCGTGATAGTCTGTGTCGGTACGTGTGAGATCCACCTTTCCAAGTTTTTGGGGTTCATCTCATACTTCTGAAGATTTGAGGGTGCTGCCTGTTCCATACTCCTCCTCCTACTCCTCAACCATCCTTTTAGGGGTACAAACAATAGTAATTGGGGCCTAGTGTGGTGGTGTACGTGTGAGATACATACACTTTCTTTTTGATCATATTTTCTATTCCGCTATTCAATTAAAACCTTTGGGGATCAATTAAATTGCGTGATAGTCTGTGTCGGTACGTGTGAGATCCACCTTTCCAAGTTTTTGGGGTTCATCTCATACTTCTGAAGATTTGAGGGTGCTGCCTGTTCCATACTCCTCCTCCTACTGCTCAACCATCCTTTTAGGGGTACAAACAATAGTAATTGGGGCCTAGTGTGGTGGTGTACGTGCGAGATACATACACTTTTTTTGATCATATTTCCTATTCCGCTATTCAATAAAAACCTTTGAGGATCAATTGAATTGCGGGATAGTCTGTGTCGGTACGTGTGAGATCCACCTTTCCAAGTTTTTGAGGTTCATCTCATACTTCTGAAGATTTGAGGTTGCTGTCTGTTCCATACTCCTCCTACTCCTCATCCATCCTTTTAGGGGTAGAAACAATAGTAATTGGGGCCTAGTGTGGTTTTGTACGTGCGAGATACATACACTTTTTTGGATCATATTTCCTATTCCGCTATTCAATAAAAACCTTTCTAGGGCAAGATCTTAAATTACAGAAATATGAGGAGACCGTCAAATAAGGGCCGTGGCCTGGGTCGTGGTGCTGCTGGTAGAGCTCCTGTTGCAAGGAGAGGACGTGGTCGATCTGTGCCAGCTACACGCACAAGTGAAACACCTTCCTCAAGTGTGAGTAGGCGACAGAACCTGCATCAGTATTTGGTAGGGCATCATACGCCCCTAGAAGTGATGAGGCCAGAACAAGTGGAGGCGATAGTAGATTGGTTTGCTGCTGACAGTGCCTCCAGTTCCTTCACATTGTCTCCCACCCAGTCTACTGCAGAAAGGTCACAGTTGGCACCTGCAGCCGATGTCCAACCGTCTTTCACCTCACCCCCTTGCAAATCAGGCAAGCAGTCTGAGCCCCAAGCCATACAGCAGTCTCTTCTTCTTTTTGATGACTCTGTCAGCAGGGTTTCCCAGGGCCATCCACCTAGCCCTGCCCCAGAAGTGGAAGAGATTGAGTGCAGCGATGCCCAACCACTTATTTCTCAAGATGAGTACATGCAAGGATCATCGCAGCACGTCTCCGATGATGACGAAACGCAGGTGCCAACTGCTGCGGCGTTCAGCATTGTGGAGACCGACAAGGAGGGCAGGGGTGAAGACTGGGTGGAAGATGATGTGGAGGACGATGAGGTCCTCGACCCCACATGGAATGAACGTCATGCAGGTGACCTGAGTAGTTTGGAGGAAGAGGCGGTGGTCGCACAGAGCCACCAGCACAGCAGAAGAGGGAGCAGGGTGCAGAAGCGGAGCGGCCGTGCCCTAGACACTACGCCCGCTACTGCCCAACGCAGCAAGGGAACGAGTGCACCAAAGTCAGCTCAAAGGAGTTCTCTAGCGTGGAAGTTCTTTAGAAAATGTGCTGATGACAGGACACGAGTGGTTTGCACCCTGTGCAATCAGAGCTTGAAGCGAGGCATAAACCTTCTCAACCTGAGCACAACCTGCATGATCAGGCATCTAAGTGCAAAGCACGAGCTGCAGTGGAGTACACACCTTCAAAACCAAGAAACGTCTCTGGCTCATCCTGCTTCCTCTTCTGCTGCAGTCTCGGCCGCTCCAGCCACATCTGTAGTGATACCGGCACCTGCCACCCCGCAAACAGACGATCTGTCAGCAACACCACCACCTGGGTCACCAAAAACCATCTCCACAATGTCCCGTGGAAGCGTTCAGCTTTCCATCTCCCAAACACTTGAGAGGAAGAGGAAGTACCCCCCTACCCACCCGCGATCCCTGGCCCTGAATGCCAGCATTTCAAAATTATTGGCCTTTGAAATGCTGTCATTCCGTCTGGTGGAGACGCACAGTTTTAAAAACCTTATGTCGGTGGCTGTCCCACAGTACGTCGTGCCCAGCCGCCACTACTTTTCCAGGCAAGCCATCCCTTCCCTGCACAACCAAGTGGGGGAAAAAATAAGGTGTGCACTGCGCAACGCCATCTGTGCCAAGGTCCACCTAACTACCGATACGTGGACCAGTAAGCACGGTCAGGGGCGTTATATCTCCCTAACGGCACACTGGGTAAATGCAGTGGCGGATGGGCCTGAGGCGGATAGCAATTTGGCGCATGTCCTTCCACCACCGAGGATTGCAGGGCGCTTCAGTTTGCCTCCTGTTCCTAACTCCTCATACTCCGCTTCCTCATCCTCTACCGCCTCCTCATCCGGACAGCGTAACACCTTCACCACCAACTTCAGCACGGCCAGGGGTAAACGACAGCAGGCAGTTTTACAACTTGCCTGTTTGGGGGACAAACCACACACCGCGCAGGAGTTGTGGAGGAGCATGGAACAGCAGACAAATGAGTGGTTGCTGCCAGCGAGCCTCAAGCCCGGCCTGGTGGTGTGCGATAACGGGAGAAATCTCATAGCAGCTCTGGGCCTAGCCGGTTTGACGCACATCCCTTGCCTGGCGCATGTGCTGAATTTGGTGGTGCAGAGGTTCCTTAAAAACTACCCCGATATGTCAGAGCTGCTGCAGAAAGTGCGGGCCGTTTGTGCGCACTTTCGGCGTTCTCACCCTGCTGCTGCTCGCCTGGCAGCGCTGCAGCGTAACTTCGGCCTTCCCGCTTACCGCCTCATATGTGACGTGCCCACAAGGTGGAACTCCACCTTGCACATGCTGGAAAGACTGTGCGAGCAGCAGCAGGCCATAGTGGAGTTTCAGCTGCAGCACGCACGCGTGAGTCGCTCTGCGGAACAGCACCACTTCACCACCAATAACTGGGCCTCCATGCGAGACCTGTGTGCCTTGTTGCGCTGTTTTGAGTACTCCACCAACATGGCCAGTGGCAATGACGCCGTTCTCAGCTTAACTATCCCACTTCTATGCCTCCTTGAAAAAACAATTCGGGCGATGATGGAAGAGGATGTGGCACAGGATGAGGAGGAGGAGGAGGAGGATGAAGAGGTAACATTTCCAAGGCTTTCAGGGCAGTCATTCGCAAGGGGCTCCGAGGGTGGGTTCCTGCACACACAAACGCCAGGGACACAATTGTCCAGCAGGGGCACAGTTCTGGAGGATGAGGAGGATGAGGAGGAGGAGGAGCTGGAGGAGGAGATGGAACCATGTTCACAGCAGGGTGGCACCCAGGCCAGCTCATGGCCATCACTGGTGCGTGGCTGGGGGGATACAGAGGACACGGACGATACACCTCCCACAGAGGACAGCCTTTCGTTGCCTCTGGGCAGCCTGGCACACATGAGCGATTACATGCTGCAGTGTCTCCACAATGACCGCCGAGTTGCCCACATTCTAACTTGTGCTTATTACTGGGTGGCCACGCTGCTGGATCCCCGATACAAGGACAACGTACCGTCCTTAATTCACTCACTGGAGCGCGATCGCAAGATGCGCGAGTACAAGCGCACGCTGGTAGACGCCATGCTGCTGGCATTCCCATCTGACAGCGGGGCCGCAGTGGAAGCACAAGGCAGAGGAGGAGGAGGAGGAGGTCGCCAACGCAACCAGGGCACCGCCAGCACCTCAGAAGGCAGGGTTAGCATGGCCGAAATGTGGAAAAGCTTTGTCAGCACGCCACAACAAACAGCAGCACCAGCAGCTCAGATGGAACGTCTTAGCAGGAGGCAGCATTTTACCAACATGGTGGAGCAGTATGTGTGCACACGCCTACATGTAGTGAATGAGGGGTCTGCCCCCTTCAACTTCTGGGTCTCCAAATTGGGCACATGGCCTGAGCTTGCCCTTTACGCCTTGGAGGTGCTGGCGTGCCCTGCAGCCAGTGTATTATCTGAACGGGTATTTAGCACGGCTGGGGGCGTTATAACAGACAAGCGCAGCCGCCTGTCCAGAGACAATGTGGACAAGCTCACGTTCATTAAAATGAACCAGGCATGGATCCCACGGGACTTTTCCGTACCTTGTGCAGAATAGCAATGGATACCGACCTTACCCACCCATTGTTCCATTTTTGCTCTTTCTCACTCTTTTGGGGTGTACCCTCATTTAAAATTTGTGAAAAGAAGCAGTGTTGGCTACCTCGTCCTCCTCCTCAGGGCCAGATTAACGTAGGGGCTATTGGAGCTGCAGCTCCAGGCCCCTACCTTTTATATAGGCCCCGGGTTGGCCATATTCACTGTTACCGCTCTTCTGTCACTTGTAAACACAGAAGTCTGGCTTCTATGCTCGCTTCCCCAGGCAGCACCCTCAGAACCTCCCCACACAGCGCGAAGGCCGGACAAGGAGGGACAGTTGCCGATGCATGGATGTGTTTATGGGCTTCAGAGACAGCATCCCATGTTGAATTAGGCATGCATGGCTGCACCCTTCCTCCTCTGGGTGCATGGCAAGGCACGGCCCTTAAGGCCCTTCAAAATCCTCAGCACCAAGCCCATGATGCTCTTAATCCGGCCCTGGTCCTCCTCCACCGCCGCTTCCACCTACACCACCCATAGGTGTGCGCAGCCTATTGCATTAAGGTGTGCACCCCAAAGTTGAAATACACATGCATGTGTTTGCCAGCAGGGAGAGTAATGTATCGGGGCCATGTACCTGTAGGCAAAGAGAAATAGAGCAGAGCAGGTCCGAGGGAGATCTTTCCCATCTCCTCACTGGCAATGCTATAGGCCCTAGGTGATTAGGGTGTGCCCAGGCACACCCGGCACACCCTGTGCGCATGCCTATGTCACCGCCACATCCACCACCACCTCAACCTCCCTCCTACTTCATATGGGCCTCGTCCTTCAGAGATGAAGAAGAACATTGTTTCATTTTTATGTTTTTTTTTGTTGTTTTAAGTTATTTCCCTATCTACATTTGTTTGCAGAGCACTTGCCATGCTCTTAATTACGTTTTGCTGCCATTTGCAGCACTCTAGCCCTTTCCTTTGGTGTTTTAGAGCCATTTTAGTGCCTTAAAGTTCGGGTCCCCATTGACTTCAATGGGGTTCGGTGTCCGGGAAAAGTTCGGTAAAAGTCCGGGACACGGACTCGGACTTTTTTTTAAAGTTCGGCCGAACCCGTCGAACACGGACATCTAGGTGTCCGCTCAACCCTAGTGCCTATTGCAGCTCTATTTGTTGAAACAAAAGTGTTTTTAACTTTTGTCTTTTAACTTTTTTAACTTTTTTGTCTGCTAAGAAAACCAGAGAATGGGCACCATACACTATGGTTCAAATTTATAAATTCTTTAAATATGTTTCTCTGTTGCAAAAACAGCGTGCGTTGTATTTTTGTCTTCATATACAAAAGATAAAGTGTTTTGTGACAAGTACTGGCCAATATATATAGAATATTACCATTAGCGATATGGATTGGTATTTAGAAAACTTTTCTGCGTCTCATTGTGTCTTTGATACACTCTTTCACTTTCTCATTTCTTAATGTATAAATAAAAGGATTCAGTAAGGGTCCCAAAACAGTACTTACTAAATTCACCACTTTATCTGTTTCCACTGAGTATTCACGGGGTGGTCTTATCTCAATAAAAATAGCACTGCCAAAGACAATAGACAGCATAACAAGATGAGAGAGACATGTTGAAAATGCCTTCTGTCTACCTACATCTGGCATTCTTACCACAGTAAACACAATTAAAATGTAGGAAATGATTGTTATGATTAAGCATCCGATCAATAAAAACACTGATACAATGATTGAATTCAGTATTAAGAAAGTAATGTCTACACATACAAGCTTTAAAATGGCTGCACTTTCACAAATAAAGTGATCTATCTCATGGTGACAATACGGCAGGCTTGGGGTAACCATTGTTGGATATAAAAGAAAGACAAAGGTTGTTGAGACACAAAAAGTCACCAGTTTTATACAGACTCGGTTTGCCATAATGGAAGAGTACCTGAGTGGGCAGCAGACAGCCAGATAACGATCATAGGACATAACTGTCAAAATGAGAAAATCTGTCATGGAAACAAAATAATACAAATAAGACTGAATGAAGCATCCAGCTCTAGAAATTGATGACTTCCCTGTAATAAGGATAACTAGCAATTTTGGAAGCACTGTAACACTTGCAATTATTTCCATAAAAGACAAACTTACTAAGAAAAAATACATGGGGAAGTGAAGCCGATGATTAGCACATATAATAAGAATAATAAACACATTTCCGGTTAATGTTATAAATAAAACCAGCAGTAATATGATGAACATAGCTATATGTTGTATAGGACTACCAGGAAACCCTTTCAGTATAAATTCCCCAGTTTCATTTATTCTTTCCATTAGGAATTAACATAAATATGTATCAATATATTGTCATTTGCATCATCATAACAAAAAAATAAAAAAAAACCCACTTTGCCTCTGATGATGTTTTCAAATGCTTGGTCTAGATTTCATGTAAAGAAATAAAACTATTTTTGTAGGATTTAAAGTTGTTACTATCAGTTTTAGTTATGCAGTATTTTCATCTTTATTTTTGACTAACTTTTTAGACATTCTTCCTAGGATGCATGTAGTAAACTATGCAAAACAGACAACTTCAGGGCATGATGCTATTTGTACAATTACTTGCTAAATCTTCATGTTATTCCATGCTATAAACTAACAAGAAATCTTGAAATTGTATATTGGCAATAAAATATTTTATTCTGGCCAAGTTACATTTATAGCATTCAATTTATTCAGAATTAACATGTAACCTTTGAGAGTAGGGCAATAGGGAAATAGGTTTAGAAAAAAAAAAAAATACATCACTTGAGAACAGCACAACTGACATGAGATTCGCAATTAACATTCCATTTGTTTAGCTTGATATAAAAAATAAAGATATGGTTTCCTCATTAAAATGCATACTGTTATATTTTACAATAATGCTATACACTGACTATAGGTGTGTGTGCAGCCTAAATAAATGTAAACAAACATTTTAAAATGTATTAAACCGTCTTTTAATTAAATATGCACTTATTGCACATGCACAGTTAGCGTTGTTTTTTGCTAGTGCCCCCCTACCTCCCATTCCCAAGGTAATGCTGAACACTACAGAACCTGAGTATATATTTTTTTTCTTGTTTTTCTGCGCAACCCAATTTGCAGCTTATGATTATATTATGAATTGATTCACTAAATAGGAAATTATGAACACAAATCAGGGATTTCCCTTAGGCCTAAACAGCCCAGCATGAAAAACAGATTAAAAAAAAAAAAAAAAAAAACAGGGCAAATACCTTGACAATTGCCTATAACCACCTGTTTAGTGAATAAATCCAATTTGGGCAATCTAAAGGCTAGGCAGGGAAAAATAGGGTCAGATGTTGTTGTGATGCACCTGCATGAACTTAAAAACAGGTCGGAACAGATTAGAAGCTGCAGAAGTTCTGTGATACTGGCTTTCCAACTAGTATCCGGTAGGACAGTTATAGTGTCAGTCAGTAGAGCAGTGGACGTGTCAGTAGGACAGTGGACTTTGTTGGTAGGGCAAAGGAAAGTTTCAGTAGAACAATGGACAGTGTCAGCAGGGCAGAGATTTGTGTCAGTAGGGCAGTGGATGTTGTCGGTAGCTTTTTATTTTTAACTTTGGGATATATCAGGGGTCTAAATATTGCCACTCACCTCTCCCTCCAAGGTTGGGTAGAGCTGGTGTCATGCATGGACCATGCTAATATCACTATCATGTGTTTTTGAGTCACCAGTCCCATGGCCGAAGATGGGATCCATCAGCACTGCTAAACACTCAGTTTACACTAGCACTTTCCCCTGTGTTGGGGTTTGAACTCTGGTTTAAGGTAGTATTTACAGAGGCTTGGTGAACACCTGACAAGAGTTGTTGGTTATAATACGCATTGGCTCATCTCTCTTGGTGGGTGGGTCCTCCCCATTTATATAGCTCCCTGCCACACATGCACTTCTATTCCCTTGCTGCTGAGGGGAGGAGTGCATGCTGTGCAGTCTAATGGAGGTAACTTTTCTTTCACTTGCCTTTTATAAGTACTACCCTTTAGCAAAGGATTTTAATACATGTTTTTCCTCTCCCTATTCAGGCTTTCTAGACCCTTCTTTAGGAACAGACCAGTTTCTGCTCTGCCCCCTACATTGGTATACACCAGGGATCTCACAAATTGAGGCTTCCTTTGCTCTACAGAATACTGGGCCAACTGATCAAAAGGATTCGCTCCTCTTTAAGGTAACTATACATGCTCCCTTTATATAGTATAAACACTTTCCTTTTTTTTTTTTTTTTTTTCTTTTTTCTTTTTATCCCTTCCTCTTTTCCCTCCCTTTTAATTTTTTTTATTTTTATGCCTTTTGCCTTAGTCCCTTGTGGCCTCTGGTTTGAGCCCGTTTGTCTGGTTGCCGCCCCCCCCCCCCCCCCCGGCATATCACCTGTACACAGCCACTGCAACATATCTTTTATAAACGAGTATTTATCATTTTTGGATTGCATCTTGATGTAAGTCACCTATGAATGAATGTATTATGTCGCTATATTTTTCTTGGGTTGTTCTCCCATATTTCTGCTGATTGTATTGATATCTATATGTAGTACTAATTTCTCTGACTATTATATATACAGATATGCTCTAAAAAAGCTCTGGACTAAAATACCCCCAGAAGAAGACTTTAAGTTGAAACGCGTCTGGAGTCCTTATATCCGAGTTTTGTCTTTCATATATCGGTTGTTATCTACCTTTTGTATTTTGTGCATTTTTAATGTATGTTGCATTGTGAATATTTTTGTAATTCAATGCTATTTACTGTCAGTAAGACACTGTCTTTTTTATCCATGCTAAATAATAAAGACTAATATTTTTAGAAATATTTTTTGTATTTACACTTGGTACTGTACCAGTTTCGGTATCACAAGTATAGTGTGTGTATTTTTTTTTTTTATTATAGTGCTAAATACCTACTTTATCCAGCTCTGCTGTGTGGTCACATGTCCTCCCTCTGCTAGCTTGCATATGTCAGAGGGGAATATCAGCCCCTCCTACTGCACTCCTTAGCATGTCATTACCCTGTAAGCTAAGACCTTGACAGGAACGCAGTTTTAGCACCTCCAGCACTGACTGTATGCAATGATAAATAAGACTGATAGGTGGCTCAACATGTCTGACTGAGAAGTGAGAAGAGTGAGATTCAGACCCCTGGTTTTTCACTACCTGCTGTTTGCCTTTGTGACCTGTCTAGGTCTATCGGTCTGGTAAGGGCATATTAGATCTAATTCCAGTGGTGGACCTACTCTACCCTTTTTCACTGTCAAGCCTGCTGGTGTGATGTCTTAGATTCACGTGGATATATATCATCTTATGGACTGCTAATATTGCTCTTTTGGAATAGCGCTACACCTCCACCTATACTTTTATTGATTTTCTTTCATGATCATTTGTGTAGCTGCTTTAAATATGTATAGTGTTTAATAATGTTTTATTAATTTATATTTTTAATTATTAGCGCAGCAATCTCTGATATATACCACTCCCAGAATCCCTTGCAGCATAATTTGCCTTCTGGGGTAGTTACAAGCTGGGATGTGTCCCCTGATTGGGCTTCCCACACTACCCTATGAGAAGCCTCTCACAGGAGTCAGTGGGGATACTTCTCCCTTCAGCAGGCACATCTAGAAGCCCTAACACCCTAACTAGATAAATCACAGCCCTGCTGTTAGGCAGACAATGCCCACTAGAGTTTTACCTAGCACCTAACTGTAGGGTGCTACACACATGCAAGCATCCAGATGTACAAGTAGATACACATGGATGTATGCTTTATTGAACTTCTTGAATAAATTGAAGCATTTTTTTTACTATTTTGATTCCTGGTTTATCTACTGTCCCTATTGACTAGACATCTTCAGTATTTAACACAGTATAGGCGATCCATTTTTTGAAGTTCTTTTTTGTCTATACCTCAATTGGTCTATGAGTATGTGGGCAGCCATATCTGTCCGATCATAACATTCTCTGCCCAAGTGAACTATCACCTTTGCGCCCAGTCTTTTGGATTTTTTTAGGGTTTCTGATCCATGTTTTGTCACAGCCGTTCTTACCAAAGCACCACCTTTAGAAAAGTGGTTGTGTATAAACATATTACTACTGCATGTATATTTCATCTATGTGCTAAGTGTGCTCATCCATCAATGTCATAGATAACAGCATTAAAACTGTAGCAATGGTGAAAATAAACTCAGCTTACTAGTTTTATGTTCAACAGCAATATACAGTAGGTGGCTGAGCTGAGCATGGTTATTTAAAACCTTGTTCTGTATAAAATTCAGATCTCTGATGCAGCAGGAAAAAAAATGGATGTGTTCAGTTTCCACAGTCATCTGTGCTTTTTGGGCAGTTAGAGATCGGCAGCAGTCACACAAATCGCTCTGTCAATGTCCACAAAAGTCCTTTTCAGGGCTGGTATTTTGGTATAGGTCCAGTCTCTCTTCAGTATAGGGACAGGTATCCAGTCTGTGCTTTAGGGGCAGTTAGAAATCGGCATCTGCAGTGACACAAATCGCTCTGTTAATGTCCACAAAAGTCATTTAAAGGGCTGCAATTTTGGTATAGGTCTATTACAGTCTCTTCAGTATAGGGACAGGTATCCAGTCTGTGCTTTAGGGGCAGTTAGAGAGATCGGCTGCAGTCACAAAAATCGCTCTGTTAATGTCCACAAAAGTCATTTAAAGGGCTGCAATTTTTGGTATAGGTCCAGTGCCTTTTCAGGTTAGGGTCAGGTATCCAGTCTGTACTTTAGGGGCAGTTAGAGATCGGCACAGCAGTTAAACAAATCGCTCTTTTAATGTCCACAAAAGTCATATAAAGGGCTGCAAATTTTTTGGTATTGCTGTGCAGTGCCCTAAAAAAGGGGGGGGGGGGGTAAACCACAGTATAATATACTTTGTAGAAAGCATATTATAGTGGATTAGTAGTATTATTGTGCACTGTACAGCATTGTGACAGGTGTGGTAATTGAGCGTTGCTGCAGCAATACTACAAACAGTGCCAAACTCCCTGGCCAATTTTTTGAACAACTGGTGTGATAAACCTGTGGCCCCCCAATACCACAGATTGAAGTGGGATGTTATCTGCCTCTTTCCAGATATACTGCGATTCTCTGGAGACTTTTGTCACAGGGTAATTAAAAACATTACAGGCAGAGAAAGAGGCAGACACGTACGTAGGGGTGGTAGGGGTAGGGCAGGAGCAGTAGGCCGGAGCCAAACTGTGAAGTTTCAAAAGCCGTCAAAGGACGCACCAGACTTGGTTGAGTGGCTCACTCAGCCTTCCTCTTCTGCACCCTCCTCATCCTCTCTATTTGCACCCTCTTCACTCTCTGCTGTGTGTACCCCCAAAGACACCACCACATACCGTCCGCTTGAGTCCCTGGAATTATTTTCCGATCCATCACAAGTTTGCGATGCGCAGCCATTTTTGGAGTCGGATCAGGAAGAGGAGGTAGCAACAGCCGCCACTCAGCAGTCTGACGACAGTACCCAGATCAGCCCAAGGAGGTTGGTCCCCGCTGTTGCTGCCTACTCCGAGATCTCGAATGTTAGTGGTGGGGAAGGTAACGTGGATGATGACGAGTCTATGGACGTCACGTGGGTGGCCACAAGAAAGGAAGAGGAAGGGATTTCAGAGGGAGAGATGGACCGGCAGATAGTGAGGAGAGGCAGGCAGAACTTGCATTGCACAAGAGGTACAAAGCAGACTGCAAATGTATCAGGAGCGAGCCATCAACCATGTACAGTCACATCTGGCGCTCCCAGGATGCCGGCACATGGCTCAGCAGTGTGGACTTTTTTTAATGTGTCCGTTGCTGACAACAGTGTTGCCATCTGCAGCCTTTGCAGTCAACGCATAAATCGCGGTAAGCCCAACACTCACCAAGGGACGACCGCCTTAAGAAGGCACCTGAACTCCCATCACCGAGCCCAGTGGGAGCAACACCGTCAGAACCCACAAAGCCACACTCCAGGCTCTCACCGTACAGCCCCTTCTCCTTCTCCTCTCTCCTCACATTTGCCCTCCACTCCACCTTCCATGATGCCATTGTCACGTTGTTCTGGAAAAAAGCAGGCTTCTGTGGTCCAAATGTTGGAGCGGAAAAAATGATGACGCTGGATAACCCTCTTGCCCAACGTTTGACTGCTGGCTTGTCGGAACTGATAGCCCGCCAAATACTGCCATATCAACTGGTGGACTCGGAGGCCTTTCGTAAATTTGTGGCCATTGGAACACCACAATGGAAGGTCCCAGGCAGGAAATATTTCACGCAGAAGGGCATTCCAGAGCTGTATGGCCATGTTCAGCGGCAAGTTAATATATCTCTGACACAGTGTTGGTGCCAAGATACATCTGACCACAGACACATGGTCTAGCAAACATGGGCAGGGAAGGTATATCACTTTTCGTCAAGCATGTAACCCGTGGCACCCGTGTAGATTTAGTTGTACCGCCACGGATTGCAAGCAGGCCTGCCTCTTCTTCTCCTCCTCCTCCCTCTCCTCCTCGGCTGACTCCTCCTCTTCTGCTGCTACCGTCTCTTCCACTACGCCGCCCAAGATCCCCAGAACCTATTCCACATGCCAGGGGAGACGTTGCCATGCTGTGCTGCGTCTGTTGTGCATGGAAGCCAAGAGCCACACTGGTCCTGCACTCCTTTCAGCTTTGCTTTCACAGGCAGATCAGTGGCTGACACCACTGAATTTGAAAGTTGGTAACGTGGTGTGCGACAACGGTGCCAATCTGCTGAGCGTGCTGAAACAGGGCGAAATAACACACGTGCCATGCATGCCACACGTCCTGAACTTGGTGGTGCAGCGATTCGTTGGCAAATACCCTGGGGTCCAGGACGTCTTGCGGCAGGCCAGGAAAATCTTGGGCCATTTCCGAAGATCTTACACAGCCATGGCTCGCCTTGCTGAGATTCAATGGCGACACAACCTGCCCATCAGGCATCTTATTTGTGACTGCCCGATTCGATGGAACTCAACGTTGCATATGCTTGATAGGCTGCTCCAGCAGAAACGTGCAGTTAACGACTACCTGTTCGAACTCTGCGGTAGGACAGGTTCTGGGGAGCTTGGGTCTTTTTCACCTCGCCAGTGGACGCATGCAGACTTCTGTGGCCATTCGATGAGATCACCAAACTGGTCAGTCACGGCCAGGGCACCTTAAGTGACATCATACACGCCTTCTTTCTGGAGCGTGCATTGCGTTGTGTCATTGATCAAGCCGTCGAGGAGCATGAGCAGGAAGATGAGGAAGTCGCAATGTTGGATGAATTCCCATTGGGTGCTACTCCATCTGAGACAAATCAACAGCAGGAGTCTGAAGAGGAGTCAGAGGAGGATGGTGCTGGGGGGGATGAGGAGTAACAAGAAGAGCATGCTTTAAACCTTTCTGGGATCCCTGGTGTTATCCGTGGATGGGGGGAGGAGAACGAGGACGACATTATCCTGGATGATGAGTTGGAAGCAGGCCACTACACCGCTTCCAGTTTAGTGCGAATGGGGGCCTTCATGCTCCAGTGTTTTAAGGGGGACCCCCATATAAAGCGAATAAAGGCCAAGGACCAGTACTGGGTGGCAACGTACTTAGACTCCCGTTACAAACACAAAATGGCGGAAATGTTACCCCAATCACAGAGGGCGGTCAGAATGCAGGGCTTCCAGGCCTTGCTGCGTGAAATGCTGCATTCTGCTTTTCCGTGCGCTGGCAGAGGAATTTCCAATCACAGAGAGACAGTTGCGGGTAGCAATCCAACAGCGCCTGCAAGAAGAGGGTGGTTTGAAGATGTCTTGGTCACTTCAGATATGAGATCCTTCTTTCAGCCGAACCATCGACAGCTGTACTCCGGATCCAGCATGAGGGAACGCCTAGATCGACAGGTGTCTGACTACATCGGGATGATGTGGATGCTCTGAGGAGTGATGAACCCCTGGACTACTGGGTGGGCAGGTTTGACCTCTGGCCAGAGCTTGCACAATTTGCAATGAAAATGTTAGCTTGCCCCCCATCCAGTGTCCTGTCCGAAAGGACGTTCAGCGCAGCAGGGGGGATCATGATCGATAAGCACACTAGCCTAGCTCATGACAGTTAAGACTTTTATAAAAATGAATGAAGCATGGATCTCTGAGGAATTCAACACATGTGACCAGTAGACCATGTTTCATTGAAATTCCTCATGCCAGGCCACAAATATCCGCCAGACCGCCATCCACCCACAGCAATTCCTGGTCCTTGGCTTCGCTACATACAGCGGCATAAAAGGTCCATTGAATGGCAAATTTTTGGGGCCTTTCAGGGCCGACAATAATTTTTTCTGTAAATGCCTAATGTACCTCCAGCCACCAAATACTACATTCTTACCTGTCAGGTAAACCCATGTGGGCTATTTTGTGGGGCCTATGCAGGCCGACACTTACTTCTGTATACTGTGAATGCCTAATGTACCTCTAGCCATCAAATACACTACGTTCTTTGCTGTCAGTTAAACCCACGTGAGCTAATATTTGGAGCCTATACAGGCCGACACTTACTTCTGTATCCTGTGAATGCCTAATGTACCTCCAGCCATCAAATACACTACGTTCTTTTCTGTCAGTTAAACCCATGTGGGCTAATTTTTGGGGCCTATACAGGCCGACACTTACTTCTGTATCCTGTGAATGCCTAATGTACCTTCAGCCACAGAATACTACGTTCTTAGCTGTCAGGTAAATGAATGTGGGCTAATTTTTGGAGCCTATACTGGCCGACACTTTCTTCTGTATCATGTGAATGCCTAATGTACCTTCAGCCACAGAATACTACGTACTTAGCTGTCAGGTAAACCCATGTGAGCTTATTTTTGGAGCCTATACAGGGCGACACTTACTTCTGTATCCTGTGAATACCTAATGTACCTCTAGCCATCAAATACACTACGTTCTTTGCTGTCAGTTAAACCCATGTGAGCTAATTTTTGGAGCCTATACAGGCTGACATTTAGTTCTGTATACTGTGAATGCCTAATGTACCTCCAACCATCAAATACACTACGTTCTTTGCTGGTTAAACCCATGTGGGCTAATTTTTGGGGCCTATACAGGCCGACACTTACTTCTGTATACTGTGAATGCCTAATGTACCTCTAGACATCAAATACTTCGTTCTTTGCTGTCAGTTAAACCCATGTGGGCTAATTTTTGGGGCCTTTTATGGCCGACGCTTACTTCTGTATCCTGTGAATGCCTAATGTACCTTCAGCCACAGAATACTACGTTCTTAGCTGTCAGGTAAACCCATGTGGGCTAATTTTTGGGGCCTATACAGGCCGACACTTACTTCTGTATCCTGTGAATGCCTAACGTACCTTCAGCCACAGAATACTACGTTCTTAGCTGTCAGGAAAATGCATGTGGCTAATGTTTGGGGCCTATACTGGCCGACACTTACTTCTGTATCCTGTGAATGCCTAATGTACCTCTAGCTATCAAATACACTACGTTCTTTGCTGTCAGTTAAACCCACGTGAGCTAATTTTTGGAGCCTATACAGTCCGACACTTACTTCTGTATCCTGTGAATGCCTAATGTACCTCTAGCCATCAAATACACTACATTCTTTGTTGTCAGGTAAACCCATGTGATCTAATTTTTGGAGCCTATACAGGCCGACACTTACTTATGTATACTGTGAAAGCCTAATGTACCTCTAGCCACCAAATACTACATTCCTAGCTGTCAGGTAAACCCATGTGGGCTAATTTTTGGGGCCTATTCTGGCCGACACTTACTTCTTTATCCTGTGAATGCCTAATGTACCTCCAGCCATCAAATACTACGTTCTTAGCTGTCAGGTAAACCCATGTGGGCTAATTTTTGGGTCCTCTTATGACCGACACTTAATTATTTATCCTGTGTATGCCTAACGTACCTTCAGCCACAGAATACAACGTTCTTAGCTGTCAGGTAAACCCTTGTGGGCTAATTTTTGGGGCCTATACTGGGCGACACTTACTTCTGTATCCTGTGAATGCCTAATGTACCTTCAGCCACAGAATACTACATACTTAGCTGTCAGGTAAACCCATGTGGGGTAATTTTTGGGGCCTTTTATGGCGGACACTTACTTCTGTATCCTGTGAATGCATAATGTACCTTCAGCCACAGAATACTATGTTCTTAGCTGTCAGGTAAACCCATGTGTGCTAATTTTTGGGGCCAATACTGGCCGACACTTACTTCTGTATCATGTGAATGCCTAATGTACCTTCAGCCGCAGAATACTACGTTCTTGGCTGTCAGGTGAACGCATGTGGGCTAATTTTTGGGGCCTGGAATGGCCGACACTTACTTCTTTATCCTGTGAATGCCTAATTTTTCAGACTGGAATTAAAAATCAATGGGTCTGTAAAGGTTCCGCCAAATTGTGGAATGGATGCGGACCCATTTTACAGATGTGTGAATGGACCCTATATGTATTAGACATGTATTTACCGGCTGCTGTCAGTTATGGCTGATTTATGAAAAAAAAATATATATATTTTTTGCTGTAAAAAAAAGAAATAAAAATTAGGGCAACTTTTTCAATTGCAATACTTATGTTATGACATTGTCCATGTGCTGGGACTATTTGTGCACAACTAGTATGTCTTTTGTGTCTGCAAATATGACCTAAAGGTTTTTAAAGTTCGCCTCCCATTAAAGTCAATGGGGCCCGACGCGAACTTGCGGCTCGCGGACTTTTGAGAAAATGTGCGGCTGACGTTCGCGAACCGCCCCGGCCGATGTTCGTCCATCTCTACAGCCCAGCACCTGACATTGGACACACTCACCTACTAAAATTGCCTAGATATTGCAAATTGAGCTCAAACCGCATAATACACCATATAGATAGATGGATCACAGCTCTCCCAGCCTTGGCTCTCTTCCCAGTCTTCAAAGAGATCAATCAAGGTGATAACATGTGCAGATGCTTCTCTCAGCAGCACTCAGCTTGTCTCTTGATATTTACATGCAGTAGCTCTCTGCACAACCTCCCGCTGCTCCACACCACTCATCCCTGCCTGCGTACACACATGGATTGGCTCGACCTCAAATGCGTTTCGTCGTTGTGATGACCTCTTCAAAGAGTCTGAGCATTGATTTGGTACTTTTGCTGATTATTATACACTTCTGACAAGTAAGGTTTAAAGAATACTTTTATGGTTAACAGTGTTACTATTTTTGAGATGAGATTAATGAAATGCAGAGTTTAAATATACTTATTTATAAATGTATTTGTTAGATTTTTTAAGGCATACAGCATATTAGCTTTACCAGTAAAGGATGGCAAAAAATGTCAGGTAATCGCTAGATAAGGAAATCTCAACAAAAATGATGTTTTGTTGGTATATGACCCCAGCCTATAAACACAGATTTTCTCCACAAAGCTAACTTCACAAGGCTGTCACTAATTCCAGTCACTCAGATGTTATGGCAAAGTGTCAATTATCTAGAAATGTAACCACTGTAACTGATTCTGACCCGTGGGTAGCTTTGATTCTTTTGCTGCACTTCTTCAACACAAAAAAATCCAACATGAACCGGTACTGATCTGTTCTTGGCCACTTAACAACCACTTGATATTTAGTGGCTTGCTGATTAATTTGCCATCTCAAATAAGTCTATTTGAATCTATAGTTTATTTGGCAAAATTGAAAACTCTGGGATTGAGTGAAGGACAGCCATGATGTAATGATGGCTATTTAAGATCATTGCTTCATTTACTAATCAAAATGTTTTGGTAAAGCAGTTATTATAATCAATTTACTATGGTGTACCTTACCTAATTATTTATATGATGGTTATACTTTTTTTCCCCAAACAAATTGGGGAAATTGGGGAAGTTTTTATTTTATCTCATTTTTACTGGTGTTGCCATAATAAATACTAAACAAATTTATAAATCCTCTGTTTTTTAAACAAAACATAAATACAATTTGTGACAAAAAAGATAGTTGAATGTAAGGGAGTATGAGCTTGTAAAGGTCTTTTAGAGAAATAAAAAAAAAAAAAGACATTAAATAGCAATATATTAGAAAATACAAAAGTAAAACATATATTTAGGTATAATTTATATTGCACATTTGAAGTGTTCATTTATGCTTATATATGCACATTATTAACCAGCAGCTTCATATTTTTTTGACCAAAGGTGTATTATTTTCAGTTGTAAACTTAACTCATCTTATAATTTAAATATATCACTATCATAGGAATAAAGTATAAGGAAATCAGATCATTCCTTTCAGCAGCACATCAGTTCTAAAAAAAAATGTTTCTGTCTTTATGTCTGCCTCATTATCCAGCTCATTGAAAAATGATTACAATATATCAGTGTTGATTATTTTTATGCATCTTGTGTCAGTCTTCCACAAAGCGTCTTTTAATGTAAGATAATTTCTAGTTCTTTGTTTATACCCTGAAGGCAGTTACAGCTGTGCTGTTTTATAACTACTTAATGCTCTCCAATGGGCAATGCTCCATAGATAATACAGGTATAATACAAAATAATTCTTTGTAACCCATTGTTGGGGTCACTAAATGGTTTTTACATTTTTAAACACAACTTAATTTATCCAATGGGTTCCCAGTCTTAAATCGCTGCTGAATGATAGCTGTTAGAGCAGCATTAGCATTAAAGGGTAATTAAGTTTTAATTCAATTATGGGTTTGTGGAAAATCTACAGCAAATTAATGCAAACATTTGCCATAGTAACCTTAATGTGACATTGGTCAATGTGACGATATTGACCAAACAGAAGCCATCTGTTCTGTGCTGAAAACACTGATGAAGAAGAGGGAAAGAGCGACAATTTTAAAACCTTGGAACACTGGAGTGGCTGCAAGGGTGCTGACAGCTCAGTAACCCCATAGGTAAGTACAGCAGGGACCGGGGGAAGGGGAGTTATGTCTGGAGTTAGGGCTTAGGTAAGTATTAGGGGGGCAGAAAGCTTTTTATCTTAACTGGCTCTGGACCGCCCGCTGCAGTTTTACTGCGGCAGGCAGCCCTTCCTGTGAGAACCGATGTAGCTCTATACGTCGGTCACGCTCCTGCAGCTAGGGGGCGAACGCGTGCTGCCGCCGGCACACTCCCGCCCCCACTTGTCAGCGGGGACTCCGATGCATGGGGCAGGTGGCTCCAATTGCCGCCTGCCACCCGCGATCGCTCCCTGCTAAGAGAGAAGAACGGCCTGCTGTTGTAAACACAGCAGACCATTCTTCTCTCTGAAATGATCACAGAGCGCCTGTGATCCTTCTATATACGATCACAGGTCTCTACGATCATTTCAAAAGCCCCGCCCCCATACAGTTAGAATCACTCCCCTAGGCTCACAATTAACCCCTTGATCACCTACAGTGTTAACCCCTTCCCTGCCAGTGTCATTATTACAGTAACAATGCATATTTTTAGCACTGATTACTGTAGTAATGTCACTTGTCCCCCCAAAAGTGGCAAAAATGTCAGTTAGGGGTCCGATCTGTCCGCCGCAATGTCGCAGTCCCGCTAAAAATCGCAGATCACCGCCATTACTAGTAAAAAAAAAAAGAAAATTACATAAATCTTTCCTGTAGTTATTACACTGGTTAGTAGCGATTTTTTTTTACCAAAAATATGTAGCAGAAAACAAATTGGCCTAAAATGTTAAATTTTGATTGAATGGGGAATGTTATATAGCAGAAAGTGAAAATTATTATTTTTTTTTTCAGAATTGTATTTTGTTTATAGCACAAACAATAAAAGTCGCAGAGGTAATCAAATACCACCAAAAAAAGCTCTATTTGTGGGGAAAAAATTACAACTTTTTTTTTTGGGTACAGTGTCGCACGACCGCACAATTGTCCATTAAAATTTTGCAGTGCCAAATCGCAAAAAGTGGCCTAGTCATTAAGGGGGCAAATCCTTCCGGTCCAGAAGTGGTTAATATAAGAGAAAAGTGCTAAAATATGTGGAATGTGTAGGTGTCTCAGTCCCAAATTTGAACACAAAAACACAAGGAATGGCCCGCTGGACTTTTAAAGAGACAGATACCAAATATTAAAATTATACAAATTTATTGCACATCATAATTAAAAACAATAATGACAACATGGTGAATTCATCAGTAGAGAAAGCAATCAATAAATAATGAAATACAAATTCGTACTATATACAGCTTCATATGTGGATAATTATTTGTATTATATAGATCCTGTTGTACACAATATCATATAGAAGAGACAGTCTGTGCTGCATAAATCTCTACGCATTTCATGAAATGTTAAATTCGCTTCTTCAGGAGAAGCACAGATGTATATAAAGAATACAGCAATACGGATCATTGCAAATGACCCAACAAGGGTCCATAATATTCCAGCGATCATTCCATCAAAAGAAGGTGTCGATAAGGGTAATGGAAAAGAAAAACCCCCAAAAAAGAGGTGCATAAATCTTCCCCCCAGGAGTTGGGGAGAGGAGGAAACTCTGATCACAGGCAAATCTCCAGCATTCCTTGGGAGTCCCGAGAAGATGTCACAATCTAGGAAGGTCAGAACTAAATGACCGACCAAAAAGGTGAATAGGCCAAATAGGCTTTTTATCAAAATGCATTCAATGCATTCTAAAAAAGAAATAAAATAAAAAAATAAAAAACCTTCTGACTTTACAACTCCTTTAGCCACTTCTGGAGCGGAACGATTTCCCCTTAATGACCAGGCCATTTTTTTGCAATACGGCACTCCATTATTTTAACTGACAATTGCGACGCTGTACACAAATAAAATTGATGTCCTTTATTTCCCACAATTAGAGCTTTCTTTTGGTGGTATTTGATCACCTGTGTAATTTTTATTTTTTGAGCTATTAACAAACAAAGAGCGACAATTCTGAAAAAAAAAAAAAAAAAACAATATTTTTTACTTTATTTTTGCTATAAAACATTCCCAATAAAAAAAATGTAAAAATCTAATTTTTTTCATCATTTTAGGCCAATATATACTATGCTACATAATTTTGGTAAAAAGGACCTCGCTTCCTGCATTGTGGAAGAGTGGACAGACAACCATAGGTTTTCCTCCTGCAGCTATGCTTCAAGTGCCCTGACTATAATAAAATATATATTCAAAAATATAGAGAAATGCTGGCAAGGCAGAGGAATTTCAGTTGTGCTTGGCCTCTGCTATGTGCAGCCCAACCTCCACATCTATACCAAAAAATTTTTGAAAAATATATAAATAAACAATATAAATACGTATGAAAATAAAAATTAAAAAAAATGACTTACTGTCCAGCCTCTGAACAATATTTTTGGCTATTTTCTCTCAGATAATACACTCCGATTTTTATTAATAATTATTGGTGATGGGGGATTGGAAAAGGCTCCTAGAATGTGGGATTGTGATGTGCTTTTGTGCTCACAATTATTAATCCTCATCTAAGACAATGGAGTGTGGTACTGTGAAAAAAGAAGCTGACAAAATATACTGTTAACATGTTTACCACTGGCAATTTGTATGAAGTTGAAGGCTTTAGCTTTATTTTTTGTAAGGAGTAAACTTTACTATAGCTTTACGATCTCCATTGAGTTTTGTTACAAGGGGGCATCATCAGGGGTCCACTGGACTGGGCAAAGTGGACTTGTATGCTTATCTTATCTTTCGTTTGTTGTTCAGTACCCTCTTTTATCCTAATAAATGTAGCATTTGTTAAAGTAGATTAAGCTCAGTGGTCTGTCTGTTTCTCCTCTATGCTTCATATTACACCCATTTTTTGCTTTTCCATGGAATTTTTTCACTCGATACACAAAAATTTTGCACTTTTTTTATTGTCACAATTCTTATTTTTGGGCTGATTCCTGAATACATTTATGGCACATTTCAACTGCAAGTACCAACTTGGCTCTACTCGGCTCTGCTTGGCCCGGTTTGCTTTTCCACTGCATGGTACGGTGTTGGAACGGTTCGGTACGGTTTGGTATTGTTTGCTTTTCCACTAAAGTAGTACTAAAGTTAAGTGGGTGGGATAACAACGATTCTCTGACCAATCAGTGGCTAGTAGTGACTGCATGCAAAGGATTGTGGGATATGGTACCGGTATGGTACCTCTTGGAACCACAATCGAGGTGGTACTGTTTTAGAGAGCCGTACCATTCGGTTCTATGCAGTGGAAAAGCGCCGCCGTACCGTACCATACCAAACCGTTCCTACACCGTACCATGCGGTACCAGCAGTGGAAAAGCACAAAAGTGAGCCGAACCGTTCGGTTCCATGCAGTGGAAAAGCGCCATTAGTTGCCGCATGGAGAGATAAAGGGTTATGCACTGAAATTCACATATGTTAATTTAAAGGGGCAGCACAACACATTGTTCATCTTTGGTTCATTATCTTGTATTCTGATAAGCTGCTGATTCCCCATTGTATTTATATTACTAACTATATGATTTTTGTTTATTTATTTAATTATTTATTTATTGTACTTAGCACAGGGTTTTACAAAATTTTGAAAAACTATGTTATTGGGATATTCACTAAACAAAAACTGCTGCATTAATGCTAGGGAAAGACTACATCATGGTTATAATTTTTTTTTTTTTTTTTTTTTGCCCATTGCTCTATGTTAATGCTTGATCTGAATTCTAACAAATGATTTTATCACCTAATCTTTCAGCTTCTACCCTTATCAATTTCTTGAACCCCCTAACCCGTGACCCTAAATTGGTATTGAACCCCAAACCAAAAATGTAATATTATTGCGGCTTCATTTGTTTTTCTCTCTGTTTCAGCCTTTTGATCTGGTCAGTAACACTCCTGTATTAGAGTGCCCCAACTCTGGATGAAGGAGCACAGGAGCATCTTTGGACAGCATCATTGTCAGTCTAGGGGGGAGGGGAATGTTAGATATACTAGCAGATTTAGATACACTAACAAACCCAAACTGCAGCTCACACTGGAGTTACAAAAACAATCGCAGTAACAGTTTTGTGCCTTTTGGGTTAAAGGTTTTACATAAATAAAAGCTAATCATTGTAAGCAGCCCTGTCAGTGGTAAATGAATTGTTCTCGGTACTCTAACTGCTAGATTGGCAGAAGAGCTTGTGCTGCAATACAATAAATTTGCTTTTGGGTTTAATACTTCTTTAACCTAACCCATTGCCTGATCCCCAAAATTACTTAACCCCTAAATGACTGTACTTTAATTATTGGACACCAGAAATTTAGGCACTCAAAGCCAGTAGTCAGCAGTCAGCCCTGTGAGACTTCGAAGCTTACAGGAAATTATCTGAGATTATAGATCACAAGCAAAAAGGACCATTGACCTTTTCTTAACCACCTAAAAACCCAGCCTTTTTCTGACATGTGTTGCTTGCAAAATAAAATCAGTATTTTTTGCTTGACAATTACTTAGAACCCCCAAACATTATATATACAGTATATTTTTCAGCAGAGAGAATAAAATGTCAGCCCTTGAAATTTTTTATGCCATGTGGTTTTTGCACTTTAATGAATTAAAAAACATAAAACTGTAATTACTCCAATTTTTTGTATAATATAAAAGATGATGTTATGCTGAGTAAATAGATACCTAACATGTCATGCTTTAAAATTGCACGTGCTTGTGGAATGGTGCCAAACTATGATAATTAAAAATCTTCATATGCGACACTTTAAAAATGTCTAGAGATTACCAGTTTAGAGTTACAGAGGAGGTCTAGTGCTAAAATTATTGCTCTCGCTCAGACATTTTCGGTGATATCTCACATGTGTGGTGCAAACACCAATTACATATGTGGGCATGACCTACCTATGCGTTCACTACGGCTCAAGAGGATGCGGACATAGGGGCACTTTAAAAAATGTTATTATTATTTATTTATTTTACTTTTTTTTTTTTTTTTTTTTACACTGTCCCTTAAAAAAAAAAAAAAAATTGATCACTTTTATTGCTATCATAAGGAATGTAAACATCTCTGATATATATACAGCATGACAGGTCCTCTTTATGGAAAGATTTGGGGTCTAAAAGATCCCAAACCTCTCCTAGCCTTAAAAGCAAAATATTTAAAGAAATGTTTTAATCTTTTGCTTTATGAAAAAAAAATCTCTATCTCTATAGGAAAACCCTGCCGACGCCAGATGGTTCCTGGGCTCAGTGATTGGTAACAATTAATGGGAAGCAGTGTGGGGGCAACTCTCCTGCCACTTCTAAAAGTAATCCCACGGCGAATCTGCAGCTGGGATCACTTTTATGAAAAAGCCAGCTGCCTAAGGATAAAATTATACCATGGTTATGGCATCTAGCTGCAGCCATAACCCCTGGTATTTAAAGTCAAAATCATGATCTATATTTCCAGTTAGGCGGTCAGCAAGAGAACCAAAAACGCAAAAAAAGGATGTAAATATTTGTGTTATTTATACTTTAATAAGTATGTTTAACGAGACTCAATTTCCATAGTGAATTCTTTATTGAATCTTTAACCTTCTGATTTCTTAAAGTATAAATAAAAGGGTTCAATAAAGGAGACAGCACAGTGCTAATAAGGTTCACTAACTTGTCAGTCTCCACTGAATAGTCTCTGGCTGGTCTGATCTGTATGAATATAGCGCAGCCAAACACTATGGACACCATAGTAAGATGAGAAGCACATGTAGAAAATGTTTTCATACGGCCTTTATCTGATGGGATCCTCACAACAGTGTGTATAATAAACACATAGGATATTGTGGTTATTATTAAAGGTATTACTAAGATGAAAGTAGAGAGGATTAGTATGTAGAGTTTAACAAAACCGACATCTTTACAGAGCAGTTTTAACATGGCTCCAATGTGACAAAAGAAATGGTTGAGGATATGGCTACAGTATCCTAGGGTGGATATCACTGTAACAGGAAACAAAGTACACACAAAAGATACGGTCAAACAAATTCCCACAAGTTCCATGCAAAGAGTACGTCTCATTATGGTAGAATATCTGAGAGGGTGACAGATGGCCACGTAACGGTCAAAGGACATGACAGCCAACATTAAGAAAACGGCGGTAATGATGGTAAAATAGAACAAAGTTTGTAAGTGGCATCCAGAATAAGAAACCCTTGTCTCTTCTCCAACTAGAATAGACAGTAATTTTGGTGTCACAGCAGATATTCCACATACCTCCATGATTGACAAATTAACCAAGAGAAAGTACATAGGTGTATGAAGACGGCTATCAGAAATTATGATGACAATCATAAGAATGTTACCAGCCAGCGTAGCCAGGTATATCAACAGTAATATGGCAAAGATAAGGCTCTGAAGTGCCATAGTACAAGGAAATCCGATTAGGATAAATGAAGTCAAATGTGTAATGTTTGTGATATCCATCATAATTTTCTATCCTATAATATGCAAAAACATTTACACTGGAGAATTTCAATATGTCAAAAACTTAAAAATCAAAGCAGAACAAAAGCTTAGAGCCATCTATATGTGTGTCTTTGTCGCAGAGGTTTTATTAAGCCAAACATTAGAAAAAAACTAAAATGAGCATGATATTACAACTCAATAGATTCGAGTGCCAAAATTGTGGCACCAGAATCTTTCAATGCAGGAACAGATGGTCTTTTGTGCATAAGATCATTGAGCATGGATATAGTTCATATAAGGGACAATTAGGGAAAGGGTTACAGGAAAAGCTAATATGAGAGAGGCCTTAGGAAAAAGCTTGGTTCTCAATGCTGAGAGCACTGCACCAAGAACTACCAATGGAGATCTCATAGCACTGAAAGCCATGTATAAGGCTGGGTTCACACTTGTGCGATGACAGACATTGCATGTGATTTCGCACCACATTGCTGTGTAGATCACATTCAATGTCTGTGCGATGCGATTTCAGCCATACAAACTGTATGGCTGAGATCGCTTTCGCACCAAATGGTGTAGGACCCTTTATTTTTGTTCCACACTAGAATCAGATCGTATGGGTGCTCACCCCTATGCAATCCGACTCCTGCACCATTTGACAGTTCGCACTGTGATCTTTAATGTTATACTGACACCCCCAGCGGTTCACAGATGTCAGCAAGAACCAGAATCAGGAGTGCTGCAGGAACCTGCACTGAATCGCATGGTTTCCCACATTGCACCAGTATGAACCTGGACTTAAAGATGTTACAGTGTGCATTATCATGTGGCTAAGTGCGGAATAGACAAAAATAATACAGCCAGGAATCTTACAGACAACAAGCTACCAGAACTGGATGTAAAACAGGACAACAGAAGAGAGACAAACTTAAATAGTAGAAAATATCTGAAGAAAGCTATAATACAGAACATAAGGAACTATTGTGGCAAATTAATATAGCGGTAAGAACACATTTTACACAGATTCTAGACAAATATAACTACCGCCTAAAATAATAAAAGCAATAAGCAGTCAACATTTAGATCTTCTTTCTCCAAGTCTAGAAGATATTCTTTGGTTCTTAGATGCCCAGTGATCCTGCAAATCATGAAAGAAAAAAAAAAAAAAACTGAGCCTACACTGATGCAATGAGGATGACGTTTCATAAATAAGTAGAAACTTGTCAAGACAATTAATCCAGAAGAATAAAGAAGCCAAAAATAAAATCAATAGCTAAATCTAGATGTAAATCCCAAAGCAGGGGCATCACTAATATGAGTTTTAAGCCCAAGAAAGACTATAATAGATGTACTATATCATAAAGAAAAGAACACAACTAATATTTAAGCCAACACTATGGAAGGTCAATAACAAATATAGGCTTCGGTAGAAAGTTAAAGAATCTCAAAAAAGATCTGAATAAGCTAAAGGTTACAGGCATGAACCAAGAAAGCTGTGATTCTAATCTAGGACCCAGCACTGCATGATGAGGGTTTTAACTGCAGTGGCAGCTCTGGGTCCTAGTTTAAAATCCAATCTTCAAAACAATCTTCATGGAATTTGTATACCTCCCCACATCTACATGTATTTTTTCGGACACTTTTATTTGCTCTCACAGTCTGAAAACATACCTGTAAAATAACTGGATTTGCTAAATTGCTCAAAAGAAAGTTTCATCATCAGAAGTTTTGGTAGGTGCTGGGAGGTGCTGGGATTTCAATACTTGTTCAAATAATCAGACACAAGAAACTTCTCAAAGAATCAAAAACAAGAAATTTCTCAAATAATCTGACACAAGAAACTTCTCAAATGACTCACTAACTTTTGTAAGGTAGCTCCCAAAGCAAACAGGCCTTCTTCAATGGATACCAGAAAGTGATTTAGAAGGTATATATATATATATATATATACACTGTATATATATACAAAAAGAAGCACCAAACCTTAAGAAAAAAGAGTCTAAGAAGATTTTAATTGTTGACAATTCAATCATATAAAAACATTCACCATGCTTTGGCGCAACAACACTTCCTCATCATCAGGACCCAGAATAAAGAAACAAAGACTTGAAAGAACTCAGAACATCAAATTAAGGGGATCAATATTTGCTTTGATTTCCCTTCTAAGACTATAGATATACACTGTGGTCAGTGGCAGTTCAGGGATACGAGGACTTTAAAATATGTTTAGGGCAAATATAGACCCCTTAACACAGATTCCTGTGGTTTTCATTTGATATTCTGAGTCCATGGAGGTTTTTCTTTCCTTTAGTCTAAGCCTTGATGAAGGGGAAATGTTGCTGCTCCCATAATATGCTGACTGTTTTTTATTTGTTCAAATTATGAACAATTAAAATCTTCTTGGAACTTATAGTTTTACAATTTGTGATGGCATCGAGCTCGCTGGGAGTCCATCTTTTCACTCAGTTGTATGTTCCATCCATGTGCATCCAGGATGAAACCAATTTGATTTATGGAAAATATTTATATAAAAAAAGCCATAGGAATAAAAAGGTACATAATACATTTTTTAGTGTACAGGGTAATCTGTTTAACATTATATGACTTAGGCTAGCCATACATTATGCAGTTTTCTTTTCTTCAACCATGGATTGAGGGAAAGAAAATTGCTTTTTTCCCCATTACACAGTCAGTGTTGATGGGAGAATCCCTTCCGCAATGCTATTGTGTTCTGGGGGAAGTTTGGGGGAGCCTTCCCCACCAGCAAATACAATGATCACTGCTGGCGACTATAGCCACTGACAGTGATTAAATGAAAAAAAAAAAAAAAAAAAACCCAACAGGCTGGTCCAAAGATGGATTGCTATTCCACCTGCTGAACTGGCGGAATTTTAATATGTCTACGGCCGGTTCTAGTTTGCACACTTTAAGACATTCTTGAGGATAAGCTGATGAATTGCATATAAAAATAAAAAAGTATACAGCAAGGTCCTTTAAGAATCTTTTTTATGTTTGAATATATCAAAAACCCATTTGGCATTATATCAGGTTATTTTTTTTAGCATTTTCATGAACAAATGAACAAAACAAGATAGATATTGTTGTACAAGGGATACATTACAGCCTATAGTTTAATATTACACAGCAATAACATAAAACCTCTTCCGAAAAGTGTACAGTTAAAATGAATAATCAGTATTTAGAATATTTCTGGTCCTTTGTTTTATTTCTTTCCTTCATTCCTTTCCTTATGGAAACTGTGTTAATGTATACCTTATATTTCTCCCTTATCAGATTTGCATCTTGGTACCCATCGCTTTTATAGGGAAAAAAAAATAACATAATGTATTGTATCTCTTAAGAATAAGTCAGCAGAGAAAATAACTTTGATTTGTGCTAGCAGTAATTGTTTTCCTTAATCTGATAATTATGTGCTGTAAATTCATTCCATAATGAATAGGGCTCCACAGAATTCACACATATTAATGTTAACAAATGTAAATATTTGTTAACATAACATAAATATTTGACTAAATCTGACAATATATTGATGTTGGGTCTTCTAAAAACTAGGATTAGGATCAATGGCATTATAAAGCTGCCCTTTGCACAGGGCAGCTTTACCAGAACTGACCACTGCATCTCAGCTACAGACTGTGATATATTTACACCAATATAAGATTTATACCATGTAAAAATTCTACAGAGAAAACAAAAGTTAGTTTACACTTAATTACACATACTCAACTGTTTACAGTCTGTGACGAGACCAATCTCGCCACTGGGCATTGGAGAAGCCTGGTTGCTCGCCTCCTGCAAGGTGACTATGGACCCTCTCATCAGCCCATGCTAAACGTAAACCCCATGGCAATTTGACTGTGTTTGTGGCATCTGAGCGCTGTTTGGATATGTTGAGCGCTCAGATCCAGGCTATCTGGGCATGAGTTGAATGTGGGGGTTCTGTTCAGTAGACTGGGAGTTATGCATTTTTGTGTCTTTTTGTGTTTCTTTAACCATGTGGCTAATGGAGTCTTGCCTCTATCCTGGAAGCTAAACCTTATTCCTGTAAACTGTAAGGCACAGGAAGTACACTCCGAATATGGTCATTCCAGGAAGTTCTGAGGAGACGGACTGTCTGAGTGGGCTCTCCATTCACCTATTGTCAGGTGTGCTAATGACCTCACCTGTTGTCTGCTAAGGGATGTATTGACACTCAGAGTAATGTGTATTGAGGGCTCGTTAGGGAACCATTGTTCTGTGTCTGACTATTGTGTACACTGATTGCCCCCTGGGGCTTCTGTCTCCTTGCACCTGGCAGCCCTTCTGGTCAAGCTATCTGACCAATCACTGCTGACTCATTTTCGAGCCCTCATTTGCATGGCTGGAGAGGACCTTATGGGGGACTGCAGGTACTGTGAAATTGACCAATGGGAAAGCAGTTGTTGGGGGAAGGATGTTCCAATTTCTGTATAAAAGTGTGCTGTGTTCTTCCAATAAATGTTGTTCCTGTTTTAACCTCAACTCGGAGCTTTGTCTCGTTTTTGGAGGGAGATTTATTATACAGAAAGCCGTTTGATTGTTTGCGGCTCTCTTTGGATGATTATTCGTATGCTGGTGTGCTACAGGGGTAATTCGTACATGCTGCAAAGGTGGTACATCCACTAAACAGCGGTTTCATTCCTTTTTACGCTGAGGTTCGTAACAATTGGTGGCAAGCAGCGGGATCGTTCCCACAGCCAGAAGGACAGTTACAGGAGACACCATTCCATGGATTTACAAGTTGGGGGCAACGCATGTCTCAGTACAGCAACCCTTAAAGCAACAGGATGGAACCAGCAGTGGAGTACAGATATTCTCTAAAAGAATATGACCGTATGGTGTGGCTACGGCTGAGCTTCTTCTGACCCAATCCACTGGAGAGATCCAAGCGGTTCGTGAGGAACTTAGTGTTCATGTCTCTGCTAGACAGGGCAGAGAGAGAGGGCCAGCTAGCACGTTGGGAGGAACTCCAGCGGCAGGTACAGTTAAGGGAAGAGGAGAACCCAGTCTCCATTCCCCAGCGGCAGCCTGATTTATTGGGAATTGGGAGCCCAGTCTCCATTCTCCAGCGGCAGGCTGAGTTACAGGGGGCAGAGACAGTCGGTCCTGTCGCCCAGCAGCAGATTGATTTGTTGGGAATTGGGAGCCCAGTCTCCATCCCACAGCAGCAGAGTGTCCTGCAGGAAACAGAGAGCCTAGTCTCCTTTCCCCAGCAACAGGACACTGTATTGGGAGCAGAGACAGTCGGTCTCCCTCCCCAGGGGCTGGAAGTATATTTGGGAGAGGAGCTTGTTACCCCCTCTCCCCATGGACAGTTTGATTTGTTGGGAATTGGGAGCCCAGTCTCCACCCCACAGCAGCCAAAAGAAGTGCAGGGAATTGGGAGCCCAGTCTCCATTCCCCAGCGGCAGGCTGAGTTACAGGGGGCAGACACAGTTGGTCCTGTCCCCCAGCAGCAGATGGATTCATTGGGAATTGGGAGCCCAGTCTCCATTCCACAGCGGCAGAGTATTTTATTGGGAATTGGGAGCCCAGTCTCCATCCCACAGCAGCCGAGTGAAGTGCAGGGAATTGGGAGCCCAATCTCCATTCCCCAGCGGCAGGCTGAGTTAGAGGGGGCAGACACAGTTGGTACTGTCCCCCAGCAGCAGATGGATTCATTGGGAATTGGGAGCCCAGTCTCCATTCCACAGTGGCAGAGTATTTTATTGGGAATTGGGAGCCAAGTCTCCATCCCACAGCGGCAGAATATTTTGTTGGGAATTGGGAGCCCAGTCTCCATCCCACAGCAACAGGGCTGTTTAGCCAAAGGGGAGACAGTCGGTCTTCCCCCACAGCAGCATGGTGGGTTATCTAAAGGGGAAACAGTCGGTCTCTCCCTACCGCAGTATGGTGGTGTATCTAAAGGGGAGACAGTCGGTCTCCCCCTCCAACAACCAGGCTCCAACCAGGCTACTTCCGTGGTAGCGCTTGCAACAGGGCAGAGTACCGCTGGTCTCTGCCCACTCAGCAACCCACCAAGGCAGTCTACCAGCCCCCCACACAGCCAAGGTGAGGCACCTGGACATGGACAAATTTCTCTTCTACCCAGGTGTAGTAACCAGTTACTTTGGGTGGGCTGTACTGCTGTTTCTGTTTTGTGGGTGGGCTGCTGGACTAACAAGGGCACTGACCGGCAGAAGGTCAGATACCCTGTTAGTCTGTTTGGAAAAGGGGAGAAATGTGACGAGACCAATCTCGCCACTGGGCATTGGAGAAGCCTGGTTGCTCGCCTCCTGCAAGGTGACTATGGACCCTCTCATCAGCCCCTACTAAACGTAAACCCCATGGTAATTTGACTGTGTTTGTGGCATCTGAGCGCTGTTTGGATATGTTGAGCGCTCAGATCCAGGCTATCTGAGGATGGGTTGAATGTGGGGGTTCTGTTCAGTAGACTGGGAGTTATGCATTTTTGTGTCTTTTTGTGTTTCTTTAACCATGTGGCTAATGGAGTCTTGCCTCTATCCTGGAAGCTAAACCTTATTCCTGTAAACTGTAAGGCACAGGAAGTACACTCCTAATATGGTCATTCCAGGAAGTTCTGAGGAGACGGACTGTCTGAGGGGGCTCTCCATTCACCTATTGTCAGGTGTGCTAATGACCTCACCTGTTGTCTGCTAAGGGATGTATTGACACTCAGAGTAATGTGTATTGAGGGCTCATTAGGGAACCATTGTTCTGTGTCTGACTATTGTGTACACTGATTGCCCCCTGTGGCTTCTGTCTCCTTGCACCTGGCAGCCCTTCTGGTCAAGCTATCTGACCAATCACTGCTGACTCATTTTCGAGCCCTCATTTGCATGGCTGAAGAGGACCTTATGGGGGACTGCAGGTACTGTGAAATTGACCAATGGGAAAGCGGTTGTTGGGGGAAGGATGTTCCAATTTCTATATAAAAGTGTGCTGTGTTCTTCCAATAAATGTTGTTCCTGTTTTAACCTCAACTCAGAGCTTTGTCTCGTTTTTGGAGGGAGATTTATTATACAGAAAGCCGTTCGATTGTTTGCGGCTCTCTTTGGATGATTATTCGTATGCTGGTGTGCTACAGGGGTAATTCGTACATGCTCTAAAGGTGGTACATCCACTAAACGGCGGTTTCATTCCTTTTTACGCTGAGGTTCGTAACACAGTCTATCTTAGAAACTGTGATTGGCTTCATAATGATCACGGGAAGGGAATAAGCCTAGAATATATACAGATATATATACAATATCTCACAAAAGTGAGTACAACCCTCACATTTTTGTAAATATGTTATTATATCTTTTCTTGTATCGATTTCCCAAAGACAACCTCTGGATATGACGCCGGGCATGTACACTCAACTTCTTTGGTCGACTATAACGAGGCCTGTTCTGAGTGGAACCTGTCCTGTTAAACCGTTGTACGATCTTGGCCACCGTGCTGCAGCTCAGTTTCAGGGTCTTTGCAATCTTCTTATAGCCTAGGCCATCTTTATGTAGAGCAACAATTCTTTTTTTCAGATCCTCAGAGAGTTCTTTGCCATGAGGTGCTATGTTGAACTTCCAGTGACCAGTATGAGAGAGTGAGAGCGATAACACCAAATTTAACACACCTGCTCCCCATTCTCACCTGAGACCCTGTAACACTAATGAGCCACATGACACCGGGGAGGGAAAATGGTTAATTGGGCAAAATTTGGACATTTTGACATAAGCGCATACTCAATTTTGTTGCCAGCGGTTTAGACATTAATGGCTGTGTGTTGAGCTATTTTGAGGGGACAGCAAATTGACACTGTTATACAAGCTGTATACTCACTACTTAACATTGTAGCAAAGTGTCATTTCTTCAGTGTTGTCACATGAAAAGATATAATAAATTATTTACAAAAATGTGAGGAGTGTACTCTTTTGTGAGATACTGACTATCTATCTATATATACTGTATATATATATATATATATATATATATATATGTATATATATATATATTGTGAGGGATTAGCTCGGTGGAGGGTGTGGATGACCCCTTGGGGGGTTTGTTACACAGGGAGATAGCCGAGAAGTGGTTGAAAACAACAGTGTAAGGTTTTATTCTTGCAATTTTCTTCACACAAGTGCAAGCATCAAAAACATCAAAAATAAAAATAAAACACAAAATAAATCCTTGCCACTGTGGTCGGCTACCTTCTCACAGGCAGGAACCTACCTAAGGAGTCTGTCCCCAACCTACTGTTGGACAGACTTGGCTGATCATACAGCAGACCATCAATAGTCCATTTATTTTCTCTTCACACAGAAAATGTCCCTTTTCTCTTCACATAGAAAATATCCATTTGTTTTTCTCTTCACATAGAAATAGTTAATTTTCTCTTCACACAGAAAATGTCAGTTTTCTCTTCACATAGAAAACATCTGTTTGTTTTTCTCTTCACATAGAAAACAATCCAAGTCCTCACCTTGAGAAGTCTTCAGTCTTTTTACCCTCCTCAGCGCACATCGCTTCAGGAGGCATTCCTCTCCTATACTCACACAGCTTCAGGAGACACACATCTGACTGCTCTCCTATCCCCAGCTCACACAGCCTCAGGAGGCAGCCATCAATAGACTTCCTCTGGACAACTTATAGAGGCCTCAATCTCCTCATTCTGAATAGCTGAAGGTTTTTCAACTTCCTCAAACCTTCCTGGCTACCTTTGCAGCCGACACCCTATAGTAATTAGTGAATTGTCTAAACCAAGCAGAAGCGTATCTCCCATCTGTGACAACACTCACAGATTAACCTGACTTCCTGTCACAATATATATATATATATATATATATATATATATATGGTAAAATAGGTATTGTACACGTCACCACTTTTCTAGGTAAATATATATTTTTAAATCTTTAGGTGTGACATTACATTTTCAACACATGTTGGAAAAAAAATGTTTTTGTCATTTTCCCAAAACTTGTGGCAAAAAATAAAATATTCCATGGGCTCAACATGCCTCTCAGCTAATAGCTTGGGGTGTCTACTTTCCAAAAAGGGGTCATGGGGGTGGGATGTCTCCGAAGCTGTGATAGGTAATGTGGATGTGAAATAAGCAATTTACGCCTTTTGAAAGCCTAAGGGTATTTATTGGTTTTCAGCACCCATACGCAGCTAGGCTCCCAAAAAGTCTCACACGTGTGGTATCCCTGTACTCATGAGAAGCAGCAGAATGTATTTTGGGGTGTAATTCCACATATATCCATGGCATCTGTGAGCAATATATTATTTAATTAAAAAATTTGTGTAAAAAAAATGTTGTCATTTTCCAGAAACTTGTGGCAAAGCATAAATTATTCCATGGGGCTCAACATGCTTTGCAGCAAATAGCTTGGGGTGTCTACTTTCCGAAACTGTGATAGGTAGTGAGGAAGTGAAATAAGCAATTTACGCCCTTTGAAATCCTGAAGGCGGTCACTGGTTTTCAGCGTTTGTAGCAGTATGTATTTTGGGGTGTAATTCCACATATACCAATAGCATGTGTGAGTGTAAAGAAAAAATAATAATTATTTTGTCATTTTTTAAAAACTTTTGAAAATAAAAATAGAATCTTTTATGGGCTCTACATGCCTCTTAGCAAATTCCTTGGAGTGTCTACTTTCCAAAAAGGGGTAATTAGGGGGGGGGGTGTACTGCCCTGCTATTTTAGCACCTCAAGAAATGATAGGCAGTCAGAAAGTAAAAGCTGTGTAAATTCCAGTGTATACACCATAGTTTGTAGACGCTAAAACTTTTGCGCAAACCAACCAATATACGCTTATTGGGATTTTGTTTACCAAAGACATGTAGCTAAGTACATTTTGGCCTAAATGTATGCCAAAATTTGAGTTTATTGGATATTTTATTTTTAATAACAAAAAGTAGAAATTATTGGGGTTTTTTTTTTTTACATTTTCGATCACAAAAAAAATAAAACATTTCCAGTGGTGTGGTATCAAATACCACCATAAGAAAACTCTATTTGTGTGAAAAAAGGACATATATTTTATTTGGGTACAGACCTTACCAGTTAAACTAGTGCAGTGTTGAAAAACAGAAAATTCCTATCAGATACTTTCCTGATGGTCTCCATGGCAGCCTACGTGTGGGTTAACCCCGCCTCCTCTCCAATGGTATAGGACCCCCCTCTATAAATTTCAGCTTGCAGGTACAGCCAGTGTTCCATATCTTAGCTGAATCCAAGACCAGAGGGTGGGACCTCCGGCTGCCATGGAGACCATCAAGAAAGGAAAATTACGGTAAGTATCTGATAGGAATTTTCAGTTTTCCTGACAGACTCCATGGCAGCCTACGTGTGGGAAATAACTAGCCCAAGCCACACGGGTGGGAATGCTTTAACAAAGAAAATTTTACTTCAAATTATTAGCGGACAAAACAGTCAAGCCAAAATTAACTGAAGATAAGGAGGCTGGCTCCACACAATAATGTGTCATAAACGTATTAACAGAAGACCAGGAAGCCGCTCTGCAGACTACTTCTGGCGCACCATGATGTGAGGCCGCCCAGGACGTCGAGATGCTTCTCGTTGAGTGAGCTGTCACCGCCTCAGGAGGAGCCAAACCCTCTACACTGTAAGCTCGTTGAATAGCAGACACAATCCAGGCTGCAATAGACCTTGACGAAGCCCGCTTTCCTCTACTTCTGCCTGAGAAGAGGACGAAGAGGTTATCTGATTGCCTGAAAGAGGCTGTTGACTGGAGGTAGTCCCTTAGAGTCTTCCCTACATCCAAGGGATGAGGATCATTATCTTCATAAGATCGAAAGGTAGGAAGAACAATCTCCTGGTTCTCATGAAAAACCGATGTCACTTTTGGATTGGAATTGAGCATCGGAATTAGGACCACTCGATCCGGAAAGAACGTAAGGAAAGGTTCTTTGTGGCCAAGAGAACTGATCTCAGAAACCCTTTTGGCTGAAGTAATTGCCACCAAAAAGGCTGTCCTAATGGTGAGTTCTCTGATAGAGATAGGATCCGTTGAACTAGATCTTGCGAGGACGTTAAGGACAAGAGGAAGGTCCCATTTCGGAAATCTTGGTTTCCTCTGAAGTCTGAGTCTGACCGCACCTTTGAAAAATTGTTGTATAAGTACATGCTTGGCCCAAGGGAAGCCTGAGAATACCGACAAGGCTGAAATTTGAACCCTGAGAGTTCCGACTGAGAGAGACTTATCCGGTCCTGCTTGGAGGAATTTCAGAACATCTTGAACTCCGAACTCCGAGGAAGAATTTCCCTCTGGATATGTAAATTCTAAGAATTTAGCCCAGACTATGTTTGTGCTTGGTCTTCTAGAGTTCATTAAGGTAGGGATTGCCACAGGAGGGCACCCGAGGGATTCCAACCTCTCCCTCTCAAGAACCAGACCTTCAACCGGAGCAGAGCAGGGCAGGGGTGGAATATCAATCCCTGCTAGAGAAGGTCTGGTCTGAGAGGAAGGGGAATCGGGTTCCGATAACTGAGCTGCAGGAGAAGTGGGAACCAGGGCCTGTTCGGCCAATGAAGGGCCACCATGACGATCTCCACATCTGCTGCTTGGAGTCTTTGTAGAAATCTGAGGATGATGGGAAACGGGGGGAAAGGCATATGCCCTGCTGAATTCCCATCTGTCGGTCAGAGCATCTGTTCCGCAAGATTGGTGGCACCTGCTGCGTGTGAAGTACCGGTTGCAAATAAACAATCTTTTTCATAAATTTAGGCCAAAAAGTATTCTGCTACATTTATTTTCTACATTACTATAGTATATTTATTTGAAAAGCGATTACTCTTGATGTACTGACTGTCTATCTAATTTCTCGAGACTCTAAAATGCTAGGACAGCACATATACCCTAGAACGACCCTTTGGAAAGAAGAAAACCATGATGATATTTAGTAAGAGGCATTGTGAGTTTTTTGAATTTGTAATTTTTTTGTTACAATTTTTTGGAAAAAAATAAAAAATTATTTTCACGAACTTGTTAATTTTACAAGTTATTTCACACACCCCAAAACACATTCTTCTACTCCTCTCGAGTATGAGGATACCATACATGTGAGACATTTTTTTTACAGCCTAGCCCCATAGCCAGAAATCCAGGGAGCACATATAGGCATTCTAGGGGCATAAATTACACATCTCATTTCTGGACTACCTATCGCTTTTTTTGAGGCCCTGGAGCACTAGGACAGTAGACACTAACTGGTGTGGCAGAAATTAGGGACAATATGACTGGTGTGGTGGTTTTAGGGACAGTGGGGTTGTTTTACTAAAACTGGAGAACGCCAAATTTAGTGCAGTTCTGCATGGAAACCAATCAGCTTCCAGGTTTTATTGTGAAAGCTTAATTGAACAAGCTGAAGTTAGAAGCTGGTTGGCTACCATGCACAGCTGCACCAAATTTTGCACTCTCCAGTTTTAGTAAAATCAACCCCAGTGTAACAGGTGTGTCAGTAATTAGGGACCCACAATAAATGCTTTAATGTCCCCATCCATCCAGACCAAAAGCATACTGCAGAAATAGGATCAGATAGCCCGGCCGCTACACACCTCACCCAGCCCAAGTGGTTAGCAGGTAAATGAAGCCTGAACTCGATTCATCCAGACCACCACTCCAACATGTTTTGCCCCACCCCCCGTGGCTTATTTAGGGGGAAATTAGGGTCTGCTGGTGGCAGGGGAATAAATACTATCATTAGCCACCCAAATATTGTTGTAGGTAAACCACTCAAAAAGTCGAGGAGACAGGTGAGTGAAAAAATAAAAGTAGCATATAAGTCCAAGCCCCTGAAAAGCATCCGCAGTCAGGAATTTCACGCGTGATATAGCAAGAATGAGAAGTAATGGACAATACACAGATGAAAAAAAAATGACAAAAATAGAATTTTAAGAAAAGTATTGCATATGAATGGCAAAAAATGAAAAAAAGGAAGAAAAAGACAAACTGCCACAAGCGATCCTGCAAAAGCCTAATCCCCCCCCCCTCCCCCCCAAAAGCTAAAAAAATGTCTTAAAAGACAGGAGAAAAGGGTAAATCCCAATTGTAAACTCTCCTCAGAAGTGGTATAGACTATTATCCAAAGAACTATATGATGATCCCGGTATGGGCATGCCAAAATATTGAAAATTCTACCAAAACAATGTGTAAAAAAAATTTAAATTAACTAGGGGACTAGGCTTTTGTAGGATCGCTTCTGACAGTTTATAATTTTTTTCCCTTTTTTTGCATTATATATGCGATACTTTTGTTTTTATTCTCGTTTTTTCCCTTATTGTTTTTAGTTCCTATTTATTTTTTGCACCTGGCACGTACCTAGTGGAGATCGAGCTGTAGAGAGTGCTTCTCTTGCACCTTCTGTCTAACACCCCTGGTAGAGGTGACAGGGAGTGTGGGACTCAGAGTGGCACGAGGGTCGGTACAGCAGGCAGCACTAGCTGAGGCCTGACAGGAAACCGATGGCCATGGATCACCAGACAGGCACCCGGAACTGGAACTCCACGACGCTGGATCAGTAGGCAGCAGCGTAGCCGGAACACAAGCCAAGGGTCAACAACAGCCGGGCAATGCAGGTACAGAAAGGTGAGACAAAAACAGTCGAGCAGCAGGGCACAGAAGCACAAGACAGGAGTGGAGTCACAGCCAAGGTCACAATAGGCAGACGGGAATCCAGAGATTGGTCAAGGGCAACCTGGGTCAAGCACAGGTAGGAAGATATAGCAGGTCAAGGCACGGGTAAACAGGAACTTACGGAAGACCATTCAGTAATCTGTTCGTGCCATAGTGCAGCTTAAATAGGCCGTTTGGCACCAGTATGTGCATGTGTGTGTGTGCTCACGCGCATGCGCATATGCCAATTTATTCTTGTGCACACGCTAATACGTTTGCGCATGTGTGCCAATGCCCGTTCTGTATCAAGCATCTGCTCATAGATATGAGCATTAACATGTAATGGCCTTCTGGTTCCAACTGAACTTCTCTTGCAGCACCTCTGTATGCATACCTCTAAATTGTCCATTAGTTCTCATTATTGCTACATGTGCAGTTCCTGACTGTGGTTGCTTTTCAGGGGCTTGGACTCATATGCTACATGGTGCAAATTTCCACTCACCTGTCTCCTCAAATTTTTTGAGTGGTTTACTTAGATCAGTATTTAGACAGCTTATTCCCCTGCCTTCAGCAGACCATTATCTCCAGCTGGGGGGAGTACCGCGCTTTAAAAGTGCTTAAATAACATAAATAAAATATATAAATATGTAAATACGTGAAAAAGTGCCTAAGTGCTTCTTAAATAATATTAAAATTGATGTGTCTTAATGTATACAATAATATAATCCGATATGCTTTATACAATAAATATAATAGGTGATGAAATATTCATTAAAAAAAATATAAATCTTATTGAAACCAACTATATCAATCCATTATACAGTGAAAAATTTATATAAAATTAAAATCGGTGACTTATTTAAATATAAAAAGTGCTCTAAATAAGTGATAACCAATAAAGTGCTGAAGTGTCCTTTTAAAATTATTTTTATAAATATATAATGTGATGAACGCAATCTTCTTAATCCAAATTTCACATGCAGGTGCTTCGTGCGGTGCCCACTAGGTGTCCTAAGCGCTCACCTCACTGCTCCTTTAAAAGAGCCTTGGGTTGTATTTCCCAGTATGCTGTTCCTTCCTCCTTATTGTGCCATTATAAATCCTTGGTTATATCTCCCTTGTAAATGCAGCTATCTTTCAGGGGATATAAGCGGTTCTTTGTATCTCCAAAAAAATCAAATTGGGGCCAACATAGTGAAGTACGTCCCATAAATTTTATTTAAAAAAGATAGAGTAACACTCACATTGCTTTTCGTCTTGTTTCAAGCATAACATACGATCCTTTGCCGATACGTCACTTCCGGTTGAGCTATCCTACGCGTTACGCTGCGTCATCACGCAGCTTCTTCCAGGGATACCTGCCTACCGTTGTGACGTCCTTTTTAAAGCACTAGAGCCGGAAACGGATGTTCCGTCATTTACCGTATTCACAGCTATTATTCTTTAGACCGGATGTAAACAAACTGCCATTTTAATGGAGTCATATACGTTTCTCATACCTCTTAATGCAATAATGCAATGCAATTTGAGTATCCATCCCCAATTACTTCCTTCATATTAATTAAAACCATATATTTATTAAAACCATATATTTATTTCTGATATTAAAACCTAACTAAAACCTTTTGTTACCCGTAAGTGACGTAGCAGCAATGAATTAATTATATACATACAACAGTATATTTAATACAACCACAATATAGATACAAATAATTATAAATAATTATACCTTCACCTTACTATATTTCTATATATATACCCTTATGTTTTATTAATTATTTTTCTAACGGCCCTCAATATTTTTATTTATATTCTTCTATCTCTATTCCTTTGGAACCTTTTTCAATCTATTTTTCTAATTAATCTAACCCATTTATAGTATTCACTTATTAATTCTTTAAATATTTTAAATACTACTATAATTTAATGTTAATTAATCCATAATGTATTCCTTAAATAATCTACTTTTTCTGGACTTCGGGGTGTGTTTATTTATTCAGATATATCCGTTCCTGTATAAAACCATTTAAAATGTCCTAAAATCTATAATATTTTTAAAAATCACTAATAAAACAATTCAGGTCAAATTCAATATTCAACCCATTTGGTGTCAGACAATCTAATGTATGAATCCAGTAAGATTCCCTTTGACTTAAAGTGCGGATTTTGTGGCTACCTCGCCAATGTTTTTTGTACGGTTCAATCGCCCAAAATCTTAAATGTGTGGGGTCTCTCTTGTGGTATTGGTCGAAATGTCTAGATACACTGTGTCTCTCAAACCCATTTTCAATATTTTTCACATGTTCTTTTATTCTTATTCTTAATAATCTCTTCGTGCGGCCCACATACTGTAGGCCGCAGCTACATTCCAATCCATAGACCACTCCTTCTGTGTTGCATCCAATAAAATCTTTTATTTTATATACCTTATTATTTCTTGTAGATTTAAACTCGTTTACTTTTCCTTTTGGTTTTGTCCTGAGGCATGCATAGCATCTTTTGCATGGGTAGAACCCTTTTCCTGTGAAAAAAGTGCCTAGTGCTTTGGGAGGATCCATTACTGTTTTTACCAACATATTTCTTATAGTTGGTGCACGTTTATATATAAACGCTGGGTTTTCTGGTAGTATGTTTCTTAGATGTTTATCCTTCTTCAGTATGTGCCAGTGTTTTTTTACGATTTTTTCCACCTTCTTATGTTGCATACTGTATTCCATGACTATAGGTACTTTCTCCATAAATTTGTTCTGAATTTTGTTTTTATCTTCCAGTAGACTCTTCCTCTCTACCTTTTTAACTTCATCAATTTTTCCTTTTATAAACGTTGTTTCGTAGCCTTTTTCTATAAACCTCTTACCTATAATGTCTGCCTGTTGTTCAAACTCTTCTGCTTTGGTACAATTTCTCTTTATTCTCAAGAGTTGGCCTTTTGGGATGTTGAAAATCCAATTTTTGTGATGACAGCTATTGGTTGGCAAGTAACTGTTCTTATCTACTTCTTTAAAGTGGGTACTTGTAATAATTTTACCATTTTCTTGTCTAATCGCTAGATCTAGGTACTTTACTTCAACATTGCTGATCTCCCACGATAATCTGATATTTTTTTCATTTTCATTTAATTTATTTAAAAATTCAATTAAAATCTCCTTTTCTCCTTGCCATAAAATAATTCCGTCATCTATAAACCTTTTGTATAAAATCATTTCTTCTGGTATATCGTTAAAAATATTGTCCTCTTCCCATTGCGCCATAAAAATATTCGCAACACTAGGTGCAAATTTCGAACCCATTGCAACTCCGACTTTCTGATAATAATATATTTTCTTGTACCAAAAGTAGTTTTTCTTTAGACAGAAATCCAGGCATTTGATTAAGAATTTTCTTTGTTTACAGATTAGATTAGTATATTTCCTTAGTGCCCATTTCACGGCTTCGCATGCCTCATGATGATTGATTATGGTATAAAGTGCTGCTACGTCTATTGTGGCCATATAAATATTATTGTTAAAATGAGGTAGATTTTCCATTATTTGGAGGATATGTTTAGTGTCTTTTACATATGCTGTTGTTGCTGGAACTATTGGTTGTAAATAAGTGTCTATATACTGGCCTAGTCTTGCTGTTAGAGACTCTATCCCATTGACTATAGGTCTCGGAGGTGGGTCTTCCTTATTTTTATGTAATTTTGGTATTGTATATATTACAGGGGTTCTGCAAGACTCAGGTACTAGATATTTTGCCTCTTTTTTCGTTAATATATCTTTCTTCAGGCCTAGATGCACTAGTTGTTCTAATTCTTTTCTATATTTTCCAACCGGATTACTCAATAATTTTTCATACGTATTTACATCTCCCAGCATTTCAGTCATTTTCTCCTCATATTTTTCTTTTGTGACAATCACAATTCCTCCTCCCTTGTCCGCCGGCCTTATTACTATGTCTTTTCTTTTCTTCAATCTGTTCAGGCCTGTTTTCATTGCTCTGGACTCTTCATATTTCTTGATCTTCATACCTTTTACTTCATCTAAGACCAAATCCTTAAAAACACCTATATATCTGTTATCTTTGATCTGTGGATTAAAAGTTGACTTGTTCCTTAAAGTGCTATGTTGAATATCTTCTTTGTTTGAGGTAGTTGTTGTCTGTTTCCCTACATTCCTAATTGAGGTAGTCGTTGTAGCTTTAACTGGATTACTTAATATGTATTTCTTTATGTTTAATTGTCTCACATACTTCTGAATACCTATGTATGTGCTAAATTTATCTAGATTTTTTTTCGGTGCATATTTTAATCCCTTGTCTAACACAATCATTTCTTCTTGTGTTATACTTTTTTCACTTAGATTAAACACCCCTTGTCCTATTTGTTTCTTTTCCTTTTGTTGTCTCTTTCTTCCTCTACTTCCTCTCTTTTTTCTGTGTTGTTTCTCTGATTTTTTGGTTCTTCTTTCTTTTTTGGTGTATGGGTATCCTGGCCCTTCTCTAAAAAAGGCCTACTTTGATCTTTTTCTTTTCTTTGTTCTCTAGTTCTTTCTTCCTCTCTATATTGTTGTTGAGGTTCTCTTCTGTTTTCTTCTTGGTAGTTTTCTAATGGAGCATAATAATTTCTGACCGGTATTGGACTTCTTTCTCTTCCTTGAAAATTCTGTTCTGGTGGTCCTCTTCTATATTCATTATAGTATGGCTGTTGAGGTGGTGGGCCCCATCTAGGTGCATTGTTGTAATAAGGTTGTTCTTGCGGAGGGCCCCTTCTTGGTCCATTATAATAGGGTCTCCTATTATTTCTCCAATAGGGCGGTCTCCTCCATCCATTATTTGGGGTATGATGTCCTCTTGGTGCTGTCTGTTCCATATGTCTCGGTGGGTAATATTGGTATCCTCCATTATATTGCGGATTTTGATAATTCTGTTGATATTGTGGTTCTCCATATCCTCTCTGATAATCTCTTGATTCATAATGATTCTGGTGTTCTGATCTTCTCTGTTCAAATCCACTATTCCTTCTTTCCTTATATCTTTCTTCTTGATGTTCAGAGGTATCATGATATGGTGTGGAATTACTGTAATCATTAGATGCTCTTGGGCTTCTTTGTTGTGATCTTGGTGTTTCCATTATACTTATACTTCCTGATCTGATCGGGGTCAAATCTAATCTCACTGTTTTTTCTGGGGTTGAATATGTTGAAATCGGGTCTAGATCATCCAACTTGTTCTGCCATTTAAATACTTTATCTTCTTTATAATCATTGATGTCTCTATTATATTTCTTAGTCTTCCTTTGTTGTACCTCTTTGTCTTTGGACATGAGGTCCTTATTCAATTGTGCTGTTAATCTTGTAAATTCCGCTGTTTCTTTATGTGGCTCTAATGCTTCTTTTAATTCTGTTATACAATTTTCTATTCTTTTGAACTTTCTTTGTTTCCTCTTAAGTAAAAATTGGATCAATTCTAGGCCCTTATCATTAAAAAAATGGTACCATTCTTCAACTGCTTCTTTGTCCAATAATCCATCATTTATTGGCACTTCCCATCTTAATCTCCTTGGTACTATTTTTTCTTTTATATATTTATTAAATGTATTGATATCCCACCAAAGGCTTATTTTCTTTTCCATGTTATGTCTAAGTTTTCTAATCAAGCCACCTACATCACCTTCTTTAAAACTGCTTTTAGACTCTGGATTAAATATCTCATCAAAATCGATTTCTCTTTCCTCAACAAAATTAAAGATCTCCATGACTGCTGCAAGAATTAATTGTTTGGTTGTAAACTATAAATATAGAGGGTTGGTGAAATTCTCGCGCTGTCTTCTCTAATTATTGTCTACAAAATAGGCACCTTTAATGCTGCAGGTACTAAAATTGGTAACCTACACAATAAAGATAAATAAAGTTGGGGGGAGTACCGCGCTTTAAAAGTGCTTAAATAACATAAATAAAATATATAAATATGTAAATACGTGAAAAAGTGCCTAAGTGCTTCTTAAATAATATTAAAATTGATGTGTCTTAATGTATACAATAATATAATCCGATATGCTTTATACAATAAATATAATAGGTGATGAAATATTCATTAAAAAAAATATAAATCTTATTGAAACCAACTATATCAATCCATTATACAGTGAAAAATTTATATAAAATTAAAATCGGTGACTTATTTAAATATAAAAAGTGCTCTAAATAAGTGATAACCAATAAAGTGCTGAAGTGTCCTTTTAAAATTATTTTTATAAATATATAATGTGATGAACGCAATCTTCTTAATCCAAATTTCACATGCAGGTGCTTCGTGCGGTGCCCACTAGGTGTCCTAAGCGCTCACCTCACTGCTCCTTTAAAAGAGCCTTGGGTTGTATTTCCCAGTATGCTGTTCCTTCCTCCTTATTGTGCCATTATAAATCCTTGGTTATATCTCCCTTGTAAATGCAGCTATCTTTCAGGGGATATAAGCGGTTCTTTGTATCTCCAAAAAAATCAAATTGGGGCCAACATAGTGAAGTACGTCCCATAAATTTTATTTAAAAAAGATAGAGTAACACTCACATTGCTTTTCGTCTTGTTTCAAGCATAACATACGATCCTTTGCCGATACGTCACTTCCGGTTGAGCTATCCTACGCGTTACGCTGCGTCATCACGCAGCTTCTTCCAGGGATACCTGCCTACCGTTGTGACGTCCTTTTTAAAGCACTAGAGCCGGAAACGGATGTTCCGTCATTTACCGTATTCACAGCTATTATTCTTTAGACCGGATGTAAACAAACGGCCATTTTAATGGAGTCATATACGTTTCTCATACCTCTTAATGCAATAATGCAATCCTATCTTTTTTAAATAAAATTTATGGGACGTACTTCACTATGTTGGCCCCAATTTGATTTTTTTGGAGATACAAAGAACCGCTTATATCCCCTGAAAGATAGCTGCATTTACAAGGGAGATATAACCAAGGATTTATAATGGCACAATAAGGAGGAAGGAACAGCATACTGGGAAATACAACCCAAGGCTCTTTTAAAGGAGCAGTGAGGTGAGCGCTTAGGACACCTAGTGGGCACCGCACGAAGCACCTGCATGTGAAATTTGGATTAAGAAGATTGCGTTCATCACATTATATATTTATAAAAATAATTTTAAAAGGACACTTCAGCACTTTATTGGTTATCACTTATTTAGAGCACTTTTTATATTTAAATAAGTCACCGATTTTAATTTTATATAAATTTTTCACTGTATAATGGATTGATATAGTTGGTTTCAATAAGATTTATATTTTTTTTAATGAATATTTCATCACCTATTATATTTATTGTATAAAGCATATCGGATTATATTATTGTATACATTAAGACACATCAATTTTAATATTATTTAAGAAGCACTTAGGCACTTTTTCACGTATTTACATATTTATATATTTTATTTATGTTATTTAAGCACTTTTAAAGCGCGGTACTCCCCCCAACTTTATTTATCTTTATTGTGTAGGTTACCAATTTTAGTACCTGCAGCATTAAAGGTGCCTATTTTGTAGACAATAATTAGAGAAGACAGCGCGAGAATTTCACCAACCCTCTATATTTATAGTTTACAACCAAACAATTAATTCTTGCAGCAGTCATGTAGATCTTTAATGTTGTTGAGGAAAGAGAAATCGATTTTGATGAGATATTTAATCCAGAGTCTAAAAGCAGTTTTAAAGAAGGTGATGTAGGTGGCTTGATTAGAAAACTTAGACATAACATGGAAAAGAAAATAAGCCTTTGGTGGGATATCAATACATTTAATAAATATATAAAAGAAAAAATAGTACCAAGGAGATTAAGATGGGAAGTGCCAATAAATGATGGATTATTGGACAAAGAAGCAGTTGAAGAATGGTACCATTTTTTTAATGATAAGGGCCTAGAATTGATCCAATTTTTACTTAAGAGGAAACAAAGAAAGTTCAAAAGAATAGAAAATTGTATAACAGAATTAAAAGAAGCATTAGAGCCACATAAAGAAACAGCGGAATTTACAAGATTAACAGCACAATTGAATAAGGACCTCATGTCCAAAGACAAAGAGGTACAACAAAGGAAGACTAAGAAATATAATAGAGACATCAATGATTATAAAGAAGATAAAGTATTTAAATGGCAGAACAAGTTGGATGATCTAGACCCGATTTCAACATATTCAACCCCAGAAAAAACAGTGAGATTAGATTTGACCCCGATCAGATCAGGAAGTATAAGTATAATGGAAACACCAAGATCACAACAAAGAAGCCCAAGAGCATCTAATGATTACAGTAATTCCACACCATATCATGATACCTCTGAACATCAAGAAGAAAGATATAAGGAAAGAAGGAATAGTGGATTTGAACAGAGAAGATCAGAACACCAGAATCATTATGAATCAAGAGATTATCAGAGAGGATATGGAGAACCACAATATCAACAGAATTATCAAAATCCGCAATATAATGGAGGATACCAATATTACCCACCGAGACATATGGAACAGACAGCACCAAGAGGACATCATACCCCAAATAATGGATGGAGGAGACCGCCCTATTGGAGAAATAATAGGAGACCCTATTATAATGGACCAAGAAGGGGCCCTCCGCAAGAACAACCTTATTACAACAATGCACCTAGATGGGGCCCACCACCTCAACAGCCATACTATAATGAATATAGAAGAGGACCACCAGAACAGAATTTTCAAGGAAGAGAAAGAAGTCCAATACCGGTCAGAAATTATTATGCTCCATTAGAAAACTACCAAGAAGAAAACAGAAGAGAACCTCAACAACAATATAGAGAGGAAGAAAGAACTAGAGAACAAAGAAAAGAAAAAGATCAAAGTAGGCCTTTTTTAGAGAAGGGCCAGGATACCCATACACCAAAAAAGAAAGAAGAACCAAAAAATCAGAGAAACAACACAGAAAAAAGAGAGGAAGTAGAGGAAGAAAGAGACAACAAAAGGAAAAGAAACAAATAGGACAAGGGGTGTTTAATCTAAGTGAAAAAAAGTATAACACAAGAAGAAATGATTGTGTTAGACAAGGGATTAAAATATGCACCGAAAAAAAATCTAGATAAATTTAGCACATACATAGGTATTCAGAAGTATGTGAGACAATTAAACATAAAGAAATACATATTAAGTAATCCAGTTAAAGCTACAACGACTACCTCAATTAGGAATGTAGGGAAACAGACAACAACTACCTCAAACAAAGAAGATATTCAACATAGCACTTTAAGGAACAAGTCAACTTTTAATCCACAGATCAAAGATAACAGATATATAGGTGTTTTTAAGGATTTGGTCTTAGATGAAGTAAAAGGTATGAAGATCAAGAAATATGAAGAGTCCAGAGCAATGAAAACAGGCCTGAACAGATTGAAGAAAAGAAAAGACATAGTAATAAGGCCGGCGGACAAGGGAGGAGGAATTGTGATTGTCACAAAAGAAAAATATGAGGAGAAAATGACTGAAATGCTGGGAGATGTAAATACGTATGAAAAATTATTGAGTAATCCGGTTGGAAAATATAGAAAAGAATTAGAACAACTAGTGCATCTAGGCCTGAAGAAAGATATATTAACGAAAAAAGAGGCAAAATATCTAGTACCTGAGTCTTGCAGAACCCCTGTAATATATACAATACCAAAATTACATAAAAATAAGGAAGACCCACCTCCGAGACCTATAGTCAATGGGATAGAGTCTCTAACAGCAAGACTAGGCCAGTATATAGACACTTATTTACAACCAATAGTTCCAGCAACAACAGCATATGTAAAAGACACTAAACATATCCTCCAAATAATGGAAAATCTACCTCATTTTAACAATAATATTTATATGGCCACAATAGACGTAGCAGCACTTTATACCATAATCAATCATCATGAGGCATGCGAAGCCGTGAAATGGGCACTAAGGAAATATACTAATCTAATCTGTAAACAAAGAAAATTCTTAATCAAATGCCTGGATTTCTGTCTAAAGAAAAACTACTTTTGGTACAAGAAAATATATTATTATCAGAAAGTCGGAGTTGCAATGGGTTCGAAATTTGCACCTAGTGTTGCGAATATTTTTATGGCGCAATGGGAAGAGGACAATATTTTTAACGATATACCAGAAGAAATGATTTTATACAAAAGGTTTATAGATGACGGAATTATTTTATGGCAAGGAGAAAAGGAGATTTTAATTGAATTTTTAAATAAATTAAATGAAAATGAAAAAAATATCAGATTATCGTGGGAGATCAGCAATGTTGAAGTAAAGTACCTAGATCTAGCGATTAGACAAGAAAATGGTAAAATTATTACAAGTACCCACTTTAAAGAAGTAGATAAGAACAGTTACTTGCCAACCAATAGCTGTCATCACAAAAATTGGATTTTCAACATCCCAAAAGGCCAACTCTTGAGAATAAAGAGAAATTGTACCAAAGCAGAAGAGTTTGAACAACAGGCAGACATTATAGGTAAGAGGTTTATAGAAAAAGGCTACGAAACAACGTTTATAAAAGGAAAAATTGATGAAGTTAAAAAGGTAGAGAGGAAGAGTCTACTGGAAGATAAAAACAAAATTCAGAACAAATTTATGGAGAAAGTACCTATAGTCATGGAATACAGTATGCAACATAAGAAGGTGGAAAAAATCGTAAAAAAACACTGGCACATACTGAAGAAGGATAAACATCTAAGAAACATACTACCAGAAAACCCAGCGTTTATATATAAACGTGCACCAACTATAAGAAATATGTTGGTAAAAACAGTAATGGATCCTCCCAAAGCACTAGGCACTTTTTTCACAGGAAAAGGGTTCTACCCATGCAAAAGATGCTATGCATGCCTCAGGACAAAACCAAAAGGAAAAGTAAACGAGTTTAAATCTACAAGAAATAATAAGGTATATAAAATAAAAGATTTTATTGGATGCAACACAGAAGGAGTGGTCTATGGATTGGAATGTAGCTGCGGCCTACAGTATGTGGGCCGCACGAAGAGATTATTAAGAATAAGAATAAAAGAACATGTGAAAAATATTGAAAATGGGTTTGAGAGACACAGTGTATCTAGACATTTCGACCAATACCACAAGAGAGACCCCACACATTTAAGATTTTGGGCGATTGAACCGTACAAAAAACATTGGCGAGGTAGCCACAAAATCCGCACTTTAAGTCAAAGGGAATCTTACTGGATTCATACATTAGATTGTCTGACACCAAATGGGTTAAATATTGAATTTGACCTGAATTGTTTTATTAGTGATTTTTAAAAATATTATAGATTTTAGGACATTTTAAATGGTTTTATACAGGAACGGATATATCTGAATAAATAAACACACCCCGAAGTCCAGAAAAAGTAGATTATTTAAGGAATACATTATGGATTAATTAACATTAAATTATAGTAGTATTTAAAATATTTAAAGAATTAATAAGTGAATACTATAAATGGGTTAGATTAATTAGAAAAATAGATTGAAAAAGGTTCCAAAGGAATAGAGATAGAAGAATATAAATAAAAATATTGAGGGCCGTTAGAAAAATAATTAATAAAACATAAGGGTATATATATAGAAATATAGTAAGGTGAAGGTATAATTATTTATAATTATTTGTATCTATATTGTGGTTGTATTAAATATACTGTTGTATGTATATAATTAATTCATTGCTGCTACGTCACTTACGGGTAACAAAAGGTTTTAGTTAGGTTTTAATATCAGAAATAAATATATGGTTTTAATAAATATATGGTTTTAATTAATATGAAGGAAGTAATTGGGGATGGATACTCAAATTGCATTGCATTATTGCATTAAGAGGTATGAGAAACGTATATGACTCCATTAAAATGGCAGTTTGTTTACATCCGGTCTAAAGAATAATAGCTGTGAATACGGTAAATGACGGAACATCCGTTTCCGGCTCTAGTGCTTTAAAAAGGACGTCACAACGGTAGGCAGGTATCCCTGGAAGAAGCTGCGTGATGACGCAGCGTAACGCGTAGGATAGCTCAACCGGAAGTGACGTATCGGCAAAGGATCGTATGTTATGCTTGAAACAAGACGAAAAGCAATGTGAGTGTTACTCTATCTTTTTTAAATAAAATTTATGGGACGTACTTCACTATGTTGGCCCCAATTTGATTTTTTTGGAGATACAAAGAACCGCTTATATCCCCTGAAAGATAGCTGCATTTACAAGGGAGATATAACCAAGGATTTATAATGGCACAATAAGGAGGAAGGAACAGCATACTGGGAAATACAACCCAAGGCTCTTTTAAAGGAGCAGTGAGGTGAGCGCTTAGGACACCTAGTGGGCACCGCACGAAGCACCTGCATGTGAAATTTGGATTAAGAAGATTGCGTTCATCACATTATATATTTATAAAAATAATTTTAAAAGGACACTTCAGCACTTTATTGGTTATCACTTATTTAGAGCACTTTTTATATTTAAATAAGTCACCGATTTTAATTTTATATAAATTTTTCACTGTATAATGGATTGATATAGTTGGTTTCAATAAGATTTATATTTTTTTTAATGAATATTTCATCACCTATTATATTTATTGTATAAAGCATATCGGATTATATTATTGTATACATTAAGACACATCAATTTTAATATTATTTAAGAAGCACTTAGGCACTTTTTCACGTATTTACATATTTATATATTTTATTTATGTTATTTAAGCACTTTTAAAGCGCGGTACTCCCCCCAACTTTATTTATCTTTATTGTGTAGGTTACCAATTTCAGTACCTGCAGCATTAAAGGTGCCTATTTTGTAGACAATAATTAGAGAAGACAGCGCGAGAATTTCACCAACCCTCTATATTATCTCCAGCTGATTAAGCTTTGGGGGTGGTGCAAAAAATGTTGGAGTCATGGTCTAAATAAATCGAGCTCATTCTGCTTTTACCTGCTTACATTGACTAAGGACAATGTTTGGTAAGAGTATACAAAAAAAAAACGATAATTTGTTTTACAATTTTTTATTATATAAAATATACATCCCAGCGAATACATCCCATATATCCCAGTGAAGACTACAAGTGCACTTGACAACATACATTGAACAATTAGGGTTAACAACTACTTTTACTAGACATAGACATGTGTGTGTATTATGTGTACAGACACTATTATTCCACTAGGTGGCAGCAGGCTAAAACACACACATTGAGAAAGAAAATGACTTTCAGGTTGAAACTCATAAACGATTAAAAGCTGTAGCTGTAGAAGGACTTTTTCAGTTTTTTTGCAGTAGCGTTTTTCAGCGTTTTTCCAACTGTCTTTTCCCTTTTTTTCAGCTGTAGCGTTTTTTAGCTTTCTTGTAACAAAACTATATTACCACAAAAGCTTATGACTCAAAAACCTTGATAAGCGTTGAATAGCCACGTTTTTCAGCGTTTTTGGGTGTTTTTTCAGCTTTTTTCAGCTTTTATCAGAGTTAGAGCATTTTTATAGCTGAAAAATGCCTCCTAAAACCCACTAGTTCTGGGTTTTTTTTCCAGCCAGAAAACGCCCCTGCAAAAAACTGCTGATTACAGCCTATGTGTGCATGGACACATAGGATAACATGCTGGGGAGATTACTGGCTTCAGAAAAAAACATTGGATGCCGAAAACAGCAGCTGTAAAAATGTCTAGTGTGCATGAGGCCTTAAGGCCCCTTTCACACAGGCTTTCTGATCCAGTTTGCCTGTCAGTTTTTCAGGGGGACCTGATTGAATGCTCCATGCAGCCCTATGGGGATGCGGATGTCAGCGGTGACATCGCTGACACCCGCTGCTTTCCGATCCGTGAAATCCAGAAACCCTATTTTTCCATCCGTCTGAAGGATCGGATAGGATCAGATGAAAACAAACAGGCGATCCATTATCTGATCTCCCATAGAGGGGAGCGGGGATCTGACAGCTAAGTCTCTGCAAAGTAAACGGAGACTGAGCTGTCATCTGCCTGCTCAGCGGGGGTGGGCAGATTGATCCGCGCTGAGCAAAATGGAGTCTGCCGGGCAGAAAGCCTGTGTGAAAGGACCCTAAGTGAAATGATTTTTCCTATGGATGAACACAAATACAATGTGTCCACTAGATGGAAGCTGGCTGCATTGCATGCATAGGTTAATCCCCTGAACACTACAAGTGCACATGCCAACAAACAGTATATAAAACAAGTATGTTTCACTATTTTCACCATCAGGAAACTGGCTTGAGAAACGCTATGCAGTCATCAGAAGCATGTGCATTTAGATATGGATTGGCTGAAATGAGGCTGCAGCACTAAGACGCAAATATTAAATATACTCATTAAATGCAGTGTTGTATCAAACAAAATGGCATTCAGGGTTTACAGCTAATATCACTAGTAATAGTCATATGTATGCATACATACACAACTGGTCCACTAAATGGCGCCAGGCGGCAAACTCACATGAAATGACTAGTATGTATGCATTCATACAATTAATTCACTAGAGGGCAGCACATTGAAATTCTTATAAATTGTTAAGTGAAACAACGTTTCTTATGGATGAATGCATGCATTTACAATTAGTCCACTAGGTGGCATCTGGCTGCAATGTATACATAGCTAAATCCCAAGACTACAAGTACACATGCCAATATACACTCACTGGCCACTTTATTAGGTACACCTTGCTTGTACCAAGTTGGACCACCATTTGCCTTCAGAACTGCCTAATTCTTTGTGGCATAGACTCAACAAGGTGTTGGATAAATTCCTCAGAGATGTTGGTCCATATTGACATGATAGCATCACGCAGTTGCTGCAGATTTGTCGGCTGCACACCCATGATGCGAATCTCCTGTTCCACCACATCCCTAAGGTGCTCTATTGGCTTGACATCTGGTGACTGTGGAGGCCATTGGAGTATAGTGACCTCATTGTCATGTTCCAGAAACCAGTGGTGAGATGATTTGAGCATTGTGACATGGTGCATTATCCTGCTGGAAGGAGCCATCAGAAGATGGGTACACTGTAGTCATTAAGGTATGGACATGGTCAGCAACAGTACTCAGGTAGACCGTGGCATTTAAACGATGCTCAGTCGGTACTAAGGGGCCTAAGTGTGCCAAGAAAATATCCCTCACACCATTACACCACCAGCCTGAACCTTTGATACAAGGCAGGATGGATCCATGCTTTCATGTTGTTTACGCCAAATTCTGACCCTACCATCTAAATGTCGCAGCTGAAATCGAGACTCATCAGACCAAGCAATGTTTTTCCAATCTTCTATTATCCAATTTTGGTGAGCCTGTGCGAATTTTAGCCTCAGTTTCCTGTTCTTAGCTGACAGGAGTGGCACCCGGTGTGGTCTTCTGCTGCTGTAGCCCATGTGCTTCAAGGTTTAAAGTGTTGTGCGTACCTTGGTTGTAACGAGTGGTTATTTGAGTTACTGTTGCCTTTCTATCATCTCAAACCAGTCTGCCCATTCTCCTCTGACATCAACAAAACATTTTCATCTATACAACTGCCACTCACTTTCTATTTTCTCTTTTTCGGACCATCCTCTGTAAACCCTAGAGATGGTTGTGCATGAAAATCCCAGTAAATCAGCAGTTTTTGAAATACTCAGACCAGCCCGTCTAGCACCAGTAACAATGCCACGTTCAAAGTCACTTAAATCCCCTTTCTTCCCTATTCTACCCTATAGTTTGAACTTCAGCAAGTCATCTTCACCATGTCTAAATGCCTAAATGCATTGAGCTGCTGCCATGTGATTAGCTGATTAGCAATTTGAGTTACCAAGCAATTAAACAGGTGTACCTAATAAAGTGGCTGGTGAGTGTATATAAAACAAAAATGTATCACTGTTTTCACCATCAGGAAATCTGTCTTGGGAAATGGCATGCAGTCATCTCAGAAGCGTGTGTATTTAGATATGGATTGCCTTAAATGAGGCAGCAGCACTAAGATGCAAATATTAAATATACATATTAAATGCAGTGTTGTATCAAACAAAATGTCATTCAGGGTTTACAGCTACTATCACCAGTCATAGTCATATGGAAGTATGCAGACAAACAACTGGCCCACTAGATGGCAGCAGCCTGCAACTCACACTGATAATTGAAATGACTAGCAATAGTATGTATGCATATAGGTGCATAAAGATTCAAACAGCTCCACGCTAAAGATTCATTCACGCACTAACAGCGCTAAAGTCCATGAAATAAACCATGAATCAATCAATGAGTCTATGGATGAAAAAATCAATGAGGGGAAGTCCATGCATGCAGTCCCAGAATATGAGGAGATGATGTCAGTGGGTGTATCCTTACAGACCCCCAAAAAAGCCTTCACCACACCGCTGTGTGCACCCTATAGTGGGGACACTTACCAGAACCAATCTGTATAAAAGCAGAATACAATAAGCGGGAATGCCTTTAACGCCTTACTCCTCTGCGTAGAAAACACAGACAGGGACCGCCAGCAGGTATCTCATGTAAATCCCCTCATCGGCATATAAAACATATGTGTGGGAAATAAAAAAGCAACATAGCGTAGTCCAGCTAAAACATGTATGCCTTTATTCCCAACTGTAACCTTTCAAATATTGCACTTACAAAATGACAATTTCTTTAAAACATGTCAGCAAAGTCAGCCGTTAGTTCCTACCGCTCTCTCCCGTCCTGTACGAATACAGCCCGGTACCTGGCCGTAAGCCTCGGGGGATCGCGTGTCACCACAGCTTCCTGCTTCCTGTGTGATTGCGTCACCACGCCCTGACGCGTTTCGTCAGCAAGTGACTTCCACCGAGGGCGTGGTGACGCATCGCAATCACTTCTATTTACATGACTGGAGAGAGGCGGAGACAGCAATATGCCGATCACGTGGTAGGGTGATGACTGTCCCACTTCCGCCCTTTTCCTCACAATTCATCATGTATGCCGCACTTCCGCCCTCACACGGCGTCACCACCTTCACCGTTCAGGACCAGGTATGCGCAACCACACACACCATACGATCCAGATCCGGATCATCAGCAGATCATAAAGCCTGTACTAAACCTAATATCAAATAGGCAGTACTACATCAAACCTAATGCTGACATGCGGCTAAACTTATATAAAGTGCATAATATGGTACATCAATACACTAAATCAAATCTTAAGGTATTACATTAAAAATAACACAGAAGATTTTAAAATATGCAATGAGTCAAATTGGTAGATACAATATCTATATCAAACCAAAAATTGACCATTGCATTTTACATTTAAAATAAAATCAAATATATAAAGCAGATATGGAAAGCCATACATAAAGTGTAGCATAAATATGAGAGGGGTCCCACAGACCGTCCATGCATATGTCTCTCATAAATATTTCTACAAACACATATATGTACATTATAAAATTATTAAAATTCATACAAAATATTTTGTTATAAAAGAATAAAATAATTAATCTGTGACCATTGATTCATATAAGAGGGGTCCCACAGACCATCAATGCATAAATATTTCATAAATATTTCTACAAACACATATGTGCATTATAAAATTATTAAAATTCATACAAAAATATTTTGTTATGTAAAAATTAAAATAAATTTGTAACCACTGATTAATAATCGCTCAGGAAACAATTTATGTCAAGGTCAATATTGAGTCCATTCGGGTATAAAGAGTTAGGGAATTATCTAAACGTGAGACCTTTTGGATATTCCAGACTGACTCTGTTGGGCCCCCTCCATACAGGATCCACTTTTTCAATACCCCAAAATTTTAATTGGGTGGGATCCTTATTGTGATGTTCCTTGAAATGGAGTGAGACATTATGATCCTTGAACCCTTTCCGGATATTGGCAATATGCTCTGATATCCTAATTACTATGGTTCTTTTTGTCCTACCAATGTAAGGATACACCCACTGACATCATCTCCTCATATTCTGGGACTGCATGCATGGACTTCCCTTCATTGATTTTTTCATCCATAGACTCATTGATTGATTCATGGTTTATTTCATGGACTTTAGCGCTGTTAGTGCGTGAATGAATCTTTAGCGTGGAGCTGTTTGAATCTTTATGCACCTATATACATGTAATAATTTATAGCAGCAGCTTACTTCATATATTTTTTTAGTGTTCAGGAATACTTTGGCGCCGGGTGAGCGAAGTTTTTTACTGTGGGTTCGGTGAGCGCCTACTTTGCTCTTATATACAATAGTATGTATGCATTAATATCTTTTATTCACTAGAGGGCAGTAGGTTGACACTCACAAACTGGTAAAGGGTAACTCCACTTTCATGGGGAAAAAAAATAGCAAATAGAAAAAAATAATATAGTGTATACAATTGGGACACAAGTCATATTGTAATTGAATGCTATTAAAAATGACCTTTCCTTTCAATCTGTAATTTTCTGAAAATGCAATGCAATATGGCTACCTGGAGGTGTTCTGTACACAGAATGTATACTGACCACACCCCAGAAACATCATTGCCTGTTTCTTCAATTAGCTCACCAATTTTCCCAGAAGTCTGCCTAAAGCCCCGTACACACGTACCGATCGTCGGCCGAACGATCGGCCGTCTTTTGTCCAGGGCTGTCGTGTCTGTTGAAAACTGCAAAAGACTGCACACAAATTTTGTCGGCCAACAACAGCCGACTGCAGAAGTGATGTCATGTGATGGTTAACTTTCCTTGTCTTTTTTCTTTTCTGAGCATGCCCAGTCTTGCAAATCTGCTGTCTGTCGGCCGAATTCTGTACTGACTGGCGAACAATCGGCCGTTCTGGTGTCGGCATACAAAAATTTTAATGCTTGCACGACAGATTCTGTTCGGCCGAAAGTGCGCTGTCGGCTGTCGGAAGCATCATACTAACAAGCCGAAAATCGGGCGATCGGTCGTCGGCCGAATCTTTTCGGCCGACAATCTGCACATGTGTATGGGCCTTAAGGTACAAATAAAGGAGGAGGGAGATTTGGTACAGGTACAGCGGTTTGCGCAGGAGAGCCAGCCTGCCACGGTATTTCTGTGGAGGCTGGTCTTTAAGCAGTTAAATGAAGCACACGGCTATAAGGTGATGAAAAAGCAATGTATAATATCATATTTATTAATACATATACACATATTGGGTCAAAAGTGAGTACGCCCCTTAGTGAAAATGTCAAAATTGGGCCCAAAGTGTCAATATTTTGTGTGGCCACCACTCCTCCATGACAACATCACAGAGCTGGTGGATGTTAGAGACCTTGTGCTCCTCTACCTTCCGTTTGAGGTTGCCCTACAGATTCTCAATAGGGTTTATGTCTGGAGACATGCTTGGCCAATCGATCACCTTTACCCTCAGATTCTGTAGCAAGGCAGTGGTCCTGTGGTTTGTGGTCGTTATCATGTTGGAATACTGCCCTGCGGCCCAGTCTTCGAAGACAGGAGATCATGCTCTGCTTCAGTATGTCACAGTACATGTTGGCATTCATGATTCCCTCAATAAGCTGTAACTCCCCAGTGCCAGCAGCACTCATTCAGCCCCAGACCGTGACACTCCCACCACCATGCTTGACTATAGGCAAGACACATTTGTCTTTGTACTCCTCACCTGGTTGCCACCACACACGCTTGACACTATCTGAACCAAATAAGTTTATCTTGGTCTCATCAGACCACAGGACATGGTTCCAGTAATTCATGTCCTTAGTCTGCTAGTCTTCAGCAAACTGTTTGCGGGCTTTCTTGTGCATCGTCTTTAGAAGAGGCTTCCTTCTGGGATGACAGCCATGCAGACCAATTTGATGCAGTATGGGGCGTATGGTCTGAGCACTGACAGGCTGACCCCCCCACCCCTTCAACATCTGCAGCAATACTGGCAGCACTCATACGTCTATTTCCCAAAGACAACCTCTGGATATGATGCTGAGCACATGCACTCAACTTCTTTGGTCGACCATGGTGAGGCCTGTTCTGAGTGGAACCTGTCCTGTTAAGCCCCTGTATGGTCTTGGCCACCATGCTGCAGCTCAGTTTCAGAGTCTTGACAATCTTCTTATAGTCTAGGCCATCTTTATGTAGGGCAACAATTATTTTTTTCAGATCCTCAGAGAGTTCTTTGCCATGAGGTGCCATGTTGAAATTCCAGTGACCAGTATGAGAGAGTGAGAGCGATAAAACCAAATTTAACACACCTGCTCCCCATTCACACCTGAGACCTTGTAACACTAACGAGTCACATGACACCGGGGAGGGAAAATGGCTAATTGGGCCCAATTTGGATATTGTCACTTAGGGATGTACTCACTTTTGTTGCCAGTAACTTTAGACATTAATGGCTGTGTGTTGAGTTATTTTGAGGGGACAGCAAATTTACACTGTTATACAAGCTGTACACTCACTACTTTACATTGTAGCAAAGTGTCATTTCTTCAGTGTTGTCAAATCAAAAGATATAAATAAAATATTTACAAAAATGTGAGGGGTGTACTCACTTCTGTGAGCTACTGTACATATACTATGTGTTATTAATAAGCAATACTATTTATTCACTGTATTTTGTTGCAACTCAATATGTGTATATGTATTAATAAATATGATATTATACATTGCTTTTTCATCACCTTATAGCCGTGTGCTTCATTTACCGCTTAAAGCGGAGTTCCACCCTGGAATTTTTTTATTTTTTTTTTAAATACCCCCGGGACAGTCAGGGCTAGTGCATTCCACAATGGCTAGCCTCTGATCTGTCCCGGGTTGCACTTACGTGTTAGGACAAATACTTACCTTGAAAAAGTCTTGTCCAGCGCTGCCATCTCAGATGTGGGCAGCTTGAAGCCGGCGCAATCCTCTTCGGCGTCCTCTTCCGCCTTCTTTGGTCCCACGATGCCCTGCGCCGGCCCCGCCGTCACTTCCGGGCGCGCGCGTCATCCCTCCACAGCTTCTGGGCATGCCCAGAAGCTGTTTAGAAGGGGATGACGCGCGCGCCCCGGAAGTGACGGCGGGGCCGGTGCTGGCGCAATGATTCCTGGGAGCGATGACGTTCAGCTCCCAGGAATCATTGCAAATCCAGGAAGTGACAACGGGCCGTGGCCGCAGAGGGAGGAAGAAGGAAGTAAGGTGAGTATATTTACTTCTTTACGAGGTAAGTAAAAAAAAAAATATATGCGATTATCCATTTGTTTTTCAGGTGACCCGGAGCGAGAAGATGGAGGTAAGTATAAAATTAGGGTGGAACTCCACTTTAAAGACCATCCGCCACAGAAATACTGCAGCAGGCTGGCCCTCCTGCACAAACCGCCGTACCTGTTTGGCGGCTTGCGGGAGCTGGTCTCGGGCTCGCACCGGCGGGGCAGCATGATCACACGCCTGCTCTCTAGCCCTTAAGCAACAGGTCCGGCAGTCGCAATGTCCCCCTGGAACCCGGCGTTCGCTGCAGGGACTGACAGAAGGCGGTGTGCCGTTGTAAACACGACACACCGCTCATCTGTCACTGATTGAAACAGGGCTCCTGTGTTCCTGTTCTTTCGAAACACAGGAGCCCTGTTTCCATCCCCCAAGTCTGACCCCACACAGTTAGAATCACTCCCGTGATACACATTTAACCCTTTGATCGCCCCTGGTGTAAACCCCTTCCCTGCCAGTGTCATTATTACAGTAACAGTGCATATTTTTTACACTGATTACTGTAGTAATGTCCCTGGTCCCCCCAAAAGTGTCAAAAATGTCAGTTAGAGGTCCGATCTGTCGCAGTCCTGCTAAAAATCGCAGATCGCCGCCATTACTAATAATAAGAAATAAATAAAAATGGCATAAATCTTTCCCCTAGTTTGTAGACGCGATAACGCACAAACCAATCAAAATACACTTATTGGGATTTTTTTTACCCAGTCTACCCAGTCATTGCCTCATTTAAAGTCCCACCTTTCCCCCCTCCTGAACCTGCCTAAGATACAAGTCAGATTTCTGGCATCCCCTGCAACAAAAATGTCATTTTTGGTGAGATACTCCCAATAGGAACAGGTCTAAAGGGATGCAGGCCCAGAAGCTTTTCTCATTAGTGCCCGGCAGCTGCACAGCTAATTGATAATTATGAAACCACTCCCATTAGACCCACACAGCACATGGACACAGAGGGACAAACAGGGATTTCTTCAGAATAACAAAAGGTAGGAATCTGCAACAAAGTTTGTTATAATGCTTGTAATGTACAGAGATCACCCAGAGAGGAATGTTTTTTTTCTCAACAAAAGTGGAGTTACGCTTTAAGGTGTCCTTTTATGAAATGGAGATGAGCAGTGATCCTGCTGATCACAGCTCATTTCCGATCATTCTCAGTTTATGAAACAGAAATGATCAGCGGAGAACATGTTCTCCACTGATCATCTCTTCACACAGGAATCTGTCATTGCCTGACACAGAAACAGCCAGGTCATGAAGCTGCGATCCCCGCACTTCACTGGCGATCTGGGTCAGAATTCACACTCCCGGGTTCACCAGCCTGGAGCTTGTGAAGCGGGGAGTGAAGACAGAATCGGGGGATAACTGAGGGGGAAAAAGGAAGATTATGGACTTCCTTCTTCCTCGTTCAGACCCCCCAACACAGTAATCATGTTCCCTGCCATATTTATGTATATATATATACATATATATATATATATATATATACATACATACATACACACACACACACACACACACACACACACACACACACACACACACACACATGTGTATATATATATTATAAATCTCCAAGTGACCAAATGGTGTATAAATTCAGTGCAAAGAAATAGTATGACTATAAATGAGCAGCTGCTGCGACACTAAGAAAATCTTAGGAATGATATACAACACAAATTTAAAGCAGCGCTAGCCCTAAAAAATTGTATAAATAAATAAATAACACTAGGTTTCTCCTAGGTAAAATATGTGACACTCTAAAGTAAAATATGTGAATATTACATTTTGTTAAACAATTTTTTGAAAACAACTATATATTAGATATTGTGAAAATAGCAATATTTCGGTGCTAAAATACACATATGATTATAAAAAGCTGTGAAATCGTGCTAAAGTCCATAAAAAATATGAAATGATAACCCTTAGGTGATCAAAAATAAGGTGCTCCAGTGCCGGTTGTACAATAAAGTGCTGCAAGGTGAAAAAGTGCCCCTCTTGGTTCGCTACTCACCGCAACGCCAATATTTAAGAGCCTCAACAGTAGTGATGTCGCGAACCTAAAATTCGCCGTTCGCGAACAGCGAACGCGAACATCGGCAAATGTTCGCGAACCGGGCGAACCGCCATAGACTTCAATAGGCAGGCGAATTTTAAAACACACAGGGACTCTTTCTGGCCACAATAGTGATGGAAAAGTTGTTTCAAGGGGACTAACACCTGGACTGTGGCATGCCGGAGAGGGATCACGCAAAAAAAAGTTCTTAAAAATTATAATTTTTTGATAGAGAGCCAATTATTGGAAAAATTAAAAAAAAATAAAAATAAAAAATTTCTTTGGATTTAGCATCTGGGGGGTCTAAAAAGTGTACCTGTGAAGTTTCAGCTCTGTAGCATGTCCAGAACCCCTAAAAAACAGCATTTGTCTTATATTTTCAGGAATATGGCTTCTCTGCGGCTGGCTTTTTCTCTTGCAGGCATTTATCGGGCATTTTTTTAGGCAGGCATGTCATTTTTTGTATTTAGTGTCTGGGGGGTCTAAAAAGTGTACCTGTCAAGTTTCAGCTCTGTAGCATGTCCAGAACCCCTAAAAAACAGCATTTTTATTATATTTTCAGGAATATGGCTTCTCTGCGGCTGGCTTTTTCTCTTGCAGGCATTTAGCGGGCATTTTTTTAGGCAGGCATGTAATTTTTTGTATTTAGTGTCTGGGGGGTCTAAAAAGTGTACCTGTCAAGTTTCAGCTCTGTAGCATGTCCAGAACCCCTAAAAAACAGCATTTTTCTTATATTTTCAGGAATATGGCTTCTCTGCGGCTGGCTTTTTTTCTTGCAGGCATTTAGCGGGCATTTTTTTAGGCAGGCATGTCATTTTTTGTATTCAGTGTCTGGGGGGTCTAAAAAGTGTACCTGTCAAGTTTCAGCTCTGTAGCATGTCCAGAACCCCTAAAAAACAGCATTTTTATTATATTTTCAGTAATACGGCTTCTCTGCGGCTGGCTTTTTCTCTTGCAGGCATTTATCGGGCATTTTTTTAGGCAGGCATGTCATTTTTTGTATTTAGTGTCTGGGGGGTCTAAAAAGTGTACCTGTCAAGTTTCAGCTCTGTAGCATGTCCAGAACCCCTAAAAAACAGCATTTTTATTATATTTTCAGGAATACGGCTTCTCTGCGGCTGGCTTTTTCTCTTGCAGGCATTTATCGGGCATTTTTTTAGGCAGGCATGTCATTTTTTGTATTCAGTGTCTGGGGGGTCTAAAAAGTGTACCTGTCAAGTTTCAGCTCTGTAGCATGTCCAGAACCCCTAAAAAACAGCATTTTTATTATATTTTCAGGAATACGGCTTCTCTGCGGCTGGCTTTTTCTCTTGCAGGCATTTATCGGGCATTTTTTTAGGCAGGCATGTCATTTTTTGTATTTAGTGTCTGGGGGGTCTAAAAAGTGTACCTGTCAAGTTTCAGCTCTGTAGCATGTCCAGAACCCCTAAAAAACAGCATTTTTCTTATATTTTCAGGAATACGGCTTCTCTGCGGCTGGCTTTTTCTCTTGCAGGCATATATATCAGTGGTGGGTGGGCAGTGGCACAGTACACTCTCTGTGGACCTGACAGCAGTCACTGGCACCCAGGCAACTGCAATTTTAAAAAATATATATTTTATTTTACTTTGCAAGCTGCTGTGCCACCTTATATATCAGTGGTGGGTGGGCAGTGGCACAGTACACTCTCTGTGGACCTGACAGCAGTCACTGGCACCCAGGCAACTGCAATTAAAAAATATATATATTTTTTTTTTACTTTGCAAGCTGCTGTGCCACCTTATATATCAGTGGTGGGTGGGCACACAGTGGCACTGCAGTGGGCACAGTACACTCTGTGGACCTGACAGTAACTGGCAGCCCAGGCAACTGCAATAATAAAAAATATTTTTTTTTTTCAATTTATTGCAACAAGATGCTGTGCCACCGTATATATATCAGTGGTGGGCAGTGCACTGCAGTGGGTACAGTGCACTCTGTGGACCTGACACAGCACTCACTGCAATTATGACAGAGGAAAAAAAAAAATATTTTTTAAAATGCAAGGTACTGTGCCTGTGCCACCCGAAATGAGTGTGGTGTGCACACAGTACAGTCTGTGGTAGGTCTGTGGCCTCTCACACACAGCGGGCAGGCAACTGCAGTGTACAATATATATATATATATATATATATATATATATAAAGAAAAAACTCTATTACCTTACCAGCCCTTAAAAGGGCTTTTGGGGACACTATATATATATATATATATATATATATATATATATATATGTATGTATATATATAAATAAAAAAAATCCTCAATTACCAGCCCTTAAAAGGGCTTTTGGGGACACTAGATAGATATAGATATATATATATAAGAAGAAACAACTCAATTACCAGCCCTTAAAAGGGCTTTTGGGGACACTAGATAGATATAGATATATATATATAAGAAGAAACAACTCAATTACCAGCCCTTAAAAGGGCTTTTGGGGACGCTAGGTATATATATATATATATATATATATATATTTATATAAAAAAACACAAATACCAGCCCTTAGAAGGGCTTTTTGGGGTGCTGATATTACAGCAGTAGTGGATCAAGAACACTGCAAGACCAGGAACACTGACTAACTGTCCCTAGCTTAACAGAAGCAGCAGCAGCAGCAGCAGCAGCAGCTCTCTCCCTACTCTCACTACACACACTGCTTCAGAATGATCTAAGATGGATGCTGCCCTTGCTTATTTATAGGAGGTGGGAGGGTGTGGGAGGGAGGTATGCTGATTGGCTGGAAATGTGTCTGCTGACTGTAAAGTTCAGGGTCAAAGTTTGCCTCAATGATGTCTTATGGGGGGCGGACCGAACATCGCATATGTTCGCCGGCAGCGGCGAACGCGAACATGCTAAGTTCGCCGGGAACTGTTCGCCGGCGAACAGTTCTATACATCTCTACTCAACAGTATTGCACATAAGCCTTGACACCAGGATAATTTCCTCTGTACGCCTTTCACTGTAAATATGGGTCCGCTTGCGCATCCACCATTAAAAGAAATAAAGGGCGTATATAGTGAAGTAAGTAAGTATGGGTTTATTTCTGCTTAGCAGCCAAGTGCATACTTACAGCAAGTACGAGATATTTAGGCATATACAAGGTAGTGCCTCGTGGTTACGCCGCTCGGCGTGCGTTCCACGGACAGGAAGTGATGAACCGGAAGTGACGTGCCGCTCCGTGCGTGACAGGAAATACGTCAACGCGTTTCGCCGTAGGTTCCGGCGTTTTCAAAGACTGTATTTTAGCACCGAAATATTGCTATTTTCACAATATCTAATATATAGTTGTTTTCAAAAAATTGTTTAACAAAATTTAATATTCACATATTTTACTTTAGAGTGTCACATATTTTACCTAGGAGAAACCTAGTGTTATTTATTTATTTATACAATTTTTTAGGGCTAGCGCTGCTTTAAATTTGTGTTATATATATATATATACATACATACATACATACACACACATACATACACACATATACACACACACATTTATGTAGATATATATTTAATGTATATATATATATATATATATATTTTTATGTAAGGGGACTATTATTTGGGGATCGTGTACTCAGCAGTGATAATCTATCACTGCTTGTTAAAGCGCGCCAGGGATTTTCATACTACGGTAATCTCGCTTTGTCTCACGAGATTACAGGCGTCCCACTTCTACACAGATCTCCGAGAAAACAGTTCACCTCTGATCACCCTGGGAGAACTGAAGTTCTCCGCTTCATATAAAGGTTGCCAGAGGTGATTTTCCCCGGAGAACTGCAGAGAAGCCAAAAGAGAAAAAAATTCACCCGTTCATAAAAGTACACCTAAATGAAATGACTTGTCCTGCGTATGTGTTCATAAACAATCAGTCCACTAGGGGGCAGCAGGCTGCAATTTATAAATAGGTAAATCCCAATGAAGACAAGTGCATGTGCCAACATAGACGGAACAATTATGTTCTACTGTTTTCACTGTCAGGAAACCTGTTTTGGGAAATGCCATGCAGGTGTCTCAGAACTACATGAATTTAGACATGAAATGGCTGAAATAATATTGTAGAAGATCAGCAGTAAAATGCAATGAATGAAAAATTGTTATATGCAGCACCGTAACAAACAAAATGTAATTCAGCTCTGGTTCACACTTATGCGATGCCGGAAACACAGCAAACCCTTTGCGTTTCCTGTACTACATTGCAATTGCACGGTGTCTACCCGATCTGCTGCGGGTGTCAATGTTATCTTAACGACACCCCCCAAAACAGATCGCAAAATGCGGAGTGATTGGCAGAACAGCATTGCATGGGTGTTCACATGGGTAAATGCGATTCAGGTGCAGGGGGAAAAATGGGTACAGCGCCATTTTAGTGTGGATGTGATGCGATTTCAGCCATACAAAATGTATGGCTGAAATCACGCCGCATTCCTGTGCACTTCACATGCGATGTCTGTGCAGTGTGATTTCAGCCATACATTTTGTATGGCTGAAATCGCATTGCATTCTTGTACGAATCACATGTTGGATCTGCATTGCACAAGTGTGAACTCAGGGTGTACAGCTACTTTTGCTAGTAATAGTCATCTGCATTTATGTACACAGAAATACACTATTAGTCCACTAGGTGGCAGAAGGCTGCAACTAACACTGATAAACTAAATGACTAACCATATGTATAATTTAAAAAAAGTGTGGCAAATCAAAATATCAAACTTACATAAACACAGATATGGCTGCAGAATAAATCTGATGCTGCAGCTGTCCCCCATTGGCTCTAAGCCCGCTAACTGAGTGATCACATGATCACTGATCATTCAGTTCTTTGTCTTCACTAAGCTGGGAGTGTTGACTGTCAGTCACCACTCTGTGCTCTGCCCCTCCAGCATTCACTGAAGAGAGCCAGGCAGTGAAGGAGGTAGCAGCTGGCTCAGGCACTCACCATTCCAAAGCCTGGACCATTCACTGGAGAGAGCCAGCCAGAGGAGGGGGTGGCAGCAGCTGGCTCAGGCTCTCATCCTTCCAAAGTCTGGACCATTCACTGGAGAGAGCCAGCCAGTGGAGGGGGTGGCAGCAGCTGGCTCAGGCTCTCATCCTTCCAAAGTCTGGACCATTCACTGGAGAGAGCCTGGCAGCGGAGGGGTGGCAGCAGCTGGCTCAGGCTCTCACCCGTCCAAAGCCTGGACTATTCACTGGAGAGAGCCAGGCAGTGGGAGGGGGGGGGGGGGTGTCAGCAGCTGGCTCAGGCACTCACCCTTTCAAAGTCTGGACTATTCACTGGAGAGAGCCAGGCAGTGGAGGAGGTGGCAGAAGCTGGCTCAGGCTCTCATCCTTCCAAAGCCTGGACCACAATGACTGTGTGACTGCACAATGACTGATGTCAGCTGAATCTGGGTCACAGGAGTGCAAAAATAAGTGCACTCGTGTAATCCAGGAAAGACGTATGGCCGCAAAAGCTTTGGCCATACTTCTCTTTTAACATTGAATAGTTCCTTTGGACCAAGCTGGTCCCAACAAACTATTTAATTTACTAAGAGTTGCAGGGAGCACTGTATAAGCTGTATGTAGCCTCAGGTACACACAGGATACAGTGCGGAGTTTTGGTAGCAGACTAGAACTTCCAGTCCTACTACCAGAACAAAACTGAGTCAGGTTAAGCGGCGCTCAGCCTTTCACAGGGAGCTTTGTATTCCATGAATGAATAAGCACACCTGTTAGTGTGTGAAACGCGTCTACCTGTATACTGTTGTAACACTTAGGATGTTCGTCCAATGTACCAAATCTGGATGCAGCTTGGAGTGCGGCCAATTCTTTTTTATCATTCCATGAATGAATACATAACTTCCACTGATTGGCAGAGGCAGAGAAGTGGACTGATGATGTCACAAACTGCCATCTAAGCCAATTTGAGAAAGATTTTTCTTTTATTCATTCATAAAATACAAAGCTCCCTGTGAAAGGCTGAGCTCTTCTCAGCTTGACTGGATTTTGTTCCCAGGAAGCTCCAGTATGCTGCTGAAACACAGCGCTGTATACTGTATGTAGCTGAGATGAACTTTTTTCTTAGTTTCTGTTAGAAAATTTTGTAAGTAAGTAATTGTTCTCCTTCACTGATGGGCACTGATAAGATGGCACTGATGAGGCTACACTGATATGTGGCACTGATGGGCACTGAGAGGCATCACTGATAGGCATTGGTGGGCACTGGCGGGGCTGCACTGAAAATCTAGACACTGATGATCAGTGCCCTGATTATCAGTGTAGATGTCCCCTGTGTGGAGTTCCACTTATCGGCTCTCCTCTCCTCATGCGCTGTCAGCGTTTTCCGTTAAAGTAACGCCGAATCGCAAAAAATGGCCTGGTCATTAAGGGGGCAAATCCTTCCGGTCCAGAAGAGGTTAAGCAATTGCTTATTGTATGCAGTGCTGTAACCAACCAAATGTCATTAAGGGGTTTACAGCGGGGTCAGGAACCCATCAATTGTGATCTACCAGTCGATCCTGGCAAGGTGACGCTGTCTGCACGACAGTGCCTCATAGAGCAGTGGGGCTATTTTTCTAATAGGAGCAGCCAGGGCCTGTGCCAGCAAAGTGAGCAAGCGGCCACATTTGCCATCAATGCTTCTCTAGTTCTGGCTGCAGGCCCGAGGGAGTGGTATAAACTGCAATCTCTGTACTCCTGAATTAAATGTGAATTCCAGGAATTCAGCCACTTTGTAAAAAGTGAAGGCACACTGTGGGATTGATTTACTAAAACTGGAGAGTGCAAAATCTGGTGCAACTTTGTAAAGAAACCAATCAGCTTCCAGGTTTTTTTTTTGTCAAAGCTTAATTGAACAATCTGAAGTTAGAAACTGATTGGCTACAATGCGTATATACAAAAACTCCTGGCGCTGTGGTGCCGGTAATCAGAAGGCGGGGATGGAACTGTAAGGTCGGACAATGCCCAAAGAGGTCCACCATTGGTTACATGTCCATGTCCGGGCTGCAGCCTACCCAAACCCAGATCCCAACTGAGAAGAAAAGTAGCGACAAAAACGGGTATATTGGCGCTCCCGGACAAAATGGCACAAGGACAAAATGGATGCTGCTCGGTATCTTGAAACATTAAAACTTGTTTATTAAAATAAGTTAAAATATGTATACAATTTTGGTTGGTGGTGCGCTTCAGAAGTGGACATAAAGTAAAATAAAGTGAATGTATAAACTGACGTGGTAAAAAGTGTTCTAGTGATAAAAAGTGCTGTCGCTGGATAATACAAGGTGATCAAATTACTTCATATATAAATATCATATATAAATATCAATATAAGTAAACCATTCCAGTATATCTTCTATACAATAAAGTGCTGAGTGTTTAAACTTTCCTAAGAGATGTCAATAAATATGCCGTAGACAAGATAAAAAATATAAATAAACTTCAAAAAAGATACAAAGTGCTATGTGCTATTTTTCTTCAATCAAAAATAAATAAATAAATTAGGTGCTGTGTTTATAGTGTCCATATATACAAAAATCCAGAATCAGGTGTAATTCCCTTCGATATCATCAAATAAAACACGGTGCTCTCATGCAAAATATGGGTGTTGTGACTTGTTGCCTCCACCAGGTGTCACATCTAGGTGCTCTATATTCTCACCTCAATAAGGTGTGTATTGCGCCTGTATACAAAACTTAGCCTCCGAGTATCATATAGGCTTTTACTTATTCCGGTATCTTGTTCCAACCTCCGAGTGTTTCCTGTCCTGTCCTGTTAGTATTTTGGGGTGCATAAACTTTACGTCCTTAACTCCTTATCGTGGCCTCGGGCCCAGTGAAAACAGAGGGCAATCATGGTGCAGTATGTCAAATCAGATTTATTATTAAAAACGTAGTTGCACTTACAATTTGTAGATCATTTGTTTGCAGATAAAATCTCAATACAACGTGGGGAGCGTTATCGCTCCGATCTCTAACGTCACTTCCGGTAGTCTGGCGGCTCCTCCTACGCGTTACGTCACATCACGTGACTTCCTCAGGGAGTGGCCTATACTGGATGTGACGTTTATTTATATAAGCCGGACCGGAAGTACCGTCGCGGCCATTTTTTAAAAACCTTGTAAACGAAGTTCCTGCGGATGTACTCGCTCCGCCATATTGCTTTTAAAACCAGGTGTATTGTTAATGTTATTCCTTCAATGTTTACACCGGAAGTGAGGTTGTAGATCGTTTTTTTATCTAAATGAATACATGTGCTGCGTATACCCAAACATGTTCACAGTTTATACATCTTAAAACATACAGAAGAGATAGTCCAAAAACGAGTAAAATAATTTGTTTATAAGAGCATATCTTTAAAAACTTGTATATATACCGACGTTCAGCTGTCTTCATAATACTTTAGGTGTGCCTAAGGGGATGGGGAATATTTCTTATTTCTTATCATAAAATCAGGTGATGTTTACTTATCTGAGGGGGGGGTTTTTTAAATGTGTTTAAAATGTAAAAGATAAAAGAATATATTCTCTATTTAAAACTTTAAAAATCACTAATAAAACAGTTTAAGTCGAAATCTACGTTCAGGCCATTTGGTGTAAAAGAATCCATTTTAAAAATCCATTGTGATTCAAGTTTACTCAGGGTACGAACTTTATGGCTTCCTCTCCAATGTCTTATGTAGGGAGTGATCCCCCAAAAGATCATTTTTGAGGGGTCTTTATGATGATATTTGGCAAAATGTCTTGATACGGTGTGTTTGTCACTTCCTTTAATGATATTTTGTACATGTTCTTTAATGCGAATCCTCAATAGACGTTTCGTTCTGCCTATGTATTGTAGTCCACAACTACATTGTAAAGCATAGACTGCTCCCTCTGTATTGCAGCAGATAAATTCTTCAATTTTGAATTTAGTTCCATTACTGGTAGATGAGAATTCAGTTATTTTCTGCTTTGGTTGTTTTGTTTTTGTACATGCAAAGCATCTTTTGCAGGGATAAAATCCCTTTCCAGTGAAAAAAGAAAATGTTTTTTTTCGGGGGTTCTATGATGGTTTTTACAATTTTATTTTTTAATGTTGGTGCCCTTTTATATATAAAGTGTGGTTGTTCTGGAATGTAATTCTTCAAATGTCTATCTATTTTTAATACATGCCAGTGTTTTTTGAATATTTTCTCCACTGCTTTATATTGTAGATTATAATTCAAAATTATTGGAATTTTATCTGTATAGGAATTCTCATTTTTCTTTGTCTTCAAAAGTTCTTTTCTCTGTGTATTCTTTACTTCAGTTATTTTATTTTCCATGAATTTCTCTTCGTAATTCATGGAAAATAAAATAACTGAAGTAAAGAATACACAGAGAAAAGAACTTTGGAAGACAAAGAAAAATGAGAATTCCTATACAGATAAAATTCCAATAATTTTGAATTATAATCTACAATATAAAGCAGTGGAGAAAATATTCAAAAAACACTGGCATGTATTAAAAATAGATAGACATTTGAAGAATTACATTCCAGAACAACCACACTTTATATATAAAAGGGCACCAACATTAAAAAATAAAATTGTAAAAACCATCATAGAACCCCCGAAAAAACCATTTTCTTTTTTCACTGGAAAGGGATTTTATCCCTGCAAAAGATGCTTTGCATGTACAAAAACAAAACAACCAAAGCAGAAAATAACTGAATTCTCATCTACCAGTAATGGAACTAAATTCAAAATTGAAGAATTTATCTGCTGCAATACAGAGGGAGCAGTCTATGCTTTACAATGTAGTTGTGGACTACAATACATAGGCAGAACGAAACGTCTATTGAGGATTCGCATTAAAGAACATGTACAAAATATCATTAAAGGAAGTGACAAACACACCGTATCAAGACATTTTGCCAAATATCATCATAAAGACCCCTCAAAAATGATCTTTTGGGGGATCACTCCCTACATAAGACATTGGAGAGGAAGCCATAAAGTTCGTACCCTGAGTAAACTTGAATCACAATGGATTTTAAAATGGATTCTTTTACACCAAATGGCCTGAACGTAGATTTCGACTTAAACTGTTTTATTAGTGATTTTTAAAGTTTTAAATAGAGAATATATTCTTTTATCTTTTACATTTTAAACACATTTAAACCCCCCCCCCCCTCAGATGAGTAAACATCACCTGATTTTATGATAAGAAATAAGAAATATTCCCCATCCCCTTAGGCACACCTAAAGTATTATGAAGACAGCTGAACGTCGGTATATATACAAGTTTTAAAAGATATGCTCTTATAAACAAATGATTTTACTCGTTTTTGGACTATCTCTTCTGTATGTTTTAAGATGTATAAACTGTGAACATGTTTGGGTATACGCAGCACATGTATTCATTTAGATAAAAAAACGATCTACAACCTCACTTCCGGTGTAAACATTGAAGGAATAACATTAACAATACACCTGGTTTTAAAAGCAATATGGCGGAGCGAGTACATCCGCCGGAACTTCGCTTACAAGGTTTTTAAAAAATGGCCGCGACGGTACTTCCGGTCCGGCTTATATAAATAAACGTCACATCCAGTATAGGCCACTCCCTGAGGAAGTCACGTGATGTGACGTAACGCGTAGGAGGAGCCGCCAGACTACCGGAAGTGACGTTAGAGATCGGAGCGATAACGCTCCCCACGTTGTATTGAGATTTTATCTGCAAACAAATGATCTACAAATTGTAAGTGCAACTACGTTTTTAATAATAAATCTGATTTGACATACTGCACCATGATTGCCCTCTGTTTTCACTGAGCCCGAGGCCACGATAAGGAGTTAAGGACGTAAAGTTTATGCACCCCAAAATACTAACAGGACAGGACAGGAAACACTCGGAGGTTGGAACAAGATACCGGAATAAGTAAATGCCTATATGATACTCGGAGGCTAAGTTTTGTATACAGGCGCAATACACACCTTATTGAGGTGAGAATATAGAGCACCTAGATGTGACACCTGGTGGAGGCAACAAGTCACAACACCCATATTTTGCATGAGAGCACCGTGTTTTATTTGATGATATCGAAGGGAATTACACCTGATTCTGGATTTTTGTATATATGGACACTATAAACACAGCACCTAATTTATTTATTTATTTTTGATTGAAGAAAAATAGCACATAGCACTTTGTATCTTTTTTGAAGTTTATTTATATTTTTTATCTTGTCTACGGCATATTTATTGACATCTCTTAGGAAAGTTTAAACACTCAGCACTTTATTGTATAGAAGATATACTGGAATGGTTTACTTATATTGATATTTATATATGATATTTATATATGAAGTAATTTGATCACCTTGTATTATCCAGCGACAGCACTTTTTATCACTAGAACACTTTTTACCACGTCAGTTTATACATTCACTTTATTTTACTTTATGTCCACTTCTGAAGCGCACCACCAACCAAAATTGTATACATTGTATTAACTGGTTCCTGGTACCAGTACTGTGGTGCAGCAGCAAGAAGGGAAACACACATATCCTCAGATAGCGCAGGAACCACCCATACATATAAGTTAAAATATGCTTCTTAACAGAAAAAAACAGTGGTGTGCCTGGGGTGCAGCAAGCAGCAGTCAGATGTAAAACCGATGAAAATACCTCAAAACAAGGAGGACCCAGGAGCGGGGGAGCGACGTCTAACCACCTATGAAGCCTGGATGGTGTGGCGCTTGTGGGTGGATTGTCAGCCTCGATCAACCCGGGAAGCCTCTCTGCTGATGTGCCTCCGGACCGGATGATGCCTGGGATGTACAGAGGAGGGGGGGGGGGAGTGGAGTACTCAACCCCCACAGACAGCTCCGGTACCGGATGGTACACACCCGAGGCGGCGGCGGCCGCTGCTCCTTGGACCCGACTACCGTGGCGCCGGATGATGACATCACCGGGCGCCTGGCGGAGACATGCGCACCGAGGGCTGCTGCACGGATGTAGCTCTACGGCCGCCGGAGGGGTGCAGAAGCAGCGCACCGACGGCTGTGCTATACAACTGGCTATTCAACTGGCGGAGCTGATGTAGGTAGCCACGGATGGAGGGGATGACATGTTTCGGGCCAAGCCCTTCTTCAGATCTCCTGTGGCTGTCAGGCAGGGGGCAAATTTAATGGGTGTACAGAGGAAGAGGCGTTGCCCCCCACTCTCTGGCTCCACCTTGCGCAAAAAACACACACACAATGATGATGAATACAAAACAAAGACAAAACATATGGGAAAAAAATATGTAATAATATGGAAAAATAAATATAAAAATAAAATAAAATAAAATGAAAAATAAATAATTGATAAATAAATAATGAATGAACGAATGAATTAAAATGAAAAAATAAAAAATGAAAATCAAACATAAAAACCAAAAAATGTTGGGAGGTATAAATTGAACAAAAGAAAAGATGAGATTAGATTATTTAAATTATTAAAGCCTCGACCCCAACAGAATAGATGTTAAACCACAGTGTAAGCGTCAAGTTCTTCGTTCAACCCATGGGGGGGACAAGGTATTTAGCTTATAAATCCAGAACGTCTCTCTCTTGCAAAGCAAGGAGAGACGTTCGTTGGTGGTCAGGGAGCCCTTGGGTACGCACTCCACCGCCCACACCTTCAAATCTTGAACTAGGCCCTTGTGATGGGTGGCGAAGTGGCGGGGGACACTGTGGGGTGGTTTCCCATTTTTGGTATTCAGTCCTTGTGCAATGCCCCTACGGTGCTCACCTATCCGTGTCCGCAGATGGCGGATGGTGCGGCCCACGTAGAGTAAATTGCAAGGACATTGTAGGATGTAAACCACATATTCTGTGGAACAGGTGATGAATTGACGTATGGTGTAACTCTTGCCTGAGGAATCGCAAAAGGAATTACGACCATGTTGGATAAAGCAACATGTAAGGCACCCTCTCTTCCTACACAGAAAAATGCCCACCTTGTCGCTGAAATAGGACCTAATGTCCAAAGGCCTGTTGGTCGTAGGTACGTTGACTTTGCTGGGAGCTATGGCGTTCTTGATGGTCCGTGCCCTCCTATAGACCACCTGGGGAACTACGGGGAGATGGGGGCCTAATCTGGGGTCTGAATGTAGAATGGGCCAATGTTTCTTCAGGATATGGGAAATTTGTCTATAATTATTGTTGAACCCGGTAATGAATCGGGCTTGGTGAGTAGTTTGCATTGTGGAGGTATAACCGGGTGAATGGAGAGAAGATGTGTCCCTGCACTCGGTGAAGGCTTTTAGGACCAACTCCTCTGGAAAACCCTTTTCCAGGAATCTAACCTTCATGAGTTGGCCCTGGGTCTCGTAATCTTCCAAACGGGAACAGTTTCTGCGTAACCGCAGGAACTGTCCCTTGGGTATATTGGTCTTCCAGGATGGGTGGTGGCAACTCTCATAGTGAAGATAAGAGTTGCCAGCCACCGGTTTGGTGTGATTCAGGGTCACAATCACATTGTCGGCGTGTGTGAGCTCTAGATCAAGGAAGACCAGACGCACGGGGTCAATGACATGGGTAAAGGACAACCCGAAGGTGTTCCCATTGCAGTGATCCACGAAGGCCTGAAAGGTATCCAGGTCCCCGTCCCAGATGATCAACACATCGTCTATGTAGTGGCCATAATAGATTAGGTGTTTGGAGAACGGGTTGTTGTGCCAGACCTGGCACACCACTGTTTTTTCTGTTAAGGAGCATATTTTAACTTATTTTAATAAACAAGTTTTAATGTTTCAAGATACCGAGCAGCATCCATTTTGTCCTTGTGCCATTTTGTCCGGGAGCGCCAATATACCCGTTTTTGTCGCTAATTGGCTACAATGCGCAGCTGCATCAAGGTTTGCACTCTACAGTTTTAGTAAATTAACCCTTATCAGTTAAATCCAAGGATGTGCATGGCATTTTCTGGACTTAGCATTATTATTTATATCTGACAGGTTCATTGTTCTCGGAATCTGAGAGGAGAGAGCGCACAGAGCCTCACTCATCTGCTGCCCATTCATAGAAACCTTTGTATTTTGTGAATGTGTTCACATAATACAAAGGCTTCTGTGATTGTGCAGGAGGAGGGGGGGGGGGTTGTCATAGCATCTGCAACAATTTTACTGTTCAACATGCTGGTCAGAAGGATCAGGCTCCCGGAGCTACAACAATAACTGTCTTCTGGGAGTACTATAAACCTGTCAAATGTAAATAATAGAGATAACCCCAGGACTAACTCATAGTGTGCCTTCACTCTTTACAATGGAGCTGAATTTCTGGAATTCAGTTTTAATAGGACCAGCAGAGAGAAAAGCTCTGGTTTGTGGTGAAGTCTGGTATCGTCTATTTTGTTCAGGTCAGTGCATGTCACTCAGTGCATTTCAATGTTGCTGTGCCTGCCAAGCGTATCCAATCCAAGTGAATGGGGCCACTCTGCAAGCACCCTCCAATCTTGTGCAGTACATAGACCAAATGATTCAAACAGGCAGTGAGGTGGCGTTGTATTGCCTCTCCACCACCTGCTTTAACCCTGCATTGCACTAGCATGCATTAACTGGGTGCATGCAGAGTGGCCCTACTTAATGGACTGCAATTAGCAAGCAGTAGTGCCCACCGAAAGCAACAGGGGGTATAACACCTGCTGTGACATGCAAGCACCCTCGGCTTCTGCCTCTACAGCTAAAGGGGTAGGCTCAGCGGCAAGGTTTTACCACCCCCAACCTCATGTGTGAAGGAGCCCTAAGGGTTCTAACGCCAAATGCAACTAAGGGCTCATTCACAAGTGTGGCAGGTACTGCTGCTCCTCTGAAAAGCGATCCAAGCGTGTCTGACAGGTGGTAAATCTGTGATATGTCACCTCTTCACTGCCTGATTTAAACCTATAATTGCTATGGTATTTTTAGGTTTACATAATTCAGTGAGAACGCCTCTGAAAAGCAATCCAAACATGGATCGCTTATCAGAGGAGCCTGCTTTGACTGTGCAATTCAGTGTGGTGCGATTTTGCAGCCCATTCATTTGAATAGGCTGCAAATTGCACCAGACTGCACAAAAAGTAGTACATGCACTACTTTTCAAAAACACACTGTACCAAATATCATGGTGCCCAAAGTCCTCCTTATCAACTGATGACATCATTGGTTGTTAGAATGTCAGCAGCTGGAAGATTGTAATGGTTCACATGGTGCATGAAAACCTGTGGTTTGCGTACCTAAAAGGCAGGCTTGATCCACCCACTGGTTTGTATACAATATTTGGGAAATTTTTTGCTATTTTGCAAAGGCACCCCTGAGGAAACCCAAAGGCACCCTGGTTGAAAGTCTCCACCCTGGTCAAAATGAAAATGTTTTGCCTATACTTATACTTTAAAGGCTAAGTTCATGTTTTGAACATGTTACATATTTTACCCATATTTAGGGTGTAATATTTACCATGTTCCAGCTCCTGCCTCCTCTCCCCTCGACTCCCCCCCCCTCTCTGTGACAGTGGGTGGGGCATCTTCTCCCCGCACCCGATGTCACAATTTAAAAGCGTCATTCTTTTTCAGAGTTCGCTGAATGAATGAACTGCAAGTGGTGGCGGATGTCTTGTAGTTCTCAATGAACTGTAAGGACACTGGTAAGCGCTCTCGTAGCTCATTAATTATTCTCACCATTCAGTAACCACCTGCACAAATTGGAGGTACGGGCAAACAGTTTACTGAGAGTCTGCAGGATCCTGGCATTGCACCTGCAATCTATTTTACAGACTGCAGTGTAAAAATATAATAAATGCACATTTTTTACCTGCAAAAATATGTGCATTTATTTATTTTTTTGTATTTATTTATTTTTTATAAAAGGTGAAATTAGCCTTTAAATAAAATGACTCGTCCTATGTATGCATGCATATACAATTAGTCCACTAGGTGGCAGCAGGCTGCACCATATAAATAAGTAAATTCAAATGATGGCTACAAGTGTACATGCCAACATACATTAACCACTTGCAGATCGGGCCATACCTGAATGACAGCTACATCGCAATCGGCTTATTCTGGGAGGGCGTAGATTGACGTCTTCTAAGAATCGCGCTTCCCGCACACCCCCCTGGGGCACGCACAAGGAAGTGTCCATGCTCGCCAGATCACGGATTGTAGTAAAGGGCCAATGACAGCGGTCCAATGACAGAACGATCAGTTGTCAACAAACCGGCGCATGTCCGGTTCAGTTCTCTCTTCGCACTCTGTACACAGTGATTGGTACAGCGTGCGAGGAGAAGAGAGAGATTGCAGCACCGCTCACCCCTGCATTATCCATGCCTCAATCGTGCCTCAATCGTGCCTTAATCACACCTTAATTGTGCCTCAACCATGCCCATCTGTGCCTCAGACATGGCCATCTGTACCTCAATCATGCCAATCTGTGCCTCAAGCATGCCAATCTGTGCCTCAAGCATGCCCATCTGTGCCTCAAGCATGCCCATCTGTGCTTTAATCATCCCAATATGTGCCTCAATAATGTTCATTTGTGCCTCAATCATGCCCATCCATGCCTTAAATATTCCCATCCATGCCTCAGTTATGCCAATCTGTGCCTCATCTGTGCCTCAATCATGCCCATCCATGCCTCAATCAAGCCTCAATCAAGCCAATCTGTGCCTCAATCATGCCCATCTGTTCCTCAATCATGCCTAATTCATGCCCATCCGTGCCCACCTATGCCACATCAGTGCTTATCTGTGCTCATCCATGCCACATCAGTGCTCACAAGTGCCACATCCATGCCATGTCAGTGCTCATCCATGCCACATCCATGCCACATCAGTGCTCATCCATGCCACATATATACCACATCAGTGCTCATCTGTGCCACATCCATACCACATCTGTGCCACTACAGTGCTTATCAGTGCCCTACAGTGCCTCACACAAGTGTAATGGATAGTCAGGAAATAAGATTTGCATTTTTATGTCCCCAGAGCACCTGAAGGTGCTCCCTGAGTGTTGGGCCTCTGTATGTGGCTAGGCTGTGTAAAAGTCTCACACATGTGGTATTGCCATACTCAGGAGAAGTAGCAGAATGTATTTTGGGGTGTCATTGTTGCTATGTACTTTCTATGTGTTAGAAATATCTTATGAATGGACAACTTTGTGTAAAAAAAAATGCATTTTGATTTTCTTTCCACATTTTTCAAAAACTTGTGGAAAAAAATGACATGTTCAAAAGACTCATTATGCCTCATAGATTATGTGTTGGGATGTTTGCTTTCCAAATTTTTCATTTTGTGGGGGTTTCCATTGTCCTGGTGCTCCAGAGCCTTTAAATGTGTGATAGGTTGTTAGGAAATTATTTGTGTAATTTATGCTTCTAGAACGCCTGGAGGTGCTACTTGGATGTTGGGCCTCTGTATGTGACCAGGCTGTGTAAAAGTCTCACACATGTGGCCATACTCAGGAGGAGTAGCAGAATGAGTTTTGGGGTGTAGTTGCAAGTATGCCTATACAGTGTGCGAGAAATAACTTGGTGGTGATATGACAATTTTGTGAAAAAAAAAATCTTCATTTTGCAAAGAATTTTGGGAAAAAAATTAACACTTCAAAAACTCACCATGCCTCTTACTAAATACCTTGGAATGTCTACTTTCCAAAAAGGGGTCATTTGGGGGATATTTGTACTTTACTGGCTTGTTAGGGCCCTTTCACAATTGGAGTCCGTCAGGCGGACTCCGTTTTTCTCAGCGGTGGATCGATCCGCCGATCCCCTGCTGAGCAGGAAGATGACAGCTGTGTCTCTGCACTGTGTGCGGAGACACAGCTGTCAGGTTCCCATGCATCTCTATGGGGGAATCGGATGGGACCGGACCGTCTGTCCATTCTCATCCGATCCCATCCAAAATAGGGTTTCCATCCGTCCAGATTTGATGGATCGGATCGGATGTCAGCGGACATGTCTCCGCTGACATCCGATGCACCATAGAGATGAATGGGGTGCCCGTTCAGATCCGCCAAAAAAAGTGACAGGCGGATCTGAACGGTCCGCCTGTGTGAAAGGGGCCTTAGTGTCTCAAGAAATGAGATAGGCTGTCTACATCAGGTGTGATCAATTTTTAATGATTGGCGCTATAGCTTGTAGACGCTATAACCTTCACAAAGACCAAATAATATATATACACTTGGGTTATTTTTACCGAAGATATGTAGCAGTATAACTTTTGGCCAAAATTTATGAAGAAAAATTACTAAATTTGCTAAATTTTACAACCGAAACTAAGATAAATTCTTTTTTTACAAACTTTTCGGTCTTTTTTTCATTTATAGAGCAAAAACTAAAAAACACAGTGGTGGGATTAAATACCACCAAAAGAAATCTCTATTTGTGTGAAAAAAGGACAAACATTTCATGAGTACAGTATTGCATGACTGAGTAATTGTCATTCAAAGTGTGAGAGCACTGAAACTTGAAAATTGGTCTGGTTAAGAAGGGGGTATAAGTGCCCAGTGGGTAAGTAGTTAAACAAATATGTTCTACTGTTTTCCCCATCAGGAAACTCACACTGGAAAACACCCTATAGCCATCTCAGAAGTGCATGGATGTAGACATGAATTGGCTGAAATGAGACTGCAGAAGGTCAGCAGCACAAAGATGCCAAGGATGAAAAAAATGAAACAGCATTTTTTTTAAACTGTTGTTTATTTCATGCAGTGTTGTAAGGCCTTGTTTACACTAGTGTAGCACCCTCCTAGGTAGGTGCTAGGAAGAAGCATATGGGTGGCTCTGTCTGCATATCAGGGGGCCTGATCATTTAGTTAGGCTGTCACATGCTTCCAGGTGTGACCTGTTGTGCCTGAGGAGTCTCCCGTCTCCCCACTGTGTCCAATGAGGGCTCTTATTGGACAGTGGAGAAAACCTATCCAATAGCACACCAGGGCTTGTGGCTATCTCAGTGGGCGGAGTTTACCACAATGCACCCTATAATGGGCTAAAAGTCTGAAGGGAGCATGTGACAGGGCATCTTTGGCAGGAAGCAGAGTCCCAGGAGGAGGGTGATGGCTGTCTCTCCTCCTGTCAGCGATAGTGAAGGTGTCCTGGGCAGTTGGCCTTGAGAACGAAGGTTGAGCTGCGCTGCAGAGAAGGATCCAGAGTGCTGTGGACCGAGTGGAGCTGCTAGGCAGAAGTTTCGGGGAAAAACAGTGTCGTGACTCTGAGTACTCAAAACCGCCCAGGGGTTTGCCTAGGAGAGGGGACCACTCCAGAAGGTCAGAGGGATCTGGGAGCCAGCTAACCTGTGGAGAAGGTTTAGAGAAAGGGGGTGCCAGTGTCTAAGCCCTGAAGAGAAGCGAGAGAAAGAGGGTGCCGGTGTGGGCCCTGAAGTGTTTAGCAGTGCAGCAGCAGTACAAGTAGCTACCTCAGCAAGGAGTGCTTAAGGGAGCTCAAAGAGGGCTTCTTTATGTAAGAAAGCAGTCCAAGGTCAGTTTGGAGTTAACAGGCAGTAAGCCAGCGTTAACCAGCATCAACCGGCGTTGACTGGCATCTAGCCAGTGTCAAGTCAGCGCCAATTGGCATTTTCAGTTGTCCCTAGAAAATTGTGCATAGTTGAGCCAAAGGAGTATCCCACTCATTCCCTTCTCCCATCCAAGTTCTTAACCACTTAAGCCCCGGAAGATTTTACCCCCATTCCGACCAGGGGGTATTTTGCGATTCGGCACTGCGTGAATTTAACGCACAATTGCGCGGTCGTGCGACGCTGTACCTAAACGAATTTGACGTCCTTTTTTTCCCACAAACAGAGCTTTCTTTTGGTGGTATTTGATCACCTGTGCGATTTTTTGATCACGCGCTATAAACAAAAAAAGAGCGTCAATTTTGCAAAAATAGCAATATTTTTCACATTTTTTTATATGAAATTCCCCCCAAAAAAAATGTAAAAATCAAAATTTTTAAAAATTTTCGGCCAATTTATTTTATGCTACCTATGTTTGGTAAAAAAAATCGCAAAAAGCGTATTTTGATTGGTTTGCGCAAAAGTTATCACGTTTACTAACAAAGGGAAAGATTTTTGTCATTTTTGTTGTTTTTTTTTTTAACGCGTAATGGCGGCGATCTGCGATTTTTTTTGCGGTACTGCGACATTGCGGCGGACAGATCGGACCCTTGACTGACATTTTTGACACTTTTGGGGTTACCAGTGACATTTCTACAGTAATCAGTGCTATATATATGCACTGTTACTGTAAAAATACACTGGTAGTGAAGGGGTTAACTTTATTTGGAAGGGAGGGGCTGTGTGTGTCCCTAGGGGCGTGGTTTCTACTGTGATTGGCTGTGGCTCTAGCTGTAAGGACACTGATCAACGGATCTACATACCAGATCCCTTTTATCAGTGTCTTTGCAGCGAAGAGAATGACAGGCAGTTTGTTTACACAAGCTGCCTGACATTCTCCCTCTCCCCCGCCGATCGCCGAGTGACCGGCGGACATCGGGTCCGCTGGTCACACGCGCGGGGGGGTCCGTGACCACGCGGGAGCGGGAGCGCGCCCCGGGGGGCGCGCGCTCGCTCCCTAGACCCTCACAAGCAAGCAACGTAGCCCTACGTTAGTTTGCCTGTGAGGGGCTGACCGCCGACGTAGATAGTCGTGCGGCGGTCGGCAAGTGGTTAATAAATACAAAAAACCCAAAGATACTGGGCTGGTCATTGTCTCAGTGCTCACACTTGGAGAAACATGCACAAAGTTACTTTTGTTGCACCCGGTGACCCAGGGGGATCCATATCCAGCAAAACGACTGAGAATCTTGCTACACTAGCATTTGGTGTTTTATCGACCCCCCCCCCCCCCAACCACACCGCCTTATGCTGTAAAGGCAGCAGACAGGGGTGTACGCATGCTGCACCTGTCATGCAATGAATCGTGGCAAGGCGTAAATTATCCCCGCCATTGCATTCAACGGACAGTACCGCTGAATGGGAGCACACCGCAATCGCTCCTCCGTAGTTTGTAGGGTTCAAGGCGTTGAAGCAGGCAGTGGGAAGGAGATACGCCACCTCACTATCTGTGAAATACTCACCAAAGAGTGATCTGAACATGGCTCACACTTCAGAGAGCACTGCAAGTGTAAGCAATTCCTAACAAACGAAATGTCATTCATGGTATACAGCTACTTTTACAAGCCATATACATATGTATACATACACTATCATAGCTCCCAAATGTCCCTGATTTCGAGGGACTGTCCCTGATTTGAAACAAAGTCCCTTTGTCCCTCTTTCCTCATTATTTGTCCCTCATTTTGGTCTGATCTATATAGTTGTATATATTTCCCAGTGCTAAACCTTTTATACAAATTCTAAATTGCTACATTTGTAAATTTCAAAAGCCAATATAAAGGAACAGTTGGGGTTAAAAAAAAAAAAAAAAAAAAAAAAAAGCACCTGTGGGTTTAACTAATCATTTTTTACATATAATTCTCCTTTAAGGGGTCGTAGCAGGGGCCGCTCTGCCTACATACTTTTGCTAATTGGTGTGCCTCGTTCCCATTTAATAAAGTTGGGAGGTATGCACTATTGGTCTACTAGGTTGTAGCAGACTGCAATTTACACACTGATAAATGAAATGATTAGCCATATGTATGCATTCATACAATAAATCCACTAGAGGGCAGCAGGTTGGAACACACAAACTGTTAAATGGATGGACTTGTTTTATGTATGTGTGCATATACAATTAGTCCACTAGGTGGCAGCAGCCTGCAACTCATACATGGGTTAATATCAATTGTAGTCATTTCAAAATCTATGCAAATCCAATTAGATTGGTTCGAAAAAGTAAGCGTTCTATGTCTATTATTTTGTAGGCTTCTTTAGCCCCAGGAGAAAATTATTTTCAGAGCAGGAGGCTCCAGGTGAAGACTGTTTGTGAGAGCATTGGTTTCTTTGCAGTGGTCTGACGCGCCCCCTACCTTGGTAGCAATGTTCATGCTATCTGCTTATTGCAATTCTGTTATAGTAACTAAGTAAAGGGTGTTTCATATAACTGTAGAGACCTCTGTTGTCACACTTCAAAGAAACAACTGAATTAGGGACACCTATTACCCTATGTTTACCCTAAGGGTCCTTTCACATGGGTGGTCCGATCAGGTCCGTCTGCCAGTTTTTCAGGCAGACCTGATCAGACCCTCTATTCACCCCCACGCTGGATGTCAGTGGTGACATGTCCACTGACACCTGCCACTATCCTATCAGATCCTGTCTGCCAAATCCAGATGGATGGTGACCCTATTTTTCATCTGTCTGGAGGATCGGATCGGATAAGTTCGGATGAAAATGGACAGGCGGTCTGTTTTAACCCAATTTTGCTATAGGGGAGAGCAGGACTCTGTCCGTCCCCGCTCTGCACAGTGAGCGGAGACGGACCTGTCATCCGCCTGCTCAGTGGGGATCAGTGGAGCAATCCACCGCTGAGCAAAGCAGAATCTGCCGAGCAGACCGCTCATGTGAAAAGACCCCAAGTAGGTAGGTTGCCTTGACCCAGCTTATCATGTTTGTGATCATAAGTCAGTTAAGAGTGATAACAATTCCCTGAAAAATGGCACGTGCTGTCAGTATTTAAGAAAAGCATTTAGAGCTTTATTAGCTTTACAAATGCTAGTTCATTGGCTGTACTAGCTAGAGCTACTAAAATGATGGCCTATGTATATCTCTCCAAGCAAGGTTTTATTTAAAATGTAACTTACCATCTATCTACACCTAAGAGGAAAAGTCTGTTGTCACAACTCTTGCAGAAAATGCTGTAACGTATAATGCAAATATCCAGTTACATGCATTTTTTCTTTCAATATCTTTGTTTCCAAATATCTCCCAAGATATGAATTTATTACACTGTGAGCCCAAGCTGCCCGATGATGAGGAGCACAGCAGAACTGTTCATGACAGTCTGGGCTCAAAGGGTGTGGTTGAATGATGCTGGACGTTTATTATAATTATTATTATTATTATTAATATACAGGATTTATATAGCGCCAACAGTTTCCGCAGCGCTTTAGCGCCGGTTCACATACACGCGACGCTACTTCCCGGGGCGACCTCCGAGATCGCGGTGCGAGCAGCGCGCCGCGACCTCGGAGCGGCCGCCACGGACTTCATAACATTGAAGTCTATGGTGGTCGCCTATTGGTCGCCCCAAAGAAGCTCCGGACCCTTTTTCTAAGTCGGAGCGACTTGTGTCGCTCCTATTAGAACGGGTCCGCAGCTTCCCTATGGGAGGCGACCTGCGGCGACCTGTGAGGCGACCAGGTCGCCTCACAGGTCGCCTTAGTGTGAACGGGGGCTTAGAACATGAGGGCAGACAATACAGTTACAATACAATTCAATACAGGAGGAATCAGAGGGCCCTGCTCAGTAGAGCTTACAATCTAGAAGGAAGGGTCAAGTGAAACAAAAGGTAATAACCGTGGGTCATGAGCTGATGGAGAAAATGAAAATACAGTTCGGTGTGGGTAGGATATGCTTCTCTGAAGAGGAGGGTTTTCAGGGAACGTCTAAAAGCTAATAGAGTAGGAGATAGTTGGACAGATTGGGGTAAGGAGTTCTATAGGATTGGAGAGGCTCTGGAAAAGTCCTGGAGGTGAGCATGGGAGGAAGTGACGAGGGAGCTAGAGAGCAGGAGGTTTTGAGAGGAGCAAAGAGAGCGATTAGGTTAGTAATTAAAGACTAGGCTGGTGATGTAGCTGGGGACTAAGTTGTGAATGGCTTTGTAAGTTGTTATAAGTATTTTGAATTAAATTTATTGGTTGAGCGGAAGCCAGTGGAGGGATTGATAGAGAGGAGTAGAAGACACAGAGTGATTGATAAGGTGGATAAATCTGGCAGCAGCATTCATGATGGATTGAAGGGGTGATAGGTAAGCCAATGAGAAGGGAGTTGCAGTAGTTGAGGCAAGAGATGACCGGGGAGTGAGTTAAGAGCTTTGCTGTGTCACCTAGAACTACACCTAGGACCTTGGCATGCGGGGATGGGGTGATAGGTGTGCCATCAATTTTGAAAGAGAAATCAGGGGAAGGGGCACATAGTGTAGGAAAACGTATAAGTTCGGTTTTAGATAGATTGAGTTTGAGTAAGTGGTGTCACATCCAGACTGACATATCTGCTAGTAAATTAGTGATACGTGGGGAGACGGGAGGGAGTGAGCTGAGGGGTAGAGAAATAGATTTGGGTGTCGTCAGCATATAGATGGTATTGGAAGCCATGGGAAGCTATTAGCTGACCCAGAGAGGATGTGTAGATTGAAAATAAGAGAGGTCCAAGAATAGAACCTTGGGGAACCCCAACAGAGAAAGAAAGAAAGAGGACAGGAGTGGTTGGATAAGTAGGAAGAGAACCAGCGAAGAGTACAGTCAGGCAGGAGAAAGGTCCAGGAGTAGGAGTACAGAATAGTGTCCATTGGATTTGTTTTGTTAGGAGAGCAGTTTCTGTGGAATGTTGAGGACGAAATCCAGACTGAAGGGGATTGAGAAGGCTATTCTCGGCAAGGTGGTCGCTTAGTCAGTTGTAGACCAGAGGTTCAAGGAGTTTGGATAAAAAGGGGAGCAAGGAAATGGGACATAGGTTGTTAGGATTGGTTGGGTCCAGTGAGGGCTTTTTAAGTATGGGGCTGACTAGTGCATGTTTTAGAGAGTTGGGGAAGATGCCAGAAGAGAGTGAGAGATTGAAGATGTGGGTTAGAGTGTAAAAAAGAGGCAGAGAGTGAATGTACTGTAGCATTAGTGAGGGAACAGGATCCAGAGGGCAGGTGGTTAGCTGGATGTTAGCAAGTAGTTTAGCAACCTCGTCTATAGTGGTGGGGTTGAATGAGGGAAGTAATGATTGTACCTGAAGTGTGGAGTGTATCTGAACAGCAGAGATCTCCTCACGAATGTTATCAGTCTTCTGTTTGAAGTGATTGGCGGTGGGCAGTGAGTGAGTTAGTGGGTGGAGACAGTGGAGGAGGAAGTAGAGTTAAAAGGTAGAGAAGAGTGGACGGGGACAGGATGATAAGTTGTTAATAAAAGTGAGAACATAGGTCTGCTTGGCAGTGTGGAGGCTGGAATTGTATTTTTGGAGGGCAGATGGTTGAAATCTGAGACCTAGTCTTATGCTCAAGAGCACAGCTATGCTTTTTCAGACTTCTAGTGATATCTGTTTGCCATGGTTGAAGGGGTCGGGCCTGACTCTGTGTGTAGTGAGGGGGGCCAATGTTTCCAGGGAGACTAACAGTACAGCGTTGTAGACAGAAGTGCCTAGGTCGGTCCAGGACAGGGATGAGATTTTGTCAGAGGTGGTCAGTAGCAGAGTAGAGAAGAGAAAGGTTGAGATGGTGAAGGGTTCTACGGGTAACAGTTTGGCGGCTGGAGGGAGAGGAGATGGAGGAGAGGGAGAGAGCGAAAGTAGTAAGGTAGTGATCAGAGAGAGGGAAAGGATCATTGGAGAGGTTGCACAGAGTGCATAGGTGGGAGAAAACAAGGTAAAAAATATTGCCTTCAGAGTGGGTAGAAGCATGTATCCATTGCTTCAGGTCAAAGGAGGAAGCTAGACTGCAGCAGTGTTAGTATTAATAGTGATGTTAAAGTCACGAGAATCATTTTGGGGAGTTCAGAAGAGAGAAAGTAGGATAGCCAGGCAGAGAAGTAATCAAGAAAGATTGATACCGGTCTGGGGGGCCAGTAGATCACAGCTATCCTTAGAGAAACTGGAGAGAAAAGACAAATGCAGTGTGCCTCAAATGTGAAGAATGGGTGAAGTACCTGAAAGGTGCTATGTGGGGCTAGAAGGATTCCTACACCCCCTCCCTTGTGTCCACTGGGTCTCGGGGAGTGAGTCCAGAGAAGACCACCATGGGATAGGGAAGCAAAAGACGCAGTGTCGGATTCATGTAGCCAGGTTTCGGTAATGGCGAGTAGATTAAACAAGCTAGCAATAAAGCAGTCTTGAAGAGAGGTGAATTTGTTACAGGCAGAGCAGGCATTCCAAAGGTTGCAGGAGAAAGGGGGTCTGGTCTTTGGAAGAAGAGAAATGGGAACTAAATTGTTTTGATTGCTGCTGCTGCCAGGGGGTACAGGGTAATGGGTGCATTGAGTACAGTTAAATGATGGAGGCCCGGGGTTTGGGGAGATATTTCCAGAGGTTGGGAGAAGCAGAAGGGTAAGAGAGGTAATGTGAGAGTGCGATTTATAAGAAGGGACGTGTCCCAGTGTCCTAGAGATTTTGTGTGCGTGTGGATTTAGAAATAGCAGGAGATGCTGAGTGCAGTAATAAGGTGAGGACAGAAGTGAGGGAATATATACAAGCTGTGGGGTGGAGAAGAGGTGTGAAGGAGAAAGAGTTTAAAGATAAAAGACACAGCTGTCAGAAGGAGTGGTAGAGAGTGATGTTACAAGGAGAAAGAGATGAATGGATAAACAAGGTCACCTGTAGTCTGTGGGGTGTTTTTCTCAGTATTTCCTGTGGTCATTCGCTGAAGTGCAGAGTCAGAAGTGCTCCCAGTTATAGAAATACCCCCACCTTGAGAAAAAGCCCCCACTACAAATGTGCCCCCTGCAACTGTGCCTATCCCCAAAAGATGCTTGGATCTATACTGATAGGGATGGGGTGGGTGCATTCCATTATCTAATCAGGAGTTAATAAAAGAAATCTGTCTAAACAGAGCAAAATTCTCACTTCAGAAACAGACTAACAAGAGGGCACTAAAGATTACAGGCCATCATTTTGGGTAAAACAAGGGAGAAATAAAGCATTGTAATGTAGACAGGTCTACAGATGGTTAAGCAAAAATAACATACCAGCATTATACACAAACTTCAGATGAGACATTCAGATGATGAGTGCAGAGTCAGAAGACTTCCACTTATAGAAATACCCCCACTTTGAGAAAGAGCCCCCATTGCAAATGTGCCCACTGCAAATGGACATAAGTGGGGACTAACCGGGATAGTAGTGCTGGAATATGGAGAGGGTAAGTAGTGCAAAAAAACCTTACCCCTCCATCAACCCACGCTAAAAACTGTGTATGGAATAATCTTCTGCTGCGATTATTGTATCCTGGCACCAGCAGCTGTCAGAATACCTGAAGAGTGGCTGTATTTGATTGAATGCACTCATTTCTGCGGCCGACAGATTTCCATCTTGCTCAGTCGATTTTTGAGGGATATTGGGTGGGAGGGTGGTGACCGAGCCAGATATGGGCTGATTTTCAGTGGTTCCTGATTAAATTCACATAGTGTATGGCCAACTTAAAGTGTCACTAAACCCCCATCATAAAAAAACTATCAATAAATGGTGTATTATGTGCTTTTTATACTCACTATGAGATTTGTTTTCTGTATTCTGCAAAAAACTGGTTGATCCTGCTGCTCTCTATCTCCACCTTCTGTCCATGTCTCCAATTCAGCTAGGGATTTTGCAGCTGTGGTGGCAACTCTGCACATGCCCAATTTTCAGTGAGTTTCTATACTGAGCATTTCTTCCCTATCACATCTGAGCAGCCCATGTGACTATAGAGTCACACATGTGGGTGTATACACACATGTAATTGACAGCACACTCCTTTCCTTCCTCCTCCATGCCCACTAACCAGCTAAACCCAATGGGGACAGAATATTACATGTAGATTGATGGTGGCTTCACCTCCCTCTTATTCTAAGACCCAGGCTGGAGGGGCGTAACAAAACCTGTGACTGGAAGAAATCCACCCACGTTATTGCCAAAAAATAATAAAGATTTGAGTTCAAATATATATATGACAAATTTCAAACAGTTTATTGATTGTATTATTTTTACTGTGTATTCCAACGACTTTTCAATTTTTTTTTAACATGTGACCAGCAGCAGAGAACTAGAAGCTCCTCCTGCTTATGTTTCCCTGAAAGGGGCAATGTAAATTAAACAGTGTGTTTAGTATCACTTTTAGATACTGAACCTCTCTTTTACAGTCACAGAAAGAACAGACACACAGAAGTCTGCTGCATCCTTTTTCTTTTTTTTTTTTTGGCTGCCCTCAGTGCACTGACATATGGCTGGCTCATAAGGCAACTTGCTGACTGTCACTGTACTGCATTCAAGGTGCAGCCTGGGCTCCACAATGGAGTTGTTCACATACATGTACCTACCCACAGTGAGTGAGTCCATCAGTTAATGTAATAGCTGGCCAGTGGAGAGGTCAGAAAAAATGGCTAAGCTTGTAGTCACTATAGGATGCCAGGGTGGGCCACTGCCTCTTGACAACAAGAGCGTGCCGTAAGCATTGGAGAGCAGAGTTTTGAAGTGGACATTAGTGTAAAAACTCTCTAGTTTAGAAACCCTAGTTATCTGTATGCATGCATTTAAAGTTATTCAGCTGAGAGACTGGCTCCAATTCACATAGATTAAAAAAAAAAATACTTGTCAGCCTGTGCTTGTAGATAACTACACAGTAGTCCATTTTTTAGCTTTGTGACATTGGGCTTATGTAAAAGTGGTACCAGATAAGAGTAGTATCATTGTAGGCTTAGGTTTCCCCAGGCCAGGGTAGTGTCTTTGTAGGTTTAGATGTTCCTAGACCAGAGTAGTATTGTACGATGTAAAATTATGTTTTTTCCAGGCCAGGGTAGTATTATTTTACGATTAGGTTTTTTTCAGGCCAGGGTTTTAACATTGTAGGTTTTTGTTTTTCCAGGCCAAGGTGGCATCTTTGTAGGTTTAGTTTTTCCCAGACCAGAGTAGTGCTATTGTAAATTTATGTTTTTCCAGGCCAGGGTTTTAATATTGTAGGTTTTTGTTTTTCCAGGCCAGGGTGTCATCTTTGTGGGTTTCGATTTTTCCAAATCAGGGTGGCATCTTTGTGGGTTTAGGTTTTCCCAGGCCAGAGTGGTATCAATTTAGGGTTGTTTCCCCAGGCCAAGATAGTATCATTGTTGGTTTTAAGTTTTTCCATGCCAGGGTGATATCACTGTAGGTTTAGGTTTTCCCAGGCCAAGATAGTATCATTGTACGTTTGGGTTTTCTCAATCTAGGGTAGTATCATTGTAGATTTAGGCTTTTCTAGGCCAGGGTGGTATCATAGTAGGTTTAGGTTTTTCCAAGCCAAGGTAGCATCTTTGTAGGTTTAGGGTTGGCCATGATGGTATCATTGCAGGTTTACAGTGCCTTGCGAAAGTATTTGGCCCCCTTGAACTTTGAAACCTTTTGCCACATTTCAGGCTTCAAACATAAAGATATAAAACCGTAATTTTTTGTAAAGAATCAACAACAAGTGGGACACAATCATGAAGTGGAACAAAATTTATTGGATAAATAAATTTGTGCAAAATTATTCAGCCCCTTTACTTTCAGTGCAGCAAACTCTCTCCAAAAGTTCAGTGAGGATCTCTGAATGATCCAATGTTGACCTAAATGACTAATGATGATAAATAGAATCCACCTGTGTGTAATCAAGTCTCCGTATAAATGCACCTGCACTGTGATAGTCTCAGAGGTCCGTTTAAAGTGCAGAGAGCATCATGAAGAACAAGGAACACACCAGGCAGGTTCGAGATACTGTTGTGGAGAAGTTTAAAGCCGGATTTGGATACAAAAAGATTTCCCAAGCTTTAAACATCCCAAGGAGCACTGTGCAAGCGATAATATTGAAATGGAAGGAGTATCTGTAACGCTCCGGCGTTTGTTTAGTGAAATGGATATGCAGCTGCAGAATTTCCACTCAGTAGTCGTGCAGAGATGTGTTGAATCACCATATCCAACTCTCCAGACTCATCATTGTGGCCCAGCCTGCCTCAGCATGCAAATATACAGGCACTCAGTTAAGATGTTCCTGGAGTGATAGGTTGCATACGATAGTATAGAGGTGATGTGCTGAAAGGACAGGCGTGAGTAGTGATAGCAATGATAGGCACTCAATAGTAATGTTCAGGAGTGTTAGCAGATGGTGATAGATAGTATGCAGATAGGTTAGCAATCATGTACAATTAACAGGTGGTAGGGGACAGCAGATGAAGTGTACAGGAATTGCTAACTCAGTGCAAGGATATAGATGCTAGTAGACTCAAGAGCTAGCAATCTATGTAACAGTGCAGATGATAGAAATAGTAATGCATAGATAGCAACAGTCTTTAGTATACAAGAGTAGATAGTGCAAGTTGATAGGAAGGAATCCCCTGCGGGGTACTTATCACCAGGGCCGCTGATAGAAATCATGGGGCCCCCTACAGCCTACCTGACGGGGCCCCCTTTAGCCCAACCCTCAACCCCCGCCCCTGGCCCCTCCCCAGACCCCGCCCTGATGTAAAAATCAGACAGGCTGGTTGTACCCGAGTCGATCTATCACTTGAGTACAATCAGCCATTTTCCAGGCAGACCTGATCTGACCCCCCATTCACTACAAAAGAGCGATGGATCTAAACTGACTTTTTACACCTGCCTACCTCCAATCCGATCTGCTAAGCAAAACAGAAAGGGATCTGTTCCCCTCTGTTTAGTGCAGGGGTGGGGAACCTTTTTTCTACCAAGGGCCATTTGGATTTTTGTAACATCATTCGGAGGCCGTACAAAATGTATGCATAAATGTAATAGGCATTGCTTTGCGGCAAAAAACGCTGTAAAAAAATTGCGTGACTTTGAGGTCACAAAAGTGTGAAAGGGGCCTTCGGAAATCAAGGTATAGTGTGCCCCCTTTCAATGCAGACTGACCACAGCGTGCCCCCTTTCAGTGCGGAGTGACCACAGCGTGCCCCCTTTCAGTGCAGAGTGACCACAGCGTGCCCCCTTTCAGTGCAGAGTGACCACAGCGTGCCCCCTTTCAGTGCAGAGTGACCACAGCGTGCCCCCTTTCAGTGCGGAGTGACCACAGCATGCCCCATTTCAATGCAGAGTGACCACAGCGTGCCCCCTTTCAATGTGGAGTGAGTGATCACAGCGTGCCCCCTTTCAGTGCGGAGTGACCACAGCATGCCCCCTTTCAGTGCGGAGTGACCACAGCGTGCCCCCTTTCAGTGCGGAGTGACCACAGCGTGCCCCCTTTCAGTGCGGAGTGACCACAGCGTGCCCCCTTTCAATGTGGAGTGCCCAGAGCCTGCCCCCTTTCAATGTGGAGTGCCCAGAGCCTGCCCCCTTTCAATGTGGAGTGCCCAGAGCCTGCCCTCTTTCAATGTGGAGTGCCCACAGCGTGCCCCCTTTCAATGTGGAGTGCCCAGAGCATGCCCCCTTTCAATGCGGAGTGCTCACAGCGTGCCCCCTTTCAATGTGGAGTGCCCACAGCGTGCCCCCTTTCAATGCGGAGTGCCCAGAGCATGCCCCCTTTCAATGCGGAGTGCCCAGAGCGTGCCCCCTTTCAATGCAGAGTGACCACAGCGTGCCCCCTTTCAATGTGGAGTGCCCAGAACCTGCCCCCTTTCAATGTGGAGTGCCCAGAGCCTGCCCCCTTTCAATGTGGAGTGCCCAGAGCCTGCCCCCTTTCAATGTGGAGTGCCCACAGTGTGCCCCCTTTCAATGTGGAGTGCCCAGTGTGCCCCCTTTCAATGCGGAGTGCTCACAGCGTGCCCCCTTTCAATGTGGAGTGCCCACAGCGTGCCCCCTTTCAATGCGGAGTGCCCAGAGCATGCCCCCTTTCAATGCGGAGTGCCCAGAGCGTGCCCCCTTTCAATGCGGAGTGACCACAGTGTGCCCCCTTTCAATGTGGAGTGCCCAGAGCCTGCCCCCTTTCAATGTGGAGTGCCCAGAGCCTGCCCCCTTTCAATGTGGAGTGCCCACAGTGTGCCCCCTTTCAAAGTGGAGTGCCCAGTGTGCCCCCTTTCAATGCGGAGTGCCCAGAGCGTGCCCCCTTTCAATCTGGAGTGCCCAGAGCGTGCCCCCTTTCAATGCGGAGTGCCCACAGCGTGCCCCCTTTCAATGCGGAGTGCCCACTGCGTGCCCCCTTTCAATGCGGAGTGCCCACAGCGTGCCCCCTTTCAATGCGGAGTGCCCACAATGCAGTGTGAACAGCGTACCAAGCCCCAGTGCACTTCACTTACCTGTTTTAGCGGCAGCTTCCTCTTCAGTCCCCACGTCTCTTCGAGTCCTCCCGCGTCCCACCTCCTCCTCGGCCAATTGGAGGATCCGTGAGACAGTAGCGAATTTTCATTCGCTATTGTCACACAAATGGGCGGGCTCACCCTTTTTGGCGATTCACAGTGTCAGAACGGAGCCACCGGCTCCTTCTGACACAGTGGCACGGGGGGGGGGGGGGGCGGACAGAACAATCGTGCGGGCCGCATGGGCCGGAGGTTCCCCACCCATGGTTTAGTGGATTAGATGGAAACAGAGGGAAGTCAGATGTAAACAGACTCAGCTCAGCAGGGGGATCAGTGGACAGATCCCCCACTGAACAAGCAGATTCCGCCCTAAGAAGCCTTAATTACAGCAACACAGGCATCTTAAAATCATCAGGATTATGATAACACACAGGCAGGTGCAGGTGCTCTATTATGGCTGGCTCTGTCACAGTGTTTTACATGACATGGCTGTTGGTGGCTGACCTTGTTAACTTATGACCAATAAGTTAACAAAATCAGCACCCAACAGCCATGTCATGTAAAACACTGTGACCGAGCCAGCCATAATAGAGCACCTGCACCTGCCTGTGTGTTATAGATAGTGACATAGTACATTACAATCACTGCTGTATATAAAGATATACATATATTACCCACCCCCAGGCACCCCTGTGCTGAAGCAGCCACTATGAATTCTAGCTTCCCTCTCCTCCTGGACACGGTCACATGACTGTTGCTGCCGCCCACCTCACAGCCTATCACTGTCCTGATCTCTCTCAAGCCGACTTCTGAGTGAAGAGATGAGCGGAGGGATATCACTCTGCCAGTGAAGGAAACAGACAGCAGCAGGCAGCCGGACTTTAAGCAGCCGATCTATGCAGAGCAGGAGCTGAATACACTGGGCATGCGCCGAAAATGAAAAAAAAGTTCCTCCACTCCCACCAACATTACATGCATAAACAAAGAGAGGCTCAGTAGATAGTAATAAAACACCCCCATAAGCTAGAAGGAGCAGCTGAGCGGGGTGTAATTTAGAAAGACCTTCTTTTTTTTTTTTTTTTGCACTGTTTGCACTGATCGTCTGCAAAGCTGCCCGGGCCCCCCCTGCTGAGCCGTGGACGCCGGGCCCGGTACAACAGGGCTGGTTGTACTGGCCTATCAGCGGCCCTGCTTATCACTAGTTGGTTTTAGAGAGATGAGGGGTCCGGTAATGAGGAGAAGGATCGGTAGCGAGATACAGGATCCGTAGCGAGATACAGGAAATAGCTGGAGGCTTCGGCAGCGTCAGACAAGGCTGTGTAACAAGCGGTTTGTACGAACACCTTGTGAGTGAAAACCGGCGATTGAAATAGCCGCTCAGAGCGGCGCCTAGTGATGACGTCACAAGATTTAAAGGGACAGGTAGCTATATGCGGAAGAATTGGGCTGGAAGGGTACCGAAGGTACCAGAATCTTACAGTATCAGACCACTGCAAATCTACAAAGACCTGGCCGTCCCTCTAAACTTTCAGCTCATACAAGGAGAAGACTGAGCAGAGATGCAGCCAAGAGGCCCATGATCACTCTGGATGAACTGCAGAGATCTACAGCTGAGGTGGGAGACTCTGTCCATAGGACAACAATCAGTCGTATACTGCACAAATCTGGCCTTTATGGAAGAGTGGTAAGAAGAAAGCCATTTCTTAAAGATATCCATAAAAAGTGTTGTTTAAAATTTGCCACAAGCTCCCTGGGAGACACACCAAACATGTGGAAGAATGTGCTCTGGTCAGATGAAACCAAAATCTAACTTTTTGGCAACAATGCAAAACGTTATGTTTGGCGTAAAAGCAACACAGCTCATCACCCTGCACACACCATCCCCACTGTCAAACATCACGGTTTGGGCCTGCTTTTCTTCAGCAGGGACAGGGAAGATGGTTAAAATTGATGGAAGGATGGATGGAGCCAAATACAGGACCATTCTGGAAGAAAACCTGATGGAATCTGCAAAAGACCTGAGACTGGAACAGTGATCCAAAACAAAGCAAAATCTACAATGGAATGGTTCACAAATAAACATATCCAGGTGTTAGAATGGCCAAGTCAAAGTCCAGACCTGAATCCAATCAAGAATCTGTGGAAAGAACTGAAAACTGCTGTTCACAAACACTCTCCATCCAACCTCACTGAGCTCGAGCTGTTTTGCAAGTAGGAATGGGCAAAAATTTCAGTCTCTCGCTGTGCAAAACTGATAGAGACATACCCAATTTTTCAGTTTTTTATTTGTTAAAAAAAGTTTGAAATATCAAATAAATTTTGTTCCACTTCATGATTGTGTCCCACTTGTTGTTGATTCTTCACAAAAAATTACAGTTTTATATCTTTAAGTTTGAAGCCTGAAATGTGGCAAAAGGTCGCAAAGTTCAAGGCCGAATACTTTCGCAAGGCACTGTAAGTTTTACCACATCATCTATCTTACCTTTTTATATAGTCAGTTGAAGATGTTTCAGCAAATCTCACAGAAGACATACTCATTTAAAAGGTTTCATGAGTGCAAGATCGCTTTATTTTTAGAGTGGATTTCTGATGGTATTAATTAGTTCACATGTACAAAATAATCAACATATTAATCATTGTTACAAGACTTTATTAAAATAGAAAACCATATAAAGTTAGCGAAACTATACAGTGCACCTAGATTGCTGGAGGATTATTATGAAAACCATTTTTTTCTTCTTATCGTAATGTAAATATTACAAACAGTTCAATAACATTATGTTCTTAATATGAGAATACCTTACACAGACCTTCTCTGTTACTACAAATGACAATATATACCAAAAAGTAGTCTATGATTAAGGATAAATCAAAAAAACTCAAAATGTTGTGGAAAATATTATGTATTTCTGTATGTGGTATTTTAAACTTGTTGCAGTTTATTAAACTCTGCATGAAGTAAATTCAAATTACTATTCTCTTTTAGAATATAATTTTATTTATTCTTTTCTATTCATATTCTTTAGCACCGGAAACTAAAATAAAATGTGACAATAAAAAAAAAAAAAAAAAAAACACCACAAGAAACTACTGTACTTAATTCCAATAAAAAAGAAACTCATTGGGCAGTCAACAGTATGTTAACAAGAGAAAGCACAAATTATTTTGTGAAAACATAAATAACTAACTATGTTAACCTCCAGGAATTTGGAGTCTGGCAAAGTTAGCTTTTTACTAGTACCATGACTTCACTATAAACTGGACCTTTGTTGGGGACAAGATGTTCTATATTTAACAGTGCCCATGAATACAACTTTGGGCTTCATCTACTAAATTGCAGGCAATAGAAGCCAATCAGAGATCAGCTTTCACTACTTTCTTGTAGATAGGCCAATGAAAGATGATTTCCACTTGCAATTTCAATAACCGGTAATAATACACACAATTTAGGTCTACAACAGAATCCGCAAGATAAAGTGAGTTTTAATATCTGAAGCCTTATTACTAAATGGCGGTCAGCTTTTTTGTGTGTCATCCTTCTACAGTAACAAACTGATCTTAATACAGTTCAAAACTAAATAGATACTGTCCAACTAGTTAAATAAAAGAGAAGATAAAATGCAAGCTCTGCTGAATCTATGTGGGCTCCCATTTTAAACCCAATTTTTTTTTTTTTTTTTTACAAAAAAAACAGTCATCATTAGATTTGGGCTACTCTGCATTCCCTGGGATTTCCTCACAAGGAACATGGTAAGTTGTTTTGTGCTTTTTTTTTTTTTGACATAGAAGTAAGGTTTAGTACATTTTTTTTTTTTTTTTTTGTGACGACCCTTTCGATGTTATATAAAAGGATTGGTGACACCTGTGCTCTGCCACCAAACTCAAAAGTAATGCCCACAAATGTGGCTCCTGTGTGAGGAGGAGCAGAGTGGAGGGAATAGACAAAGAAAAATGTGTTTTTATGCTACAAAATGATCACGGTTTTCTGAACAAATACAAGGCATTTGCTCTCCCTAGAATTACATTTTAAATATATCACAAGAGTTCTCATTAAAGAGGAGTTCCGCCTGGGGGAAAAAAAAAAAAAATAAGTTAGCAGATACAAATACTGTAGCTGCTGACTTTTTATAGACACTTACCTGTCCAGGATCAGCTGTCAGGTGCTACCACCACCACCATTTGTCATAAGGGAAACCAGCAGTGAAGCCTTTTGGCTTCACAGCCAGTTCCCTAATGCGCATGCACGAGGCACACTGTGCTTTTCAATTGGCCCAGCAGCGGGGTAAGGAGGAGGGGGTGTGTAATTCTGAGGGATTGCACCATCTCCCAGAAGTGGGGAAGGGTACCTGTCATAAAACAGGTACTCGCTCCCTCCTCCTCCCTGAAAGGTGCCAAATGTGTCACCGGAAGGGGGGAGCAGATCAGCGGAAGTTCCACTTTTGGATGGGACTCCGCTTTAGGTCAGTCATTCTTAAAGTGGATGTAAACCCCATTCATGAAATTGGACCTGGGCACATATATCTGTAGCGTTTACTTATCTCTCTCCAAAGCCCTAAGTCATGTGGCTTTCTGCTGCTTCATTCCTCTGTTATCAGCATGATAACTTCTGAGAAGTTCTAAGACCCAGGAGATAAAAGGAGCCGGAAAATTTGTGTCAAGGTGGGTGCATAGAGATAGATTAGCAGAGAGCTTGTCTATTCACAGCACAGCTCTACAGGTCTCTTCCTTCCTCTGTCTAAGTGTAGGGGGTGTGCCTTTCCCCCAATCAGCTCACACACAGTGTATGCCAAGACTCCACTCCCAGTGCTGAAAACAGGAAGAAAAAATTCTAAACACAATGTTCACTTTCTAAACAGTGTAGAGAGCTGAATACAGCAGATCTATAAATAATAAAAACTTATGTAGGAGGATTTGTTTCATCCCAGTGTATCGCCTGAGGCTGTTCACTTCACTGGGCTTGTGTGAGGGTTTATAACCACTTTAACATGCCAAGCTAGTACTGCATATCACTTGTGTGGCAGATAAGGGAGCAGATGGCAGCTGAGTAGTTAATATATGATGGGTATATTTGAATTATTCTCATCTCCAAGGCACTCTGTGAATATGCAATGCCTGAGATAATAAGCTACGCAGTGTATTTGCTAAAACAAGCTACAATAGAGTACAGAGGTAGACGGTTAGGAAACGATTACAGGACAATCAAGCAGTAGAAAACAGATCAGATTTTTAATTAGTTGATGCACTTTACTAATTACATTTTTAATAATTTTGTCCATCCAAATTTCACACTTTCTGGTGTGATATACTTTACAGCAGATAGCAAGTGAATCTGAAAGCAAAGCGTCCACCAGTGGTCTATCTTGCTGCTCAAAGTAGAATATATTTGCTTGCCTGGAACATTCTACATGGTCGTACTAAAGGTGGGATGGCAGTGGAGTCAAAAGGTGGATCCTAAAAAATGCTAAAGAAGCAAATGCTTTAATATATATGAATTTATTTATATTATATTATTTATTATTGAAAATGAAAACTATTATTTTCTTTATTTTTGGCCTTATTAGAACTTTCACTGGGCCTTCCTCATTAGTCTAGTTTTTGTCTATCTAACCCCCCAAAAAATGTAATAGATCGCAGTTTACTAGTTCTTAGATTTGGGGTGGCTGCATTTGTTTTTTCAGGCCTCCATTTCACCTATTAATCCTGAGAATAACACAATTCTTGTCTTTGAGTGGCTAAGCAATCATCTTCCACTGTATCTATGAAAGCAGACAAAGTAGCCACCAATGCTGACTTCAATCATTTTTGCCTTTTGTTCGTTTCCATAACATGTGAGATGATGTAATTAGTAGTTTACATAGCATAAATAACATACTTTCAGTTCAGCGGTCAGTAAGTGATGAGAAGATTGCATTTTTACAAGATCAACAAATTTATTTTGTACAAATGCAGCCCCTACATCTAGGGACTGGTGAACATTTGTTGACAACCCTGTCCCTCTACCATAAGGAATTATAGTACAGAACAGGATTCAATAGAAGATAAATAAAACATCCATGGAGAACTCTCCAATTGCTTTTCTTTTATATTATGGTTCTGTTATAAGCCTATACACGTATAGGAACCAAACTAATTTTAGCTTACTAAATTTGATCTTTGAATTCTGTCAATTGCCATTGGCTTTATTGAATAAGCATGTCTTCCATTGAGGTTTCTTACAAATGAATGCCAGCAAGTCTTCATGTTTTCTTTTGGTATAATGTTAATGTTAAAAAAGGCGATGCAACATCTAATACCACTCATACAAATAGAATTAGAACTACATTAGCGCTCATTGTAGTGAACATAAAACATACCACAGATTACACAAAGAAACAAGTTTACCATAACCTGTTCTGTCAAGTACAATAAAATGAACATACGATGTATCACTAGGATAAATCTAGATATTACCTTAAAATAGAACAGGTTCTTTACACATTACAGAGGTAGTTCTAACAACATCAAACATGTAATCCACAGGTTTCTGAAAGTCACATCCCGTTACTTATTTAGGGGCCCTCTCATTTACACATCCACTAGAAGCAAACATTGGCCTTGGCAGGGTCATCCTTCTAGAATGCCTACTCAGAGCTTGTTTTTTTTTTTTATTTGAGCCTGTTTATACAAGACATGCTCCTCTATTTGTGCGCTGGACAGATTTGGCACATTAAGGTCAAACATTCATTGCTTTGAGTCCTTTTAGATTCAAAATGAGTGACAATCTTCCAATATAAAGTATAAAAAAAACAAAAAAAAGTTTGGTTAACTTTTAACAGTTGGTGCTCCAATCGCAAGATCATCATCAGGCAAACAGTTGGTGAATATCACCAGGAGAGAGCGCTATGCTCGGTTGTGGCACTGTGGGAAACCTACTTCATTTAGTAAAGATGGGCTCTAAACTATTCAGCTTAAAGTGTAAAGCCAAAATGTGAGCCATTGTTGGTATTTTTTTTATATATTAGTAAATCTGGTTCATATACCAGGAGCTTTTCCTTATTTCTGGATATCACAGTGTACTCAATCCACCGCATCACAAATCTCATCCACCACTTCATTGAAGATATTTGGCTGATCTGCATATACATGGTGAGAGGCACCTTTGATGGCCTGAGGATAAGAAAATATTACAGTGAGGTTTACCAATACATGCACATAAAGATCTCATTTAGATATCACAAATATGATCATTTATACTTATTCATATACTATTTTCATTGATTACACTAAAATAGGAGGTGAGGTCTAGAAAGGCCCAGTTGCTCAGTAGAAGGCTTCCCTTGCCTATCCTCAAATACCATTTACATGCATATTTTGCAGGTACCTCACATACCCACAAGCCAAAGTGTTAATGTCTCAGCAAAGCCATTGATCTACCTCAGTGGATATCCATAAAACCTGCTCCTTTGCAGTGATTTGATGACTTATTTGGGAATCTCTTCTGTAGACCCAACATAGGATGAAGAAATATCTATGCTGATATAACTGAATAGGTTCCAGTTTGTCCACTATGCAGCAGACCTGAACACTCTGCCCAAAACAATCATGACGACAGCCCCTGGCTTTGAGACCTCCACTATTAATGTTAATGCATTTCACTCAGCTTTCCTGGGTACCCCTCATCATTGGCAGAGGCAGATGAGGAGAGAGAGGGGCAGGGGCGGGGCCGAGGTGCGAATGTGTGTGCTTGCTCTGGAGGCACTCAGCAGCAGCGGAGGGGCCAGGAGCCATGGCGGGGGACCGAAAAGAGGAGAATCAGGGCTGCTCTGTGCAAAACCACTAAACAGAGCAGATAAGTATAACATAATTATTTTAATGTAAAAAAAAATAAAAATCCACAGCTTGTTGCCAGCGGTTTAGACATTAATGGCATTGTTGAGCTGTTTTGAGGGGACAGCAAATTTACACTGTTATACAAGCTGAACACTCACTACTTTACATTGTAGCAAAGTGTCATTTCTTAAGTGTTGTCACATGAAAAGATATAATAAAATATTTACAAAAATGAGAGGGGTGTACTCACTTTTGTGAAACACTGTATATAGGCAACTTTGTGCCAGTGAAAACCTGCTGTAGGTTTCCCCTATTCCACAAGAACATGGAGGTGATATTCAAGTGTTCAGTTTTTAGTGGTGCTTCTTGTGTTGTGTCAGATGCAACCTGTGCCAACTTTTCTAGGTTTAATCAAACCTAAAAACGTAATCATACATTAGGTACATCTTTTATAAGATAATACGTTGTATAGCCAGTCTATATGGGACAGTTATATAATCCACTGTTCCAAGGATGGCACAGCTCACAGATGCACACAAGACAGGTCTCATCTCTTGGCAATACATGACAGGTTGATTAGAAAATACTGCACTCACCAAACTACTCTTAATACGTTTATTGAAAACTCATGTAGAGACAAAAACTTACAATTACTCTGGTCTCTACATGAGATTTCAATAAAGGCATTATGAACAGCTCAGGGAGTACAGTACTTTACTAGCTGAGCAAAATGACATGAAGTTATAGTAACAAAAATGGTTAAAGCGCATTTAAACCCAAGAACAAAAATGAGATATATTGGAGTTTTACAGGTCCATAGATAGAAACAGAATATGCCAAAAATACGCTATCAGTTATCTGATGTTTGCAGACAGAATCCACCTTTTTCAAGCTCTTACCAGTGTGTGCACATAAGAGTCAGGTCGTAGCTCTTTGGCTTTTTCCCCCGTGCTGCTGTCAATCCAGGTCTCTGCCCCATAGATAAATGTAATGGGAAGGGTTTTAGGAATCAAATTAAGACGAGGCAACATGGGTCGCTTAGCCCAGCCAAACCTCTCCATCATGGTTTTGAAAGCACTTTCACCACTAACAGGAACATAAAAGAAAAGTTCATGATAAGTTTATTAATAACTGAATAGGCTTCGTTAGCATAACTGATGCCTATGCCAACAAAAGCAATATCTACTTCTGGTTTGTACAGGTTACAGCCAGGTTTCATATATGTACATGGGCTGCAACAGAAACACAGTATATATGCTGATGTCCTTCTCTGACATCACAACATGGTGAGTTTCCCTTACGTGCCCATCTCAATGCAGGTCTACGTACATTCCTTCTATTAGACTCATCAGAAGTTAGTGAGCTACTCACACACAGAAGTTTGGTTGAGGCAATGTAGAGTATGGAATGGTATACATTCTCAGGCATGGCTTGCCTGAATGGGCAAAATTGAACATACGTCCATTGTCCAGGTATATGTATATGTGAATTTGTGCAGAATGTTCTTTACATTGCATTAGCATGCATGGACAGACTTATAAAAGCATTAGTATATCTGCTTTAAAAGGCTATAGTCAGATTATATGTGCTGGAAGAGTTTTATTTTGTCTTAAGCCAGCCACAGAGGGATCAAAATTTGGCTAGTTCAGCAAGGATCCTTTCCATTTCGAACCATATATGACCGCCCTCATTCAACAGAAGTTAATCCTTAGATTGACTTCTGCTGAACAGGAATGTTGGAAACCTTTTGCCAATTAGTGGCTGCAGCCGCTAATCATTGTGTTCCAATTCCGGCTGAAAAAAAAAAAAAAAATATATATATATATATATATATATATATATATATATATATATATATATATATATATATATATATATATATATAGTATGATCTATGACCAACTTTAGGATTCTTGAAGCATGCTCCTCATCTATCTGACAGTGGAACTTGATTCCAATTGGTGTGGCACTTGCCTGTTTCCTGGTACCTACCGTCCCTTAAATGCTTTGAGCTTTCCTCCCGATTCTTGAAATCTACCTGCGCCCCTAACCCTGACTTGACGAATAGTACCCGAACTCTGGCCTTAACCTTCTACTATAAAGGTTCCAAATATCTAGCCTCCCAAACATATTCTTACCCCTTTATTCATCACTTCGAAAATACTGCACTCTTTTACTTCAAGGAGGTTGTAAACCTCAGAATTTTTTTTTTTTTTTTTCAAAAAGTACACGTGAAAGACAAACACATAATGAGCTAGTATGCATCGCATACTAGCTCATTATGATATACTTACCTTAGAACGAAGGCCTGAAGCACAGACCGCTCACTTCTCCCATGGGTGACATGTTCTGTCACCTTTCTTCCAGGTTCGCGGCATCCGGCCATCTGATTGGCTGGACCCACGATTACATCACTCCCGCGCATGCGTGCGGGAGCAGACGGTCACGGCACGGGGCTCTGAAGGAACGGCCGCTGGTGCGCCAGTGATGTCACTGGCTGCATTTAAGGTAAATATCTCCTAAACGGTACATGTTTAGGAGATATTTACAGTACCTATAGGTAAGCCTTATCATAGGCTTACCTATAGGTACAACTTGCAGAGGAGGGTTTACTTCCTCTTTCAGTTATCACCAGGTACAATGACAGGAAGTTTCATTTGCTATGGATTTCATGGCAGCAGTTATTCAGCGATGCGCTGACTGCATTTCCTCACATCCCTAATTAAAGCAATCTATAAAAAACTCTATGTGAAGTTCAATCGAAAAAACACCAGGCATCTAAATCATGCAAAAATTATGTAAAATGACATGCATCAGGCCTATTTTACAATGAGGTTTAAAAAGTATCTTACTAAAAACAAATCTTTTTAATATAACCTACCTTGGCGTCTGGGCATTGCAGTGGTAAATGTATTCCATGATGGTGTCGTCCTCAAAGAATTCCTCAAATTTCCTTTTTAAGTCTGGACGAAATCTTTGCACCAATCTGGGACCTGGCAATTAACAGGTATACACCTGAACATTTGTTGCCTCTTTTCAAGGCCAAAATATAGCACCTTCTTAGCAATTACAGTATTTATTACACATGCTTTAATTTCTTCACCAATATCATTATCTAAATTTACCAAAGTAAGAAAGTTTTGATTAAAATCATATGCCCCTGCCTTTGAGGGTATCAAGGGATACAGTTTTGCCTGGACTCACATGTACCCAAATGACTAGAAAACCCATTTCTCCAATGCAGAATTAGTGTATCCTTAAATATCATAGCAACGTGTATATCAGCAGCAGAACCCAGTGTCTACACTTGTTTAAAGAAGCAACTTGTAGTCTGCATGCCTGGAATTTCAAATGTCCTTCTCTAATGCTACATTAAAAAGTGACACTAATAACTTCCTCCAAGGTAAACTCACCTTGTTAAGACCTCCCCCTACATTTTATGGGAAAGAGATTTCAATATGCACTTCCATACTTCGGAGTGTCAAAAGGCACTGACCACCACATATGCGGTCACCAAATCTGCAGGTTTGTGGGAGTTAACCCACAAATTGAATCTGAGGTGGTACCTCACTTCCCAGCATATAGCAAAGTTCTCACCACACTCGTCTCCACAATGCTGGAGGGGCTGTGGGGAACTTGGTTCTCGTTTTCACATGCTGTGGGCGTGGCCCAAACTACTGAGCTACTGGAATGGCATTTCGAAAACATAATGTCCACCATAGTGGGATCCCCTTTTTCACTAACCCCCCCCCCCTCCCCCCTTTGGGGCTCTGCTCCTTGAATAGACAAATTGCCCAGACACCTCCGGACGGTGCTTGTGCACATATTGTTAGCAGCACGCTTGATCCTCCTTAGGCACTGGAAACAACCTGTTGCCCCTATAATTTGTGAGACTGTCCAAACTATTCAAACACACGCTATGTATGAACTAATGTTTGCCTCTCAAAGAGAAAGAGAGAAAAAAAAAAAAAAAAAAAAAGAGAGAGAAAAAAAAAAAAAGAGAGAGAGAGAGAGAGAGAGAGAGAGAGAGAGAGAGAAAGAGAGAGAAAAAAAAAAAAGAAAAAGAGAGAAAAAAAAAAAAAGAAAAAGAGAGAGAAAAAAAAAAAGAAAAAGAGAGAAAAAAAGAAAAAGAAAAAGAGAGAGAAAAAGAAAAAGAGAGAGAGAAAGAGAAAGAGAGAAAGAGAGAAAGAGAGAAAGAGAGA